>NC_133587.1:9775652-10375652 GCF_964106895.1 Numenius arquata | reverse complement strand
GCCCAAGTTTTTTTACATGTTTGGGTTTTTTTGTGTGTGTTCTATTAATATTCATATCAAGGGTGTAGAAACAGCTGAGATGGTCTTGCTGTCAAATGGTGGCCATCCTCCGATTTTAATCAGGTATCCAGGGCTTAAACAACATTTTAAATTTCCCTCAGTTTTTGGGCTTCAGGCCTTTTCAAGCCATTAACCTGAAGCTTGTATGGCATAGCTTTTCTACCTGATCTACTCTACAAAGGAGGATCTGTGTTCAGTTCCTTATGAGCCACCTGCCATTCCTGGTGGCAATGGTGGCCCTGTGCCTAGGAAGAGCCTGGGCTGTGCAGGGGAGAGTTTGGCTGAGGAGGTTAAAGGATCCTGCTGTTCTCAATGGAAGTAGGTTTACTTTGAGAGGGATCTTGAGAAAGATTTGCCTGTAGCAGCTAACAAAGTGGTAAGTGAAGATGACTACATAGTGCTAGTGTTTTCGCACATATTAGTGTGCTCTGTAGCCAGATGCTCTGATGGCAAAGGAACATTTTGTTGGGTTTCTTTCTCCTACTCAGGAGAGCCTTACATTTATGCTTTTGTCCTGGGTAGCAAGCTAGAAAAGTCATTTTAATGGCAGTCAGCTCAGGAGAGAGCTCTGTGTAAGCATATTTATGCTTAACCTGACATGCCAAAGTCTTGCCCGAAAATATTGTCTGCCACTCTACAAAGAAACTGTCAGTCTTTCATTAATCATTCAGTGGTCCTTTAACTATACAGTAAACAAAACCCACCAGACCTGTGTTGTACTGCTTGCAGCCAATTCTCTTTTCCTCAACACCTCATGCAGAACTTGGTTTGAAACCCAATCTAGCGAGGTGCTGCCACCACCAGTCAGACATACTATTAATGGCCCAGATGTCTCCTTAATGAAAGGGGTTTGTTGTGCCAACATGATGCTCTCTGTCCTTCCTCAAATAGATGCTCTCTGTGTTGATGCAGATACCATTACCAGAAGAAGTACTATGGAACCTGCAATCTTGTGGTCTCTGGAACATAAAATTCTGTAATTATTCTTGGCATATACTCTTAAAGGTTAGTGCATCTTGGGCTTTTTTCAGTCTCACTGGAAATTAAACCCTGAGTTGTCATGGGTTTTTTTCATAGTGCCTCAAATTGTTGATACACCCTTGTGACCTTTGGAAGTGCAGTTTGGATTGTAATCCACAAATCAAATGTTAGTAAAGAAGAAATAGCTGGGATGTGACTTATGGAGGCATTTTTCAGATGGTCCCCTGACAGTAAAGTGCTTAGAAGTTGGAGTATTACATATGCAAAAGGGAAGCCAGGGCTTAGTTGCCAAAATCTGACTACTTTAACTTGCAAGTTGACTGAATATAGGTATGCATTTCCCTGAAGTTTTAGCCTAGAAGTTACGCAGCAGTTCCCAACACTGTAAATTTGAAGATTTCCAGGCTCATTTAAGTGCTGTCAGCCAAGGCTTTTGTTCAGTCTTAAGCATTTTTCACTTCAGTTAAGAAGGCCTGAAATAATCAGTCCTTGGAAAGGAAGTTGTGTTATCCTGACACAAGTTTAGAAGAAATATTTATCCCAGATTGTAAATGTCCAAAATATACTGCTCAAATTTGTTCTGCTGAATGTTAACTTACAATGGTGAAGGTAAGTGACTGTGAAGTCAGTTTTCATGTTTAATTAGTTCTAGGCATGATTCGTATGGTTTTTATTCTCATTTTAATTTCTTGCCAGCCTTGTATTTTGTACTGCTGTGAATCTGCGAGTTTGTATTTTGAAGCAATACTTGTGGAGTGGTGGCCACCAGCTCTCATCTTTCAGGGAGATAAGAAGTGCATTTTTGATCTGAGAATTTTAACTCTCTAGATACTGACAAGTCAGATTTATTTTCTTTTTTTGATGCAAAAAAGATATAATGCACTTGCCTTTAACAATGCATGTAATCTCAGAGGAGTAAAACCCTATGCTTATCCGTTAAAAAGCTCTTCAGAAAAAGAATTGCATGGAGGAAAGCACCTGCCAAGCCACCTTCTGCTTAAAAATGCTTACAAGTACCCTGTAGCCAGCCACTATGTTCATTGATACTAAACAGCAGTGAGCAATCTCCCACCAATTCCTAAATGCTATTTAATTTTCTAGTTATCTAGTAGAGCTTTTTGGCTCTGTTTTTAACTGCAGTAGATGGCTGCCAAGGTATATGTGTGACATGAAGTAAACCCCCAAAGTAGTTTGATACCCTGCAAATAGGACAGTGCTGCAAATACCTAAAGTAGAAGTCTGCTCGTAAGTGTAGTTTATGGATTAGGTGGGGTGGACGTGGTCCTCAAAGACCTGTTAAATTAATCCGTTTGTCAGTTAACATTAAAATAGTGAAAGTGTTGCCAATTTCAACTGCATTGGAGTATTTAATTGTAATCCTGTGTTTACAGGGAAATACAGGTAGCTGTCACCTAAGCAGTGGAGTAATTTGGGCAGATTGTCTTACTTGGCATTAGAACTACAGTCACCCTGCGAGCAGTGGGACCCTCCTTACAACAGTCATGTTGATAGATTGCAGGTATGGTTTCAAGACTGGATTAAGCTGACTGAGAGCTGTGTTGACACCAGAAGAAGTGGGCTCCTCAGCCTGGATGCATGTTTCTGTCATCTCCTCTGTGTTGGTGCTATCGGACATGCTACAAACTGGATCAACTTGCTGATCCAGCTGAGAAGATCAGAATTAAAAACATCGGTTTGTTGGTCAGGGTGTAAAAAGACTTGTGTGGCTGCAGGAGCTTGTGGCTGGGCTGGGGAGAGGACAGGGTTGCATCTTTGGTCAGTAGTAAGGTCTTTGAATTTTTACAGTCATTTGAAGCTAATCAAATCCTGAGGTAGATGATGGTACAGTTTTGCTATGACCTTTGATAACTGAACTTACAGGTAGCAATTTGGAAAGAAGTCAATTTACAAGGTGTATTCAGTTTAGTTGTTGAGGATTAATCAGCTTGATGCTTTAATTTAGCTATTTTTTTTCATGTTCCCTCTTATATTTATGCATTTAATATATAAAATTCCAACCCTTACCTGGCTTGGAGTTCCAACAGCATGTGCCAAGTCCTGTCATCTGGTTCCCAAGGGCACTTTTGGGTAGCTATTTTTGAAATGTGCATCTTAAGCACATTCCAGAGGAGGTTCAGAGCAAGATGTGAAGTTTACAGCTGCTTTCTTTTAAGACAGCCAGAGAAGTCGGAGGAAAATCATGGTTGTGTATTGAATGATAAGAGCGCTTGCCCCAGTCATAGGAAGCCCAGGATGATTTCCTCCAGGTGCAAGCTGTGGGTAACATCCTCAGTAAATGAGGGCAGCACACTGATTTCATTCCCATTTGGGAGCTTGTCAGAAATGACTTGCCCAAAATCTAACACCATGTTAGTACGACAGTGATGATAATCAGGAATCCTTAATTTCTGGGTTTCTGAAGTCATTGGTGCATTGGCTACTTAAAAGACTTCACTGAAATGATCTATAGCAATCCCAATTTTTTGGTTGCAATTTGTACAATTTGGCAATTGTGTTGTAAAGTAGCATTAACTCTCCCTTCAAGTGGGCTTGGTAGGATTGACTGACTAGCTATTTTAATTACTGAATGTAGGTTACAAGAAAAACTTCTCTCTGACAAAAGCATATTATATCTTGGCTCTTAATACTAACCAGCTCAACTTTAATTTCACAGCTTGCTGCCAACAGCTGCCTTACTAAGACATAGTACTCATAATAAATGAAATTTCGTGAAAAAAGAAAAATGAAAACTTTGTTCCAGCTGGATTGAAAAGGCAGTTGGAGCATTTCTATCCTGCATGTGAGGCTGCCATCCACATAAACATTTCAAGTTACTTTTTCATTTTTAATAATCAGGATCAGACCTTTTCTTATTATTGAGTCAAATGCAAGATATTAGAAACATACAATTTCGTTCAAAGTCCATTAGTTATTGAATCCTGTCCAGAGTTAAGCATTGAAGTGTTTTGGGATAAACTCACCTTTCAGTTTCAGGTTTTTGACAACCTACTTGGATGAAAACCCTGAAATGAGCAGACTGCTCTAGTCCCGCTTGGTAGCGCTCAGAGGGATGGTAGTTACATCGTTTGCTCTTGGAGCTGTTGCTTGTGTATTGTTGAAAGTCCTGCAGCTGATGAGTGCTTGCCCGGACTACCAATGGGAATCTCAGTTAAATTATCACACAGCCTCTTTGCACATGGAAGAGATTAATTCTCATAGCCACAAACAGAATGAATGCTTTGTACTTGGTACCATAACGTAAGTTCATGCTGAAATATAGTGCCAGTAACCAACCCCTTTACCAATAAATTCACGGTTCTAATAACCATGTGTTTTTACCGCATCCTGGTCCCAAAGGATCAAAGAAACACTGATTTATTTAGCTTTGGGTCCCATCCCCTGTTGTTCTCGCTCCTTCGCCTTGCTCCCCATGAGCTCGAAAGAGCCATATATGAGATGAAACCCAACTGTTGTTGTATAGTCCGCAGCAGGGAGGGACACTTTGCAAAACCACAGAAAAGAACATTTTAGCCAGTAGAAATGACAGGAAGTGTTGTGGGTAGACAGAACACAAACAGCAGAGCCTGCTTTGGCCAAGAGTTGATATCAACCTGTCTAAACTGCCATAAAGTTCTTTATTGATGACAAATGGATTTAAAGTTAAAAATTCAACGTCTTAAAAAATTACACTATGTCTGTGGCATACAACTTTGCTGCTGTATAGAAAAGTTCCTTGAAGACGGCACTGATCTTACCAAAACCTGGTTGAGGATGCAACTGACAATATTTGAGAAGTGTTGATACGAGTGTCTGATGAAGCAGGTATGCATTACTTGGTAGAGGTGCCAGCAGCAGAAGTGTTTTGTCCCTTAGTTAGGAAAAGCTGCCCTATAGCTGAGCTATCGGTAATGCAATCGTGTCCCCAGAACTCTGTAAAGGCCCCTTGTCCTATTGCAAGTGTGTGAAAGACTTCGTGTAACATCTCTTGAAAGTAGTCCCTGGAGGCTGTTAGGATTTATACCCCAAGAGTTTCCAGAGTCATAGGACTGGTTGATATTCCTCATCAAAAGGCCAACCCAATACAAGGTTTCTGAAAATTTGAGTTGATGAAACTATTTAGCAAGTATTGCTGAAATTACTTTACAAAAAGAGCATGTTCAAGAGCATGTTTCTTAGGGTTTGGTGTTTTGTGGTTGGTTTGTTTGGGTTTTTTTTGGAAAGGGAAGGTCCGAAAACATTTGCTGCAAAAAGTCATTACTTTGTAGATGGGAATGGCGGAATTATGTACATGTGTCTGTTCCTGGATAGAGAATATATGTTGGAAATATTTAAAAATTAGAGTGATTGAATATCTAAAACTGTTCCCAAGTCTAATATTTTCTCCCACATCCAAGATATAGTGCAAACCATTTTTTGACATTTGATCTATACTGTTCGTAGGCCTTTTATATACACAGAGGGATTTACTGCTTTGTAATCAAGCTGCTGAAGAAAAACGTTGTCCTTTTATTCACTAGGGATGACTGTAATAAATTAAAATGGTTTCCCATTAGCCTTCCCTACTTAGTTGAACCACTTAAAATTACTTTGGACTTTGCCCTTGTCTGACCTCCTCACCTTTGCTCAAACATTCTGCTTGCAGGAGTGTGGCAGTGTTGGTCCTCGAGCCTTACTTCAACGACTGAAGTTACAATTCATTTCAGGCTGGAAGCAGAGTGCTGAGGTGGAGCCTATTTGGAGTTAAAAGAAATGTTTAGTAGTTTTAAAAGCCTAATGCATGGCCTAACTGGCAGGTGATATGTGGCATCATATATTGCTGTTAGCATTAAGAGCTGTTTGTAGCTTGACTGCATGCATATTTTTCAGTTAAGACTATGTGCATGCAGTTGAAGATAGGTTGTTTGGGTTTTAGGTTTTGGGTTTTTTTATTGCTCCTTTGAGGTTTCTGTGGCAATAATGGCTTTACCAGCTTGTGGACAGAACTGTAGAGTTGAAACAACAAAATCTGAGGCTTGTCTGAGCACAGAAGTGCATTTATAACATTTATATGTAAAGTTCTCTCTTTCTCCTGCCTGTTAAATGCAACCAGAATTACATTGATAGACAAAACAAACTGCAGGCTTAAAACTGCTGTTCTGTCAAATGTACAATTCTTGTTCTACAACTGATAGTGCCCTAGTGTTAAATGGATACACATTAATCAGTTATGCTAAAGTGAAAAGAAAGCCACGACAGTTATTAGACAGTATATATGCAGTTCAATTCTGGACTGTCATTTTTAGTTATGATATGAATGGAAGGGCTGGATTTCTTACTGAGTTCCCAAGTCTTGTGTCCTTCTGCCTGTTACTTCTCTTTGTGTTCAGGTTTTATACTTCTCTCTGGCTTGGAATAGTAACTTCGAGGTCATTTGAGATGATCTCAGTGCAATATTGTAATCTGGAGAACCTTAGAGAAGATGCCACACTTGTAACAGTGCAGAGAAATATATGGCATTACTGAATGGGGTTCTTAGAAATATTTCAGTGAAGTATATGTGCATGAGGAATTGATAGAGAAATAATGATAGGATTGAGAAGGTTTTTTTAACAATATAAAAATCACTTGTTTACACTTAGAAGTCTGACCAGAATGGCTTGTTTCTGTGCCAGGAAAGCATGCAAGGCAGGCCCAGGTTGGCCCCATGTTTGTGGTGTACAAGATGGTTCAAACGTCTGGCTTTGGAGGCACTGCTAGTGGAACATTCCCCCCAGCTAACATTGGGCATGCACACCTTGATAGATGGAATGCTTGTCAATGCTTAAAAATTAATGGCTTATTTTATAGACAATGAAACTGTATAGAGCTCCAACTGTGTCTCAGCACACCTGTATTGGAGACAAGTAAATGCAGTAGGGAGAGAGCTAACCGCACCCTTCAGAAACACAGCACACTTGTGGGAAGGTAGCAACTGAAAAACAAGCTCAAATGGCATACAGCAAAGGTATCTTGGAGTAGCCTAGTTTTATAGGCATTAGTAGCTAATGCCAGTCCATATAATTCAGGAAAAGTTCCAAAACTGCCCTATAAATCCTTGCTATTCCAATTTTGAAATATTTTTGTTAAGGAGGAGCTAACTTGTCAGAGCAGAAAAAAAGCAGCCATAGGATTCTTGGCTGGTCATAGTGAAGATCTCACATCTTAAATATTTTCAGCTATCTGTGATTATTCCACATAGGTAAAAATAACTGATAGTCTGTATAAATTTGAATAAACACAAGGAAACCACAAGCTGACTGCAAATGTAGCTTGAAGAAGAAAAACTTATCATGTATGTCATTGATCAAAGTCATAAAATCATAACTGAGAGCAGTTGGTACCACTACTGTTTTCTGGTCAAGAGCACGCTGGGACTAGGGTAACTCAGGGGGGTCATGTTATGGGTTTCAGGTGCATTGTACAGCATAGGGAATATCTGCCCAAGAAACATGAAAAACTACTGATGTTTCTGAGGCTATTTTTGGAGTCTCTCCTTATGTATCTTGGGCCATTGGGGCGCCAAGGGCAATATTGTGAGCAGCTGAGAAAAGGAAACTTGTTCCCTAGTTTTGCAATTGCTGGTGCACACTTGCATCCTGGGAGGGGAGCAGACCAAGCAGAGCCCAGTGAGGCTTGTCTCTGTTCCAAAGCAAACTTTGGTCTTTTTGCATACGAAAGTATGCAAGAATTCATAATCTGACCTTCTATATTATTTGTGTGTATACATAACCTGCAATTCGTTAAAGAAATCCTTGCTGCAGCTCTCTGTCTCTGCACTGTCTGGGAGCAATGCAGAGACGAGAACGGTCTTAGCAATTGCAAGAGGTTTCATACAAAACCACCAGTTTGAAAGAGCTTATCGCTGGTGAGAGAATGATCTCTGGCATTTCATAAATCATCAACGGTACTAACATGCTGTTTGGAGATTTGTATCATTAGCAAATTAATCATGTTCAGGAACACTCCCGTAGCAATGTTGGATGAGACGCTGTGCAATGCCTTTCTGCCAAATAAACTGTAGAGAGAGGGGCCTGGGGGATTGGAGATGGAGAGGAGAAGCCAGGCTCAGCTTTCATATTACCTCAGTGTTGTCCTTGATAGCAGTCTTTAAAAAATATTTAAACAGAATGACAGTGAGAAGCTGCTTAGCAGCTTGACGCATACTATTGGCAGAATATGAGGAAGGAGTGATTTCTGGTTCTGACATCTTTAGTTTCCATCCTCACAGGAAGCATCCACAAAAGTTTGTAAAGTGCCTTCTAAGGCTGTAACATCTCTGCCATCTTCCAGCCCTGGAGTGCAAGCGCTTGTCAGGCTGCTGTAACATAAGGAAGACTAGAGATGGTAGGAGGTGCAGTATTTTTATAGGCCACAGGAAAACCCCATTTTGAAGTGAGAACTAAACCTCAAATTCTCCCCACCTGAGTACTGCTGTTGAAAACTGTAGAGCTTTTCTTGGCATGAACCCAAAGTTTTGGTGTAGCTGAGGGTAATTTTGCCAACGTTTCTAGAATTTCATTTATACACTCAGTTATTCATAGATTTATGCAATATTTATCTAACTGTTTTTCCCTTGAATTCACTGAGCTTTGATTTTGAATTCTAAAAACAATTAGCAGTATTGCCCATGCATTGCGCTCTCAAATACATACTTGAAATTTCTGTACAGCTAAGGATAATCTTTATACCACTGCTTCTCTGATATTATCTCCTCATCCCTTTAAAAAATAAACATAAACATACACAAGGGGGGGGGAAGAGTTAGACTATTAAATCATGCCAGTTTTCAGTTGCTGGGTGTTGCCTGCAAATTCAGTGCCATAGCAATGCAAAAGAGCAACAGAACCGTTCTGTATCTAGGTATTTGATAAACTGACTTGTGTGTGGCCTTTATTTGGCTTTTTTCTTTGACTTCACTTTCTTATTAACCAAAATTAAATGTTTCCACTAAGAATCCATGCAACTAACTTCAGCAACCTGGAGTCCAAAGAGTGTATTTCAGATGTTGCCATGTATTACATTAGTCCAGAGACCACCACTACTCATTTTGTGTTCTAATATGTCAGATAACTACAGTTAATGACTAAACCCACAGTATAAATCCACTGTGCTTCAAGACAGCTGCTAGATTAGTTCTCTAAATTCTTCTGCTATGCCAGTGGGTGCCAGCAAGTTCCAAATGTAAATGGTTTTTAATGCCTCGTACAGTATTGGGCATATTTTGTAGAGCTGAGTTGGAGATATGCTGTATTGTGCTTAAATTACTTTTTAAAATATCCGTGATTCAGCTGCTTGTATGGAAAAATGTATGCTTAGCTTTGAGAAAAATATTAACTCTTAGAGCTGTCAGTGTTGGGCCATTGCTTTCAAAACTTGGATTTTTGCTTAAGGTGTGTGTACATGCTTTTCAAAGTATTTGTATTTGTCCCATGTATTTACTGGCACAGTGGTATGTGACAGGACAAGGAAAAAGTTGTTAACCTTTTCCCCAAGAAGTCAGCAACTTGAGTTCTTATGGACAGTCCTATGATGGAGATAGATGGAGGGCAATACTAGCAAAAACTTTGTTTGTTTATAAATTGTACTGAAAGTTTTTGTGTGTGGCTTGTTTGTTGTTTTTTTTTAATCCAGTGCACAGAAAGGAACAGAGATTGTGTTTTTCAGTAGTACTCCGTAACATTTTTAAAGGTTTTTCTCAGGCCCATGTCCCACAAGCTTTTTTACTTTTGTGTGTCACATGCTTCTGGTTTTGTGTTACTTACTCACTGATTTTTTCGTCTCTCTCAGCTTCCACTCTACTGGCACATGCGTGCTAAGGGTAGTAGTTCCTAGACCAGTTGTAGAGGGAGAAGTTCTGGTACAGGCTGTCCTCTTTGTGAAAGTTTGTAGTTTGGGACCTTTGTTGCACCCATTTACTCTGCAATATCTGTTGCTGAAAATGCGCTCTATTAACCTTCAGGAACTACATTAGAAGTGAAAGATGTAGGATTTTAAGATGTTAGCTGAGCCCCAATGCTAGTTTGCAAAGAGAAGCTAAACTAAGCAAGGCTGGTTATCTTAATTGCAGCATTTCAATTCCATGCTTAAATTTGCAGCTGAACCGAATGAATTCAGTTGCTGGGCTCCTGCAGAATCAAAATCCCACAAGCAGGCACACAGGCAGCCTTTGTGATGACAGCCTGTAAAACCAGCAGCTGTCCAGGGGTTAGCAGATCGGTTATGCTTAATGTGAACCATGGCAGGACATGTGCTAACAGAAGATGCACGACATACCTAGCACCTATTGCTCGAGGGTAGAAACAGACCAACTGGAGTCGAACGACTGGGATAGACAAGTTACACAGCCAAATGTCAATTAAAGGGAGAATTTAGCCATGCAAAAGTTGGGTGTAGGAAGGAGGAGAGATGTTATGTGGTCTAGGAGAAAATAGGAATGTGAGACTCATGCTTCTGTATTGACAACTGCAGGCAGTGTGTGCTGTCTGTATTGGCAGAAGAGCAGAGAAAGGTTGTGAAGTAATAAGGAAAAGTCAGAAGTATGCCAATTTCATGGCATTTTTAGTAGGTGTAGGGTTGCTTTTCTGTCTTTGGCATTTGTATAGTTTTCTCTCTCAAGCCCTTGTACTGACTTACCTGAGTGCAGCACATTATCTTCATGGTTTTGAACTCAGCGTGCTCAGATGTGGAAAAATGCAGTAGTCCCTACTTTACAGAGAAGGGAAATAGAGGCAAGCACATTAAATATGAGTTGGCTTTGTAGAATACTCTGGCAACAGGAAACCTGTGGCTGATACAGAACTGAATCCAAGTCTCCCTAATGAGAGCCCTAGTCACTGGACTATGGCATCAAATTTGCCATTTCTGACAATTCAACTTGAGAAAAAAGTAATATTTTTTTTCCTAATTGCAGTTTTATTGGCATTAGTATTTTAAGGCAGCTCTACACTTAAATTTCCCTGAACTACTATAATTAGTACTATAATACTGTAATTTGTCTGAGCTCAAACCCCTTTACTCCAATTTTTGCTTTACTTCTCATTCTGCATATGCAGTAGTAAAAAAACAAACAAACAAACAAAAAAAACCAACGAAATTAGGCACACTCTCCTTTTTCTTTTCTTTTTTTTTTTTTTTCCCCTAGAGTTACCAGGACTACTTTTTTTTAGGAAGAAGGAAAAGAGGTGAGCTGCTGTATTTCCTTTTGGCAGCTAAGCACTGCATTCAGATACTTTGCACTTTTTTTTGGGGTGGGTTTTTTTGTTTGGGTTTGGTGGGGGTTTTTTTGGTAGCTCATTGCTGCAAACAGTGGGGGTCAGCAAGAGCATCTTTTAATGCTGCTTATGAGTGAATTCATCATATCTGTGCCATCCTGTAACAGCTGGAGGGAGGAAATTACTTTGATTCTTTTGTCTGTTGTAGAATTTATTCCATAAAAGTGTCAGAGAGAAACTGTGCTGAAGGCGATGAGCTGAAGTTAATCCAGTGTCAGGAAATGCATCAACTGTTGAACCATGCTGTCAGGCTACTCTTCTGGGCTGTGAAAGGGTGAGGGCCTTTGAAGTCCCATGCATGCAAGAGAAATTTGCCTTTAAGCTAGGGATATTGCGGATCAAATCTAAGTTTTAAATCTAAGGCAGTCACCACCTTAATGGCACATGTAAGTTTGTTCTCGAATATCCAAGAAGCTAAAGTTGGCTTTTACTTGCAGCTGGATTTCCTAATCTGTACAGGTGATAAAACTCTTTTCTTAGATTATTTAAATGAACTCTAGGTAGCTGCCATTTTCTTCACCTGCAAGAAATTTTCTTGAGCTGCCTTGTAGTCCTGTAAATGAAGCAGTCATCTCTGTTGCTGCTTTGAATCCCAGCACTCTTGTGTTTGCAGCAGTCCCTTAATTTGGCATTGTGCTCGAGTGGTTGCTGTTGACAGGCGGCCTCAGAGGTGATGAGCTGTATTGCAGAGTGGCTTCTTGAGAGTGGGACTGGTGATCCCAAGGGTAAGTGGTATATAACATGATAGGAGGAAATTGCTCATTAGTGAAACAAAGTGCGCTTTAAGATGCTAGTTTTGTCATTGAAGCTGTAAGAATCTTCCAGTAAAAGATACTGTGGTTTGTGGTCATTTAAAGTTGTCCTCAGTTTTCAGATTTGACAGTTTTGTTTGAAGAATTTGAAGCCATCGGAGAAAAAGTAATGTTGTAATAATCAGATCTTATTTTTCTCAGGTTTTTTGATTTTTGGGAGTAGGGGGAAAAAAGGTCAAATTTTACCCTTTAAACTAATTCTTGCTTTTCATCTATGCCTAATGAAGTTGCAACAGGAGGCTGTAGCTTTTATATACCTCCACACACAAACACCATGTTGGATACACCATTAGGATTGCTTGTCAGTACTATCTATGAAAGTGTATGGTTACTACCGAGGACTTGAAGTCTGCTTTGAATGTTCTTACATGTTTTAGCATTTACCAGATTGGCAAAAAGCTGTTACAGCACCACACGTGCTTCTGACTTTTATCTGCCTGGTGAAGGTGGTTCCTTGTTTGAGAGTTGGTGCTTATAGAGTTTTAAAATTTGGGGAAACTTGGGATGGAATATGGAGTTTTTCTGCTTGAGGTAATGAATGTGTTTTTTTTTTTTTAAAAAAAATTAGTGGCAATTGAAAAATGCTGCTATTACATGGCTGTCTAGTTATCTGTGTGAAATAAGCTGGTGGCATCTATCCAGTTGCAGGCAGATATCTGCATCTCAAATTATCAGAGATTTGGTTATTATTATATAGAGCAGAGAAAATCAGCCCATGCTCTTTCAGTTCAAGGCAGGAGAGAGGGATACAGTGAAGAAAACTTGCATTTCTCTTCTCCATTCTGTCTGCATTTAAAAAAATAAAAACAAGCATACGCATCTCTATCCAGAGCACTGCTCCAACATCGAGTAGGAGCAAATTCCCTCTCAGGAAAGCATAACTGAAAAGTATTGGAAAGAGAAATTTGTTGAGACAGATGTGTTCTTGTAAGGATCAAGAATTTTTCTTTGAATAATCTAGTGGAACTTGCAGTTGAGCACAAAGATTTTCCTGGCTAATAGATAGGTACTGGTGTTTTTTGTAGGCTCAGTTTGGTATGATGAACATATGAAAGGCACTGTTATGTTACATTTTGGTCCCTGCTACTGCCCTTAACTTTGACATGCCGTTGTAAAACTCTTCAGTTTTCATATATAAGTAGGTGCTAGATTAAGTGGCTAGCTAATCGGCATCTTTGTTCCAGTAACGAAACCATGGCCTCTTTCAGCACTTTTCCATTTACTGCTCTGTGTGCTGTTTACGGCGGCAATGGCAAACCCTTTCAGTGTGTCTGCCAAATTTATTTTAAAGATCACGGTGTTTGGTGCCAACCCTAATCTCTCTTGGTGCCAAACTTGGCTCCAGCAGCAGTAGCCCTACATTGTTAGTCTTGTGCAACAGTTGCATTACATCATGGTGAAAGGAGGAAAAGGGATTTTAAAAATTCCAGTTATTCAAATACAATAGTCACGGGGGAAAAACAAGACGGAAAACAAAACTCCTGCAGTTCAAATGTCAGTGTCCCTCTGTACTTTGGCAAGTCATTTGAGGCCTGTTTAATATCATAAAATGGCACTTTCAGGAAATGTTTTTCTTTATCAGACCAGACTTTGCAAAGGAAAACAAGGATGTTTGTGTGAATGGCATTGGATTGGTGCATTTGTCGTTTGATATTTTCACTTCCATGCTACCCTGTGCTATATCAGTCACTGGATGGCAGGGTCTCTGCAAAGCTGCGCCATAACTCTTCCTTGTTTGATAATGTTCTCCGGTCATCCCTGTAAAAATCCCTTCCCTCTCTCTTGAAAATAAACCTGATGCAAACGGCTTTGGGATCTTGGGCCCAGGTTAGCTTTCACCTGGCTTAAAGATAAAGCTTCGGCCTATTGTCACACCAAAACTCTTGGGAAATCAGACCTCAGCCCACCTGAACCCACAAAATGAATCAAACTGTCCCATTTGTTACTTCGATGTTGTTGTTTTAGCCTGACTTTCAAATATCCACAGAAACAAAATATTAATGGAATAAATATAAAGGAAAACACCATGTGAACATTTGCTCTCAGTAAGCTCCTTCTCCCCTTGGCTCTTTCCACATATGAATTGGCCAAGTGACAAATCAAAGAGCAGTTATTGCTCAAGCATTGCTTTTGATGAGTTGTCTTTTTTCCTCCCAGTATCCCCAAGAAGTGCAGCAATTAGATGTTACTTTGTTTACTGCTGTTGTACTGTAGCTCTTTGAAATGAGAAGTCTGCTCCACTTAACTTTTATCTATAAACTACCACCATCAACCTGTCTCCTGATTCAGAGTATCCCTTTTGAACCTTCCAGTTAGAAGTACAGGAGCACAAAAATTTACAATTTGTTATTCCTGATGATGAAGTAACCAACTTTCACTACAGAAATAATATTTACCAGCAGAGTAACTCCAACACATTTCACACGGATTCTTGAAGACCTTAACCTAAATCTTTCAAGTCAAATAAACCTTTAACAGCCCTAGAATAGGGAATGGGCAAAGGAGGAGTGCTGTGTATGGCCAGTGGGTTAGTGTTAGAGCTGGGAATGAAAGCCTTTGACTTTCTGGCTTTAACCTCTAGAAAACAGTTCCTTCCTCAGATAAATTATTTGAGATCAATAGTCATTATTAATAATGACACTTGTTTTTTATTTTATTAAAAGTCAAAACAGGGGAAAGATGGTTTTAATTGTATCAGTGAACAAGAGGAGGGAAGGATAACTTCCTGAAGTTTAGCTGAGTGATAGACTTTCTTCCAAGACCACCCTCTGCTCTTTTCAAACAGAGAAAGGATTGTGACTAAGTGAATGTTAGAAGTTTATAAATTTGATTTATTTAACCACAATATTTACTAAATCCAGATTGGTAACCTGATTTACTTCAAAACAGGGAAAGTATATCAAAGTACAGTTGGATTTCATAATTCAGGAGCAAATCGTCTGTACATTCAGGCCACGTGCTTGGAAAGCACCTTCAGGTTTATGTGGTAATGAACAAGCACCTGCGTTCTTAGTACTCTTCATTGCAACTGCATTAGTGCTTCTACAAGCTTTGCCTACAGCATTTATGAAGAAGAGTGTTAAGCAGGATCAAAAGAAGGGAAACAGCCCTTCTTACATTATTAGGCTTACCTAGTTTGACTCAACACGTTTGAAGATGATCCAGACAGAAATTCACTGTTGATCACAGAATGGTCTAAACTTTGTGGTATTTCTGGTGTGTGTATATATGTATATGTGGTATTTCCGTAAACCTTAGCACTAATGGAGTAGTTTTATTCAGAAGTCTCACAGGCTTATCACCATAATTTCTGTTTTATTGATAGGGAGAGCAAGGCAGGAGGACTGAAGTGTGGCTTTCTCTAGCGAGAGCACACAGCCTCTTGACTTTATTAAATGTGCTATCCCAATTTTGCAGAAGTGGGCCAAGAGTCCTTCCCACCCACACAGCATTGAGCCTCCGGGTGAATCCATCGCCCTGGGCAGCAAACTGCCCTTGGACTGGGTAGCAGGGCTTACGTCCTGCTGCTGCCACAGACATGCTCAATCAGCAATTACTTGGGAACCACAAGTTCTGATTTAGTGATGCTTTAATGAAGACCACAGTAAGGAAAATCCAAAATTAAAAAGAAAGCCCCATCCCCTTCTCCCCCATTGCCACCTCCCATCCCTGAAAACCCTAACACCAAAATCTAAAAAACCCCAAAAAAGAGAGGCAATTAGGGAAGCCAGCGTGACTTGGGTGGGTTGGGAGGGTGTTAGATTTCTTTTTTTTTTTTTTTTTTTGTTCTCCCTCCTGTGTAGTAATGGACTACCACAAAGATTTTTATTTATTTTTCAAATATGAAAAGGTGAAGGACAATTGAGAGGCTGCTGAAGTTCCAGACTATGAGACCAAGCCAAAGCAGTGCAGGTTTTTCAGACACATCGTTAAATTATACTTCCAGTTTCTTAAGAAAGTGTCTTAGTTTTAGAGACCACAAACTTTGTTGCATTTCCTTCTCGTATGAAGAGAATCAATTGCATTTAGGACAATGAGGCTGGCTTTTGTTTTCCCTCATCAAGATACTTCATAAATAGATGAAACAGTATACTAAAGATATAAAATATGAGGCATTTGTTGCTTTTGAATCCTTGAGAATTATCTTCTTTGGTTTTTTACTGCAGACAGATATCTGAGATAGTCTTCTCTTCCCTCACGGGGAGTGGGAGGCGGGGAGAAGAGAGTCCCAATCAAAGAAAGGCTTTTGGCCTTCTGTATGTACAACAGATCTTCCTCTTTGCTGTCTTCTCTGGTCAGAGAAAGTCTGACTTGGGGGACTTAACCAAGGAGAGGGTACGTCATTCTCACTCGAGCCTCACCTGTACTGTTATACTAGACTTTTCCCTCACATCCAAGGTCCTGTTACTCACATTTCATAGTTCTTTTCCCATATCTCTCTTTGAATTATTATTCCCTGAGTGCCAGTCCTTTACAGGCTGAAAATGGAGGTGCTGACACAGGCCTGTTAATAAAGGAGCAGCCTTACCTTTCTCACTGGGTTGTTGGAGCTATTGCAGGACTCTTGACAGGTTTAAGGAGTAAATCAAAAGGGTGAAGAAATTCTCATAGTCTGGGAATGAAGAGCTTTTGGACCAAAAATAAGTGAGAGAACATGTCCTGAAGGACAGCTCTCGTGCCTCACCTCATCCTTGGCTGTCTCATGTTCGGGGTGGTCATTATTCATCATCATGGATATTGATACTGCAATGGTATAACAGATTTCACCTGAAGATTTCAGAGTACTTTCCAGCCCCTAAAAAGAGCTTAATTGGCAATTTCCCAGTTTTACAGAGGCCTTAATGTAGTCCTGAGAAACTTGCCCAATCTGCTAGTGACAGAGCTTGGGAGCAACACTGGAACTGCAATTCTTGGTTGTCTCCTTCAACAAATACACACAGTTCTCCCTTTCTGGTGTTAGATGCAGCGTGTGACAACATGCACCTTTATACTGCACCACATCGCTGTTTGTAGGGGCAGCTGCCAGCACTACAGCATCTAAGGCCCCAGTGTACATGGGCAGCTGAGGCTGCCTACAATGTCCTTCTGGCAGGGCTTGGTCAGGGCCTTCTAAGAGAGTCTGATTATTCACTCCACCTTGTTTTCCCTAGATCATTCACATGATGTCGCTGCAAAGGTAAATATGACTGGTGAAGATAAACCAGGAAAAGTGCAAACTGTGGGTCAATGCATGCTTGGCTTGTGCCAGGCTTAGCACAGGTCCATGTCTCCTCCTTATCTGACCATAAAACGATGCTTTTGCAGGGAAGTTTTTGCCTGTGGACAATGTGGATGCTAACGTGTTCAAGACATCGAAGAACATTCTTCTAGAATCTCCTACTGTTGATGCAGTAATGGTAACAGCGCTGAGTCTGATGTGGCCCAGTCACAGGGGATAAAGCAAGGTGCTTTCCATATTGGAAGAACTCAGTAGAAGCTGCTTTGTGTTACTTAAAAGTAAACTGCAGTCCTAGTGATTTTATTTTTATTTTTTTTTGTTACTGCTGTTTATTTAGTACAGCGGTACCTGGAGGTCCCACTGAGGGTAGGACCCCATTGCACTGGTCAATGCTCCGCATATACAGAAGAGGAACATTTGTCCTGCAGTCTCTGTAGGGAAGGCAGCAAAGGTCAGAAAGCACAGTGGTGGCACAAAGGACTTCCCTAGGGATCAGCTGAGTTACCAGGGGCAGAGTGGGGAGAAAACCCCAGGTTTTCTGAGTCTCAGACCAGGGCTTGGTCTGCTATTTCTCTGCAGCAGAACTAATTTGTTCTGACTCTGTGAGAACTGTCCCCATGTGAGCACAACCTTTTTCCGCACACAATTACCTATATATTTCATTAAAAGTGTTACCTCTCAACTATTGTGGGCAAGTATATTCTGGTATTTTTCTGTGGAAACTTCGTGAATGATGCATTGCTGCCCTTTGAATCAGAAGTTCTTCCTTAGGATCTGGCTGGTAGAAATGTTTATGGGTAACCATGCGCGTTTAAATCCACAACAAAGTGAAGCCATCCATCTGCAGAGAAAGGCAGCTGCCAGCATTCCTCTCCCCAAGGTAAAGGCATCCGGCACTAAACTTCCTGGAAAATGTTTCCCTTTGGCACTCGTTCCAGCTAATGGCCAACTTTCACTGCGTGAAACCTTCTTCATTTCTCTTGGTGTTAAGAAACTATCCAGTTCTCTTCCTTCAACTGTGAAGTAGCTGAAGGAGAAATGAAGTCGCTGCTAATGTTCAGCTCAAACCAAAACAGAGTGGAAGGCTCCTGAGTGGGACACATGGCTCAAAACAGGTTGTGTTTGCAGTGAGAGAATTAATGTTGCCCAGTTAACTCATGGATGTGTCCAGCCAGCAATTGTAGCTGCTGTAGCAGCTCTCTGCTGCTTCAGGCCTGTGTGCTGTTTACATGATGCTTTCCTTCCTGGGCCCGCTGTGACTTTTGATGACTTCTTTGTCTTGTCTGGCTGCACTGAATATAGTTTAACAGAAATTATTGCCTGTGTGTTGAATATACAGCTTTACACGAACTATTACCTGAAAATATGTTCTCTCATATCATGCTGCAGCTTGGCTGCTGGAGTCTGGGTGGGCATACCCAAGGCTCCACAGGTGGGAATGGAAAGCTCTGTTTTCCACTTGTGATTTTTTTTCACTACTTTTTGAAGCAGATGTTTTTCTGTGATGTTTAGTGCTTTATTGTCTCTACGTCATCTTGCTCTAGTAGAGCTGAAGTAGTTTCTGGCTGCTTAATTTTGCTTGTCTAATTGTTTATGTTAAAATATATTAATGTGAAAGTTTTACAAAATAAGGGCCCAACTCTGCAAACACACACACCAGTGTTCATTCCTGAGAATGAACTTTCTGCTGACCAGTATTGTTGAAAACATTCTGATATATTTCTACAGATTTGACAGAAATTACTCTTCTGGTTGCGACCTGTTCATGTTTCCTTTTTGTTTTGCTCCCCCCTGTGAATTAATCACGTGCCTGCTAAGGCCCTGCAAAATACATATTTATCCCAGTGAAAAGGTATGTTAGAACATAGTTTTTCCTCATTCCATGTCAGAATTGTGCTGGTTTTAGTGCAGTTAAATCTATACTTTTCCTGCAATTGCATGTACATAGCTCCTGCTGCAGCAGCAGGAGGAGTAACTGCTTTCATCTGTGCTTGCATGGGGCATGGGGTGCGTGGGGGAGCGAGCTGCTGCCCTCACCCAGCCTTTCTGTGGCCCCAACCCACAAACCCCACAAGTCTGCTGACTGAGTACTGCAGAATTTGTGGAAGGAGTTACTTTATTTGTTTTCTTTTGGTTTTCTTCTCTGTGGAGGTTATTGATGTTCAAGAATTGTAGATGACTTAATTTCTCAGAGCTCCTTTTCCTGTAAATTTCAAAAGTAGATGAAATCAGGGACTTGACTGATAAAAGTAACAAGTAGCCTACAAGACAAAACACATTCTTGCACTCTCTTGTGACAGAACCCAGATGATTTCAGCATGAATATCTAAGTTATCAGCTGCTATTTCCTCATTCCAAATCTCATAACTTTTCTTAAATCATATTTTTGTGATTTACATTTAAGTGAGTTTTTAGCCCTTGTGATTCTGAAGAGAAGGGATGAAAAAGCGTAGCTCTTCAGAGTGAGAAGAGGTGCCTAAGTAGCGACAAATAAGTTTCATGAGCTGGACCCTTTGGTACCTGGTTTGTGAAGCCCCATGGGTTGTTTTTCTCTGTGAGCCCTGATTCTGCAGCTGGAGCTGCCAGTGTGTTTTTCTGCACTCAAATGCAGCCCTGGTGTGCTTGAGGGATCTGAATAGGAAGAGGTATAATGAAATTAAAAAGCTTTTGAATGTCAAAGAGAAATGTGGGAACTGAAAGAGTCTATATATATATGTTTGTAGGTATGTATGCACATACAAATCTATTTTTCAGATGACTCTAGGCCATAAGATCATAGTGTTTCTTCACCAGCTTAGTCTGTTCTGTGTGGTACTTGATTGTCCACAGTAAGACAGCTGAGTAATTTTATTTTTTGGCAAATAATAAGATCTTTTGTAAATGTTGCTCCACTTTGCAAACTGGCTCAATAGATTAAAAAAGGCATTCTGAAAAATTCAGCTTTCTCATTTTGACTTAAGTGAAATACTAGTGTTAAAATTAATTTTAAGAAACCCAGTGACTCAAAGTATTTATATAATGTATTCCTGGTTAGGCTGCCAGATTGAAAGTCAGTGGGGTGAACCCCATCATTAGCTCACTTCAGAATTTCAGGCTACCTTTCAGATTGTGCCTTCATAACAGTGAAGTTAGCTGGATTTGTTTGTTTTTATGTGCACTGAATCCCCTTTACCTTGGATTGCTCAAGCAGAAAATGCTGATGCTTCCCCTGGTCTATCTTCAATCTCTTCCTAAGTTAATTGCAGGAAGTGCAGGGGGGGATCACAGTCCGGCCCGACCCCCTCTTTCTTCTTGGTATTGCTTTGTGTCTGCAGTGTGGGAACTGAGGAAAGAGCACCTGGAGAAGGGAGTAGTGAAGCCTTGCTGGGAGTAGGAAAAACAGCTATTTATTTGAAGACAGCCTGTTTTTTTTAAGTCAACAGGTCTGAGACAAGAAAGAAACGGCATGTTTAAAAAAAAAAATAAAAATTGAAAAGCAGTCTAGAATAGCAGGTGATGAAGCCTGGTGAAGCAAGCCAACGCTTATGGAAATTCAGGTCTTCCAGGGAAACAAGGCATGCAAGTTTTGCCAGTCCCAAACAATCAAAAATCTTAACGCAGGCTTTCCTCAAAAAAAAAAAAAAAAAAAGTGAAGTTGGCCCAAAAAATTCATGAGACAGGATTTTTCATCTGTTTTTTACTGTCTGGTCTCTGGGTTAGAGCAAAACGGAAAACCTCCGGTGAAAGTAAAGTTTCAATCAAAAAGATTGTCTCAGTTAAAAAACAAAACAAAAAACCCATGTGGGGAAGGCTTTTAAAGCTGTTGGAATACTTTGGGTATTTTTAAACAATAGTGGTTTCAGAAGTGTGACAGAAATGGTCTGTTTTATTATTTTCTCAGTTATTTTTCTTAAAATTGTTTAGAATTAACACATTTAAAAAAGAAAAAGTAACTTGAAAATATTAATATAAACCCAAACCAAACTTTTTCTTTTGTGAAGGGAATCATTTTAGGTGCACATGGAATTCATGTGGAAAAGGAAGGGCTGTTTTTCCTTTGTGAAAAGTTTTCCATTTGACTACTGAATTAACAAACTTATTTGTGATGCAGGTCTTACTCGGGTGCTTGTGCTGTTACTTCAAGTTTTGGGGTGGTGGGTTTTGTGTTGATTTCTTTTTTTGTTCTGTTTTTGTTTAAACTAGGTGTGTATCCCTCTTTGTTAAAGTTGTGGCTTTTTTAACTTAATCTTATAGCCAACTATTCCAGTGCTGGACTAAACAAAAGATGAACATTTTGGAAGACCGACAGTAGACTTAAAAACTGGGTGACACTACCACCTCATTTAGTTTCTGATTTCAGTCTAATGTGCTTTGCCCCTTGCTGATATATCATGTAACTTTTCTCATATTCCTGTTGGTTTAATCTTTAGCCTGAGATATTCTGTGCTGGAGCATAATGCAACTATGTACACCCACCCCCAGATGCTGTGCTACAAGCTGTACTACTGTGAGTCCTTTTACTTTTTGTGTCTGGAATAGACTGGGCAATGATAAATCCAGACAAGTACCGCTGCTTTTATTGTGCAATTACGTCAGCGAAAGGCAGCTCTCGGGAATATAAACAGCCTGAGGCACTCTGCCCTGCAGGTCACCTTGAAAGGGTATCTTGTCATCACGGCTGTACTGTCAGTCTTGTACATGAGCATTTATGCCAGCTCAGGTTTAACTTTGTCTGTTCAGGCCTTTCCAGCATACATCTATCAGATATACTTGTGAATGAGCTAAGTTTCATTATAAGAGAAAATAGGGTTGTGGTTTTCACCTGCTGATGCATTTTTGAGTTCTTGAAATGGAAGGAACAAAGGATCTATTATAGATAGAGAGAAAACATCGTAAGGGCATGAGGAGGGGAATGTACCGAGCAAGGAAACAAAATTACTTTCCTCTGCTTTTGAAAGGTGTGGAAGTAGCCAAAGTCTTCAGTATGGGAGATTCCCTATAATTATACCACCTGGAAGGTGGCTGCAAGATAATAGCGTTTTCCCTGCTTAGGAATTACTCCCTTCTTTTGTGCAGGAGTGCCAGTTGGCCCTGGCAAAGTTGGCTAAGCTGCCATGCTTCCCAAGAAATTAAAACAGTAGAAATCTTAATTCCTAATGAAAATTAATGAGACATACCAGGTGCTTTTGAAAATTTTACCCATGTGTAAAAAAAATCACAACAAATCTTGTATTTCCTGGGAATGAACGAAAGGAAAACTTTCTGGGATTGGGGTTTTGTTTGTTTTCTTTGAATTGGAGATTGAGAAAGCCGTCTTCACACTTTTTTGGCAGTTAACTTTTAGTAATTCACTTCTGAAACAAAGTGGGGAACCAGACTGCTTTCTTCTTTTATGATGTGTAAGCACTGGAGTCATACACTTGCAGATTTCTACTTAGTAATCTGCACAATTTTGGTGGAAGAATAAAGGTGAAGGCATTTGATCAAGTAATTAAAACCAGATAAAGTGATGGAAGCAAGACAAAAATGTTACTCTTGCAATTAGGCTGCAATCTCTTTCTCTACTCCTCCCCTTTCCAGCAAAGCTAAAAACAGAGGGCTTGGCTTGTACCACTCCTGCCTAGGGCTCTCTGTTGGCATATGCATATGTTTAGGAAGATCTAGTGGTTTAAGCTTGTATTTGGCCTCTAGCCAGATACGAGTAAAAATTCTTGAGAAGACGATCGCATGGGGTTGTTGCAGGGAGAGTAATTTCTAGATTTGCCTCTCCCCCCACCCAGACAAGCTCTCTTTGCAATTTCTTACTCCCTTAAAGTAACTTGTCTTTCCCCATTGTAGGATCTGGCAGGTTTTTCCCAATGGCAGTTCTGTCTCCTGTTTCTCACCTGCTTCATTCTGCAGGACTCTTAACTCATCAGTGGAGGAACTGATGGCAGATGCAGAGCTCATTCTCTTTATTTTTTTTCCACAGCCATGCTAGCTTTTTTCTCCCATACTGTCTTTTACTCCTGGTATGTCCTTTCTGAACTGTACCATCAACCTCCTGTTGCTAAAATACTCTCCTACAGACTGCTGTCATTACGGGACAAATGCTCTGCTCTTCCTTGCGCTTATGCCTTCTGAAATCTTTTCATCTCTTGGCCACTGAATTTACCCTGGTACTACTTACTACCCAGGTGTCTTATTTAGTGAAAATGCCCTGGAAATGCTCTTTTTAACATTTGTTCCACTTCATGTACTTCTATGTATCGAAGCCAGAATACTAGCTTCTCAGTCCAGAAATGGATTAGAGACAAGTGAAACATACAGACTCCCAGGAACAAGTCTGCTGCCTCCACAGTGAGGATGGAAACGTCTGCGGTCCTGAGATGATGCCTTATTGTGGGGTTGTGGGGGAAGGAGGGGGAGGATGTTAAAAACAAGTTAGAGCAGACTGAGAGATGCTTTAAATTATACCTGAGCAGCACATGTCCAACGTTTGGAAGGAGTCTCCTTCAGCTCTTGCTGGTGCCTTTCAGCTGTGCTGAGCAGAGCTGTGGTGTGGTTGCATCTGCCCACAACACCATGGTGGTTTCCTGTTTCATCCTTTTAAAATAGTATCTAGCAAGATCTCATTGCTATCAGTATCCAGGGCACCTTGTTGACTCAGTCTGCACACTGGGTCCTGCTTCAGCATTGCACTTAACACCCATCTTTGAGTACTTCACTGGGGAGAGAAGGTACTGCTCACTAGTTTGATCTTCAGCACGTGTTTGAGTGTTTTGAGTTGGGCTCTGGAATCACTGCTTTTAAAACATCATTGTAAAAGATGATGTGATTTGTAGGTTAACCCAGCACCTCAATCAAAAATTTGAAACCTTAAAATGTTTAATCTGGCATTCCTAGCTCCGGAATGACTGAAAAAGATTTTTCTTTTTTTCCTTCCTAAACATTAGTGAAGAGAAAAGTTTCTGCTCTTGGCAGAGATTTTGTGGACCAACTTTCAGGGCAAAATATTGGGTTTTGAGTAGGGGATTCTAATGGAAAAGCTGAGCACCAAATTCACACAAGGTTCTTCTTAATTATAGAAGCCAAAACCTCTTCCAGATGTCTGTCAGCCCAACGTGCTAGGTGCTGCCATCACTGGCTTTAATAAAAGCTCATATTCAGCAAAATTTATTACTGATTTACTGTATGTTACTTAAGACAAAAAATGTTTTTGCTCTAAAAAGCAAGCAAACAAAGACCTGAGATTTTCATCAGTTGCACTCCAGCGTGTCATTTGCTGTGTTAAATACCATCCCGGTTCCATTAGTTTACTGAAGATTTTCTGTAGATTGCCATCATTAAAACTGGAATTTCAGAAGGTCTTGTGAAGAGGTACCTAAGCGAGAAGTGCACATGAACAAATCGGTAAATGGTGCATGCAAAACAAGCAAAGCCACTAACAACGCAAACACATACGTGACATGCACAATCAGGCATTTTTGTGAAGAGTTACCTGTTTGTACATGCAACTAATACATACTCTAAAGAAAAATGGAAGCTGAAAAAAAACCCAGGAAAATGTTATAGAACAAATACAGGGGAGCGTGATGTGACTTTGTGAATACAAAAGTGAACAGAACAAAACCAGTAGAAAAATCATCAGTCAAGAGAGTAGCTAATGAAATCTCTGAACAATGATGTAATTAAAGTGCATTAATCATTATAAAAGATCATTTCCCTTTAAACATCTGCTCCCATTCACTTGGCAACAGTCTGGGCAGTGTCATGACTGATGGGGCTTTGGATTATGCTGAAGGGCATGTGTTATCTGAGAAACAATGTAGAACATCCCCCAGCTTGACAGGATCTGAGACAGCAGTGCTTTTCCTCAATTCACGTATAGCATTAAGGAAATAAGGAGAAAAAAAATCAGACATTGCTTACAGTGGAAAGGAGAACCTGGTATAAAACTGAACCCCACCTTCTCAACCATGCAAACAAAATTTAATTTGGTGCCAATGGATTTGAATAAAGTAATTCCTCTGGGAAAAGAGCCCGTGCCCAGCCTGCTGCTTTTAAGAGAGCCTTAGAGCCATAGCTCTAGGAGAGACCTTGTTCCTCCCCACTGAGAAGTAAGCACTACAAAAAGCCTTCCTGACCCTCCCCTTTGTGGCAGTCTGGCTGTGCCAGGGAAAGACTAAGATTAGCTGTTTCAGGAGAAAAATCTCTTTTTCTTCTGGCACAAGCAAAGTATGCAGAAGGGCCATAACCATCCCATACTGCCTGACAGTCTGTGGCTCCGAGGCATCTGCCTGCATCCCCTGTGCCTGAGACTGCCTGTGAAGCAGATGCACATGTGCTTTGGTAAAGCTGCTTTCTGCAGGTACCAGCCAGAGCATAACTTGCTCCAGTGCTGTTAGGACTGAGTAAAGTTTCTCATGGGCTGTATTTCAATTAGGGTTAGGTCAGGAGTTCTGGATTGCTGTTTTGGATCTGCCATTAGACTGAGTCACATAGGGAGGAATTTTTACAGCTAGGGACTGGGTTTTTGTATCCTTATACAAATCTGACTCCTTGTTGCATTTCCATGTGTGGGCACAATTGGTGGCCCATGTGCACCTGCATTTTTCCTTCTGCCTTGCTGCGCTTTAGTGTCTGTAAGGCTGGGAGGGGGGGACAGAAGTTGTGTTCATCTTACAAGGACACATCTGAAGGTAGAGCCCTTTGAGGCCCACTAGCAACAAAGATCCTCCAGCTGCAAAGTAACACTGATTTTTATGCTAGTCATGTTTTCTCAGCAAATCTGTAACACACAGCAGTTAGGGAGCACGGACCACACAAGTGTGGGATTCAGAGTACTCTATTTCTACCCCATTGGTCATTTACTGCTGACTTAAGATCTCCATGGTATGTAATGAGGAAGCCTTTACCAACCTCTGGACTTGAGGCTGCATTGGTGGTGAAAATGCATATGCCCATATGGATTTCGAACGGCAAACAAGAGGAGCCCAGATTCCTGTTTGGAGGAAGGAGGACTGGGGCTGTGGAGATTGTACATGGTTATGCTACTTCAAACCCATTTTTGGCAGTTCCGTGAATTCACAGAGGATGGGTGCTTTTTCTGCTTGGGCAGAGTGACTTCCCAGCGGTTAAGTGGGGAAAGAGAAAATTAACGCAGCTTTGGTCTTTGCTGTTCAGTTAGAAGTAAAATACTTCATCTGGTTTGTGCCTGTTCATAACAATACTTACCCTCCCTCACAGGGACTTGCAGGCTTTGTAAAAGTGATTGGAGAGGTTCATATAAAAAGTATGTGGTTTATTGTTCTGTGTTTCTTAAAGCTGGTAAAATCATACAGCGGCATTTAAACACAAGATCAAAACAAACCTTTTTGCTTCTCACAGAAGTGTGTAGATTAGTATTGCAGAAGCCCAGTGTTGAGATTTCAGGTTTATGTGCTGTTAGTCTTTAATTTCATGATGTTTTAGGTGTGGTATGGATTGCTACTGGAGTGTTGCTGCCATGCCATCTACTACCTGTATAGTCCGGCTCAGATAGGTCCCAGCCCAGTGCCAGCAGGGGTGTGCAGGTAGCATGTTCGGTGCTGAGCAGAAAGGGGAGCCCATGCAGGCTGCAGCCAGGTGCCTTGGATCCACTCACCACCACATGCCCTTTCTCCCATCTGCTTTTGCCCAGGTCCTGCTCTGTTCAAGAGCACAGTTATGCTTTTCCCTAATAGCTCTGATTCTCCCCTGTAGCCTCCAGGGGACTGAAGTGAGGGGCATATGCTATGTGGCTGCAGAAAGTGAAGAAGGATATAGCATCTTTGAGTCTTCCTCTTTTATCATTTGTTATGGACCAAAAACGGAAAAATATATTGGTGTAGTCTTAGACAATTCAAATAGCTCTCCATGGCATTGCATGTATTTAAAAAAAAAAATGCAATTAATTGATGAATTTAGCTTCAGATTTTCTTTGGCCAGTGGGTTCTTTGCAGTTCCAGCTGCAGGCATTGGTTGCACCAGATACTAGGGCAGAAAATTATGGGGGTAAAGGTGTCCAGGAAACCTGCCTTGCATAAAAGCCATTGTGCAGATACCTAAGGTAACACACAGTTTCCTTACTGTACTCACCCAGTTGTCTTTATGCAAACTTGCAAACATAGGTATGCAAATCTCTGCACTTAATGCCATGTATTGTATCCATCCAAAACATCTAACACTTCCAAGGCAAGCAAGCGGCTGTATTTCAAGCAAGTATCTTCGGAGTCTACTTCTGATAAGGTGTATAGCTGGAGTTAGACACATATATTGAAAAGGGTGTTATTTAGATTAATAGATCTATTCATGTTGTGCATAGGGGCTGAAATAATGATTTAGTCATTCTCTTTGCTGAACTGTTTGTGTAATGCAGAGTTTGTAAGCTTTCATTATACTGGAGGTCATGTGCACATACAAACAGTTATGTTTTTCTTTGGAGATTCAAGTCTTTTATATTATTCACTTGAAATTTTCAGTTAAATCAGATGAGGTTATATACGTGAAAGGGACTGTCCTTGTATCACTGCCACCTAATGGTCAGGACGTTGTAGTTAGGTGCCTGGTTTACATGTCCCCTGGATCCTATCACCAGCACTGACCTTATTATCTTGTAAGACTAGGTGATGCTGTTAACTGCCCTCGAATTCATTTTCAGCCCTTAACAGTCAGTTCTGGAGCCTCACTGGACACTGGTGTGTACATTCTCACTCTGATGGCATAGGAAATAAGGAAATTTAGTTTTGTATGGCAAAATCCAGGAAGAAAGGGAAAGCATTCATCAGATGGGTGTAATCTCCAGGGGAGCAAGTACTTCATTTTAATTCAACATTTCCCTTTGATGAAAAATTTAGTGAATGTTATTATGTGGAATTTATATGAAGCCTGGGTTTAGGTAATCAGCTTTAATATTTATACTCTTAGGGAAAAAATTGAATCATTAGTGAGCATGCATAATTAATGAATAAATTATATTTTTCCTTTGTTTTCCTTCAGGTATAAGGAAATGCTAGATCTAGTGATATCACCCAGCCTGACTGTAAATAGAGAGTGCCCTGACAGACTGAAGCTTAACCTTTCTAACATTTATGCCACGGCTCCAGATGACATAGAAGGTAGGCTGCCTCTTTTGCTTACTGTTTACTGGCTTTAACATAACATGTATATATATGTAACCAAAGGGAACTGGCCGCATGCAAGGCCTCTGCCTCTGACAATTAGTTCTACAGTATAGTGAGCAACTGAGATTTTTGAGTATTTTTTGTAGGTGCTCCAGTTGTGGCTGAATCCTTTAGTTCAGCAATAGTTTGAATGCAAATGTAATTGAAATGTTTTATATGTAGATACATATCTGTGTATAGTAGGTGCATACATACGCACATGTGCATGTGTATGTTTGCTCCACTGGAATAATTACACATTTTGTGTAGAGCTCGTAGTTTTTATTTGGACCCCATAGAAGAGCCCCAGTGGTGGGATGAACGCGAGTCCAGTGTTTTGGTGGCTGTGTTGCTGCGTTGTGGTGGGGAGCGTGGGGGCTCCCTGGCCCAACAATGTATCATGCAGCCAGAAAACACTTTGCGAAAGCAGCCCCATGCTCTAGTTTGCATCGCTCTGAGATCATGGCTCTCACCTCCGGATGGTTAGTCCTGCTGGCCTCTGGTCTGAAGTTTCACATT
Organism: Numenius arquata; assembly: GCF_964106895.1. Taxonomy (NCBI): domain Eukaryota; kingdom Metazoa; phylum Chordata; class Aves; order Charadriiformes; family Scolopacidae; genus Numenius; species Numenius arquata. Next base: position 10,346,632 of record NC_133587.1, on the reverse strand, counting down.
TGGCAGGTACCAAGGACAAATTCTTTCAGTGGTTAAGGCTCTGAGGGAAATTTATCTGCTCTTCTCCTCCTCCCCCTCCCTCCCCCCCCCCCCCCCATACTGTTCAAGTGAAGGAAACAGAAGAATGTTAAATCTGCTAAAAAAATTATTGGCAAGTGATGCAGCTGAACTAGTTCTTGCTAGTACAATCCCAGCTATTGTTTGCTGCGGTCAGGATCTGTCAGCCTTCCTGTTGGAGGGGAGTTAGCAAAAGGCACTGGCTATTATGTTTTAGAAGTATGTTTAACCCTTCATTTATAGGCTCTTAGAAGCCAAGGAGATGTTTAGCTTGTGTGTTTGCTAAGGCATTAGAAATTGCATGATTAAATCATGTACATCACAACTGCCTATTTACAAGAGCAGTAGAAGGGATAACAATCTAAAGGAAACATCCTTTTAAACGTATGTGTTTGCAGAAAAGATTAGAGCTAGAAATGATTTTTAAATACATCATTTTGTAAACTTCTTATTGCAGGAACTATTTGTTATTACGCATTATAAATAAGAGCCAAAATAGCACTTGTACTGTTGGAAACCAGTTTGCTAGTGGCAGCTCATGTTGATACATTTCTTATAGAAATATTACGATTATTTTTCTACAGAATGATCCCCTGTGCTACCAAGATTATGCTCTTTCCCTTGAAAATCCTGCTCGTTAATTTGAAGAACAGGAAAATACTTGTGTGTTTGTCAAGTCTCGGACTGCCAGAGCTCTTAATGCAATAAATCCACACAAATGTATGCACTGTAATACACATACAGTTTAAATTTTAGCAAGTCTAGTCACAATACTTACTTATGTAGATGTCCAGCCTGCTATTTTCATGGGTGCTTATCATGAGATGTGCAATTATATCAATATAATTTCCAAATGCACATTTTGCCTGTAGTCCTGCACTTTTGGGTTGAAACACATGTAGGTTTAACTTGCCTTCTTTTGCCAATGACAGTAGCATATTGCATATTCATACACAGTAAATTCCCACTTGGCATTCTTGGCAAACATATTTATTCTGTACTTACCACTTTCAAAAATAAAAAATTTGAAGATGCAGTATTTTTTGAATAGAAAAGAAATTAAACTTATGCTCAAACTGTCTGTTCTGCTGTTTTTCAAATATGAAATGCATTGTGAATTAAATGAATGAAAACTAAAACAGTGTATTTCTTCAATGCAAATCTGTTTGGTAATGAGGAACAGTGTAGCACAGATGGTATAGTTTTTGTTTTCACAATCTAAAAATCTAATTTTCTAAACTGTTTTCTTTTAGGTAAGTCAAAGCAATTTTTTCATAGTGAGTTTGAAGGTGAGTCAGGTAAGCCCAGCTTTAGATTTAAAAACAATCTTTTGTTCTATATCTGTATCTGTAAATGAATGTGTACATTTGTATAATAATATCCTTTGTCAATTTAAAAAAAATTTTTTTTAAACTAAACCTCTCTACCTGTTGCTTGAGAAATAGGTTACTGTTACCCATGTTTTATAGGTAGAGGAGCTAAGGCAGAGTTGCTGGTGGGTTTTACTTTACTAAGGTGTTTCAGGGTTGTAAGAGTGTGAAGAAGGAGTCCTTATGGTCTTGTTTCTGTCAGTGATTAGGGAGATTCTGTTAGCAATTAGATGCACTTGAACACAGAGGCTGTATTTGGTTGAGTTGGTTCTGTTTCTTCTTCATACCCGGAGAGGAGGGAAAGGTCCAGTGTGGTGCTAGGAAAGACATTAAAGTCCAGCACATAGCCTTGTGGACATATGACTCTTGGGGTCTGTTGCTGCACAGAGAGATGTACCCCAGAGAGATGTATGGGTTTTTCTCATAATAATAATAAGCAGCAGTGTCAATGCAGTCTTGGCCAGCTACTCTGAAACCTGCTCCCCCTAGTCATCAGTGCCTTTGTTCCCAGAGCCTCCTTCCCGAAAGCAAAAGTGCTGCAGTAACACTTCTGTGATACTGGACGTGAAAGAGTTGAGAGACTCTTAAAGGTATGTATGGGGCAAGAAAGCGGTCATAGGCAGCTTGCAGGCACTCGGCTGGGTGACAGGGTGCTGGGGAGAGAGCTGAGGGGCTCGGGAATATCACTGAAAAAAGACTGCCTTCAGATGCAGAAAAGAGTTCAGTAAGCACCTGCACAGACACACCTTTATTTTCAATTTTTTATCTATTCTGACCTAATACGTAGTTCTTATTAAACAACTGCAATGATCTTGGAGAAGAAAGTTGTACGTTGATATTAATTTTTGAAATTATTTTGAATGAAGTTATCTCCTAAGATTTCTGAATTTGTGAAAAAGGGCCTCGTTTTTGAAGAAAGTGTGCACTTTAGATGTTTCACTCTTAATCAAATGTTACTCTTTTCTTGGAAATTCATCTCAGTCTTATTAAACTCAGTATTATGTTTCCTAGGAAACTGAGAATTTCTGTATTATTATATACAGTAAACATTATAGAAATTAACATTAAAAAAATCTTGTGATTAGTATTATTATTACATATAGTAGCCATTATACAAATTAACATTCTAAAAAAGAATAATTTCTAGTAATTAATATTTTTAGTTAGAACTCATGCACCTCCATTAAGGTTTTTCTACAAACAAGCGGACAAAGACAAAAATGCATTTTTAAATGAAATTTCATTTTAAAACATATCAGATTAAATGGCTCTGTTCTTAAAAATAGTTTGGTGTAATCTCTATGTTATAAAGTAAAATGATCAAATCGTGTAAAATGTTGTGAAAAAGAGTTGTGTAGGAAAGAACAATTTCAAAACAGTTTACTTGGGAAGGACAAACACTTCGTATGTGAGCATGTTGTATCTTTTTGGACATTCTCTCCAGTTTTGTGGCATAAGAAGTTTCTCAAACCCATAGGACTATTTGTATGTATTTAAACTTCATATGTATTTGCATATTTCATTATATAAAACATGCTTTTAACGTTTAATTCACCAACTTACAAACGGCTGAACAAATGAAGTGGTGCTGTTTTGGACAACTTTGTACATCTACAGCATTGCGGGCACATGCCTGTCAGTGCATGGAACAGTGCTGCAGATGTTCCCTGCCTGGTGGTAGCGATGTGCAGGCATCGGAGGCACTGCAGGAGTCTCCCTTTCCACCCAGCATGTGCACCTGCAGTTGAGGGATCCTCTTCTGCATGAGATGGGGTGATATTTCCTATCCCGTGTAACAAATTACACTAGGGATGCCAGCAGCCAGTGTTGAGGGTGGTGATGCTGCCGTCAGCAGGCAATGTGATGCTTGATGTTCTCCCTGTGTGGAAAAGCTGTGTGCAGTTAATCTGGTGTGTTATTAACGTGGCCAGCAGATAGAGAGGCTGAATCTGTTGTACCTTATGTCATTATTGATGATTGTGAGGGTGTTTTGGTATTTGTAGTGCTGTAATAACATCCAACAGCTCCAGCCAGGAACCGAGAAGCAAAATCTGGATGGCATTATGGAGGCAACCTGTGTAATACTCATGGTGGCATTTAGGTATGATGTTTGCAGTACAACTTGTAGGTTTAGGTTTTAATTTAGGGTTTTTTTAATTTTATTTTAATTAATTAAGCCTAAATTTATCTCAAAATAAAGATGGTGGCATGTTTTTCTTTGGTAGTGTTGCAGGACACAGCTGTTTGGAAGGCATCCTGCACATATAACCTGTGTGATACATTTTCTACTGGTTTAATATTTTCAGTGCTGGCAGGTCAATAAGGTAGGTTATTACAGTTAACTCAAAAAATTCAAGAGTAAGGAGACTTACAATGTTGTATTTTTAATATTTATTCTGATTTGATATATTTTAATGAGCATTGAAGAAACCAAGTCATGATCTAGGAGAGTACCAAAAAAAGCACAAGGGCAAAAAGCGCAGTGCGCTTCAATCACTTCAATAATCACAATAGTTGCTTTTATAGTCTGTAGCATATGAGCCATCCCACCAAAGCCCATCTTAATGATTGATATCAGAGCCATGAGAAGAAACTGGTAGCTCAATCAATCAATATCACCCTCAGTTAAAAACTAAATTTGTATTTGTTGTTAAAGTGGAGACCTACTTCAGTTTGTGAAGATTCACTAAAAACAAATTCTTCTCATTCCTGTATATTTTTCTCAAACCAGCAGCGGTAAAAACAGTAGTATCAGCTTGGCCATAGAACAGAACATGATGAAATTCTAAGACCCTTTAATTGTGTTTTCCAGGCAGCAGCAAAGCAGCACCACAGTGTCCTCTCCATCTGTACTCCACAAAGTGAGTGCTCGTGCCAAGTGCTGTAATTCAAAAACTGTGTTTTGCTGAACAGCCATTTTGTGCAGACTTCTGTCACCTTAAAAACCATTCACCTTAAGCCAAACCACCTGTTCTATTGCATGTCCCTGGCCCAGTGAAGTAACTGGTTCTTAATGTTGTTAGATACAGAGTGAAAGAAGGTTTGAGGTCCTGTGCACTGTACTTTTGTACACCTGGGAATCCAAGCCTTATCAGTTTGAATATTGTTCTGTTTATGAGTGACCACAGAACAATATGTTGAAATGTCAGAGGCTTCCCATGACACTCGCTTGTTTGGCAAACTCAAAATGAAATATGAAAAGTAAGAGTGTTGATTTTATTTTTTTAACTTGCATATATTTTCTGCAGTTTTAAATCCCCATACGTTTGGGTAGCTTAATCTTAATAGCTCATATGAGGAGCTGTAAACTGAAACAAACTTTTGCCCCAGTCTAGTCAGTTCTGAGTTCCCAAAGTATTCACCATCATACTTTGGATATTATTTTATCAAACTGTCTAGAAATGTTCTATGTGTGGTCTAGAAGATCATGAACAGTAACTATTGCCTTAGACCTTCTGTTTTCTTGTTCTGAATAGACATTATCCCCATATAGTGACAGTCCCGTCTTTCCCAACAATGGCAACGTATGGACAGACTCAGTACAGCGCGGGAATCCAGCAGGCTGCTGCATACACTGCCTATCCTCCTCCGGGTCAGCCCTATGGCATTCCCTCCTACAGTGAGTACTCTGACATCATGTTACCTTTGAGGACGCTTTCCTCTTGCTCCTAGAAGAATATATTTGAAGTCTTAAGCTTTAGAATGAAAGGTCATTTCTGTCTTGGCAATGTTCTCTTCTTAGGCTTAGAGGAAAATCTGACTTTGTTAAAAATGTTAGGATTACTTTGAACTATCTTATCAGCTCTTGATATCCGGGGTTATGATCTTACAATTAGGTAAGTTTTCAGCCAGTCAGTAGTTGGATATGAGACAGCACGAAAAACTCAGGTTCAGTAGGATGTGCTACTTAAGAGTAGTAGCTGGTGAGTATTCCCATGGCTCACTGCCAAGACAAAGTCTCTTGCATTAAATATGATATTTAGGTAAACTGCACTTTGCCTTCATTGATTCCTCCTGGACTTTCAACAATACAAGCTACTTTAAGAAAAACTTTTTGTGTGTTACTACAGAAGAACCAAGACACAGAGCAGAATAAGGCATGGATGAAATGACACAAAATACTTTGGTTTTAGAAGGTGGTTCATATTTAAATGGACGATTATTATGTGTAGATGCAGTGAACATCTCTAACCCCAGTCAGCTTTGTTTCCTGCTTTCCTGCACAGCCTCTCCAGCAGCTGTGGGGAGACGGTGCTAGGCAGGAGCAGCTGGGAGATTCAGGCAGGGGACTAATTAACCAGCACTTCTGAGAGGCGGAATGCCTGGTAAACTAAGCGTTAAGGGTCTCCTCAATTTCTGCATGGAAATACTGAGCTCTTAAGGAGCTGGGAAGTTCTTTCCAAAGAGATATTGCTCTTGCTTAGGTACAGCTCTTTAACAGAAAGCTTCAAGCTTCTTAGTCCCTGTGAGTGCTGAGTCTTGCAGCATTAAAATGGCTTCATAGTTCTGTTTCCACTCCTGTTTTCTCTTGTGCTCTTAAACGCCTTGGTTTGCTTGGCAAATACAATATCCCTTCCCAACAAGAAGCTTTCATACAGGCATTGACAAGGCCTTTACTGAAGGGAAATTCAATGCAACAGTCGGGAAGGCCAGGGAAATGGGCTTGGCAGATCCAAAGCTCTACCAGGATGATGAGAGGAATGTTTTGAGACCCTTTCCTGGAGCTACTTGTGTGTTTGCATCAGCTGGCTGGTTTCCAAGGCAAACTCTGAACAGTTGTCCTGTTAAAGCAGGTGAAAGTAGAGCCATTTGCTACTGCCTAGAGTCTTTAGGGCATACATGTGTCAGGCCCACATGCTGCTTATAAATCCTGTGGATGACCTCTTAGCATCCTTGAACAGTGATTTCCCTCCCCCAGCCCATATACCCTCTCTAAGATACTCAACACAGCATATGAAAAACTCCACCTGGCTGACAACCAAGAACAATGAAGCAGTATTGTTTTTAGGCACAAAAATAAAACTGGGCCAGTTTCTAGACAAAACAGAACACTGTGTGGAAATTAATTTGGTGCTAAGTTATTTTGCTGTCTGACAACAATTTTTAGACTTCCAAAAAGGCCCATTCGCTGAAGATTAATTGTAGCTGGGGTAGGTTGAATGCTTGCATGCAGAGTGCTGATGTAATTGAAAAGCATGGGATGTTATGAAAAGCAGCTTCTCTGCGCACACTCGCAAATCCCTTTGCTTCCTCAGCAGTAATGGAGCCGGACGCTTGCACCAACACGTGTTCATTCACTGTCCAAATGAACGTCTTGCATTTCACAATGCAGCATTGTCATCTTGTTGCTAACTTGTACTCAAATTGCATTGCAGTTATTCTCACCTAAAGCTAAAAGTGGTGATTTTTATTAGAGAAAGCATTATCTGCGAGAACTTATTCCCAACCTGAGCAAATGCAGACTTGTTGCTTTTAAGAGTCATTAAGCTAGAAAACAGCATGTTTGGGGAAAGTCGCGTGAATTCAACTTGTCTTTTGGAGGTTTGCCTACAAGTGCTAAAAGATGACAACAGCTTGGGAAGTGTATAAATCCAAGGCCAGAACATCAACAGGGTCTTTGTTTAGTCCCAGCACTCAGGGTGTGTCCAATGGCCATTTCTTGTTTAGTGTAAATAGGCGTGCAAAGGAGGGAAGGATTGTGCCCAAAGGGTTCATAATAAGATGCACCTTTCAGCTGTTTATTTTAATAATACGGCTGTACAATCTCGGCAGCATCTCAGAATAAAATATCAACCCCTTTCACTACCAGCAAAGGTTTCATCTTGCAATGTTTAATTCAGCTATTGCTGTTCCCCCTGTAAGTTGTCAGTTTAATTGCCTGATTTTAGTAATGAAAAGATTTTTGCAGCTTCAGGGCTTACCTATTGTTCCTGAACTGTATGTTATATCTAACTGAATAGATGATAACCCTCCTGTATGACTTGCCAATAAATATTTTGCTACCAAAGCTGAAAATATAATGCAAGTAAAAGATAATTCTGTTGAGAACAGAAGTCTTGAGGTTATTTTGCTGAAGGTCCTGTTGCTTTGTTAATCATTGCTTGCATCTGATAACCGTTCAGAAAGTTCATGAGTCAATGAGTTTAATATGTTAAAATCTAGCTGTAAAACTGTTAATTCCTAAACTTGCTTTTTTACACCTTTATATGACAAACACTCACATTCTGCTCTTGGTTCCTACTCTATGCCCCAAAGGCATCAAAACAGAGGACAGCCTGAGCCATTCCCCAGGACAGAGTGGGTTTCTTAGCTATGGATCCAGCTTCGGTACCCCGACTGCCGGACAAGCACCGTACACATACCAGATGCATGGTGAGTACAGCTTGGTGCCTTGCAGGACGTGCAGTGAGTCAGAATCCTGTACTCCCATATTAGACCCGTTCTTCTTTTGCAATTACAATGAAAAGCTTAGATATAGGCAGTCAGAGTAGGAGGCAGGTCTTCATAGATCTGTTTTGCTCATCAAGGAATTAATTTCTGGCTGAGGCACTGGATTTAGCGCTAGTGTACCTTAGCAAAACTTTACATGTGATCAGTATAATCTATGCTTTTCTGCAGAAACTGTGTTTTCTTTTTTTAATTAATTTTGTGACTGCATATCTGGGATTGTCGTGTTAGTGTGAATTCCTAGATTCTGAGTGGAAGCAAAACAAAGGTGGTTTTACACTTCATGCAAACAGTAATGTTAGTATTATGTTTCTGCCCTATACTGTCCTGAACAAACTGCCCTGTGGTTAAAGTGCTGCATATTCTCTCCACTAATTTTTTTTTTAAAAGCTGACACCTTGGTACTAAAAAAAATTTTTTTTTATTGTTAATACATAAGTAATACCTGCTAAGATACATCTGCCTGTTCTTACTCCCGGAGCACCAACATCATTAATTACCTACAGACTACTCAGGTAAGGTTCAGAAGAGAAGAGCTGAAAGCAGCTGTTTTTTCTCAAGGTTACTGAGCTAAGATTTAGTAAGTTTAGAATAACTGTGTCTCCGTTTGCTTTTTGATATTGTTGGGGGTCTTTTGTAAAACCTCTAGGCAAAATGCCCTTTTGTGTCATTACACTTAGCTGTCCCCCTGGCAAAACCGTCTCTGTCAACTCTCTTAATTCTTCTCCACCCTGAATGTGAAAGGTGGACAGACACATCCACTTTGATTTTAAGTCTGAGAGCAAATAAAATCCTAAGCAGTTATGAAAACTGGGAAAGAAGGTAAAACCCATTTTATTCTAGAAATTATTTAAAAAGCTGAAGACTGAGAGGTGACCCTCTGCTGAGAACTTCACGTGCTAGTTTTGTCAGAGCACGTATCTCTAACACTAAGGTGTTTTTCTGTGGCTTGAATCCCTCATGGGACGTGCTGGAGACACCTGGGTTGAATGTGACACAAAAAATTTTTAAAACCCCATAGACTATGGTTGGGGTTTTTTGTCACCTTGAGTCCTGCAAGCTTCATCTGTCCTACTTCTAACAGGAGTTCAGTTTTGGTCTTCTGTTTTGCACCTTGAATGTATCAATCTTGTCTTGAGATTGTGTTACACTGTCAGCAACACTTCCAACTGTGGCTTTTGCTGCCATGGAAGATCGGTCCATTCCTGTCTAGGTTTCTGTTGTTTTGTTTCCCCAGAACACAGCTCCCACATGTGCTTTGTGTTAGCTTGGAAGAATCTGAGCTGTTTGAGAAGGCAAACTCTTGACTCACATGGGACTGAAGTTTTTAAGATGGCACCTTTGTTCAGTCAAGAAGTTTAGACAAGCAAATTTTGTGCATCAGCACTTGAAAATGTTAACACTTCCAAACAGTAATGACACAACAATGTGTTGTACCAAAGCAGGCTGGGAGGAACTTTATGCATATGTGTATGAGCATGAATGTGCCCAAAGTGCTTTCGGATAATGTTCCCTAGGGCAGTGCTATGATATTAGGTGAAATAACTTTTTTTCAGATATTTATGCCAGGAAGATCATTTCAAACAGCTCACTAAGCCTTTAATGCAAAAGATAACAGAGGGAAACAGTTTCTGCAAGTGGCAGGTGCTTACTCCAAGGCAAAGGGAGCAGGAGTAAATGTGTCTTCCTGTTGTAAACAAGTATTTCCACCATTCTCCTTGCTTGTGAGAGGAACAGTCTGAAGCTCCCTAACCATATGGTTTATTTACCTTGCTGAGTGCTATTGAAAGGTTTGAGTGAGAAGCCAGGAGCCTTCCTGTGCTGAGTGCTACCGAGGAATGTGCACTCTTGTCTTTCCCACGCCACAGCACTTGGGGGTGGGGAGGTGATCGCTCCGTCTCCCTAATGTGAGCAAGCAACTCTCCATGCCACCCAGCTCTGGGACCATTGAGACTTTTGCCAAGCTCACATCAGTCCTTTTGGTCACCCCGTTGCTGACCCAGGCAGGGACTCTGGGCGATGGACTAAATCAGCTGAAAAGGGCAAATTTTTATTTACGTATTTTTATAAAATCAAATATTAGGGGACTTCAGGAGTCAAGCTCTTAACCCCCACTTCAAGGACAAAATGTTGAAAGAGAGATCGACATGCAGGGGATCAGCAAGGAAAGGTATCTCCAGAGGCATGTGCTGCTCAGTTTTGTATTTTAAAGTGAGAGAAAAAATTATTTTCTTAAGCTAAGCTCTGCAAGTATTGTAAAATGGTAATAGATCAAGTACAGCAGTGAAATAACTTTGCTATTGTTTGTTTCCATCGAGAACCAGCTCCAAGAGCAACATAATGAAGACATCTGCAGGTGGGCATGGGTGGTGAGGCTGTGAATCTTGAGCAGATTGTGCGGCCTGTGCGAATCCTCTTCACTGTCCCCTCACTTATGAGTTACATGGTCCAGCCAGCAAATAGGCACCCATCATAGGTGTGTTACACCAATCACCAAGGAATAAATGACCTCTTGGTGACAAATACTTTGTCTCACAGGGCTCTAGAACAAATGTTCTCCTGTAGTAGGTGCCAACGTAGTTGGTGATAGTTTGTTTGCTCTCATGTCTCTTAGGTACCAGCACTAACTCTGGCTGGGATTCATGTGTCGGGTTGCAGCCTCACCTCCCTGATGGCTGTTGTCAGTAACATGGTACTTCTGAAGCCAAATTTTGCTCTTTTAAGTCTGTTCTTTTTCATTACAAACGTAGATGGTGCAGGTGTAATGGGGTAGCTTTCAGCTTTTCATGTTTTAACTGCAATTACCAACTGTGTCCTGGTTCTTGAGCAAGAACAGAATCCACTAAAAAGCAAGAATGAAGAGAGAACATTCTTTTCGTCATAAAGTGTTAAAGAAAAAAAAAATTTACAGCCCTCCAGAAGGGGAAATCTATTTTCATGCTTCCCTAGCATGAAAATAAATGAAATACGGAAGAGTTTATAATCCAAATAGCTAATGCAATGTCTCACACATATACATATACAAAAGATGGGATTGGCAAGTTCCATAGCTCATGAAAATGACATGAAACTATACCACAAAGGTACTATAGACTGAAATAATGATTTTTATTGCCGTGTAACAGTGGATATGATAGTATATCGTCAGACTTTGAGTAACATTCAAATAGACTGAAATCTGGTATTCACTTATTTACTCTGAAGGAGTGACTTTTTTCTCTTTTTTTTAACCAGCGTTGTATATGTCATTATTCATGTCATTATTCTAATTACAAAATTAATTTGTTTCATAAGGAAGATATATGAAATACACATGTGACCAATCTGGGGATGCCACTCATTTTTAGTCATGAATCGGAAGAGGAGGTAACAGCTTGCATTAGATTTTTGTCTTCAAAGTGATAAATTTGTAATGCTGGTAAATAAATGTTACTTCGAGGTCTATGTCATTTCTCAATCAATCCTCATGTAAGTGTACACTTACAGCAACAAATCCCCAAACAACACCCTAGACTAGATATTAGGGTATTGTGCTTCTTAGCACACATTTTTCTAAGTTTACATTTTCTGACAGTTTAGGAGTTCAGTGATTTGCTCAACTTTTGGTAAAATTATTATTCAATCACAGAAATTAAACATTAGACACAAAGATTATATTAAACTTCTGCCCCCAAAAAATTACCATCTTAACTGGCAGTTGAGGAAACTGTTGCTGCTGAGGGTGGAGGAGAAATCTTCAGAATATAAGAAACTTATCATTTAATGAGCTATGTAAAATACAAAGAGAACACTGCGCCAGCATGCTGGCTAACATAGAAAACCATCAGCTATGCAGAGAGAGCAATAGCATTCATCTTATAGAGCATTTCCTGTGGTCGCATGAGCATGTGTTGCCCCTTTATTGCACATCAGGCCATCTCTTCTCAGCTTGTCATTAATTCCTAGACAATGCGTTGCTCTTCAGTTATTATTGCTAAAATGACAGCTGGTATGAAACTATGAAGTTGCACAACAGTTAAAACTGTGGCCAAGGACCACTGTGGATACTGTCGTTGGGCAGGAAAAGATTTGACCACTTTTTTTTTTTTTTAATATCCAAATACATCTACCCACAAAATACTTTTTACATTACAAAGGAAAATTCAGTTATGTAACTGGGATAACTTTCCTTTGCCAAGGATTTGCAAAGCAGTATTGAGTTCAGTACAGGCATAAATTTGGGGCCAAAGACCTACGCAGTGAAACTCTTTGCTACTGCTGAGCATTTGTTTTCTTTGTAGAGTCCATTCTGATTAGCAGTCAAATAATGAATGAATAGAAAGCAGCATTTCTTTTGTACAATGCTGATTTGAAATGGACTAATTATGTATGTTGCTTATGTTTGTGGAGTGAATTGCTTATGAATTGTTCATCTGGCCTGAGACCAAGTAAAATGTGAATATTTAATAAATTGAAATGTTTTCTTATGCTGGAAATATTTTGGCTCTTGTTAATATCTGGATAATCCAGGCTTTTTGTTTTTTTCCAAGAGAAGCCTTAATTTCTTGCAATTGTGTGCCAGTTTGTGTATTACATATTTAATATGAGTCCATAAATATCTGTTTGGCATGAGTAGTTAGCTCTGCATGCATGAATTTTGCAAAGGAAGTAGCATGTTTAATTTTAAACTTGATTCCTTAAGTTCTTAGTGACGAAATGTGCGAGAAGAGGAAATTTCAATCTACACTTGAGAAATGTGGATCCCACTTCGGCATACAGATACTAAGTCCATCTGAAGTCCCAGAAAATAAAGGAGAGCGAGAGCATGTTCTCAACAAACTGTCACTCAGATGCCTTGGATTCATAAAATTAAAACCTCAGTAGAAAAATAGTAGTCTCTTTCAAAAGCTTCTGCTTCACAGCTGGTTTGCATTAGTTGCAGTCTAAAACTGTGGCAGTAAAGCTGTGCTCCACTCTGTGGTGAGTTCAGCAGGGAGAGGACTCTCTTCAGGAGGGGTCTGACCTCACTTTTTACAGTGTAAATACAAGGTTCCTCAGAATAACAGCACGGTCTCCCTTTCAAAGATTTTTAAACACCAGGGGCTGACCATGCTACATTTACTTTGTTTTAAAAAGACCTATCTTACCAGAGAGGGAAGTCAAAGGGAGAGGCAAAGGTGTCGACAGTGATGCACTGTAAGCTGCAACGATCTGTGCTACTGCTACCCAAGGAGAAAGCCCTGCTTTAATTTTTCCCATTTGCTTCTTTTCTTGAGGTTATATCCAGAACTCGTTCTTTGGTCCTTATTAAACAAGGAGGAACTTGGGAAGAGGATATGCTATTGGAAGGAGTAGACACCAGGGTGGATGGTCCTGAAGCTAAGGGACCAAATTTGTGTTTCTAAGAGAGAAACGATCTGACAAATTGTCTGTAACTTCTGCTCTGTCTGGAGTCATCAGGAGTTTATTGTCAATGTTCTTGTCCCTGAGGAACACCAGGGTTTGTGGTAAGGCTTAAAGCTTCTGTGGGGACGCAGGTTCTCATGGCTGAAGAGCCCCCATGGAAGTAATGGAAAATGATGTTAACTGAAGATATGATGGTGGTACAGCCAAAATCAGGAATAATTTCTGAGACAGCATTTACTTTGGAGTTGGATTTTATTTTCATCACTTTTGTAAGATGTAAAAAAAAAAAACCCCAAATGAAAAACAAGCAATAAAACCCAACCATAGGATGGTAACAGCTTGGGAAATTATTAATTTGGCCTTGATTATTCAGCTTATAGTGCAGTTGGCATAAAATATGCTAAAATGTTATAGAAGCTTCACTGAATAATTGATTCGGTATACCAAATAGTATTTTCTTGAAAATATCTAGAAGGCAATAGAAGAGCTAGTGTTAAATTACATATCAAGAAACATCATACCTGCATAATCAAGCGCTTGAAAGTTAGGAAACAGAGATTCATGATGCTGGTGCAGTGTTGGTACTGCTTTCTGTTGTATCTCATTTCCACGCACTGTGTGAGGTAATGCTCTGGTGGAAAAAATAGAATGCAGTCATACGATCAAAGACAGTGATGACGTTTGCAGACAAATAAGGTCTGACCCTGCTTCAGTTAGCACAGACTGTGCAACTCAGGAGTTTCTTAACTGCTGTGCTGGCATTGGATAATGCTCTTGCATGGGCTTTTTTATATGTCATTTGGATGCACTTCCTATTTGTATTGGCAGGGTTTAGACACTGAAACTTCTGCACTACAATACTGTGACCTCTAGAACTATCAGAATACCTGCACTGTCTGAAGAAGAGTCCATTGACAGTTACTAAAGATAAAAAAAGGGGGATATAACCTTATCTTAGTCTGTAACTGGCAGATTAATTGAAGTGGATGAGGCAGTACTAGGGCAAAGATCACTCTGCTTTTGTCCTGTTTCTTACACTTTTCTCTGAGCTTCCCCTGTTGGCCATTGTGGTTTTTTTCCTGGAGGCAATGCAGTGCTGAAGCAGTGCATAGAGGGGCTGGAAAAGTCTTGAGGCTAATGTCTGGCTCTGGAGCGCTCAGTTGAGATTTACCATGGTCCTGAGTAATGGGTCAAAGAATGGAGGCACGGTGCCCAGCTTGCTCTTTTCTTTTCCATTGATATTTAAAGATTCACCTTGCTCAAGGGGAAGGGAATTGCTAAATCAGCAGATGTTATAGGGCTAGTTAGATTTTAATGCTGAACTGGAAACTGGAATCTTGTAGCCACTAAACAGCACAGGAGGTGGCAAATCCAGCTTTCTTTTATCATGTCTTGGTATCTGTCAGTGGAGGATTGCATCCAGGATGAAACTGCAGCTGGTGGAATCTTTAATCGCTGGTGTCCATGGAGTGACCCAAATAAAGTCGTTTTGCTGGTTGTTTTTTTAACAAGGGATTGCACAGAAATAGTCTACATTGTTGTTATAAGGATGTTCACTTTTTGGCCCAAAACATTTCCTTCTGATTTGTTTTTAAAGACTATCCAGTGTGATTTCCGTCTATAGCTGCAGCATCGTTTGATAGAAGTGGTTAGAAGGAACATTTTCTCAAAATATAATAAAATGTAATTGCTTTCCCATGGTTCAGATCCTGAGAGTAAATATAAACCATCCCAGCACTTTCAACACCACTGTTGAGCTGGATTGGGCTATACAGGTGACCAGGCTCAAAAGGATGGTAAAAGCCAGGCCCTTAAAACTGCTCTGGGCATCACTTATTAAAGCCCTTTGAGGCTCTGTGGATTGAGTACTCCCAGAAGCAGGCAGCAGGGGAAGAGTTTTGACTCAGAAAAACTGTGCCATGAAATGTGTTTTATATCACCATTGAAAGTGCCCTCAAACACCTGGTCAGGCCAGCAGGACTGAATGGGTTTGCAGTGGGAGACAAATGGATATATTTTAAATGGGTTGCATGTCTGAGAGTATTATCTGCAGGAGGTGTTCTTATGCTTCTGGGAGCAATGTCCTTTAATAGACACTGCTGATGTCAAGTGCTATAACGTTGCAGAATCATGCTTTTCATCTAGGTTAATATAGTGTGCTCTTCCCTACACTGTCTGAGCCCTTCCAGACAGAAATATAAGACTGTTTTTGGGGAAGGTTTCATTATGCCTAATGGCAAACAGTTGAGCAATATGCTGCAAAGTACATATGGGTTGAGTTTTTCTTCTCCTTTAACAGGTCAGATAGTCTTGAAATACCTCCACAGCTGACAGCCATGCAACATTTTATGAGTTTTCTTGCCCAATAAATGCAGGCAGATGTTGTAGGATTTGGAACCTTACAAGGCACTGGAGTATAGCTGGTGGGAGGTAATTTTGATGAGTGCTTAACCTCTCACTAAAAAAGTAGCAGCTTGGAGAAGGCAATATTTACTGCAGGAAACATTAGCTTGTCAAAGAGCTAAAGCATCGCAAAGAACCTTTCTGAATGACCATGCAAGTCTTCAGCCAGATGTTCTTCCTAGCAGAGAGTAATGCATACTCTGCTGGGAGTTAGACTGAGGCCTTACCTTACATCACTCACAGTCAACATTGTTTCCTGTAGGAAAGCAGCTTGCTGATGTAAGAATACACAAGCCATTATATGCAAGCTTGTAAAATACCATGCAATTCAGCTGAACCCTGTAAGCATTTATTTTAGTAGTGCTAAGTGATCAAATAATCCTTTGAGAGAGCTCTCCCTGGAACCAGCGTGTGATTCATCTACCAGTTAGAGGAACTGCTTGGATCTAAGCTTTGTTGTTCTATTTCAAGCATAATCAGAAGTGCCCATGGAAGCCACCCTATGAACACGCTCATCTCAGTCCAGTGTTCCCTCTTTTGAGTGTTCATGGACTCACAATTGTTGCTGGCTACTCAGAGAGCTGTGATAAATGCTCTGCTGTCCACCTATGTTGAAGCTGGCTATCTCCTCCTCTGATTGTTGAGTATTTCATTGAATACTGGAAGTGCAAACCATCTTTTCTCCTAAATATAGCAGCATATTCTCTTTTGAGGAGTATACAGGAGACTTGGAGAACACCTCCTTGATGTCAGGGCTCCACTGACCTGTGAAATGCAAGAACACAAACCTGATTTTCAAAGCTTGCTGTGGTATTGATCTGAACTATACCACAGGCCTATCTTGTCTCTAATCACATCTCCCGAAGACATCAATAATCCTATGTTGTACTGTGTATTCATAAGCTGAAAGAAAACTTTTTTTAGCAATGCCAGAGCTTAGTTCTGAAGATACTGAAAATAACCATGAATATTCCCTTCTTTTATTTACTTGCTCCTGACTGGAAAGGAGGGGAAGAAATGCAGGCTGTTATTGCAGTGACTAAAAGGCAGAAAGGGAAAAACTGAGAGGAAGAAGCTGGCATGCAAGTTTTTGCAGGAGCACAGTGCAGATCACACACCATTAATATTATCATTGAGCATGGCATAGATTTTAAAATACTTGAATTAAAAAGAGAATGAGGGGAAAATAGCAAATGAAATCCATCTGTATGACAACAGGAATATACCATCAATCAGCTCACAAAGAGTTTCTCTATACATGTTGCTCTTGGACACTCATATAGGGAAGGGCCACATCTACTTATCAAGCGAAAGTCGTGGCACTGAATGTGTACAACATATGCATGCCTTTTATGCGGTGTCTTTTCATGCAAGTGTGTTTGTGATATACATACTTTACAGGAACATTACAATATACATACATCTGAAGAGCTACTCTACTCTAGTGTCCAGATTGTTTTATTACCAGCTAAATGTTCTTTAAGCTACCTGTGAATGAGGGCATTGTGACATTTAGCAACTGGTTTGATTGAACACAGATGTGAACCATATTCCATATGGAGAAGATCCAAAGGGAGAGATCCTAGGCTTGTTTCTGATTTGCAAGTAGGAGTTTGAATGCAATTACTTGGCATTGAGCTACCAAGATAGATGGAAACAAATCGGTTGCTCGCACATCTACAGTATTGCAAGTGTAAAATCGGCTGCAGTTCTAGATAGTGCACTGTCTTCAGAGGTCAGGAGAAAAAGCCAATATACATGAAAGGCGAAAGTCCTGTGGAAATGGGCAGTATCCACTCAGAAATGGGAAGGGGCCAGGCATTTGTTTACAGTGCTTACCAAGAGGCTTCCTAGGTATGCCCCATTCTACAGAAGCACCACCTGTTAATATCATTCCAGTCTGTCTCTGAATATTACAAGAAATGCTATTATCTGGGAAAGCATTTGAAAAAAAAAAAATGGTTACATGGGGAATAGGGCTAAATTGATAATGTCAGTATGCAAGGTCTGTTGATAATTTTCCAGCATTTCTTGAGTGTAAAATTTACTGATGCAAAACTGAAATTCCATGTGGCAGAATTAATTTTATTACGGAAACGTTTATTTCTTATCAATAACTTAGGGAGGAAAAGCAAACATTTGGGGCCAGTCCTGATCTGTGTTCTGAACTGCTGAATTCTATGAGGCTGCTCACAGAAACTGTAACTAGCAGCCCTCATGCTCTGCTCGTGAAGAGAGAGGGTTTATCCTTCTCTCCGTTGCCTGTGGTGCTTGTTTGTTTTCCTTCCATTTGAACGGATTGTGCATCATTGAAAATGTGGTCTCTCCAGTCTAGCCTGTAAAGTGAAAGAGGGACTGAGCTGTAGTAGTCCCCATGAGACAGCAGTAGTCCCCAAGGCAAAGGCTGATGTTGAAATGAAACATTTCTGAACCTGAATCAAGTACTTTTATTTCCATGCAGGTAATTGATTCTTTTTTTCTCCCAGCTTTTCATCTTTGTTCAGCTGGGAAGAAATTCCAAGTTTTTACTAGCGTTGGTTGGTTGGTTGTCTCAAGTGTCCTTATCTGTAACTGTTCTGGTGTAACAATACTGAGCTGCCAAGAGATAGTGAGCTTAGCAGCTCTCTGGGTATACCCCGGAGGGGAGAGTTGCATTCTCTGAATTCAGTGCTGTAGGGGCAGAAAAAGAGAGTTGTGTTTGATCTCAATTTAGACAAACTATGCTCAAATGATACTCCTACTTTGTAAGGATACAATGACAGAACAAGTGAAAAACCTGAGCTACTGAAATCTGTTCCCAGGCCTGTCGAGCTTCAGGTTATAGGAAATACCAGTCTTAAGCACTTTCACAAGAATTTAAATATGCAGGTGAAAAATCAGAAAGTTTAGTTTCTGTCACTGCACTACAGTCCTTCCTTTTAAAAATCCGCTGGGCAGAGGAAGCCAGGCTGCAGCAGCCTGTAGGGACAACTGACCTTGGACCTGGGGCAGTTCAGCTAAAATGGCACAAATAAATTCTACAAAACCACAGTGTAAAATCCACCACGTAGGTTCTAGCCACAACGTACCATGGGAAGCTGCGGACCACAAGTCATTCTCCATCCTCTCACACCTACGTTTCTACCCGCTTCTCCCTGCATACATACCTGCCCTGTGTGTGCATGGACAAACTTGCATTGCACAACTGGTACAAAGTTCGGAGTGAGTTCATTCCAATTGTGCAGATCTCTCCTTCTTTTTATAATTCTTTCTGATTGTGTGGAAACCAGGAAGCTATGGTATCATGTGCAGGTAGCACAGCAATAAACATGTTCTCATCACAATTTACACATAAAGTGTGAGTCCCTTGAGGTAACTCATTCCCCTCTTGACAGCTTTAATAAAGGATGATGGATTGTTTCTAAATGACAGTTTAGGAAGATCAAAAATTCCCCCCTGTATTGTTTTGAGCTCTGGTGTACAAGAGCTGTTTTGTGTTCTGTGAAAGTTGTTTTTGCCTGTAAGCGCTGAGGCTCTGTTACTCCCCTTCACAGTGGTGAGAAATGCTTAGTTACCACAGGAATATATTCATCCTGCTGCATACTCGTGACTTTTTGAAAAACTCTGTAGAAAAGCAAAGCCTAGTGTGGGCGGGAGGTGGGGAAATGCCAATAGCTGAATGCGTTGCCACCTCTGGGACGCTTCTCTGGGCAGTCTTCCCATATGGGTTGTGGGGAGGAGGAGGGATTGGGTACTGCTCCACCCAGAGTGGCCTCCAAAGGGTGAATGCCAGGAGAAGGCATCACCTGGACCCTCCTGCGCTGGCTCAGCTCCCCAGCCAGCATATACAGGGGACCTGGGGAGACCCAGGCCTCTGGGTACCTGGCAGTCACCTGCACCCTCTTTTCCCGCTCTTTGCCCTTTTCTTTGTAAAGACTATGTGTGGCAGTAAATCATTTCTGAGAAGGCAGAATCCTCCCTCTTGTTTCTTTCTGGCTTGAGATGTGTTTCTCAATGCTTGTGCTTTGTAGCTGCACTTGGCAGAGTGGAGTTTGTTCAGCTGTCCATTCCCTAGCTAATCTGGCATCTTAAAATAAAAATAAGCAAGTGGATCTTTGGAGAAAGGTTGCCACATGAAGACGTGCAGAGAGTCATGGCTAAAACAGCACTGCTCAGTCATTCACGTGGTAAGAAACGAGATAAGAAAGAAAGGCTGAGTGCCACGCAGGACCAAAATCATACCTCTTTCACTGTGGAAGTAGTGGGTCTGAGTGCTCTTTGGAGCCTGTCACCTTCTATTGGGATGGAACATGGCATAGTCATCATCAGCTGCTTCATTTGCGACAGAGCCATGTAAAACTCACCTGTCCATCCTTTCTTGTCCTAACATCCCATGATGAAGCAATGTTTTTGCTCCCTGCCATCCCAGAAATCTCAGCAATACTGTTCTTATGTTTTGGATGTCAACACCAGGGAACAAATTTTCAAAGTCTAAGAATTTCTAAAAATTCCCAGGTACCTGGTCCATAAGGACAGATTCCAGGACATACCTATGTGTGAAAGAGTGTGTGTGGTTATATACACAATCTGAGGGGTTTTATCTATTGGAAGAAGAAGTAACTGAATTTTAAATTTGGGTTGAATCCTTATTTTCCAGCTTTGTTTCCCAGCTCCATAAGTGTTTGTTTTAGTTTATGTAATGGTTGTCTTTGAATACCTTTCAGTAAGCAGACCTCAGAAGTAGCCTGAAGTCTTTGCAGCCTATATTTGTCAAGATTTGTGATACGCTTTTTTTTTAGTGAGATGGTACTTTACTTCCTGTTGGAAATTATTTGTGCTAAGAGATCCTGTTACTTTGATGGCTGGTGTGTTTTATGACCATGATATTCTTTCCCTTAGGCACAACAGGGATTTACCAGGGAGCCAATGGCCTGACAAATTCTGCAGGATTCGGTGCTGTGCATCAGGTATGGTTCAGGATTTATTATTGGCAACCTTGTCACTTATTTTAAACACTTAGAAGCTAGGTAGATCAGAGAGATTATTCTGCTGTTTATGTATATTTAAGGAGGGTACTGCTATGTATTTTGGTTAACAACGTTCTTCTTTACTCCTGTGGCCTGTCCATTTTCTGGACTTCTAATTATCTTGATTAATTTTAAGATGTGTATATCAATACACAGGCTTGCACAGAGTGCAGTCCTTGCAGGAGGAGGGTGTCCCGGCAGCCTCTGCCGTGCTGCTGTAGCAGTGCCAAGAGTTTCATCATTCCTCTGCCATCTTACAACTTTCAGATATGTTTTCCATCCTCAACAGAGAGCTCTGCTTCTAGGATCCTGTCATCTGCTGTCTTGGCACTGTGTAATAAATACGAACAATTTGAAAGAGGCATTGGCAGGCCCTGGTGAATATTGAGCCATCTGAACTGTCTGTGCGCTTCCTTCTTTGAGAATACACCTGTCTGTGGGCTTCATGCTTCAGATACCTTGATAAATGCATGTGTATAAATAAACAGCATGCATATATACACAAGACAGATGTTTTTCAGTAGCAAATGGCTCTTCTTGATTGGAGCAAACAAATGAGAACACTGTCCCAGAAAATGTGTTTTAGTTGGCCAGTAATTTCAATTCCTTGTTCGTAAGGTAATTGTTGATTTATATTTGTAATGACAACAGTGGGCAATTTCTTTATTACTTCAGTTTTGTCTAAAAACATCAGCATTTGCTGATAGAAGTGCATTTGATTGAAGTATGGAGTTTACCTAAAAAGAGGAAAAATAATTGGGCTGTTTTCATTATTTTGTGATATTCTTTTAGAGAAAACAATGGAATTCTCGCATTTCATTTTCAGTTTAATTGTTATTATGACAACTTGAGTCTTTGCTCTTGAGAGCTCCCTGGTGACTGAAAGTTAATGAAATAGCTCTGTCACAGACAAAGATGTAAGCTGTTAAGGAGAAAGTGCTTTTAGTCTTTCTAAAGACTATTTATTATTTAATTTTCTTTCTTAATATCAGAGACTAATTAGCATTTCTGAGGAAATAAAAACCTTTTGCTGAAAGACAATCCCCAGTGCATGAATACAGTTCTCTGTCTGAAAAAGCAAATAGGTGGACAAGACCAGGAGTTGCAATTAAAATGAAAAGAAACAAATTAAACCTTTCATGTTTTAATTCATGTCCAGAGAGAAGTTTCATAATCTACTGTCCTGCTTCTCACAAAAAAAAAAAAAAAGAACATATGAGGATAATGGTATGAAGTTTGTTTGGGAGCCTTAAAATCAAGACAAATGATTTTGTGATACCTCAGCTCCCCAAGGTCACTCCACCTCATATTTTTAGTTCATCTTTCTGTAGGTAGGGAAGATCACTCAGGCATTCAGTTATTGCTGAGATAGTTGGGACAATCTCAACTGTGAACATTTCTGCAAAAAAATTGTTACTTTTTTTCTTCATTTTCGTAACGTATTCTAACAGCTGATCAGAAAATTTTGCTAGTCATGGGAAACGCAGCCTGTTTTTCTCCTTCCCTCACCCAATTATTCATTCTGTTCTTCCGATTTCTGAAATTGTGTTGTTCACAGATACTGTGTTCCATCACGGCCCTTATCAAAAAGCTGCCCTACTTCACTCCTATATAAAATTGTTGAACTCTGAAATACAAAATGTGTCGCTGCTGATAACTAAAATCCTATAGAAAAAGCAGAATTTGCCTGATTTCACACCTCTTGTTGATTATTTGATAAAATAGGAGTATATTTAGGAGAAGCAGAAATCTAATTACATAAGTGAATGAAACATGATCCTTAAGTGAAATATTTGTGAGCCATGAGTTGCTTCATGTGCAGATAACACTGCCTTTGTGGTGCCTTTACTCATTTATAAGATAAAAACCTGATACACAGAAGTTAGATGTTTCTTTTTTCCTCAAAGGAATACTCATCATATCCAAGCTTTCCTCAAAGCCAGTACTCACAGTATTACAGCTCTTCCTACAACTCTCCATACGTGTCTGCAAACAGCATCAGCCCCTCAGCCATCCCGACCTCCACTTACTCTCTGCAGGAGTCTTCTCACAATATCACCAGTCAGAGCACAGAATCGCTGTCTGGTAGGTGCATCTCTTCTGGTTTTGGTTTGGCAATCTCAGCCACCTGTAGACATAAACATTATAACCTTGTTGTTGGAATTTTTTAAAATACATATATCTGTATGTATAAATCAGATTTCCTAGCACTCAACAGTTCTGCTTACACAGTGCAACACAGGGTTTTGGGAAGAGATTAGAACATCCAAGCTCTGTAAAACCAGCCTATGTTTTTTTCATGAGTATGCGAGGTTTGATCTCCTGCAGAGGTAGTACCAAAAGATAAAACAATTGCATACAAACCCCAGATCAGTAATGAGGGTTAATGGGGGTAGCAGTGAGTTCAAAACAGCCAGCCGTGCTCTGGAAAAGCCTCAGAGTTTCCTGACTCTCTGATGACTTTTTAGCCCACGTCTCTGTCAAGATTCATATTCACCTCTTGCAACAACATGCAATATATGCGCTCATAAATAAGTACATCAAGAAAAAGTCCCTCTTTAAAAAATCAACACAAACTGCTTGTCTAAGTTGAAAGTTCAAGATGAATTCCACACAAAAAGTCTTCAGAATTTGTGGCCTGTCTTTGAGGGCTTAATTTTTAAAGTCTCAAAGCTTAAATGGTTTATGGAGTTACTGACAGATTATGATCCTCCAATGTACTGTTCAAGTACAATCTTCAGATATCACTTCCCTAATAAACTTTTCATTGGCATGCAATAACATTTATATAAAACACCACATAATTTGTGGATGATCACAGTATACGCCCATTGTAGGTCTGCTGACTTACGAAACAAATCTGAACATCTGTGGTTGCTCTAAAAGAAAAATAAACTAATATTGTTTTTTTAAAAGAAGTGATCACAGATTGCTCTAAAAGCAGTTGGAGGATTTTCTGTTCCTTAGATCTTATCTCAGCCTTTTTGAGAAAGGGTGATTTCAGAAAGGCTTGTTAGGCACAATTCAAGCTTCTCTGAAGAAGAATATGGTTATTCTAGGAAGCTGGAGAGGCCACGTCTTAGCAAGGTGAAAAGAAAAATATGTTTGAAAAGGATTTGTAATGTAAGGTAAGTGAAATCCAGACAGGTTTATGAAACTCAAGCCAATCAAAACAGATACTTTATACATGGAAGTTCACCTTTTGACTGTCTCTTCTCAGTTATTTCTAAACTACTATCCTCTGTGAAATAGAATATGGCTAAACAGGCTAGTTCTGTATTTTTTAATAGAAGTTGTTGTTGAAAGTATATTTTTAATCAGCATTCATCAAAATTAAAAAGAATTTTTTTTTTTCTGAAGTTGAATTGGTCTTCATTTCCTTTTCCACTGCCTTTCTCATTTTTCTCTTGAAAAGCAGGGGGACAGTAAAATTCAAAAAGCTATTTTTTTTTTAGTGAAAAATGTGATAAAGTTTTTGAAGTGACATGTCCATTCTTAAATGTTATATATACAGTCTTGGTGATTTTTTTAAATTGTTTTAACAAATCTTAGGAGTTAAAAATGATTTCTGTCAGCTATTGACATGAAAAGAGTAAGACTTTCTGATGGTGTTTTCACAATGTTTTTGGTTCTCTCCGTTAAAAGGTTTCATGCTTTGATTATAATGATAGAGTACAAAATTCAAGTTTACAATGGAATTTCTTTTTTCATATTAGGGGAATATTCGACAACACCAGCAAAAGATGTAGAAACAGACAGGCACCACAGAGGGTCAGATGGCAAGGTACGAGCCCGGTCAAAAAGAAGCAACGATCCTTCCCCGACTGCTGACAGTGAGATTGAGGTAATAACTTTAATTTGTATTCCTTTAGTAAATCCAGCAAAGATAAACAGTCGCATCTATTAGCAAACCCCACCATCAGACTAGTGAGTTGTAAGAGCCAGAATAAAAGCAGTGATGTAACTGGAGCCTACAGATATGGGTAGTCAAAATAATTTCTCATATTATCAGCATCTCAAACTATTCTTTATATGTACATTTTTTTCCTTTGGCCTTTTTATAAGTCTGCTGTTTTGTTCCCCTGACTTGACATGCAACAGGGGATTTCTGTGGCTGTTAGGAGAGCAGACTCTCAGGATGACCAGCACACATGTAGTTCCAAAATTCCTGATATTTCATTTTGCCTGCTTTCACAAAGCATCTACAGTCAGTGCTCCAAATGGTTTGAGATCTTAAAAAGCTCTAGTCCAACAGGACGTATTTCCTGACTGAATGAATTCTTGCAATTGCTTAATATGTAACTGTATTTCTTTTTTCCACTCCGTCTGTCATCACAGCGTGTGTTTGTGTGGGATTTGGATGAGACGATAATTATTTTTCACTCCTTACTCACGGGAACCTTTGCATCCAGATATGGGAAGGTAAAATTTAATTTTTTTAGCATTACTGCTTCTCCAGCCAAATTGCATCGGGAACTGTGGGGGCAGCTAATGAGATGTCTTTTCAAACAGATGCTGCCTATTTCGTTCAGACACATTTGTATAAATATGTCCTGTGGCATTTCCTTCTAACATGTGAAAATTTAATTTACCTCCCTTTCATGTTGCAAGTAGCCCCTTGTTTTTCAAAAGCTTGTATTGTTCAGCTGCTACTAGATAGGACATCGGGATGTTATTCAATGTCTGTCTCCTGCAAGAAAGAGCCTATCAAGCAGCCAGATGGCCTGAATGAGGTAACACATTTTTTGTGACACGTATTTTCTTAGGAATCTCAGACAACTTTTTGTATTGGTCAGTCTAGGTTGCCATGAAGAATACTGGCTCTTACTCCCACATGGCTGCTGCAGCTTACGTTGTTAAGGGGTTTTAGGAACCATATATTTAGCGGTCCATACTTTAGATACCCCTTTGAAATGCAGGCAGTTCCATTTTTTAGGTAACTCTCTCTGTGGTTGAACATACCGAACTTAGCTGCTAAGGAGAAAATGCTGGCTCTTGGGTTTAGTGCCATGTGCTTCAATTTCTTCCTAAGGCAGCTTTTTATGCTAAACACTTAAGTCACTTTGAATTACAGAATGTCAAACACTTCTAAATGGGTAGGAAAAAAGACAGTATCATTGCCTAATTAAAGGTGGATGACCTAGTTGGCAGCTGTTTCCACACATGGCTTTGAACAGGCAGCTTCATCAGGAGACTGGAAAATAACCCTGCTTCTCTCTAGAAAGCAGAAATATGATTTGACATCATTTCATGGCTTTACCAGCTGTACTTGTTTTACGATGGTTATAACAAGCTGAATGTGTAATTAGTAAGATAGATTTATTGTTCACTGTTAGATGTGCACAGTTGTAAGGGATATAAAATGGTGTTTGTGGTGTGGAAGTCTACTGCAGCACTTGGAATGCTGCTAACACTTCTAACAGCACCCTCTGAAAACCAAGCACGTGTTTCCAAGCAGGGATTTATTCAGACCGACGTTGTACAAGGTAATTGAAGCGGTTACTTTTCCCAGGGAACGTAATGAAGGAGGCAGTCTGAGGTATACATGTGTTAGCTCAAACCTACTGCCTGCAAAAAATAGAAAGAATTAGGCAGGATCAGGAAACATAAACTTACGGTGTGTAGATCTGCTATGTGGTCATGCTTAGCACCGGGTAGGGGCTGCAGTATGCATATGGAGAATTCCCTTAATGGACTGATTTTGTCGTAGCGTAAAACCTCTGATGCCTTCATCAGCTACCTCCTGCACAAGTTTAGAGGGTGTGGGGTTGGGAAATGCTTCATGGGGGCAGATGGTGATGGACCAAAGGGTGTGACAGACCCGTGGAGGTGAGAAGCCCTGACACTGCAGTATCTGTGAGCTCTTGCTGATGGGCTGCCATCTCTAGAGCAGCTCATGTGGGATGAAGTGGGGTCAGGGTGTGGAGCCGGAAAGGGTTTATCAAAAGTACTCACCAGTGGCCAAGCTGTTCCTGTCAGCTGTGAGAGCAGACTTAGGCCAAGACAGGGCACTTGTGAGCAGCAGCCTGCAAAAGGGACCAGAGAGAGAGAGGAAAACAGGAAAATGGAAACTTGGGGGATTGTCTGCTTTGGAAGGCCTTTAAAGATACAAAATGACAAACTTCTGTTGTCTGTTTCCTTTATACAAATGTAAAGAATGATACAAACAGGCATTTTTTTTTGAATGAATGAATCACCTTTTCTATTAACTTACAACAGGCTCCTTGAGAAACTTCTCTAGAATGATATTTTTTTTTATAGTTCCTCATTTGTTTTATCAGTATTAAATTCCTCAGGGCTTTCCTATAAGGGAAATGGTTGTGTTATAAAAGTATTATAGGCTATTGGCTTGATCCAGAGACAACCAGAGGCTTTGGTGGGCTTTGGAGCAGACCTTAAACCGAGAGGGGAATACAGCACACTCAGGCAGGCTGTCCTGCGAACTGTTAAATAGTAACACAATTCAAAAATGTTTAAGTGAGCTGAACTATCAAGTACAAGTGAAACAATGAGCCAGAGGTTAATAGAGTTTCAGAATCTCTTGCTTGAATAATGTAGGAAGTGTTAATCTCAAAGTAAATTAAGTATTAAGGCCTAAAATTCTTATTTTTGTCCATAATTGATCATAAAAGATTCATGTGCCTGTAATTAGACATGCACATGCTTTGAATTTTATCTCACACGTGGGTGTCTTGGTTCTGTATGTCTTCCTCCAGAAAAAGTGTCAGTTTATATGATCTTCACCATTCCTCTGACCAACATTAATGTCCCAATATCATCCTGTCTGTTGCACTGGTAGAGCTGCTGTGCAGCTGCTCAAAGAATCAGACTATATAGTTGATCAAGCTGAAGAATAACACCTCTTTCTGGAGTGATTTTTCTGGGAAGAGGGGAGGAGGGACATCAACCATAGCTTCAGAGATTTGGGTCTAAACTCTTGTGGTTTTTAGCTACAAAACTTCAAGTGGTTCTGCGTGTTTTCCCTTCCTTGATGATGGCAGCAATAGGGAACTGTTCAAAAAAAAAATCTGATTTTCCAGAAAAAAAAAAAAAAATAAAAGAAAGAAAAAAAAGAAGGAAAAATTCACAAAAAGGATTATCAGTTGTAGTCATATTATTAATCATTTATGCTTCAGTGTATGTTTTCTGGTCTGATTTCATGGGAAAATTCTCTTTGTTTGGTTTCTGAGGGGAACCTCTGTCGTCTTTGCCATAGATATGGGCTCCTCAGAGCATGAACAGTTCATCTCAGGCGCTTAGAAAATAATTTGCTGACAGCGTTAATAGAAGTTAAGACACAAAATTTACTCAAGGTCGAAGGGTGAAGTTGCTCCTTTTTTATCCCTTCTGCCCAAACTCTTTTCTCCATTCCATGTATTGCACAGTCATCAGACATTTGGTCTTAATGTCTTTCCCATACGGTCACTGCAGTATAACCTTCATAGTGGCAGTCAGAGTGGCCTGCAAATTTACATCTCCTTTTGCTTTCTTCCCATGGTTGAACGGATGCATACCTGCACAAACATATGGAGTCACGGTCTAAATGATCAGGGCAGCAAAGCTGTCAAACCTGAGGAAATCTCTCCACCCTTTCGTTTCTCAGCAGGAGGCTGTCTGACAAAGAAAAGGCAAAAAAAAAAGCTCCATGGCCAGTTAACCCTGGAGGAGAAACCTGTTCTGCAGGCTTCTGATCACTGTATGGGTGCAGAATATTTACCATGTGCCTAGAGACCACAACCGATGTCGACCATCATTATAGCTTAATGTACTGTCCACCCAGCCCTTTTAATCCCTTCAGGCATGTATAATAGAGCTCCCATTCAACAGGAAGATGGCTGCAGTCTTTTACTATGTCTGCAAAGATCCACCCACCAATTCACTGACTAAACATAATGGGAAAACCAGGTCAAAATCCAAAAACCAATCCAAAATCAAAAATCCTGCTGGGGTTTCACGTGACTTAGGTAAAAGTCAAGGGGCTTTGGCCATTTGTTTGAAGCAGCTAGGCACAATGCAGAAAGACTCTTTTGGTAGTATTAATTCAGACACAATAAACAGAGATTGCAAGCACTCCCATGCCAAAAAATATCAGGAGTCTATTCCCCTTTCCCTGACTGAAATATTTGCAAGCTTGTTCCATAATGTGTATTGTCAGAGCATTAAAAAAAAAAAAATTGCAGATTCATTCTCACGCATTTCAAAGGACTCGTATCAAGAAAAAAGGGGGTACTGGGTGCATTGTTTTCCTTAGCTGAGGGGTGTGCGTGAAGCTAATACCTTTGCTCAGTATTTTGTATTGTTCCCAGAATGTGTATTCTTGTTCTGTGTTGGTACGCTCCTTGGGATTTTAATGTCAAAATAAATTGTGAGTAAAGTAAAATCTGGAGTTAAAATTCATCTTTACGTGCAAGTTACTCTGAAATCCTAGAACCAAATGGAAAGGATGTTATTTTAGCACTGATTTAAAGAACTGAGTACATAGGACAGTCTAAATTCTTGAATTGTGTTGGATCTTTATCAGTACTTTGACGATGTGTGCTGAAACCTGGGAGCTACGATCTATAAAATTCCCTGTAAGATGAATAGCGATTTCTGAGATTGTTCAGCATGTTGAATTGGCTCGAATTAAGAAAAACATACTGCAAATAATAATAGAGCACATTATGTCCCAGTTTTAAATCAGCGTTGTGCAAATTCATATTCTAGATTTTAGTAAACCTTAACTGAAAGGTGTTTAGATGTTGTGTCCCTGTGAGCCTCGACTATGTGGTGGCTTTGCCTGGAGTGGCCACTCTGGCTGCTTTCAGTGGGGACTTGCAGTTTGGCTCGTGTGGTTTGATTGATGTAGAGGCTGTTTTTCTATGACAGCCATGTTTTTTTATTGCTTTTGCATTTCAGAAGTGGCAACATGAGCTTTATCTGAGCTGTAAGCAGACAGGTATCAGTGAGATAGAGACAGGGCATGTGCTAAAGGTTCCAGCCTGTGTGAACATGGACTCTACCTCTCTGGTGGGGGCCTTGCAGTGGCACAGGTATACTAAGAGAGAGGCCTCAAGACCTTTTGGACAGAGTCACTAAAGTTGCTGCTTGGTCCACTTAAGGACAGCACATAAACATTTCAAGCAAATATCGTAGCTCTTGTATGTTGGCTGTCTATGAACTAGACTGTCTTGTTAGATGTTGTAGATCTAAGAAACCTTATTCCTCAAAATTTTCACTGGCAGTTTTATGTTCTTACAAAAAGCTTTCCTTTAAGTGAATTATAATTTCTAATTAAAACAAAAAAAAAAAGTCATTGAAAAGTTCCTGCTTGGCTCTACTCGAGATCCTTGTAAAACCCTATGGTTGATTTTTGTTGATTTTTTTTTTTTCCCCTCCTTTCATTGAACGCTTCAAGTAGCTTGCGCTTTTCCCTGCTTTGTTCTCTTGCAGGACCCTAAAGCCAGGACCTGATTGAAACACCATAGGGATTTAATCAAATCTGATGGTGATTCATGCTTCTAATGGCCGAATCTGTCCTTTACTACTTTACAAACTGAGAAGGAATAAAACCCCATTTTATTGCTCGGCTGTTAAAAACTATTTGTAGAAGTTGCTAAGGTTCAAATCAAAAGCGCCCTCCCTTGAGAACTATTAGTTAATTCTAAGTGCCATGGCGTTGCTTTTTTTCTTCTTCTCTCGCTTGAGATGTGGCCTTATATCACTACTGCTGTTCAAACATCTGAGAGTTTTCCATTCCTTTGACAAACATGAGCCAAAGTGCTTAAGGACATCTGTTTATTTTATTTCTTTAATGAGAAAACCTTCCAATTTCTTACTGGCTCAGCTGTGTTTATTTACATTTTGTTAGTCATATGTGTGGGGCACCTTGGGACATTAAAAACCTGCAGAGGCCTATGCTGAGGGCTGCTAGCAGGCATCCTGGTCAGAAAGGCAGAATAAGCCGTTCCTAAGGAAAACACAGTCCTTGGAACTCCATAAAATAGATTTTCAAAACAAATAGAGCCTAATTCACTCAGTAGATCATGGATTAAGTCAAGATGAATACAATTTGGAAAGGATTTTCTGAGGAAGTTGGAGATTTTTTTACCCACTGGAGGCTAAACCTTGTATTTAATGCCTTTTTAAGTTAAATTAAAAAAGCATTCAATCACTGCAGGTAATAAAAAAGTCTGTTACTTTAGACATGCTGCTATATCAATTATTAGTTCATTATTGGAGAGAGAAGAGTAAATAATTCCAGCCGTTTGATTATTTCAAATGTGTATTTCGGGAGCAAACATCTGTGTTTATCATCTGTAGTGGTTGATGAGAAGCAGCAGCAGAAACAGCAAAACCAGATCCACAGCAGCTTAGATGGTGGGCATGGGAGATGCTCTGAGCTCGTATAGATGTAACCTCTTGTACTAGAGCTTAGGTGAGCAGAGGGTTTTCTAAGCAAAGTGCACATGTGGCATTTGGAAGTATTAAAGGATTATTTTTGACATAAAATATATATCAGAAACAATGCTGGATTGTCAAACAAGCGTGAGTAAAGGGTACTTGCTTTTCAGGATCGCTGAAACATGACTTGATTTTAAGGGGAAAATAGTTTAAAAAAAACCTAAAGGGACATAATTTGTGTTAGGAATTTGCATGTGCAAAATATGCAGTTGTGCTGAGGATTACACACAGTGATGTGTTTCCACCAAGCTTTCCAGGAGTTCAGTATTTTTCACAGAGCTGTCAAGGGCCTACACATAGAAATACAGTGATTTTCCTGTGAGGAGGGGAAGGGAATGAAGACGTATTTGGGTTAAATTCCACTCCCTTTTTTGACATTTATGCCCTCTATAGTAAAAAGAAATTATTTGTAGATTTTGGTCATGAATTTTTTGTATTAATAAATAAAAATAATTTCCATTTGTTCTCAAGGATCATGATCCAGCTTTTAACCCGTATTTAAGTACAGTATTCTCACAGGACTGGAATGCATTTCAGAACTCATGGGTTCAGACACTGGATAAATTAATGTAGTCATTACTGCTTGTTCATAAGCATAGTTCATTTAGAGAGGGAGAAGAACCTTTTCAACCTCCATGTGTTCTTGAATGTGAAGAGTTAGTGAATGACATGCCCATTTGCTTATTGGAATAATTTCCAAGGTGTAGTCCCCAACCATTTCTGAATAGATACATGCAGTAAAAAGAGAATCCTTCAGTAAATAATAAGCAATACTTTGGAAATACCTTTCAAGTCACAGTAAGGGTGAATATGAAAAGGTATCTAAACAAAAGGGATTAAATTATATTTGTTTCCATCTAGCATGGGCTTTTCACAAGATCAAACTGTGATGACTGTATTCATTATTCATTTAAATTAGGTCAACTGTCTAATAAACCTGGATATATCAATGTTTAGGTAAAACAGTACGTCTTTGTTTTGGGGGAAAAAAGTGTTTAGAGCCTGAAGAACTGAATGATTCTATTTGAAAAAGTGCAATTCTATTTTTAAAAGTCTGAAGTGTAGTCACTTAAGTAAGTCACTTCTGAAAATGAGTTTCAGCTACTGAGCTACTTTGGTTACTTAAAACAACTTTTCTCTCAAATACCCACTCTCTCACTTGAAAAGCTCTGAGAAGCTGGGTCTGGCTGTAGCCTGTGTCTATTAAAACGATAAAATTGCAAGGTAAGCTTCTTAAGTGTAGTAAAAGAGCTAAATTTGTTCTTTTCCTCAAAAAGACATGGACCTACTTGAACTAGAACTGATCCACATGGTTAATTTCCCATTATTATGGGAAAGCCATGTTCATCTATCAATATCTGATCAAGGTACAAAATGTTACAACCAAAGAATGATTATTCTCACAGACTCTTTTTGTTCAAACATGTGGCCCAGGCATTTTTATCTTTGCTTTTTAAATTATTATTATTATTATTTTTATACTACAACCAAGCTGGTCCATTTTCCAGGAGTTTCCAAGTAATTAAACCCAATTAAAACTATTAAATTCTTTCTTTTGGTGACAACTTCATTATTAACAGCTAACCACAAGGAGAAGATTTAACTTAGAAAGCCCTTGATTGTATACTAATCCGTCTCTCACCTCTGGCTGACACCTGTGGTAGATAAACCCTATAGAATAGGAGTCTGATGAATACTCTTAATTAATACTTTCTTCCTTGTAGAAAAGTAATTATTTGCTCACGGCATAAACAGGTATTTGGCAGGGATTTAAAGAGACTGATTAGTTTTAAATACTAGGGCTTTATTTTGTTTTTTTTACAGCTGGGGGGAGAGGTCTGAATTCAAGATCCACACTCAGAAAGACTTTGTCCTAACATTTTGAATGTCGGGTTAATTGGCACATTGCTGAATAGAAGCAGAGTCAGACAACAAGCTGATTTGTTATCCGTCTCAAAGGAGCCAGCTTTGCCCCTTTGCTAATGGCCTGCAAGTCTGAACAGGGTACCTGTAAGGCAGAGGCTTGGAATGGGCTTTGGAGCCAGGATCGGAGGCGAGAGTGACTTGCACTTGAGAGATTGCCAGAGATAAGTCTGCTTTTCTCTTCCTTTCAAAATGACAGTGTACAAGAGGGGAGAGCTGGCTGTGGACATCCAGCCAACTGGATTAGTAGTAGCTGCAGGTGTTAACAAATACATGTCTTTTTAATGCATACTCTAGGGCAAGTATAAGCAGTTTATGAAAAATCAATCTCAGTGTTTCAGGAGAGCAGTGGTAAGAAGGTTTTAATACAGAGCCATTTGGGAGGATGCTGACGGTGCAGTTTGCAGTGTGGCTGCAATGCTCATGGGCTTTTGTGTATGTAATGCCAGCACCTTTCATAGTGAAGATAGGGCAATGCAGGCTTCTGTGTAGGTTAGCTCCTGAAGAAGGGTCTAGGGACCTACGTAGTGCATGCTGCAACATACGTGCAGCTATTTGTACCCACATTCGGTAGCTTAAAGCTAATTTGGGTATGCCTAGACATTCTGCGCTCCCTTTGCTTTAGTACAGACTGGTTGGAGTTTCACATGGGAGTGAGCAGACCTAACTTCTTACTTTAACCCACTGCTGTAATAGGGAAATACTTGTTCATTGTTCACCTCCATTTTTTGTGGAAATCATCTTTAAGCAAAGACAGACTGGAGGCTGTTCAGCAAACTCCTTTTAGCCATCTACTGTCATCCTGTAACTCAAAATGAGGGGGCAAAATGAAAACACAAATTAATTTTAGGCAAGGTGTTATTAGCTTGGAGGACATAAATGAACTCAAATTGTAATTTTAAAATGCAATTCACTTCAAATGTACAGAACTAGTTGAAGTATTAGGAACAGTGCATGCAACTAGCCAACATCAAAGCAACATTCAGAGAAGATATATCAGCTCATGCCATTGGGATATGAAAGAAAATGTTCCCCTCGGTGAATGGACACTTTTGTCTTCCTCTGCAGCATGTTCCACAGTTTTCTGTTGCCCATGTTTTTCTCTAGTCAGACTATCTGCTGAACAGGCAGCAAAATTACCCCAAAACAGGCAGATATGGAGCTGGGAGTTGGCAGTGCCTTATTTACAGTGGAAATCATCTTGCTCACATGGTGTGGCTGTTGTCAGCAGTAGGCAATAGCCCATCAGTCCTTAGCTGAAAGTCACAGCTGTGACAGAAACAGCAGAGAGGATGCTCTTTAGGTCTAAGGGTTTTTTTATCTAAAATCTTAAAAAGGGCTTATCTTACTCTTTGTATGTTTTGACACTTGATTGTTTATGAAGGAGTAGTAGGGAATGGGGACATTTTACTTCTCAGTTCCTTGAAGATGTGCACTGAGCAGAAATGGGCAGCTGTGAAACTACTGCTCCTGGGAGTAGTAGTGGGTGTGAAGGGTGTATTGAGGAGGGAGAATATCAAGCTTTTTGAGAATGAATACTTCAAAATGACCATTGCTCCCCTGGTCCTTATTTCCCCCCGCCGATGGGAAGAAGCCTGTTAAAGCCGTGTGTTGGAGGGTCAGGAGTGCCTTGTCTGTTAGCTCCAAGCACCAGAGGGAAGCACCAAAAGTAATTTGTGGGGCTGTTTAATTTCGACCCTTAAGGAAGCTCCAACAGTGGTGCGTGGCAGAGGTGAGGCATATGGGGATACACTGTGGTGCTGGAGGTTTTATTTACAAAAGGAGTTTATTGCCTGTTTTCTATCCCTGCCTCTCATTGTCCTTGTTTGTGAAAGCATGACTCGTAGATTAGCGGAGGGGTAGGACCTTGCTCTTCTAAAGTTACTAAACAAGCACTCAGAGTTGAGTTTTTAGATTAATCTGTTTTCACTGTAAAAAGTGGTTCCTGGAGGAGATTTGATTTCAGGCTCTCTGTGGTCCATTCTTCCTTGGGCTTCATGTGCATTGGAAAGCATTGGCTAGATCTGTTACCCAGGAAGCTTGTTCCCAGAGCTCCAGGGTGCATTTTTGCTACGGAAGGACATGCTAGCAGGGATCATCGGTATGAATGCAGCAACTTTACACTGCTCTGCTAAACTCACACTACTCAACGTACGCATTAGCAGTCCACCAGGGCATCCCCTGCAGCACAGAGATATCCTTTAGTGGTATGGGATTTCTATGCTTAAGAAGAGCTCTCAATCAAAATCTTAAGATAAATTTCATAGTTCTCTTTCAGATTATTTACACACTGTATAAAGAATTTGGATAACATGTTGATTGATACAGCTATCTCATTTGGTGCTTTCCCGTCAGTCTGATTCTCCTGTTTTTTCATACTTGAATTGAAAGCTGTAGAAACTGTGCCTTTCCTCTGTGTGGATACAACCTCTAGCACAGTGGGGTTCCAGTCTGGGACTAGTGCTTCTAGATGCTACAGTAATGCAAATAAATAACTGCCAATGGAACCCTGGCCTAGTGCCTCTAGACACCCGTATCATACTGGGAGTGCTGATTTGCCTTTTAACTTTATCAGCCTCTTTAAGACTTGGAAGCATGCCTTGCTATAGAGGAAATGTCCATACTGTGAAAGCAGTGATGCCAAATCATTTCCCCAAACGACTTCCCCTCTGGGTGGTAAAGTGCATTTTTCAGTTTTATTTTCATTCCATCATATTCTCTATCTCAAGAGAAAGATTTTTTTTTTTTTCTTATTTTTTTTTTCTCCTCTCATCTACAGTTTAATTTCCATATTGTTTAGTTTAGAGAAGGTAACTTCATACACTGTGGAAATGTTTCCTACTCCCCATTAGTGATTAATACCAATAAAGCTAAAGACAAAACTTAGGGGATAAATGACAGATACCAACCAATGAGATTTCCTGAAAGATTTTTAAAGGCTAATGATCCTTGAAATGTATAAAAATAAATTGCTTCATTAAAAACTATTTTACAAAATAATTTCTTCCTAGCAGCATATTTTCTTCAAAACAGTTCCCCCGTGTAACTACACCTGGGTAGTAAAATTTGATTCAGTGCTGTTTGCATGGGGCCACAGTCAGATGCCCTGATTACCCCTGTGTCCCTGTGCCTTGTCAGGGGAGCAGGTTTGGGGCTTAAAAATTAGAGACGTGTTTAAGGCAAATCTGTTGAAGTTTACTTTTTGCCCAGAGGAGAAAGTGCCCTTCTTTCTGGGACAGCAACAAGCATGTTTAAACATGAGTGACAGAGCTTTTCTTTAGATTGGGCACAATGCTTGTGAGTCACACACATGGCTGAAACCACAGCCATTCTGCTCTAATTAAAGAGAACTACACCAAGAATGCGTAATAATTAGGTTAGTGTGTAATACACCATCTATGTCAACAGCATCTGCCGCAAAGGTTGATTGAAATGTACTCGTCCTCCAAACATTGTGCTCCCTGTTAGAGGTCCTCAACTAATTCATGTCTGTCCTGTCATACAACAACATGACTCCGCAGAAATCTGTAGAAAATTAGAGCAAAGACTACATATAAATCTGCCCTGGTTTAGCATGGCTTGTAACTGTAGTGGAGGAAAACCACCCACATAAACATAAAGATGAGAGATCCCTGTCCTAATGAAGATGAATTACAAATAAAAGTCTTTTGTGGGAATGCTCTTCCTTTTTTTTTTTTCTTGAAGTTGTCTGTTGCTGTTTAGTTTGAACAGGCACAATGCTTTTGAGCAATGAGTGTTTATCAAATTAACCACAGATTATTTTTGCTTGTGTTTTTGAAGTATTTAATGAATAAGAAAATGTTCTGCTGGCGACCTTATTGTTTGTATCAGTGTGTTTCTGTGCTTTTGCTGTGGGTTTAGGAACAAGGTCAGTTGTTTGAGGGCAGGAGAAGTAGTTGACTTCAGGCATGACAGACATGGAAAAATGATTGAGACTCGTTTAATATTGCAGTGCACCAGGCTGGGTACAGCAGGTCGTGTAGCAGATCCACAGAGGCTGTATCCGGTGCCCACTGGGCAGCTTTCAAGCAGGAAGCCAAGAGCTGTAGGAGCCCTGCGGCCACCATCCCCCATGAAAGGAGCAGCTTGGAGGAGCAAGTAGATGTGCTGTGCACGTGCAGTCAGCTCTTAATGGAGCCCTCCAGGCCAGAGGAAAGGGAAATGGCCCAGCCAAATGTGTCAGTCACTTCTGCCACGCAGGATTCTCTGTGGGTGATTCTCTGGGAGCTTGGGCTGATTTAAGCTTGCACTTGCTGATTTGGTGGGGAAATGAAGTGACAGCCTTCTCACAGGCAGTTGTGATGTCTTGGCTGGGTAGCAAGGGGCAAGGAAAACTTTACTTTTCCAAAACGAATCAACTAAAAGAACTATAGAGCTGCAGGTAGCATAGTCCTTCTCCAGGGGAATTTACTTAAGGTTTTACCACTGATGTTGCTAGGGGCAGGATCTGGATGTGAGAAAGTTCACACATGCTTAAGAACATGTAGAAGCCATTTTAGAGCTTCTGGCCCGTGCGTTTTCACATTCTCTTAATTGTTAAAAAAGTGTGTTTTACAAATGCTGCAGGCAGCCAGAGCTTCTGCGTCACATCCTTCCCATTTAGGAATCAGTTTGGGAGCCTCTTGGGGCAGGGCCACATTAGACCCACACCCAGCTGGGCAGGGGGCTGCTGGTACAAGCAGGTGGCAGAATGAGCAAACCATCAGAGTCAGCCAGCCCACACAAACAGGAGCATTGGGTGCACGTCACCATTTCTAACATTAGCTAGAATGACACATGAACCCTTCCAGCATTTTAATGTGCTGTGTCTTGCCTTGTTTCATATTTATTTTTTTTTTAATCAATGCAGTTATTTGGGTGTAACTGTCACTGTGGCTACAGTTCTGGCTCTGCAGGCATGCTTTATACCACTGCAGAGCACGCTCTGTCCTGAGCAGGAATAGGCATACTCGGACAAGTGTTTTATTATGCTATAATTTGGTTTGCATGGTAGGATGGGATTGGTTTAACTCTGCTGATGCTGTTAAATAAGTAGGCAGCTTCAGTGGGGATGGAAGAGCTTTGCAGTGGTGTGGCTGCTCTTGCATCTCCTTCCTTGACAGTAGATACATGCTCTGGTGTGGGAACAGTACCTCTGCCTTTCTGTCCTGTTCCGTACTGATCGCCTGAGCTAGCGTGGCAGTAAAGAGCTAAGTCAAGCATTCTGAGGCACATGCTTGAGCTCCAGAGTTCTGTTTTCATGTTTTGCTCAGCAAGTTGCTGTTTGACATCAGAAGAGAATAATGCTGACCTTCTGCAGCTGGTTTGAAAGTTGGAGTCAAGAAAGGATTACCCTCTGTGCGCTTTCTTGCCCGTAACTATCCCCTAACCGTTCACTAATGACGCTATTGGAAATCAGTTCTTGGTTTAACCTACTGAAGCAATTCCTATATAGTCTCAGTTGTTTAAAGGTTCTTGTTATATCATCTGAAGTGTGTGGGCTATTATTGGTCAAGGCAAGCCATAGTCATCCTTCAAAGAATGTAATTAGGTTATCTAGGAGAGGAAAAGAAACGATGGGAAAATCATGTTAAGATACACTTAGGAAATAAAATTACTTTAATGAACATATCTTCAGAAACAGGAATGTGTAGATTCTGTGTTTGCTCTAAGATCTCCCTCTGCAAAAAAAAAAAAAAAGAAAAAAGAAAAAATCAAAGTGAACGGAAAAAGACCCTTATTTTCCCTTAACAGGACACAACAACGTCTGTGCGGATAGGTCTTATGATGGAAGAAATGATCTTCAACCTTGCAGATACACATCTGTTCTTTAATGACCTGGAGGTATGTAGCTGCTTATTTTATTTAACATCTCTCTTTCTAATCATTTGCATCTGGTCTACAAATTTGTTTTTCTGGCCAAGAAACTTTCATTTTTGACCCCAAAGAAATGGCCTTAGATGGCTTATTGGAAGCATACTTTACTGTGTCCCTTAGACATCTTCATTCTGTTAAGGAGTTTTTTTCTAAATGCACGGTAACAATGATGGCTTTTGGCAGTTTTACTAAATCTAATAATGAGGACATTGCCGCTGCTTCTCCTGAAATTTGCTATTTAATAATTTTATTAAGCAAAATTAGCATGGATCCTATGGGACAGGTAGCAATTAGGTATGAGCCCATGCAGAGGTTTTAAAAATGGTCTCTGTTCCAAGGAAGGTCTGTTTGCACACACAGAGCAGAAGGTCTGCTCAAGCTCAGGCACAATGCAGGATCAAAGTATGGGAGCTTCAGCATAAAAGACCCAGAGGAAAAATCCTTCCTCTTTGTGGCATGGTTAGATCTGATCATACCTTATACAAAGCAAAAATCCTTTTGGTGTGTGTATATAAGCATAAATGTAGTAAAATTCAAGCAGAATTCTGACACCAGCTGAGAAACAGCTGATGAAAAGTTATTTGCATTTGCAATCAGTAGAAGTAGTCTGAATAAGTCATGTACAAAGTGAGTGAGATGGGTTAGCAGTGGACACCTTGGAGTCAGAGAACTGCTTGGAGGTGTTTGGAGGAAAAAAATCTGGCATCCCTGGGCAGACTTCTACGATCTTTTTCTTAACTTGAAAAAGGAAGAATTTGTTTCTGTGCCAGATGAAATGAGAGAACTTTTTCTGTGCCTGATGAGTTCACTAAGAACTTCTGCTTGCTTCACAGCTTAGTTGCACTGTGGTCTTCTGTATTACAGGAGGTGCATGCTTTCCTGCCACCTGCCTCCTAACAGCCTGAGGTTTCACTTGCTGAGAATTTTCATTTCCTTTCAAAGACAAGTAGTGGTTAGCACCTGAACTGACAGATTGTTCCTCTTGCAGCTTTTTTTCAAAGAGGGAGTTGGTGATGAGGGTACGGAAAGTGAAAAGTAAAAAAATCCTTCTCTTGTGCGGGGGGGGGGAAAGAAGAGAATGCTGCTGTTTGGGAGTCCAGGGTGCTATATAAATAGTGACAATATTTAACACACAACCAGCACTTTTCACCGATCAGATCTCAATATGGGGTGCAACAAAGCTCCATGTCCTGCACAAATCCACCTTCCAGAAACTCTCTGCCTATCTAGACTTTTGTAAGAATATAAGTTGGCAAATCATTTTTAAAAAAATTTTCTCCTTGCTTCATTTACTGCTGTAAAACATGAAAAGAAGTAGCAATTGTCTGGCCTCTGTCAAATTCTGTACACTTACCAGTCAGTAACAACTTTGGCTGCTAGAGAGTCCTTAGGTCAGTTTTGTCTCATATGGCCTCTCAAGTTATTCTTCAGCCACTATGGTAGAGCAAAGTTTTTAATTATAAAAAGTTAGTGTGTTGTGTTCGTTCTCTTTTGTGGTTTCTAGACATTAAGGAAGCAAAAGCTAAACAAAAATCCCTTAGATACAGGACTTTCTCATTCCACGAGGACTATGTAACACAGTCAGAACCAGTCCAGTGAAGAGCTAAAGTTTAGCGCTGTGTCTCCAAATAGAAATCAAAACCTTCAGCAAAACACCTGGGCTCCATCTCCAGCACAGGAAGAGAGCCAGGTGCTACAGGACAGATCTGTTCAGCAAAATGTTAAGGGAGGTTATCTCTAGTTTGGGCTACAAAGGTGGTAAATAAAGACATTTACGTTACTAGTGCTGTTTTGTTGCTGCATGAGAAAAGAGAAGCAATTTTTGCTCATTTCTTATCAGTTTACTTGCTTTTACTGAAAAATTGAGAAACATCAAGGTGGGCAGTGGAATGAGTGAGTCAGTGTAACCTTAATGGACTTGCCAGAGGGTGTAAAGGGTCAGCATAGGCACCTAAAGGTGAGAACAACTCGCTGCTCTACCCGGATGGCTCAAAACTGTGAAAAACGTTTAAAACTTTTGAAAACAAGTAGTGTTCCAGCTAGCCAGAGCAGAAACAAGCGAAGACAGAGCATTGTGAGACAATTTTATCTTAGGTCCTGCACTAAGATAAAAGTGCTAAGTGTTCTAAATGATGATGCATGGCCCAGGTAGAGAGAGAGCTGGAAAGAGAAGAGCATTTTCTACTGAAAAATTTCAGTTTTCCGTTTTCACACGTGCTTGATAAGTGAAACAAACCAAAGGTTTTTTCCAACCAAAACCAAACCAAGCTGGTTTGTTTTCACTTTCTAAAAAATTTCACTTTCCAAAAAAAAGCCATTTTAGTGTGGAAGAATTTGTCACAACAGTCATCCATCCCTGCTCGTTAACCAGCCTACTCCTTCATTTAGGATGATAAATAAAAGTCAGCTTTGATATTCACAAAGTGATATGTAAGGATCACACGTCACCAAGTGTTAGGCTTAAAAAAAATACAGTGAATGATACTGTTAAAAAAGAAATTGATTAAAAACAAGCACAGAAGCTGATTCAGTTCTAGACCCACAAGCATTACCATATAGCACCATCATGTGGTATAACACTGGCCTGTACAAGACAAAATAAGCTAAAACCGCATGGGGCTGAAACCATTTCTGATCAACTTCTGTGTTAGGGCAGGGTGAAAGAAGCTGTAACTGAGGAAGCAGTAGGATCGTTGTCCAGTTCAAGACCAAAGCAGGAGTACTCTTCCTGGATAATGCTAAACATAGCAAAACTTTCCTCTGGCACTCATCCATAGCCAAGTTCAGGCATTTTGGGGGCCCCAGCAGACGGAACAAACCACAGTATGGCTGGCCTTGGTCCTGACAGTGGAAGCAGGGGGAGAAGTGGAGGAGATGTCACCCATCCTCGCCAGAGGGAGATTGGACAAGGAGTTAGTTATTACCTTGCTTTAGCACGAGGGAATGGTTTATTTTGCTGGCTGCAGTTTTCAGTGCCGTGCAGAGCAGAAGGTGCTGCCAGGATATAAAGCCCTTTTGAAGCATTTCCAGAAAGTCCCTGATGAGGATGAAACAGTTGTCCGTAGATACAGCAAAGTTTGCACAGCCCTTACTAGCGTTTGTGTGATCTTCCTTAGTCTGGTGAGGATGTGATTTCACATCGCAGCAAAAAACTGGCTTCAAAGTCTGAGTGAGGAACCCTTTCTTTCTATCAAAAAATGATTCTGAGACTATTGTT
Source organism: Numenius arquata (assembly GCF_964106895.1). NCBI lineage: Eukaryota > Metazoa > Chordata > Aves > Charadriiformes > Scolopacidae > Numenius > Numenius arquata. Next base: position 10,304,504 of record NC_133587.1, on the reverse strand, counting down.
AGCCAGGGCTTTATGTGTTTACAGGGCTTACCCAGAAGGGACTCAAGCAACTGTTTCCTGGATGCATTGTCTGCATGCATTTTTCCTGGCATGCTCAAGAGTGGGAATCTTGGATGTGTGAAAAGGCAAATCAGCAGATCCGTTCAGATAAACTGCTTCAACCCATCCTCTCTTAGTGCTGCAGCCTAGTAGAGAGGCCGGTTTCACATTTGATTCACCCCAAACCTCAGGCTAGCTGGATAGAAGGAGGCCGATCACTGATCCCCAAGGCAGGTGGGTGACTAGAGAAGCCTTAGACCAAGAATTCTACCAAGCACTTTTGGTCTTTTTACAATAACAGATTCTCTGATGTCAGCAAGTTAACTCCTAAGTTGAACAACTTAGGAGCTTGACTTTTTTCCCAACTGATTCAGGGCAGAGGAGGAGGTCGGTGCTTATTGAAGCACAGCTTAGTGGTGTGCTTGCCCCGTAGCAAAGAATCAAGGCACCAAACCTTCACAGGGGCAGCCGCTGCATTCCATTTCCAGGGCGTGCAGTGACACAAGCATTGTCCCAATCTGGCGGTTGTTAGCAACACAATCCAGGCAAGCAAGGCCTGCGTTTGCTGAGCCACGCGTTGAAGTCATACAAGTGTGGTTTTGGCACACTAGTTCATCCACTCATGTGGCACTTACGTGCCCGTCAACCACATCATCTCTGCTTGCAGTTGCAACAGTACAGGCAGATTAAATCCTTACGGTCTGCAAGTATAGGCCATACAAGATGTTGTGTACAAAGGGCTCTGATCACACTGCAGAATATATAAGCAAATATTCTCTTGAAAGGAGGTGTTCTCACTCTCTGTTCCCTTTTGGGAAATCAGGGAGAAAAGGAGTTGCCCAAGGTCACGGATCACAGTGAAGTTAAAATACAAATTCTGGGCTTTCCAGGGTTGTGCTTTTTCTCCCAGATGCCTTTTGTTCACAGTGCAACGCTGGCTAAAGAATAGTACCTTCCACCCTCAGTCCCTCTGGAGATATTATTGTCTATCACTCTGAAAAACAGGTATTAAGGGCAGGGGAACTGACAGGGGGATGAGGAATTAACAAACAAAGGGATTAGTGTGTTTACAAGTTACTGCCTTTCAGAGCCATCCCTGGAGGTTTTGTGTTCTGGGAACTGTTAGCCCCTACCTAATGAGGGATGCAAGCTCTGCTGATCAATGAATCCACGAGGTGTCTAAAAATCTCTAACACAGTCCTGATACACAAATAGACAACCTGTGCATTTGTGAGTTGTTTTCATATGTGCACGAGACATACCTTGAGAGTGTTCAGAGGGAGTGTAAATGATAACAGAAGGAGCTTCTCCATGTGTCCTCAGGAACAGCTTGTATTTCACGATACAGCAGAGGCTTTTCCTGAACCTGCAGTACCATTTCAAAGCTGCATTAGCTCCGGCTCCTTTACATGGGTGTACAAGGGTCTCATCCCACTTGGATGCAGGTTCTGTAGCACAGGCTGACCTAGAGATATTACAACAGTAAAAACAGTTCAGTTCCCAGAGTTGCAAGGGTTGACTGAGGTCTTACAGGTTTGACTCATTACAGGCTGTACATGCCACGCATCATACACCTCTGAGATCCTGCAGTATCATTTTAAAAAGTCAGCAGATGTGAAAACCGGGATATGTCCCCACTGCAGACTTCCATTTGAACAATCGGGACCTTCTTTTCAGCAGCCTAGATATCCTGCCTTGATTCCCTGCTCACTAAGATTTCAAGGAAATTCTGCAAGAATGAAAAATTAGTCTCGTAACCAAGTAGTAAAACATGGTCCACATTCTTGCGTTAACCAGCTTCCCTGCGTTTCGCCCAGTAACATGATAGGCTCAGCCGGCGGACTATGAGGTAGCGTCTCACCAAGTGTCATGGTATTTTATTAAGTTAGAAATGTGATAGCTACTGTTGTCACACTTCAGTGTACAGAACAATTCATTCACAAATGAGAAAAACAGATCTCTCTACAAATACCTTTCCCCTGACTTAATGCCCTGCATCATACAACTGAAGCGGAGTGGTCTGCATCAATATTATCCCAGCATGGCTCACAACAGCGACTGGGAGGGGGGCTTAAAAGTGATGGGGGTAGAGGAGAGAGAGAGGTGTCAGCAGAGATCGGCTATTCAGCCGCTTGGCTCCAGTTATATACAGAAATGTACACCCCAATGATAGGTTGATAAGATGACTGATGAGACGAGAACAAGATAAAATTGTATGACTTTTTGAGAATTATCTAAAATAAATGCTGCAGAAAAGCTCATGATTACGGACAAGAACTCTCTCTAACATTTGGCCATTGTTAGCAAGTTTAGTTACTTGTTTAGAGATTTTTTTCTTTTTTTTTTGAAAGCGGCTAGTTTTAAAGTAATTCATAAAACTCCTAATTGTGTAAGGAAGCTAAGACAAGTTCTGTGGTTTACAGAATACTGAAGTGGTGAAGAATAACCTTGGTTAGCTGCGGTTGTTCTGACTTCAGAGTCCTCTTGTACCAAGTGCTTTTACCTCTGTTGAAAAATCAACCAGAACAAAAGACAAATGTTCAGTTTGAAGCTTTCTATTTTGTTCTTACCTGCAAGGGTCATGGAGAAAGGAGATGTAAGGCAGTGGGAGAAACTTCCTGATTTTTCTCTTTCTAATCTTAATGCTAAAACTAGGAAAGAAACCAAAGAAATAACATTTCTCAAATTTTTGAAGCAGGCCCTCCACCATTCAAACAATGAAGGATTTTGAAAGATAAGATCTAGAGTTCATACTTCATGCAGGCTGAGCTCCAAGTATATATTCTCGTTAAATTTCCTGTGCATAGATTTCATCGTTACTGACACACATTATTCCTTAACTCTGTCTGTGGCTGGGGCTATGAAAAGGTGCCGCCTTCAGTGCTTCAGCCCAGCTTCCCTGCACATCAAAGGAGGCTCTGCCCCCTCAGAACCAACTGGGAAAACACCAGCAGGACAAGCGTCTCTGGAAATTTCTTTGGGACAGATCTTCTCCCCTTGTAATTACGTGGGCATACACCCCCTCTCCAAAGCAGTATTCTCACAGGGGGAGAAGCTGCCAAATCTCTGCCTTATCATGCATACAAAGTTTAAAAAACACAGTTTTCCTGGCTAAAACACAAGCATCTCTCTCCCTGCTGTCTGCATAGGAAGGAGTTTCACTTACTGTATTATTCAAGAGCTGTTGTGCCCTTAGATAACAGCAGATCACACACACTGTGTATTCAGATTTTGTGCAAGTACTTGTTCATAACAATTAACTGGCTAGACTATGCCAGACAATACTAGCAATATGTAAGATTTTATCTCCTTAATATTATCCTTAAAGTAATTTTTCATTACGTTCTTTCAAAAAATTTTTCAAAGCATTTACTTACTGCTGTATTTTTTTTCATACACTTCTCAGGACTGTGACCAGATCCACATAGATGATGTATCATCAGATGATAATGGTCAAGATCTCAGGTACGGGATCTCCAGGCTGGAAACTGCAGATCAGGTAGTCCCCAGCTGTTTGAAAATAGCAGGGGGCTGGTCAGTGATGTAAAATAACATTCTCAGCCATGTGCCCTCTCCCCTCCCTGGCTCCATGCTGTCTGCTTTTGTTAAGCACACAGAAGCATGGAGTCCCCTTTCTCACATTAATATGACTGTGCCTACTGTCAAGCCCTGACTATACCGTACTTTCAACCATTCTGGGAGATATATCTAAAATTAGGTTGGACTCCCATCAGACTACACTAATTTCTGATATGATCTGACCAGCCAGTTGGCACAGGTGTGGCCAAAACGCTTCAAAACCAGATTGAAAGGTTTCCCACTGCTCAATCTGTAATGAATGGGCTTAGTAGTGAGGATTGTGGACCTTGCCATGCCAGAGCCTTGTTACTGGTAGAAACTTGTACCAAAATGGCACCAAACATTATTATTATCTGTGTAAGGTAGATCATCGTGTACATTAAAACTACTTCTGTACAATTACATCTACCTTTCCCAAAGTGTTGCCTGCAGAGTCATGGTAATTGGCACAAGAATGAAATGTGCAGAGCTCTTATAAAGCTTTATAATTTGTGGTTTTATTCCTGGTTATTATGAGAAATTGGTGCAGAAACAGCACAGAAAACAATGAAGTATTTTAGGGGAGAGACTTTTCCTTCTGCAGAGAACACTTGAAAGATTTTTTACTCTAACTGAAATGCTAGTTTGTGCTTCGCAATGCACTGAAATGGCATATGTATATTTAGGTCCTTTGGCTCCAGTGGCCTGTAAGCAGGTGAGTCTGGGCACCTTTTTGGACATTGATTAAAACATTAATTTGGGTTTTTATCTCAATCAGTGCACTTACTCTAGATTTGCTTTGAAATATTATCACAGTTTAAAAAAAAATACCAAACAAACCTGTACATGTTGCAGGCAGTTAAGGCTCCTTTAGTTAATTTCTTAAATTTTTTTCTCAATCTATTATGTGTTCCGAGCCTGTTCAGCAATATCGCCAGGCAGTTGGAAAGGTAACACCAGAATGTTCTCCTATAGGATTTGAATATTTCTGCAGTTACCTTATCAGCCTGGATGAGAGACAGGTGAGGAGTTTCAGTGACCTGAGGACCATTAGCTGTTGTCTAGAGAACCTCAGAAACCTAGAGAACTCAGGGAGTGATAAGTAACCTGCATGGTTTTTACAGTAAGAACATTTTTTAAATCTGTGCTTGTAACTGAGCTAGAGATGAACTCCAGTCTGTACAGTGTGTCCTGTGTACATCTCTGCTGCCACTTGTCTCCACATTTCTTTTCAGTTCTTCCCACTCCTTGCTGGCACTGTATAGACTGTAATTATACTGACCTCTCCCCTTCCCTCCTTCCTTTCCCAGCACATATAACTTCTCCGCAGATGGCTTTCACAGTTCAACTGCCAGTGCAAATCTGTGTCTGGGCTCAGGCGTTCATGGGGGAGTCGACTGGATGAGGAAATTAGCATTCCGCTACCGTCGGGTGAAAGAGATGTACAACACCTACAAAAACAATGTAGGGGGTAAGTGTCTGTGGCCAGGCAACAAGCTTGCCTTTCATCTTCCCAAATACTTCTGACCCCGCTGGAGACATCTGTGGAGGAGGAGTAGAGAGCACTGTGATAAGAATACTTCACACTGAGCTGAGCAAGTGTTTCAGCAGTCATCCTTAAATAAGGTTCTGTACAGGATTTGCAGGAGATAGGCTAAAATACCTGGTTTAGTGGTCAGAGGAGGACTCGGGTCTGAGAGGGGGGCTTTATTTTATAATTTATTTGTCAGGAAAGCAACCTTCTCCAGTTTTCCAAAATGCATAGTAAGAGACAAACAGTTCAAACAGCCTCTTTTTTCCTACAGAACATATGGCTGATCTCTGTCTGAAGGCATTCTTGTATCCTTACTACTTGGTTTTAACTCCCACAAAACAATACCGCCAGGTAGCAGGATGTCCTGGGTTCCTTCATCTCAGCTAATTCCAGACAGTTCTTCCAATAGGCTGCTCTGCTTGTCTTTTAGAAGATCAGTGCCAGGTCTCTGACTAGAAAGAAGCAAAACTCAGAATATTGCCACTTTTTGTTTTTTTCAGTTGGAGGAATAGCCTACCTGCATGTACTGGAAATGTGCATAGCTTTACAGGAGAAACAAAACCATCCTGGCTTCAGCTGCCTCTCAGCTCAGGCCACTACCCGCTCGACACAACAGCTGTTTCATCATCTTGTTCACTTCCCATGCAAGCCTTATGCTACCTCCAAGAACTCTGAGAAAAGTGTTTTAATGAGGTCCCGCAGCGTGCGGGTTACCATTCCACTGGAAAAGAAGGGAGTTGAGCTGCGGTACCGTAGGAGTGGGCTGCAGTTCAGGCCTCGTGAACCTCAAGGCAGAGCCTTGGAGTTGGCAGTGGGCAAAGGGAAGCAGCCTGCACCAGCACCAAGAGGAGGGCAGTGGGAGAGACGGGGTTCAGAACACAGACAGGAGCCCTTTGGCATTCTACGTACAAAACCATGTAACTGCCTTTCTGTGCTTCTGCAAAGATGCTTTCCCTGATTACAGGTTTAATAGGAGCTCCTAAGAGGGAAACCTGGCTGCAGTTAAGAGCAGAACTTGAAGCGCTGACTGATCTCTGGCTCACACATGCTCTGAAGGCGCTGAATTTGATACATTCCCGGTAAGAACAGCTTGAAGAATTGCCTACAGGCTTGATCCAGGATCTCCTTTGCTTCCCTTTTTTCCCTCTCTAAACAAATCGAGACACATTTATAGGACTTTGCTGGCCAAACCTGTGGGAGGCCAGTCTGCACATGTTTGCCAGACTTGTATTATCAAGGGCTGGGGTAAGCTTGAGATGATGAACTGAGTAAAAGAAAAAACAGTCCCTTTTTCTTGCTTCTCCTTGGCTACCTCATCTGTGGCACACTTTTCATGTGAGCAGATTTACAAAAGACTAGGAAAGGGAGAAAAGCACCCTTTTATCCCTGAACATGTTCACTAAAAGAGCCCAGCACAGACATTACTACATGGTGTTTAAATTCCCGCAAAACAGATCCTGGCACGTGTGCAGTAAGGCTGCATCACTGCAGTTTGTTTTATGGTTTCTTTTATTGTACTAAGCTGATAAAAAGACATTACCGATACTTACATTATCTGCCTCTAGCTGCATAATCTCCCAATGGCTTGAGAACTTCCAGTGGCAAGAAAAGTTTGCTTCCTGCCATCTTTCAGTCTAGAGTAAAAGAGAGAAACACAGATTGCCGCTTCTACTGATTCTGTTTTCTAGGCCTAACTGTGTGAATGTGTTGGTCACCACAACTCAGCTTATACCAGCTCTTGCTAAAGTGCTTCTCTATGGACTGGGCACTGTCTTCCCCATTGAAAACATTTACAGCGCAACAAAAACAGGTAAGAACAAACTAACTTAGGCCTCACCGAAGATAGACTGTAGTTTTATCCCTAAGTCAGGCACATCCAATTCAACCTGATCGCAAAGAGCTTTATTTTTAGCTCCATGTTTACACATCTGTAATTCACATCCTGACTGCCCACAGCTGAGATAGTACAGACTGGAAAAAAAGATTTAAAAAAATAAAGTTTTCCAAAGTGTCTCCATGGTGGAGTGAACCTGAAAACTACCCACCCTGTGGAGCATCTGCTGCCTGTGGGATGTTCAGCTGTATCCAACTAGGAGCAAGTCTGGTTGGACCTGCTACATACAGAAACACTGTTTGGATCCTCTTATTCTTGCAGAGGGGTCAAGTGTGTTGAATGAGCTTTATGAAGCTGTGTGAGTAATAAATACTGGTAGGGTTGGCTTGAGGTATTTTTTTGTGTTCTGTCCTTTCTGGTTTAAGTGCTTGAACCTCTGAGGTTTGCATTTTCTTATTTTTACTGCAACTGGAACAAACAGAAGAGGGCTCTCAAAAATGAATACCAAGAGTGTCGCATCAGTCTACCAACTGCCGGTCTGAGCAGTGCATCAGAGTCACAAAGCTTACGGAAAACTGGCAGCATTTGGCATTCCTTAGCTGATACAGAAGATGCTAGTAGCCAACACGAGATGGAGAGAATCCATCACAGATGAAGATTCAGTTAGGTTCTAATTTCAAAAGAAAACAAGGAATGTAGCAGCAAGTTCAATTAAGTAATTAGGTCCCAGCTCCAGTTCCAGTACCTGAATGTCAGCCCCACCTGCCTTATGTATCCAGATAAAGAAACGTGTCTTCTTTTCTGTCGCTTAGGGAAAGAGAGCTGTTTCGAAAGGATAATGCAAAGGTTTGGAAGGAAAGCCGTGTACATTGTAATAGGAGATGGTGTTGAAGAGGAACAGGGAGCAAAAAAGGTACAGTTTGTGGATGCCATGCTGGATTCTTTGAAGTTTTATTTTAAATGACCCTTTCTTTACTTAAGCATTTAATGAAGCTCTGTCTATTTGAAACAGTTTACAATTGGTCTCATTTCTTAATATGCAAAATACTCAAAAACCTTGTGAGAAATTTCCTACTGTAAATCCCCCCACACTGGCAGGTAGTGTAATTTTTCAGGTAGTCGCTGTGTCACGCGTTCCAGGAATCATTCTCGCTTAATAAAGATGGCTTTAAACACACGAAAAGGAAAACTCCAGTGTGTGATCTCAGATGAGCAAGCAGGGTGAATTTCTGATCTACACATGTTGCTTTTGCAAATTCCAAATTATTGGAATTAATTGTGAATTACGTATTAGAATATGCATATATGCATGCATGTATTTATATTTACGACTCATTGAGATCATAGGGTGTAACGTCATTAGAGTGAATACGAAGGGACTAATACTGAGTTGCCACCTTTATTAATGATTTACGGATCAATGTGATTAATTTCACAAGCAAAATGATACTGGGGAGGGGAACTGAATACAAAGTAGAACAGAAACAGCAAAAGCAGTATGATCAGGAGTAACAAGCCCTTGGTGCTGTTTCAGGCTCAGTGCAGAGATGTGACCCACTGACATAAGTAGCGTTAGAATTAAATGGACTGACCTGTGCATCCAGTCGAGTCCTCCAGTCATTAGTAGCCACAGCCCGCTCACTGGGAAATGAGAATGGGAGTTTTAGGGACCAGTTGAACCTTGTTTGGGTAGACTGTGAGAAGAGAGAAGCTGCAACCCCAGAGCTTGGAAGAGATAAAAACAAAATTTGAGAAGACCAAAGCCCACATTCATCTTACACTTACCGGGGCAGAGGGAAGATTTAGAGATCCAGCAAGGAATCCTTCTGCCATATACAAGGAGTATCAGTGAATTAGAGAAGCCAGGAGTGGTACAAACATAGAGAGCAACAACCAAAGACCTGAAGGAGAGCAGTCAGGTACATGAAATAAACTGTACAACATGAGAACTGAGCAGCGGAAGTTTTAATTTCCAAATCTTTAGAACAGAAACCTGCCTGGAATGTCCATTTATTTGGCTTTACTCCCATCTTCGGCAAACTAGTTAATTTTGAAAGGGCACACAGATGACTCTTGTAGCTCAGGTGATATACAAAATATTCCATCACAGGAGCTCAGCTATACAGCTGACCCTTGTGCTGGAGGACCTGACATATTCTGAATGAAGACCCCGCAAAGACTTTCCAAGTAAATTTGGGTTCATTGGGTGCACAAATCCAGGAACAAAGGGATCCGAGGAAATAAGGTGATGGGCACATGTTCTATCCCCAGAATCGTATCTCAGGTCATCTTCAAAGCAGCAGAAACCCTCTTTTTTATAGTGTATTTCCCGTGGCCAATGGAAGCAACAGCGTCTGCCCCCACCTTGGAAAACTACCTAAATCTGCAGCTGGTTCTCTTGTTCATGAAGGGTTAAGGAGTTGTCAGAGAAGAGTCCAAAATGCATGACTGGGAATGAAGTGATAACAGCCTGCTGCTTTTGACAGCCCAGTGCATTACTTCAAAGGCAGTGGGTCAGTGAACATGACTCCATCAAAGGCTGCGAGGGCTCTTGGGCTCTATGAAGAAGTGGGAAGGTTCAACGATCTCCTATAGGCAGGATTTCAAGAGCCCTCTTGCTTGTGTCTCCTGGCCTAAGCAGCTCTCCCATTAGGAGAACACATTCTTTGCTGGGCTGTCACCTCCTTTGATTGATGACAATCATTAGTCAAGGCTTCTACACACCTGAGCTTTATACACACAAAAAATGAGGGGGGGAAGGGGGGCAGAGAGCCTTTCACTGTTTTGCCGACAGCACTGATAATATCTCCATTTTAGTGGGTCATTTTTCTTCACCTGTCTGATGAGTGATAAATCTGTAAATGCTGAACAACAGGAGTGGCTGGGAGGCCAAGTTTTCTTCTCATTTAAGAAAGAAAAAATAGATAATTTAATGGAAGGGGTTTAATAACAACTAGGGAAGGGGGAGGGAGAAGGAAATAACTTTTCCCCTTAAAGTGAAATTGCAGAGCAATGGATTCCAGTCGCTTCAGATGTCTGTGTTTGCTTGCAGTCTCTGCACACACTGATAAATAGCTTGAAGGAAACATTTGTTTGCTGATAGGCAGCATACCAGGAGGGAGCTGGAGTTGTATTTAAACATTAGAGGAGTGTAAATAGACACTCTGTAAAATAAACATCTGGAACCACTGGAGTTTTTTTTACACAGGTAAGTACACTTGGAAAAGGAAGATCTCCATCGGAATCATCTGTTTAGGAAGTGTATATTCCCTAGAGCTTTATCTAAGTTATTTGCATGGAAGCAGAATGTTTACAGTTGAATTATTTACAGTGAGAAAATACTCAGAAATTTTATTCCCCTGCTGGAAGGGGAGTGAGCTCTCTCAGTGAAGGCTTTCTATACATTTGTTACTGCATACATACCATTGTACAGAGGCTGGTGTTTTGGGAGGAAGCTAAGAATATCACAGTCCCAAATGTTGTTATAAAATCTACGTGCAGAAATGAGCTGTGTCTTTGATTTAAAGTAAAACTGCTTTAACTGTTCTGGAGAAGAAACAAATCCAGCCCAAACCTAGGCTCACCAGAACATACCAAGAAAAGTTGTATTTAACATCTAAAAGCAAGTTAGGATTATTTTGAGGTTATCTCTTTGCGAGGCACCACTTGGATCGTAGCTACTGCTAATGATCACAGAACTATGTTACTACCATGGTGGCTTCAGAGAACTGTTTGTACCTTACCACATCAGTTCCCAGCTCAGGTTCCTTGCGTGATCGAACTGCACTTGTTTCACAGCACTTTAAAAAGCTGATACTTCGTCCTCTTACAGATAAAAGTCTTCTTTTCCTAGAGTATGTGCACAATTTTCAAGAGATTTTAAAGAAGTTATAGTGTAGTGGGCCACAGGTAGTTGACCTTTCCAGATTTTTTCCAGATGCTGGTTAGACCTGGCTGGTTAGAAGCTGGGCATTTGTATACAGAACTTCAGATTTATCTCACTAAATACAAACTGAAAAACACGGAGGCAGAAGAAGAGTGTAAGATAGTCTCTCAAAAACAGGAATTAAGAAAGGGTTTTGGAGGACAGGCTGTCATTTTACAGGAAATGCAGTATGACCTACTGTTCAGTTAACTTGGAAGGGGAATTGTTAGAAAGCACCTTGACTCTGTGTGGTATTTTATTTTTTGTTTACAATTTTATAAATTTTAATAACTTCCTTTTATGATATGTATTATTTACTTGTCTGTGAAGCACTGACAACAGCTTTCACCTAAAATTGTTTCTAGAAATACTACAATTCTAAAAGCATTTAATCCATGGGGGAAAAAAAAATGTAGGAGAGTAAAGTTTAGTAGCTGGTGCTTTCAGAAAGCCAGCCCACATCCTCCATCATCTCTGAGGCAGGACACTCCTAAATTGTGGAGGATCCGTCTTCCTCTCTGCACCGGAGGAACACACCAGCAAATAGACACTTCCCACTCCCTCCCTTCCTCTCTGAGATGAGCCTCCTTGCCTGTGACACCGGGACACCCTGGTGGCCCAAGTACAAAGCTCTGTTCCTGAGGGTGCAAACTAAGAAAGTTGTTTTGATCTCAGTATTAAACAAAAACAAAAAAAATATACCCTCTTTTGGTTTCACTCTAGCACAACATGCCATTCTGGAGAATCTCTTGTCACGCTGACCTGGAAGCTCTTCGGCACGCCTTGGAACTTGAATATTTGTAGCAGATCCCAACATCTTAGCACTGTGAGGGCTTCACTCAAACTCTTACATCGGTTCCACCTATTCCTCAGCATTTTCTTAGTAAAAAAAAAAAATCCCACAGCAACTGCAGTTTTTCTTTTTTTTGAAGGAGAACCCTTTCAGTGGAAGCCCTTAAGAACTTGCAGCCAAAGAACATTGTATCAAGTCCTTCTTCCTTTGGACAGAGGAAAAGCCTTCAGATAACTCACTGGGGATGCTGCAGTTATTTGGTTAAGCCGGACGCATGGAACTGTAACTGCCTTTTTGCCATCAACGACCAACACTAGAAGCCTTGGGTCTATCTGTCAGTTTTCTTGCTTTTGAAAGGGGAGGAGGACACAGTAAGGAGTCTCTGCACAGTACTTCACATCCCATGGGACCTTCTGAAAATAAGAGTGAAACTGTTGATTTTTTTTGTTTGGGTTTTTTTTGTTTTGTTTTGTTTTTAATTTTTTTAATTTATGAACTAATCTCATTACTCTGGTATTAAGCTCTGTACCTGTGTTTTTAATCTGGCTTTTTGGGGTGGGTGGGTGGGTGGGGAAGCCTTACCATTCTAAATTAATAGTTCATTTCTCCAGAACGCCCTCTGGGGAAGATCATATTGTGTACATGAATTATAAGGACACATGGTACTGTTGGTAAGAACTATAGCTGTGTTTTTAAATCTTGCATAGATGGTATGTGGACTGTGCATGTGTCTACACGGTGCCTTATGCTGCCATCTTGGTTTTGGGGGCTGGGGGTGGGAGAAAAGTACCTTGTGATGAGTGAAAGGCATTAAATAAAAACATGTTTACATTTTGGGGGACTAGATTACCTGCCTTCTCTTCTCCAGCCGCTCTTGGATCTAGAGGTGTATGTAGGATACGTGCTCCCCATTTCAAGGCGGGGTTAGGCCAGGAGGACTCTGAACGGAGCCCCTCGGGTGCCAAGTGGAGTCTGCAGCTCTTCTGGCTCTCCGTGGGGCAAAGACAGCGACTGTGTCCACTTAGAGGACGTGGGCGCTCGGCAAATCTAACTTGTCCTGCAAAAGAAGATAAAGGACAAGCAAATACTGCAGTTGTGGATATTTATTTTTATGTAAATAAATGCATCTACAAGTAAGCTTCAGCTTTAGGATTTCTGCTGAGCTGGCCTGTTAATTCTTGCTGTCAGAATATTTCAATTCTCTGGGCCTGGATGAATCTCTACTTCACTTTCAAAATTGCTCATTCTTGCTTGCTGTGGTGCCAAATAACCTCGGAGAGATCAAAGCCTCACTGGAACAAGGTGTTAGAGAGAGAGATGCAGCTCATAATGTAATCCCCTTATCTATCGTGTGTGAAGCAAGATCAGTCAAGCGAGGGTTACGCACGTTACAAGTGCCACACAAGTGCTATACAAGCCTGAGTGATACTCCTAAGTACCCTAAAAAGATTCGCCTCGGGGAACGGATTCATTGCTGGACCTGAGAGGGGATGTTCTGCTGGACTGAAACAGAAAATCTGAGCTCAAAATAATCCGATCTCAGCCTTTGGCTCAAAAGGCAGCAGCTGTAAAACAGGCTGGCTGGACTTGTCAACAGCAGGCGCGAACAAAGCATCCTGTAGAGTACACGCTCTGGAGGCATTTGCAAGGAGCTGCTCTCCGGGCTGAGCACAACGCAAAACAAAATAAGACATGATTTTTCTAGCAGAGGTGTTGCTTGTCTCGGGGCCTGCTGAGACGCAAGTCTGGCAGAATTTCTCCCTCAAGGTTCTCCATCTGTAAGACCGTCACAAATAGGAAGTTTTACCACCAGTCAAGGAAATCAAACTCAACGGAGACTTGACTGATGCTTGCAAGGTAAGCACACCTGTAAATAAAACCTTTGAAAAAGGAACAAATGCCAGGGATGGCAGACTCCTAAGAAAGCACAACTTCAGCTTTTAACACCCTGTCAATCAGCTAATTGCTCTTCCTTGAAATTCCAAATTTAACACCTGCCTTATTTGAGTCAATTATCTGAGTACTGATTTTTTTTTTCTCCTAAAGCTTCTTAGAAGATTTTGCTTTCTGAATGTATTTACAGATTCTCAAGCTCTCTTGCTTCCATCTCCAAAGTTCTTGGCAGAGCTTTGGGCCTCTTCTCTGTTGGTGCCTGCTTGTGCTCCAGGTCCCATCGCTGTAAGTGATTCCCCCCAGCTCAGGCTTTTCACTCACCCACAGGCAGCACAGCTGATGAGGGTGGTGTACACCAGCATCAGACAGTCCCTTGTCAGACCAGTGTACCAGTTCCTTCCAGTCAGTGTGGCACATGTTCACACACACACACACGCTCTTCCACCAGTGCTTTTATGCATTTCAACATTGTTGCAGCATAAAATCGTGTGGCCCCATCACTAACCCGACTGGAGTACGACTATGACGAGGTTCCCAAATAAGGTCCAGAAAAGCTCAGTCTGCGGTGAACACACCAAGCAAGTCACGTTAGTACCGTTACTCAGATGTACAGCTGATACCAAAAGCTGCTCCGCCATCAAATGTTCCGCGTGTCGGTACGTGTCTGAACCCCTGATAAAGACAATTTGAATCTGAAGTAGAAAAGGGACACGAAAGATAGCTCTGGTGAGCTCATACGGGTTGAAGGGACCGTAAGGGTGAGGGTGCGGGAGCTGCTTTCACAGCTCCTTTCTAACACTTCAGGGACCAAAACACTTCTCCAAACAAAAGACCCCAACACCACGTGCACACCCACGTGACGGTCATCACATTTCATCAAAGAGTAGACTTTGCTCTGACGTTTCCTTACAGATAACTAATATGAATGCAATGCTGCAAACTAAAAGAAATCAGCTTTTTAAAACTACCGGTTACTGATTGCTAACATTCCGATAATTTTGTGTTCGTGCCATGAGCTTTACAGGGTTTGTAATCATTTGTAAAGGAAGCAGAGTCTCACCCGGCAGCCGGGGTGAACGCTTCGTTGTTAGTCTGAGCCTCTGCCACCGCTTGGGCCCCAGACAAATGTATTTTGTTTCTGAAAAGTCTGGGACTTAAAATGCTAATACTCTAAGTGGTAACGATCCGCCCCCCAAATCGTGTCATGCCAAGCGTGAGGGTTTATCCCTGAAGTTTGCGTTGGCTTCAGTGTGACCAGAGCTTCGTGTCTAATAATATTCAACAGACTTACAAGGTACTGTGCAAAAATGGCTCCTCATAATTCACAGTATCCCTTCTCTTCCACTTTTCACCATCAGGTTTTCTCTCACGCCAGGATTCTAAGTAAGAAGATGGTAGATTATTATTTTTAACAGACAAAATTTTATAAAACCCATACCATTTATTTCAATATGTAAAATGTGAGTAGAACAAAACCTGGAGATTCTTTACCTTTTCTTGAGTTTTAGCTACTTACGCTCTTGAAAAACGAGCAAAGAGCAATATTCAGCTGGGAAGGCCTTTTATCCCGACAACAGGGACCTTTCTGAACGCTTAAAATGAGAAGTGACAAAAGAAGCAACAGCACACTTACAGGAAGACTCGCCACCACAACAAAGATCCTTTTCCTAAGATTGGCGCTTGCTCAGCACGTCAGATCTCGGTCCTGCCTGTGCTGTGCCCCGGGTCGGGCTGGGGTGCCTGTCCCTGCCCGGTGACGTACCCGGTGGCAGTGGCCGTACAGCCACCCTCTGAACCTGCACGGTGGGACCGGCCACCCCACACAGCACCCTCCTTGTGCCGGAGCCCGACTGAGCTGTGCAGGGACCGACCCACACCACACACCTCCTCCTGCGGCCACGGCAGGCGAAGGACAAACTAAATACTCTTTCTTCCCCTGACCTTAACCTTATCCTTAGGACCTCCCCACCCACCTGCTCAGGGCTGCACCTCTAGCAAGTTGTGGAGCACAACGCAAAGTAACTAGAGCTCTTAACAACCAAAAAAACCCGTTGAGATGACACGCGCCAAAGGAGACCGTCCCCTCGTGTCTCCGTCCTCAAACTCCCGTTCTGTTAACCCAGAACCTGGAGCTGAACCATTTCTGAAAACAACTGACAAAAATCGCACTTGGGCCTTGCCCTGCTTTGAATAGTTCAGATGCGAAACCACAATATCGCGGTTTTGTCAAATAACCAAAAAAACGCAAACAAAATAATTGCAAAAAGACACGTCGTCGTCGGGGATGGGAGAACACGTTCCGAATCGCGCTGTTTCACCGGTTTCCCGTCCTGGTTTTTCCGTGCGGTTCTCTCGTGTGGCCACCCGGGGGCAGCCGCCCCTCACGGCCAAACCCCCCCATCCCCGGGCTTCCCCCAAAACCTGCCGGCGAAACCGGGCCCCCGCCGCAGCCACCGCCGCCCGTTCACAGAACCAAAACCTTGGGATGTAGCCGCTTTCCCGTGAGATCCACAGCTGGCCAGGCGAGGGAAGCACAGCAGAGCTCCCTGGCCCTGGGGGCAAGCACCGAAGAGCCGTGCGTTGGCTCCTGCCTGAGGGGACGCTGCAGCCGGGAAGGCGCTGCCACCGCTCGGTGAAGCTTTGGAGTTGACTGGCCCAGGTAAGGAGCAGCAGGGTCAGTCTCCCCTCCTTCCCAACTGAAGGCCCACCTAAAAACGGCAGGTAATTAATAATAATAATAATAATAATAATAGCTCAGGCTCAAAGAATTGTCCCCAAACCCAGAGGGTTCAGCAGCGAGGTGCCCTCGCCTTTCAGTAGCCTCACCCGATTCGTACCCTCTCAGAGGGTTTCCCTGAGAGGAGGAGCCGAGCTCCCAATGGAATTTCCCCATTTCTAACCCAAAACGCACCAAACGAGCCTAGGCATATGGGTCCAGCTCCAGTCCAACCAGCGCATGAACGTTACACGACAAGCAACGGGGCTCGGCTGCCGTTAAAACGGAGAGAAAGCGGATGCTGCCGAGTTTGATACATAAACGACTGCTCATTTTCAGAGCTCCAGCGCCGCTCTGCTCTCCCGCAAATTTGCCAGGCTCGGGTTCAAAGGTCCCGCATTTCCGAGACAGAAGATCCCAAGGTACGTGGAATTATCTGTGATCTGGAGACTGCGGAAACGAACATTCGTCCGGATGGAAAGGGAACTGGAAATCCAGGAACACAGAACATTTTTCTAAAACAGTTTAATAAAAAAACTGTGAAGTTCCTTGAGAAATGGGCGAAACCCAAAGCACATCGTGTGTGTCACCTGTCTCAGTCACAAAGAAACACAATTGTCAAAAAAGATATTTAAGTTTAATACAAATTTTATACAAAGAAAATGTGAAAAAATACTTCCATATGCTAAAAGCAATTATGCTTCACAAATAAGGCCAGCTAGGCTATTTTGGACACAACTGCAATTCACGAATATTCTGTTCTCGCTTTTTTTCTTCTAATACATTTTTCCCCTCTAATGTGGGTACTAGCTGGAGACTGTACAAACCGCATCCTTTTATAAACAATGGGAGAAATCAACATGACTAAAATGTACAACAGAATGTACTGGAATGATATCATACAATTAATTTTCTCATATACATACATCACCTTTGCTTTGTTCAATGCTTTCGTTTTACACAACATACAAAATGGAACTACAGTATAAGTGTAACAGACGGCGTTTCCAGGGGTTACTCGCTCTCATACTGTACTGGTTCATGCTTACATAAAAACAGAAAATCCATCATATAAATAATACATGCTCTGGCCCAGCATCCAAAGTCCTTTGCCCGCGTTTCCCGATCCGTGTTTTTCTCCGCACCTAGTTCTTGTTCCGTTCAAAAAGCTTTTCAAAGTCCTTTTTGGAGGATTTTAAAAGAAAGAAAACTGAACTGTGAAGCATAGGAAAAAACTTTTACTTTTCTCAATCTTTGACGTCAATGACCGCGCTACAAGCAGCTGGTGTTACACTTTCCAACTTCCCTGATATTAGACTGAAGGAAATTTTAAGTTAATTGTAACCTGTAAACAATATAAGTTTTAAGAGTCTGGTCATTGTAAAAAAACCAATGTGAATCTTTATGGATTTCAGGTCCACGGATTGGAAATGCCATAATTTGCCAAATACGGTTGACTGAAAAAGATACCCTTCATCATTTGGTTGCTCAAAGAAATTCTACAAGAGTTTCAAAGTGCAGGAATTTTTTTCAACCCAAATGCAAACCGGGTTGTTCAGATTCTCACGATTCTATCATTTGATGCGTAACTGCCGTTTCCCAAGACCAGTTTTCAGTGTTAGCTCGTGATAAGGCCGTTTTAAACCTTCCTTTTCCAACTTCAAACGCTCTTTATAAGTTAAAGTCAATACAAATATAAAAAGGAGATGGTACTCTAATGACATCCACAAATTGTACATTATTTACAAAAGAAGCATAGATTTAATATGGATCTTACCTGTCCTCAGCTTTTCTAAGCCAGCGCTAATGCTTTACATTAATGTAGTGTAGTTAATGCTTTGTACACATATACAAAGCTAAAGTCTGAACCTTTGAGGTTAATCCAAAGAACTGTGTTATATTTTTCACATTTCTATTAGATTTATTTATTCCAACAACTGTATGGACTTCTCGTCAGAAGTTAGACTCTTCGTACTTGGACTGGCATTGTGGTCTGAACATACTGAACTCCAGTTCTCATTGCCACTGTCCCAGCAGAAGGACTTACCACCACAGGAATGGTCTGTGGATTAAAACCAAGAGAAACATATTGTTACGTTAAAGGTCACATAAACATGACCACAGAAATAGAGATTTCTTTTCCAGGGAAAATCCAGAACACGTTCCAATTTTGTTCAAGAATTAATACCTTTATTACCGCGGTATTACCTCATTCCGGGGTAGAAAGTAGTGTATTACTTTCCTATAGCCAAGAGGGTTTCTGTATCGTTATTACCGCTACGCAATTAGAGGGACAGGTGGTTCCTACAGGTACTGTACACACTCTGTCTGTGCTTGGAGAGTCGGGTTTTCATAGCTACGTCCAGTTATGTACTTTCCCCACGTTAATACATGGGAAGAGGAAAAAGGGCTAAGAAAATCCTTTGTCATTTGAAAAAGTTCTGACAAATCAAACTGGAGTACAAAAATACCCTTGTTTATAAGTATATTCTTGTTACATGTTACTTAAATCCTTTTCCCCAAAGGAACTCCCTCCCCCATGCATCCAGTCCACACAGAAGAGAACAAAGAACATCCATTTGAACAAAAAAGTACTTAAGTTAAACTTGTGCACAAATCAATAACAAAAACATCAGCGTTACTGGGAACTGTCTTATACACCCTGTAAAAATATTAATATAGAATAAACTTTTCACTTCCATCATACAGATCGTGATTTATAAATCTCGACAAATGACGTTTCAGACATCTCTAGAGGTGGTCATCGATTCTACAGATGCAGAGACAAAGGCACGAGAATGTTAAACAATCTGGTCACGGTCACATCACTCTGGAAGATCTGGAAAAGGATTTATTGAATCTGAAGTCTGTATCTTAACCTTCCTCCAAAAACGTGAGAAAGTCTAGAAATGTCTATGCCATTACAAACTGCGCGTATGTTTTGATACAATTCCAGTGATGCACAACCGGCGATCAAACCCGTGCATCCCCTTCGGTTCACAACGCTTTGTGGAAGAAACAGGAAGTGAGATTTTGAGGAATCCAAAAGGGATGCACAGATCTTCCCCCCGTGGTAGTGGGACATTCCACAGAGAACACGGAAGAAGAAATACAAGTTCACTGAAGCCCAGTGTTTCCCCACACTGCTTTAAGAAACCACATTAGTGCCTTAATGGGATTCAACAGAGATGGCAGTATCCCTGCTGGGAGGGAGCACAGCCTAGAGCCTGTGCCTTCCAGAAGCCTACTCATCCCATTCCCTGGAATGCAGAGACACTGAATTCCTGTTTGTACATTATTTTAACTGCAGAAAGAATAACAACCAAACATGGAATTAATCTGCTAAATGAATTCAAGGTTGCTGCCATTTTGTAATGATTTCAGATGCGTACAGAGGGTTCCATGGAAACGGTACCCAGAAGATACGCTGGAAGTTGTTCAGAGGAAGAAATTCCTAGTTGGAAACAAAGTGCAAACTGAACCCTAAATAAGCTGTTGTGTAAATCACGGTTAGCACTACAGGTGGGGAAATCAAGGTTGCCACAGTTGCCTTTTAAATACACACACTTACACACATGAAAAAATTAAGTTTCATTTCTTATAGTGACCAGGATATGGAATGTGTGAGACTCCTTAGATGTGTTAAGATCATTCCCTGAGAGGTAAATTTTCCACCTCTGCCAGTTTTACACATATGTACATTTTGCATACATATTAAACATGCACTAAGGTTTAAAATTATTTAAATTGCACGTGCAGTCATTAGAATACAGAGGTGTCTGTAGCTGTGCAAGACTAATGCAAATGTGTACAAAGTTTTAAACATGCACAAATAAAGGCTGAAACCTTTCAGACGTTCCAATTATGCTTTACATTAACTCAATACACTTTGTATTACAGAAAACCGATGAAGGTAACTGCCATTTTTCTGAATAATACACAAAACCACCTTATGATCTTACAACCTCTCAGCTATTCACAAATGACCTAACGTCTTTGTTGTTTGCTAATTGATTTTAAAACACATATAAAACCTTGTTGTTACGGTAATTCAGTCCAGGCAACTCAGGGCCAACGCTGCAAAGGTGCACAGTGCTCTCAGCTGAGCCGAAACGCTGCTGGGAATGTGAAAAGTCAGGATCCCCACTAAGAGCGGTAATGTTTGTGTGGACGAGAATGGCTGTGACGTACTGTATGTGTGTGTGCAGGTGCCTGTATTCACAGCCATCACACACAGAGACACGCGTCCTGCCGCTGGGTGGGGGTGCGGGGCCTCACAATCAGCGCGACCGAGGTACACCGTTCAATTGGTACGCGGTTACTGTTATCAATTATCTAACTTCAGACAGAAAATGGACTGAAGTTACGCACACATGGGCTCTGCTGTTGAACCCACCACTGATCCGAGCGTGTTCAGTTACCAGCGTGGGATCAGCGCCTTTCCTTTTGGTGGGAAGAATCAGCTCAGCTGCTGCGCTGCCTCTGAGGGAGCACTGCAGAACACGACCCGCTGCGAGAATGGGATATTATGGTGCATAAAATACAAAAATGGAACTCGCTTCTGTCCCCTCTCCTGTGACTGGCTCTAGGGAATTCAAGTGTCCTTGATTAAGTCTTTAATGGAAAAAACCAGGTCTGAATCCAATGCTATTTCTCATAATTTCATAACGCTAATGTGCAAGACTGCATGGGAGATACACTGCTGATGAATGCATATTTTCTTTCATAATTACTAAGATGTCACAGGAATATCAAGCATAGCTCAGAATTAATTAAATCTCTTTAGTATACCATAGACAAAAAAGATATTTTAAAGATATTTTAAATGAATTCTATATATTTACATTGATGGTGTGGTCAAGTATATACATGAAACGGACAAATAACTAATGTAATAATGTAAAATGGAAGTCTGACTGTCCTCAGCGCCTTCGCTATACTTGGTGACAACTTCTGAATCCTTGTAATAACGACTGATGAAATGAGCGGGTGGAATGTTGCACAGCAAAATAAGACATTTTGCGCTGCAAGTTGAGACTATACCAGTGAATTCATATCTTGACAGAACAGCAGACGGAGACAACCCCCCAGAAATACTGAGCAATTTCACTGCCAGGAACAGCACTACTGCAGACTTTAAATGATGATATTGTACTTACAATTGTGGGTTGAGTGGTTGGAATATAGGTGGTGGTCTGCGGTACCTGGACCAGTTTTATAGGCTGGTTGCTTGTCACACCTGTTGCTATCTGCAGAGACAGCACAGGCAACCTCAGTAGAAGTCTCAGCTTTTACATAAATTCCACCTAGTTGTTATTATTATTATTATTGTAATATGAAATTGATGTTGGATGTTTTGTTTGTGTTAAAATTTTGCATCTTAATGAATTCACAGGTTACTTCTTTGTTAATAAAACAAAATTCAAATTATGAACATGATCAATGTATACAGCATGATGTTTCAGGTAGAACATCTATTTGAAAGCAATTCCAGATCTGTACGACTGGAATATTCCCTGGCAAAAGTTTTAGGTAACTGATTTTCTCCCATTCCCTATTTCCCCAGTAATACAAAGGTTGTGCTGCCACAGACAATGCATATGAACATTGACTGAGCCAGAGTTTAACTAACTTCACCGAAGCACTCGGGTGGAACAGCACATCTTTTTTCCCCTCTTCAGATCTGCTTCCCAAGCCACTCCCTTAGATGACACGTCAAGCCCAGAGATCTAACACCAGACAGTAGCAAAAGTGTCAAGAAATGAACACAGCTCTCTAGATTACTATGCTTCCCAATTCTATAGGACTATCTCAATGAGACATCATGCTGGAATCACAATACTACAAAATTAGTTTGCTTTTAATATTTTAAAATACAACAAGGCTCCTACTGACGTGGGGGATCATGTGTAAGGGTTTGAAGGATCAGCCCCCCCCATAAAATTTTTCATTTAATAAATCTTGCAAGGGCAGAAGAAAAACAATGCTGAAATTGCTAATAGTCAAGCCCTACCTATAAAGCAGAATCTTCTCTATAAACATTTTCTATATATGCAATGTTAAGTCCCTTTTATTAGAGCATTTGCTCATCCTTGCCTACTGAATACTATCAGAGTAGATGCTATGGAGGATTTCGTAACTGCACACTGCTCCGTTAGCTGTAGATCCAGGTGAATTGTTGTATCAGTGTATGGAACATTGTGGTACCCTAGTGGCAGTCTGTTGTGATAAAGTAAGTTGATTTGAATGCAGGTCTTGAGCTTGGCCTCTGAACCCCCAGGCAAGAAGGGCTTGGAAGTGCTGCAGTCAGTATTGCTTATCAGAAGGCAACTTGTATCGAAAGATCCAGACCAGAAGCTACACTGATGGGTCCTGGAGAGAGAGAGAGAAAGAGGTCCAGTCCCCTTTGGCTGGAAGGATGAGTCAAGCCAACACAAGGTTTTACTGGGAATGAGTGAAGGGGAAAGGGTGTTCCCAAAGGACAGGAGATTATTTTTTTTTTGCCGAGATGAAGAAAAAAAAAAAAAAACCAACCAGAACTCACTGTCTCACTCCCCAGATCACACTCTTGGAAATATGCAAATGGTCATAAAATACCTGGCTGATCCAGGGAAGCCTTTAGGGGTAGGTTTCAGAGAAATCTTACATACTATTTCTGTTTGAAATGACCAAAACGATACTCACTGTAACACTCTCTTTGCTTTTATCAGCTGAACCTTCCTTTTCCTTAGGGGTGCTGGCTGTTTCTGTGGGTGTAGGCTGCACACTTGAACTGGGCTGAGATGATTTATTTAACGTTTCTGTGCTAATTTCAGTATCTGTTTCTTGTTGTGTTGCAGTAGCTAAAATAAAGGGAAAAAAGGAAAGTAGCCACTACTCGTGTTCACCAGCCCACAGTCACTCTTCACAGCCACATCCCCACCCATACAAATGAAGGGTATTGAGGGACTGTGTGTTGCACCCACCCTGAGCCCCCCTTCTCAGCTGCGACACAGGCAGCCCAGAGCAAGGTTACCTGACTGTGTGCAAGATTTCATGTGCTCGGGCCAGTGTGCTTGTTGGCAGGGGTAGTCGCAGTAGCTTGTATTCCAACAGCAATAAAAGATGGCCTCTTTCTTGCAGTTAGCACACCACTGCTTCTTTTTAGTTTCATCCACTGCTTGCTGCTTTTCCAATTCCAGCTGCTTCTTCACCTCAGCGATCAACCGATCTCGTTCTTGTTCTAGACTCTGACGCATTTCAGCCATTGTCAGTTCTACTCAAAATGTAAAGAAAGATGAGTTTTGCATTTTCTGCCCCCCAACAGCAAAGCACAAACCAGTAATTTTCATTTTAAAGACAACATGAAATTAAAAGTAATAATCAAAATACTCCCTGAGTTTGGGCATCTCTGTTTCATAGCTACTCAACAAATGGAAGTCTTCCATCTTCTTATTCTGGCACCATGATTTTTACCCTTAACCATTCCCTTCCATTTGTTTAACATTTAGTTCTAGATGTGCCACAGAGGACAGAATCCAGGAGCACTAGCTGCAGCATGAACACAAACAGAACATATGCAGCTGCTGCTAACGTACTACGTCTTTACAAGCCCGAACTTGTCCTGCTCTGATATTCAGAAAATACAGAGAATTGTATTTCTTTTCTTGTCTCAAAAATAAGTAATAGCGAACCAATTGTTCATTGTATCTTGGTTTCTTTACACAGAAAAGTGTGAAAGTTCTAAGAGGGACACCGACAAAGTTGTAAAAACTCATCACCATGTGAATAAAGCTGTAAATTTGAGCCTTACTTCAGGATTGTTCTGAGTCACCCGCTATTAATGCGGTTATAAACTGATACCTCAGTGACTCGGAGCAACTCTGAGTGAAGGAGAGCTTGACCAAATCTCCAAGGAAGTGGGCAAATACAAATACAGCAATCCAATCCCAGGCACCTTGACTCAGGAGCAATCTTTGAGTCTTCTGAGAAACTCCGAAATTGACATACTTTCAAAGCACCACTAAAGGTTTTTATTTAAATCAGTAGCCTAAGACTGATGTCAAAGGGTTTAAAGGATTTTTCTTTTATTTCTGAGCACACCTAAACATTCCGTTCTGTGAGATGCAGATGAGTTGTTGCCATGCCCAGGTAATTCTGAAGAATGCTATAACTGGACTGCAGCAGTGGACAAACTGGTCTACCCTGATTTGAGAGAACAAAACATTACTAACAAACCAAAGACATGAGTCTCAATATGGAGTTACTCAGCCCTTAATTCACTTCCATTCCAGATATGCTCTGCAAAAAAAGAGAGTCGAAAAGTGGGCGAGGACACTGTATTACACAGTTCTACGGCTGTTTGGATGGCATGTGTCTTAAAGGAGACTTGATCACAGAATTACAACCTTCTTCCCACAGTCAGTGCATTAAAAAAGATAATTTAAGAGGAATCACATTTTAATAATGGTTTCATTTCCTGCCCATATGGCTGAGTGAATGTAGAGATGAAAATCCCCCTCCTAGGAAGAATATTCTTTAATCTGTTTAAATTAGTATTTTGACTTTATTTCACTGACAGTATGGCACCAAGACTGAGTCAAGGCTGTCTATTCCCTTTAAGTAAATAAATAAAAAAGTATATATACCAAGAGCTGATCTGAACCAAAATGTCAGCTACGATCTACAAAGATGCCAGAGGAAGCAGGTTCCCCCAGTGGCCCTATTAACAGAGCCTGGCTTATATGAAAATTAGTATGAAACAATCAGCATAAAGTATTTTGTGAAGAGGGATTATCCAGTGATACATAAAATAAAGAGTTATTCTGTCCTATCAAAAACAAACTTTACCCTAAATTTGTCCCAGAGGGCTGAACACCCGTAGTTGAAGATGCAGAGACAAAGTAACTTTGTGTAGGTACTCAGGAGGTGTCCGCTGACACCAGCGCAGCACATTGTATAAGGTTTTCTGCCCTTCCCTTGGACAGTTCGCAGTATCAGATGAGGAAGGTAATACAGACCACAAGCGTTTGGATTTTCTCTTTAGGACAAAAAAGTAACACACTATTTTGGACTGATACTTTCATACCTAGATTATGCTTCATTTCTGAGAGTTCCTGCTGATGTAGCCATTGAAGTTTTTCTATCTCAATCCTCAAACGCCGAATCTAAGTATTAAAAATTTAACAGTAATAATAAATAGGATGCACTGTATAATACATAATTATTATACAGATAAATGTGTCCAAAGCAAAAAGCCTGATCATCACTTACATCAAGGCTCCTTCCTATTAACATGAGGACAAGACCATAGCAAACCCCAAATCAGAGCCTGTAGTATTCTAACCATTTGTTTCCTAGATTTGCTTACCACAAGAAGTACAGGATTGTTCGAAAACAAAAAGCACTTCTATTAAACTTGTTCCTGCTTCATCTAAAATCAGTCAAGTCTCAAATTTCTCTGACTAGAAACGAAAACCTATTCCTCAGGTTTTTTTGCATTTATTAGTATGGCATTTCATTTCTTTTCTTTTTAACGAGATGAGGCTTAGGAAAGCAAGTTTTTCATTCACCGTGGATTAGGAATACAAATATTGCTGCTCAAAATTTTGACTTCTTTATTTTTGTTTAAAACAAGCAAACAAATCATCACACTTTTAACTCTGAGCTTTATTTGTTCACGTTCGTAGTTTACACTGCTTAACCTGCTTTTTCCAAGTTTAAAGAAAACACTCAGAAGATACTACGTACTACCCTTTGGAGACAATTAAAAGCAACGTGCAGCATTTAATAAAAAAATGCAAAAAAGTATTACAGTTTTTTTAAAAAGTATTAAAAGATATGGTCATAATCACATAACTGGAATAAGCAACTGCACTACAAGTTAATGAAAATCTTCCTCCGGTGGACAAATACATGGTTTAAAAAAATGCTACTTTCAAAAAAACTACCTCATTTCTGATTTGAAACAAGGTGACACAAAATTAAATCCTCGACAGAAGCTTTAAGGATCTGGGCTTGATGGCTTACTGTTCTTCCTGCTTATCTTAGGGAGCCCATCTCGTATTTTTTCAGTGTTTTTCTGCCCCACTTTAATCATTATTTCTATAACAGCACAGAAATTAGTATCTCTAGACAGTCTGGATATATAATAAATTGTAGATATATGGTACTTTTATATATAAAAATAGTATTTTGCAACTTTCAAAGTTAAAATACAAGCAGCATTATTTATTTATCTTGCACTGACCTCAGCTATTGTACTGCCAGTAGTATTTTTTGAAAGATCATTATATATTTCAGTCATTGTTCCTTTGATGGCATCCATCATCTGAAAGACAAAATGAAAAAAAATTCTTTGAGATATATATTTTTTATGGATACCAATTTTTACTTCCTTTCACCCATGCTAATGTGAATTTCTATTACTATCAACAACGCCCCATACCTCTCTACACATTTATCTGGGTCTGCTTTTAGAGGACTATTTAGAAGGTAGAACACACCATGCTTGATAAGGAGTGTGATTTTTTAAGTGTCCTGAACTGGTTAGCTGCTTCACCTTCTCCTTTTCCAATAAATTGCCATTGATACAATTTGCAAACAAACAAAAAGATATATAACCAGTAGTTTTGGGGAGAAACTAAATTTAAAAAAAAAAGACATTTACTGACCTTGCTGCATTGCTGACCACTGACAATCCCACCAAGACCATATGGGTTAAATGAGAACACTAAAAGACTAAAAGGCCCGGGTACTCAACTTTATTTCCTTGTATAGTATTCACCTTGATCTTTTTAAAGATCTAAGAGTACAAAAAGTTAACGTCCCAACCCTCACTGTCACTTTATGATACAAATATTACACCACATCTTCTCTTTAATAACTTAGCTTCTGTTTTAATACTTGAATATAAACTTATGACAAGTTACCATTTGATAAAGCTATACAGCGTTTTAAAACCAAAGTACATCTTTGTATATGTATTACTGGACACAGATGAAGAAATATTCACGTTTACTGAGGAGATATCTGCACCTTTAGGAGAAAACACAGAAAATGGTCCGAAACAAACACAGTATAAATAAGAAGCAGCAATGGGGGAACAAGAGAAGGAAAAAGTCTAAGGTGCCTGAGCAGCTGAAGCCCATCATAGACACACTCTGGCTTGGAGCAGCGTCAAGCCAGCTCTAAAGAGATGGTTCAGCACTCTTGTCAAAGTCTAGCAGTCCCTACTGAATAGAATGCATATGCAACATATGACAACCTGAAAATAAAGTTATTTCAGAATTTGAAATGTGAAAAATTTGAAAATTCATTTCAAAATAAGATTTCAAGAAAACCTTGCTCGATAACTTACTTTGCTAGTGTACTTAGCAATATCTGCAGCCACATCAGCTGAAGCAGTTGCAATGGGCAAGTCTGTATTAAGTGAGGAAGAAAGTGTACTCGCAGATCCAGAGCTGGTAACCATAGAAATAGGCTGAGTACTTGTAACCAAGGTTATAGTGGATGTGGAAGTGCTCTGGGTGATCTCTTTTTGCTGCACAGCTAAGAAAAGAGAACATACAGCGGATCAATCACATAAACAATTAAGAACATGAACACGCAAACGTCTAATGTCTAACTGAAATGTGCACACCCAACCGTTTCCAAGACTTAGATTATTTATACAATGGTGCCATTTAATCAATTAATTATACAGTGTCCAGCCACTGAACTTGTACATGACTAAGGCTTAAAGGTAATGAAGCAAATATATCTTTGAAACTTAGCATTTTAGACTGGCCAATGCAGAAGTCCCCCTCAGATCTGTATTCCTCCCATCTGGAGACTTTTCCACCCCACTTCCGAACCCTTCAACTTGGAGAACTTCCAACTAATACCATACTCATGAGTGTTAGAATTAGACATTTTCATTTGCCGTAATTTTGAAAAATATTATTGCATTTGAAGATATTATTGAACATTGAATATTAACTTTTTGCTTTGAAACAAGGTCTAGTGAGCCACTGTTGAAGAAAGCCTACTCTAGTAATACCTCCTGGCATTATTCCCATTCTTCTGTTATTAATGCTACTAATTATTACTAGTGTTGTGACATGTTTAATATACATACATCCAGATCAACATTAGCCTTTGGCTGGCTGCAGAGCAAGGAATGCAACATTAGATTAACTCATTAAAGCAAAGAAGTTACTCACAGTGTTAACTCAAACAGGGTAAGAAATGAGTTCTCACCTTTGGTTAATATTTCAAATAATCTTAAGCAAAGGGTAATGAAAAAATGAGCGCACAAATCTAAATTGAAAGACTTTCATCACCTTTTCATCCCTAATGACTTATCTGCCTTAAATACTTTTCAATCTATTTTTAATGATTCATATTACAAAAAAGATGTCTTCATTGCCACTATCCTCAAAACAGGAATTACTGAAATTAAAAAGTCATTCAGTTTATCTGTATGTACTATATTTTTGTTTATGCCAATTCAGTATATAAGAAATCTATAGATTTTATGGTTTTCATTTTATATATTTCTAGCACATAATATTTATGATGGAACATAGCTATGATGCACTCAATAGGAAATATTGATAAAGCAAGCTCATAGGTGGAACATTTAAAGTTCATTCCATATTATTAAGCTCTCATATTAAAGTATGACTATTAAAAACAAGACCTCACAAAGTTTCACATTTATTTTTCTCACTGAATATTTCTGTATCAAATTCCTGCAGTCTACAAGTAAAAAGATACCACTTCTTCAATGTTTCTTAAATGAGAGTGAGACGAGCTATTTGGGACCAGAGAAATGTGCCTCTGGTAAACGTTTGTACGTGACGCTTTACCTAAACCTCTCTCCTGTTTGCAATTCCTGGCTTGCCAGCACTGTTAGCGGAATGGAGAGTATCTATTCACAGGAAAGAGTTCAGTTTATTAACTTGAAATTACAAATAAAACTACATTTGCATAAAGTTGCTGTTCTGTGAAGTGAAGCAAAAGAAAACATGGACTTACGTTACCACGTGCCTACTACTAGTAAAACCTCTGGCAAAGGGCTAGGAAGAAAACAGTTATGAAAAAATTCTAAAATGCCATGGCTGTTTGCTCAGTAAACCAGCATCAGAGTCTTGTTCAGAGTTAAAGCAACAGGGATTTCAAAGAACATGTAGCCTGGGTAATTTCACTCTTATCAAATTATACTCTATGAAAAACTGTACAGATCAGCTTCTTGTCAGATAAAACTGGATCCAGTTTGCAGATATTGAGGTGATAGTGGTAATCATGCAAGTGGAATAGAGTTAATGGTTTCATCGTATAATCCTGAAAATAATTCAGTTCACACTCCCAAATCTGTGATGGCTACGAATGGCAAAAATATTTATACAGATACACACACAAACTTTTTGTCATTAAAATAAGGAGACATGACTCTAAATACACACCAGAAAGAGCAGGTATCGTGAGTATGTTGTTGTATTTTAAAGTCACTTATCAGAGTAGAACCACACTTTGAGATTTTGTTTATATGGAAGAACTCCTGGTTGGGCAGCCTTGGAGCACTGAGATCACTACTGGGGAATTATGGCATCACAGGCACATTGAGTTAGAAAGTGTATACCTTTAACTGCTTGTCTTGTCTGATATCTTGTCCCTTGAGAGGACTGAGGCTGCTGTGACTGAGACTGCTGGCTCTGCTGCTGTTGCTGCTGTCTCTGCACCTTCTGCATGTGCCATTTCTGAGAAGATGTCTGAAATTTATTTGAAGAATTCCACACTACGCGTTGCACGGCAGGGGCAGTTTCCTTAGGCAACAGAGGCCTCTGCTTTTTCACAGGGCTCCCAGTGGCGGCAGATGGAGCGCTAACAGTAGAAGAAGCACTAGTAGTTGCTGTTACACCAGCTGGTGGAGTCTGGGATGCAGAACGGGTAAGTACTGGAGTTTCCGGTAGAGGCTGGGTGCTTGAACTGGAGGAAGGTGGAGTTTTACCTAAAACTAAACAAACATAAAATGTAACACCAGCTTTTCACCAACATATCTGATTCATAATTTTAATCTAAATTTTGGAAGAGCCATATGCACCTTCTAGTCTACTTCTAATTATTTCCCTCAAAAGGGAATTGATACTCTACAAATAAACTAATCTCAATATTCTACAAGTAAACTCATCTCAGTCTACGTGAAGTTGGTGGCAATTCAGAACTAGCCATTAAGCAAAACAAAACGGAAAGTACAAAACGCCGAAAACGAGGCTGACCTCCTTTGGAAGGTATGTGAAGATCAGCATTTGTTTGGATGTTTCTGGATAAGCACTTACATCTCTCATCCCCCTTTTTTTTCAGAAGAAAAATAGGTTCAAAAGGAACAATGACTGAACTGTAAGTGAAGGAACAGGATACTAAAAACTTTCTAAAGAAAGGTGAACTGGCACAGTGAATTTAAGATATCTACGTTCACTCAAAAATCCTCCAGAGTTTATAGCTGACTATTCCACGTATCAGATCGATTTAGGAACTGGCCAGGAAAAACACGGCTGAAAGAGAAGGCTCCTGCATTGACAGGTTTCTGGAAAGGGGGCAAAGACCTTCAGACCTGCA
This sequence comes from Numenius arquata, assembly GCF_964106895.1. Classification (NCBI taxonomy): domain Eukaryota; kingdom Metazoa; phylum Chordata; class Aves; order Charadriiformes; family Scolopacidae; genus Numenius; species Numenius arquata. The sequence goes on along the minus strand of NC_133587.1, from coordinate 10,273,632 downwards.
CGCATCAGATCTCTCTTCTAGAGAGATCTGATAGCCACAAGTAAAGGTAAGAGCCTTGGAATCATGGACAGGACACAAATTATGTCTAGAATTTATTAGTATAGGCCTACATATATGAATATTTAAATCCACTTTTAATTTTACTCAGAATATGGATTGTTCTCTTGCCTCTATAGCAAAGTAAAATTTTAGGATTACTTATTATTTCAACCATCAACTAGATTAGGCCACTAGTAATACATGAATCAGTGGATTTGAAATTCATAAAGCTTCCTTGCTTAATAAATTTTAAATAAAATAAGAATCAGTCAGTATAAACCTCCCCAAAAATACAACTCTGGTTATAGTTTATAGGCCTATTTTATTTATTATCTCATAATAATATTTATCCATTAAATTCCATTTCAAGATTCAAAATTCAGAAGCATTAAGTTGTCTTCTGAAGTACGTTTAGCAAATTAATTGATAACACTGTTTTAAATGACTGAGCCAACATGCTATAAAATACAGACGAGAAGAGAAAGTTATATGAAGATTAAAATATTTTTCAATATAATCATTTAAATCTGTTTTTCTATTTTGTTTTGTCAAAAGGCTAACGTGAAAAACCAGCTTAGCAAAAGCACTTTACTCATTAATTGAGACACTGTTTCCATGTGCTGTTAAAAGGGGAAAGCAACCTCAAGGACAAATCATGTGATTTAGCTGCGTTTTTTTTATTATAACTGAGAGCATTTGCATTGATTTCAATGGCACGTTATGCAATTTGTATGGTGAAGTCCAACTTCTATACCTGCTATTTTGGGAGATCTACAGAAATGTAAAGATTGCAAAATAAATTCTAAATTTGAGACAGAACAAATATCATGGATATTCATAGTTCTATGCTGCTAAGAGAAAACACAATGAAACATTTTATTTAAAACAGAAACTATAATGGAGGCTGAAAACTTCTTTCATAGTCAAAAAGAATGAAGAATCATTCAAAATATTGTTTTAGTACAGATATTTTTAATATCTTAATGCAAAAATAAGGCTAACAGCTCTGGCTTCGAGAACAGTGCTATAGTACAGAAGAGAAAAAGGAAGGGAAGAATTTCATCCTACCGTCATGTTTAGGAGGAGGTTCTTTAGATTCTTTCTTGGATTTCCTTCCTTCACGGCCACAATGATCATCTCCTAGATCGATGACAAGTTCACTCTCAGAATCAGAGTCCAGTCCTAGGTGCACAGTTGGAGAGTCTGTTTCATCTTTACCTTTCAGTTTTTCTTTTGCAGGATGCTGTAAACTTTTTCCCTTTTCAGAAAATTCTTTTTCAGTGTCTGTAATTGCCTTTTCTTTGACCGGATCATCTGTTTTCTCCACTTCTGGACTTGTGCTTTTAAGTTCTTCCTTGTCTTCATTCTGTGCTGGGGGCTTAGGTTTTTTTTTCAAGCTCAATGATTCTTTGTCACTTCTTGTACCTTCCTTGTCCTCTCCATCTTCTTGGTCATTCTTTGATTTCTGATCCTCATCACTATATTCACTGTCACTGGTGTCAGATTTTTCAGAATCTTCAGAGTCACTGTGTTCTACTGCAGTATAAACAGCTTCAGATATTTCATTTATTCCTAATTGTGGGGAGGAAAGTACATGCCATGCTGACATCAGACTGACTGACATTACCAAAAAAAATACTCTATATACTCGAATAAAGTGTATACATACATATACATATATGTATACATATGTATAATGTATGTATGTACACATATGTATAATATACATACATATATTATCTTAGCTGTCAGTCCTATAAACGCTTCCCTTAGTGCCTTATCTCAATACCAGAATGTGTAAGAATTACCTTTCACATATTCCAATTCATATTTTTATTTCATTCAATAGCCCTCCTTTCACCGCTTTTTCCACTACCTGCAAGCTGCTCTGTTCGACTTAGGACCAATGCCGGCAAATACAAAGAGAAATTATTTTTATCCACAAGAAACCACCTTAAAATCAGTAACACTATTCACCTGATTAAAGTCACTCGCATGCATGTTTCCAGAATCAATTTTAGATCATGTACGTTTTGCGAGGAGAACCTCTAGGTTTTTTAGGACTTAGAAAGTCTTAATTAAGCGCTAGACAACACTAATATTTCTAACAGCATCCAGCTCCCGTGTGACTGGATATACTAATTTGTGCAACTGATTTAAGCTAGGCACAGTTCTTGAATTTTTCAATTTACAAAGCAAATAGTAAGACTATAATTCTGTCAGACTATCTACACCAGAATGGTATAAGAACAGATTAAAAGATGAAAGCTTTCTGACAAAAATTTGAAACATCAGTCTCACCGTGTTTTAAATTAAACTAGTTCAGGACACTCTACTTGCCTCAAAGAGTTCAAATATCCCCTACTCTTGTTTTAATGCATAAAATATTTAAGGTTTCACTATTCAAAAACTTCTTTTAAACTCCAATTCAACATTTTCTCAAGTGTCTCCTTCAGATGTCAAGTGTATTCTTGAGATACACTTACCAAGTTGTGCTTTGCAACTCTCTATTGTCTTGTCAAGATTAAGCTGGAACCTACTACGTATCTGTCGTTTTGGTGAAATGAGTTGCACAGGAGTGCTCTGCTGTTGGACTGACTCACTCAACTCTTTCAGATCCATCTCAGCTTTGCTACGATCTAGAAAAAGAAAAAAGGAGGTAAGAAAAGTATTTTACAAAAAGAAAAGAGATCACTGGCCAGATAAGACATTTTACTGAATAACTGCAGACAATCTGAAATATATTTCACTACTTTAATAATTATGGGCCAAATTATAATTATAAAATGACTTTAATACAAACAATGGGTTCTCCCTCTCTGATGCTACGTATTTCACAAGCAAAACGCATGCATCAATTACATGAAATTATCAAGAAACCATCACTGAGGTCTGTAAGCCGTCTGAGAGCACTTCTAATAAGCTACTGCTGTTATTTACTACTAGTAGTAATATTTTCACAGAAAAAAATGAAATAGGAAATAAAAGTCCCTATAGTCACCATTTAAAATTCAAAAGATAAGTCATGAGATTAGAAATATAAATGTGGACTGTTACACTAGATAGATTAATAAATTTAAGATAACAGTTTTTTCAATGTATGCCAGCAAAATCTTCTCTTGAGATCCCCTATACACATAAGAGAATTTTTCACTCTGAAACATGCAGATCTGCCTGCAAAGAGAACAAGACTACAGTGCTAAAGCTAAAATTCTCTTGGCAACTAAGTTTCACGTTTTTGCTTCAATTTTTCAATTTCAGAGGTTGTATTTCTGCTCCGTAGTCCTATCCTTTACTCTTTGCCACCAGTGCTGACACTCCATCAGTGCTCAGGGCGCTACACCAGTCTGGACTGAGTTGGTTGTTTTGGGGACGAGGAAGGGGACATGAAGAAGGGGGAAGGAATGGAGAGAAGAACTACGTTTGGCTAGTTTAGCTCCTTGAACTGGCTTATGGTAGGACCAAAAGAGCCAGTGCCATATACTGGAAAATGTGGACAGAGGCCATGGAGAAGACAAAAGGCAACACTGGCACAATGTGCATTTGTGCTTCATTTAGAGTTTCATTCCACAGCAGTTAAAGATGTTTCAGTATTGCCTTAAAAGGGGGGGGGGGGGGGGGGGAACCCACAAAAAAAAACAAAACAAAGAACAAAAAAACCCACACACATACATTTTATAAGACATTTTTTGTTGACGTACGACCCAGAGAAAAGTGAAATAAATACGAAGGGATGAGCCAATGTCTCTGACCAGACATTCTTTACAAGTTTGAACTTAATGTCAAGGTACATTCCACATTTAAAATTTAAAAGCCACAGTACATAATGACTCAACTTCAGCAGCAGAGTTGTCTCTATCAGGCGTGGCCACTCTATCTCCTATCAGATTGCAAATAGAATCTATAACACAGAGAGCAGGTACAGAAGGAACCATTCAAGTATTCATGCGGTTTTTTTACTGTTAAAATAACCATTCCTCATCTCTGCCTAGGGAGGAAGCAACTTGTGTGATGGAATATACATGCTATTATTGTATCGCCAAATATACAGGTTATAGTTCAAATCACCCTGGTTTGTAATATACATATGTATTATAGCATATATAAATTCAGTCTAAATAACACAATCGCCCTTTCTAGTCCCAGTGAAATGTTTAAAAGTAATACTGAATCTCACACTCCTCATGTCACATACTCATACTGGAAGAGACTAAACATAATACAAACTATCATTTTCAGTGCAGTGTAAATTTTGAAAATAAAAATGAAGGTTCTAAGTCATTTAAGTACTTTTGAAAAATTTTTCCTTGTATTGGAAATGTTTACTAAATTAGGTTTCTTCTTCCTGTGCTAACTACATCACTGAATCCACAGTAATTCCACAGCAGTAATGGTTATATCACCCTTAGTACAGAATTTGATTCAAGGCCTTCACAGCCTTAATTAATGACAGGACAGCATACAAACAGAAGAAAAAATGGAGAATGGGGAAAGATGAAAACAAGACACTATAATACCTCCCCAGGGAACACTATACCTTAATATATGAAAGAAGTCTCACAATCTCTATGTGACCCCTATGTAACCTTCATGGACGTCTCACTGAGAAGATCTGCCTCATTAATGTCAAAGCATTAGTATGAAGAAAACAGAGCCAAAGGACAGACAAGCCGACTGGAGAAATTTTCAAGTGCTCGTCTTGCTTTTTCTTGTTACCAATCTGAAAATTTTCACTCCTCACTGGGTCAAACTTGTTGCTGTATCTTTTCTGCCTCTCTTATGCAAGGACAGGTCCTGTACTATCTGGAATATGCATTTTTTCCAAGCAATCTGTGTATCGCTTGGTCATTCACACCTCCATTTTTCACCTTAGCCAGTCTGTCAGTAACAACACATGGCTCATTTTGTTAACTTTCCCTCCTTATTGCTGAATTGGAGGACGATCATAGAGCCCTCTAGTATTCTGCTCAAGGTACAAGTGTCTGTTTTCTGGACTTTCACTTTTGTTTTCCCAGAGAGAAACCCTGTTCACATTATGTGTGACAATGAGACACAATAATCAGATCTGAAAACGACAGGATTCACAGATTAATCTGAGTCTGGCACACCTGACACTATTAAATGAAGAAAGGTTGCCATTTTCATTCCTAGCACCAACGAGTATATTTAGCAAAGGAAACTCCTCGAAAGCTGAAAAAAAATAGCGGATACTCTACTTGAAAGCACACTAGCCGTTCTTTTATGGTATTCGCAATAGAACAAGAGGGAATGGCTTCAAGCTGCAACAAGGAAGGTTTAGACTGGACAACAGGAAAAATTCTTCACAGAAAGAGTGGTCAGACACTGGAATAGGCTGCCCAGGGAGGTGGTTGAGTCACCATCCCTGGACATGTTTAAGAGTCGTTTAGATGTGGTGTTGGGGGATATGGTGTAGGGGAGAACTTTGTAGAGTAGGGTTGATGTTTGGACTCGATGATCCCAAGGGTCTTTTCCAACCTGAATGATTCTATGATTCTATTGCTCATGGACCAGAACATTGCATTTTTTGATCCACGCTATTAATTCAAAATATTCTATGCTCCAGCTGATGTCACCCATCTGTGGCTCAAGCTACTGCAGCACTACACCTTTCTTAACAATTTTCCAAATGCATTGTCACCTCAGATAAGACAACAAACAGCTGCAGTGCAGCAGAAGGAATTCATTCTATGGTTATGTCCACACAGATAATTAACACACTGAAAAACAGACTTTAAGCTTGTAACCAGAATCAGAATAACTGTAACTCACTGAAAACATGAATTCAGCAGTTGAACTCAAGCCTTCCTGAAGTATTTGGTAACACCAAGGGGCAGAATCCTGGTTCTCCATGTAATATTGCATGGAGGTAAAAAGTAGCCAGAACTGAATCAGAATACTCACAGGAACAAAGCATGACTGAGGAAACTGATTTACAGCCATTTGGCTTTCAGAACTATTTTACCAACTTAGTACTTACCTACTTCATCTCTCAAAATTCCAGAATCCCAAAATTTACTTCTAGGGAGTTTCAAGACATCTGCTAATTCCTTTCATCCATCTATCTCCCTAGAGAGGGATGGTCAGTGAGGAGGTGATGTGAAGTCAGCAAGAGAGAAGCCCTAGTAAATCCCAAATACCACAAGAAAACCTTGCCAGCAATTCACTTGAGAGACTGAGGGGTGAAGAGCAGCAATGTTCATGTAATTACAACCTTTAGAAACTTACCTACTGTTTAGAAACATTGATTTGTACAATTCAGCTAAAAAAAAAAATAATAAATCATCCTTTAACTACTTCCTTTCATCAACAAGAAAAAACAATAACAGGAATTCTCATTTATAAAAAAACCAGCCTATTTGATGAAACAATAATTACATGTGTGCCTCATTTAAAGCCCTTTGTTCATTCAAAGCCACATATGAGCAAGTTTTCTCATATTATGTTGCATTGACACCACTGTAATTTTTTCAGCTATAACAGTATTAGATTTTCAAAGGTCAAGACTAACCAAGATTAAGATTCAGAATGCTTCCTGGAGTGGAAGTTCTCTCTTGCTTAGCAGAAATTGGCGTTGATGCTTGAGGAGAGAAAGGCTTGGGGCTGCCTGACAAACTCCCTGCTTGACCCGTTCTTGTTGGTGCTGGAGAAGCTGAAAAAGTACAAAATTAATAAAAGCAGATTTAAAAATAATCACTATAAAGCCATATTCACTGGGACAAAACAGCTTTTAAATGTACACCATCAGGGAAAGGATTTTTGTTTAATAATTTCAACACTGTGTTATATCTCCATTCTAAGTTACAATTATGCCTTTAATTTTAGTTTAATAAAGAAAGAAATTGTACGGAAAAGAATTTTATTGCAGCTATATAGTTGGGCCAAATGTGTGCTTATCCTCAAAACCACTCTGTTCACAGTGACAGTTTCGAGCTTTCAAGATTTGGTTATTTTAGATGTTAACAAATTCTGACACTCTAAATTGCTATCTATTTTAATTCATGTATGTAAGTAAACATAGAAAACCCACCTACCCCATTTTCCAGCTACATTAACAGAAAATTAAAAGTACAAATCAGAGTAAGTTTAATCAGAACAGCTGAAGATCAGTGACCAATATGTCCAATAAGGTAACAGAATATTATCATTTCATACAGAGTTTAAGCAAAATCCTATGCTCAGAGCCTTTAAAATCTCCATGAAATAATGTTTTAAAACCACACTTCTGGAAAGAGCCAAACAGTCTAGAAAGGGAAGCATCTGGAGGCCATTACTTAAATAAAAAGGACTAATTTCTGTCAGCAAGAGACTAATTTCTGTTTGTTAAATCTCTCCTTAATGCTCTGAAAATGTCATCCTAAACTCACTACTGGACACTTTTTCTTCCCCAGTACATCCAGGATTGCCTATATACTTTCAGATTCCTAAACAGTAGCAATATCTGCTGTTTCAATAACTGGTTCCAAGTTAATTTCTACACATCACTCAAAATACATAACAGAGGCAGCCAAATAAAATCGTTCTTGTCTAAAGATAGTGCAGTCATACTACTTGAAATATTTTTTTTACAGCAAACAAGTAACTTCATTTACATTTGATTGAAACATGCAGATTCCAGTAACAGGGCAGCTAAGTTTGTACATAAAGTAAATATTACAAAAGTTAGCATTTGTAACAATATACAGGTAGAAATGCCAGGTGGCAACCTGAATACTCTAGTTTAACTGCTGTTAAGTCCAATCCAGCATTTCTGTGCACTAGGATAGATGATAGTCAGGCCTGAGGAAGTTAGAAAAATTCCCCAGAAATGCTATGATAATCAAGAATCCCCAGTAATACGATAACATCTGTCACCTTCTTTTATCTTTATCTGACAAAATAGCTTTAATGTGATTTTCCATTATTACCTCCACTACCATAAAGGAATAATAACGTGGTATAATAAAAGCTCCAAATTTTGACACAAAACAGTACCTGTTAGCTACACCTCACATATACAAGCAGTACATACATATATACATGATCATTTATGTATAAAATTATTCCTTTTGACATATTACTCTGCTGAAAAATCCAAATATTTTCATATATTTAAACTCATACAGTTACTTTGTCATCACTTCTTAAGATGGACAGGACCATATCACAAGACGTTTTGTACCCAAAGGTAGCTTCACAGCCCAGCCTTTATTGGCTAGAAAGAATAAGATCATACTAAATAAATAAATAACAGCATTTTATCTAAAAACTGCAATGGAACATATTGATTTAGTTTTCTACACAAAAACATCCTTTTACCCAAACCAAAGTTTTAAGCCACTCACATTAATTAATACACTGCATCACTTTTTTTCAGATAGTGATGAACTTTATTTATGGATGCAAAAAACTAAGATAAAGTAGTTTGCTTGAGTGCCATAAAATCAGCTAGCAATTTGTTCTTTGACTACATATAAGTCTGAGAAGTCCAAATTCTACACTTCTTTTTCTGTTTATCCACTCTGCCTATGGAACTGTGGTTTTATCATATTTCAGCTACTCAGTTGGGAACACTTATAAATTAAGCTCATTGCCTTGAAAAAGAGCTATCGAATTTTAAATAGAATACCTCCTAATCATGATAACTCTAACTCTTTTTGTATTTACTTCCACTACTCTCCATTAATTTTGATAGTTACAACTATTTCCAGCTATTTAAACAGAAGGGTTGTGGTCATTTTTCAAGGTTATTTATTCCTTCTCAATGAGACAGAAAGGGCTGTTATTTCTTATCTGCAATACTGCAAGTTAAACCCATCTTTTTTTCTAAAATCTCTTCATAAAACGAGTCATAATACAGCCTGTCTTTAAAAAGTATGTGGAATAAAAATAGTGCATTAACCAAATGTAAAGTCCTGTACCCCCTTTATTTATTTTTTTTTTACCTGTATTTTTCTCAATAAAGTCCATGGATTCCTCACTGGCACTAAAATGACTGGAAGTCGCTTTTTTCTCCGCGTCCTGTTCAACATCAGATCCAGTGTGAACTGATGAGTTCGTACTCATTGGTGACCGTGGCATATCTGTCAATGAAATCCTACGACCAGTGCTACTGCTCAGCATAGACTTGCTCATTAGAATCTTGGGCGATGCCGTCATATCAAAGTTCAGTTTGATTTTCTCTTGTTTGTCTGTCTTTGCAGTTCCAGCAGTTGGGTTTGCAGGGTCTAATAACATTTGGTATTGATTGTTGGGAGTATATGGTGTCCGGAAAGGTGCGTAATTAAATACTCCAAATTTTCTACGAATGTTATCAACATAAACCTCCATTTCTTGCATTGCACTATTGAAGATGCTTTTAGTCTTTTTCACAGAAAAAGGAATTTCTTTAGACATGAGGTAGCAATTATTTATTGGAACCCAGGCCCTATATGTAAAACAGAAAAATAGAATATAACGTAACTACATTTCACGCTGTGGACTGGCATTGGCAACTTTCGTGCACATACTAATTTATTTTAGCCTAATCAAAGATATGCATACCTCAGATGACTTCAAAGGACCATCTCTACCTTCTTCTTTTAATAGTTCAGTGCTCAGTTTTGGTAAGTAAGTAAATTGAATATCTTAGATTATCACTAGCTTCTTTTATTCTACCCAGTAACGCATAAAACATGAATAAACACTGGTCAAATACGACAACATATTCCTAATTAGAACAGCCTATTTAACTCTAAGACAACCAATACTGAACAGTCCTTCCATCTGTCACAGTTAGCAGAAAAACACAAAAAGCAGATCAGGAAAAAAAGACTTCACAAACACATTCTTAAAAGCTTAATGTTCTATTTTACACCCCACATCAGGGTGACCAAACTCCTCAATGCCAGGAAAAGTTCTATCAACAAGTATTGGACAGATTTTACTTATCATGAAATGAGGCAGACTCTAAAACCGTGCCTTCCAAGGTACTAAAATAACAGCAACTTTGACTTAATTATCTCAGGGCCCTATACATTTTTTTTTATAGTACATGTTTTTCTAACTGTATAGGTTTATATTTTCAATTCATGATAAATCAACTTGCGTTCACCACGGCTTTCTCCACCTAAGCAGAGGGTTTACAAGTACAGAAAACTTAACTCCTTTCAGAGCAAAAGTGGCCTCTTCAACACAGATTGTATTTTCTGTATTTTTTAAATCTACAATTGTGTGTTTATTCCCATTGTGTTTAGACAACATAGACAACTTTATTGACCTCTTCCACCCTTAAGAACTACAGTTCTCTGCAGCACAAAACCAGACACAGGAATTAACTTGCATATTCACTGAGATTATATATGTATTAATCTTACAAACACATGACTCAGATTCTACAGACATCATGTAAGAAACTAGAACTGCATATGCTACAATATTATAGTTTATTAGTGCAAAGGTTCAAAAGACAGGATCCAAAAACTCAGAGCACAAAATTACAACAAGAATTTTTCAAGTACAGCCAAAGACATCCTTTGGTTAAATTCCCACCTGTCGTGTTGGCCAAAGAAACGGGCATCAACTTGCCCATCTTTATCCCTCAGTGCTTTAGCAGGCCAGAATGGAAAGCCCTTGAGTTTAGCCCAGACCAAAGGGTGGGGATTGCTCTAGAGGAGGAGGCAAAATACACAGTAAGACACAAGCAGTATTACCTTCAAATCTGATAAATGACAGTATTTTTTTTTTTAATTGTATGTATTACTTAGACTCAATAAAGACCCAACACGCACAAGGCACTAGTGAAATATAAGATTCCATTTACCTATATGCTTGATCTATACATAATAAATCCTGAAAGAACAGAATAATAAAAAAAAAATACCACCTCAACTATCTCAATAAACACATTGTAATTGCACTTTTTTGATTAATTTATTAGTCCCCTCGAAATACGTAGCACAGCATAAGTTAGCCGAGGACCAATCTTTCAAATTCTCTAATTTCACTTAAGTCCAAGAGAGAACTTGGAGTTATACACTTCTACTTAAGAATCTTAAGGAGTCTTGGTGCTGTATTAAAGAAAACCAAAAAACAACCTATCAATAGGTCATGAAAGAAAAATCAAGTCTAAGTTCTCAGATCCACACCTGCAGAAAGACATATTCACATTTCAGAAATCTTACTCGGAGTGCAAGTACCGTGTGCAAGCCCAGATGACCCAGGCGCAGGTATCTTAAGTTTGAGGGCAGAGAAGTTGCCATCTGGTTGCTGACCCCCTTCACAGTTATTTCTGACAGAACCGTTCTTTTTGTGAAAGCACACAGCCTTAACAGCTAAACATCTGAGATAGTCTCACCCCACAAAGAGCACAACGAGCAAGCACAAGCTACTTGGTAAACTCCAGCAGCCTTTCTTGCCTCAGTAACCACCGTGTTTAAAACAACATGGGGATAGCAAGCAACAGTCAAACCCGAAGGGCTGGTTTAATATATTAGCTAGACTACCATAATCCTTAACTTACACAAGGCTCACAAAACCAATTATCTCGTTTTTGGCAAGCAGCTAAATAACATTCCGGACATACTTCAATTTCATTCATCTGAAAAGAAAAACAATTATTGGAGAGCTTAAACAGAGTCCGAAGTGTGATCAGTATTATTATGTTAGCCTGTCTAGTTTGCTAGCATCATTTTCCCCACAAATTTGTGGTCATAAATCAACATTTACATGCTCTGAAATCAACACTGTTTTGAATGACACCCATCTTTTTCTACTCCTGTAACACATGCATTCCATTTAGTAAATCAGACATATTTTTACATCCCTCTTCAAATTCCATGCTACTGTCATTTACTCCAGTCAAAAAAAATACATCCTTTGTTTCACGTTGTATTTATTCTAGTGATAAAGAATTATTTATCATCATTTCTTCCAGTGGCAAAAATACAACCTCAACTGGGCATGTAATTTCATAATTTATGCAGAACCAAAAATAAAATATTTTATTCCTTATGCTCATATTATATAAACTAGTTAAAGTATCAGGCTCAGGTTATATATGTAGTTTGTTCTATTAAGAATTGTTAATTTCTCAGAATTTATGTGCATCAGAAGATGTAGGTCTATTTTTCCAACTCTAAATATTTGTTTAGAAGATAGGTGCCTGTATACAGAATCCCTACATCCACTTTCTTCTCTTCCCACTCCGCATCTTAATTATAGATAGTGAATATCCTAGGGGAAGATTAGCAATACCCTTGCCAAAAATCATTCTGTAGGCCATGGATACGCATATCTAAATATAAGAAAGCCTATAAAAAATGTAGTTATGCAATACACATATTAGGAAACACATATTATTTCACTCATGAATACATAAACGGAACACTTTAAAAATGAATTGGGGCACAAATACCTCATGCTCACAGATTTTGATGATGACTTTTGCTGTTTGTGTCAATTTGTGATTTCCTAAGGAAACAATAAAATGCTTTAACCAAGAAAATTGTTATGCTAGAATTACGATAAAATCAATAGTTTTTGCATTTAAAAGTTAGCATTAAATACAAAAGAGAACATCTAAAGAGACGATGTAAAACACGTATGTACAAACTACCCGCTTGCAAAAGCGGAAAGTGGGCCCTTTTCTCCTCAACATAGCTGAGTAACAATCTCTACGTGGTCCATTTTCAAGCTACTGCAGCTGCCCACCTCTGGTACACTCTTTCAGTGCGGGACACGCTGTACCATCTCCTCAATCAGGTCCTATAAAGCACTGCACAATGCAAAACGCTAAAGCAGCTCAGCATTTTGAACCAGATGATGCGGGTTGGAACCAGATGATCTTTAAGGTCCCTTCCAACCCAATCCATACTATGATTCTAACTTATTTGAATTTTTTATTTTTTTTTTTTTAAGGTGGAATGAACATGGGTTGGATTTGATCCTAGTTTTACATATGACGGTTGTTAAAATAAAAGAAAAATCTCTGTGTTTAGGTAGTACTGTCATTAACAGTAAGATAGTTTCAGTGTTTGCCAACTAGAAGCCTACACATTGCTCTATGACTTTGACTACTTCAAAGTTTCATATTTTAGGACATAAGTACATATTAATGCTCACCCCCATTGTAAATAATGCAGTTGTGCAAAATCCATTTGGCATCAGCCAAAAATGCTTCAGTGCAACCGTACATTTTCTTTTTAACATTCTGTAAAGAAAAAAATTAAGAATGTATCAGGAAACAAAAATGAGTAAAAAGTCACAGCATCTGAACATTGTTTTCAATCAATAAAACTGACTCTATTTTCTGTAAAAAATATTATTCTAAATACTTAAGGATCTGTCAAATTCAGGGTGTCTTCTGACTGCCCTGAAAATGTATTAACTGCCTAAATTAACTCTAAATGTTGAATTACTTAGATCAGCATCTTCAACATTTGCAAAAAAAGTATTCATTTCTTGAAGGAGTGTTCAATTTGATGCCTCTTCAGAAAGCTGAGCCCTTGATTTCTTCTACTGACATATTATTGCTCCACAGCATCTTTATTTCTAAATTTATACAAGACCCAGAAAAAAAATATTGGTCACGGTACATAAGACAGGCCGTTTGACATTTGAGTCTACCCACTGGGTAAAGTCATTCAATTAACTAAAATCAGTCATGTGAATGTTACACCTTTATACCATAAAGACATCAGCCTGCACTATAAGGACATGGAGAATGAAAATTTGCTGTCTCTTCTCCAGGTCCCAGCACAACAAAGCTCTGCAACACTTCAGTCTTCGTTAAGCAGCGGAGAATGGAGAACTTCTTCATGATTTTCAACTTTTGCATTATTATTGAACTGCGAATGAAAGTCCCATTATCCATCTCTTGACCGTTTCTTTTTTCTTCCACGCCTCAGGTGCAGTGAAGATTACAGCATTTGTTGAATGATTAGTAAAAGAGTCTGAAATGATTTCTGGATATATACTCAAATGGTCCCAAATTAACGGACCAGTGATCCATTAATAGCTTACAAACATGATGATCAAATGCAAACTCTGGTTAATGAAGTCTCCCCACAGGATCATTCCTAGAATTAGATGAATTTATACAGGAGGAAATCAACAGTGTAAGCTTGTCCTTTTCATACTGTTTTTCCTGAGCGTTTGTTACTGGTTCAGACAAAACAGTGGACTTGTTCCATTGGCGTATGATTGTTTTTATGCTGTAACTGAACTGGCGTATAAATAATTTCAAGCAACCGATTTCTCCCCCTCCCCACTCCAGAAATCTTGATGATAGCAATTAAACTCAAGGGAGCTTCCTCCCTTAGCTTCATACAAACCTTCTCTAGTGTACAAAGGTCCATTGGATGAAAGATATATTCTGCATAATCTGGGTGTTGATCCAGTGAAACTGGCTTTTGAAATGGCTCTGTCTGTTAGGAAAAGAAAAAAAAAAATCACACTGCTTATTAACACTGACCAGTTTTATCTTTCTAATGCTACTTCCAACTATGGTGTCAGAGAAAATTCTTTAAAGGTAATTATAAAATTTCATGAAGTAATAAAAATACAAGTAGAACAAAAGGAACTAAAAGGTCTCATATAACTGATTTTTCATATGGTGGAAGTAATGAATTGCCAAAGTTAGGGGTTTTGTAAAATGTACTGTTATTATTTAGAGTAGGGTTTTTTGGAGGAGAGTATCAGATAAGGCTCAGTGTATAGCTTTTAGCAGAATAAAGACACTAAACTTCCAATTCACTAGACTCATAAAAATACTTCTTTTTCAGACTCTCATTAGAATCATAACTTTCAAAACAATGGTGGCTTGGTAATGCAAACACATTCAAAATTTTATCAGTGGGACTCTACATTTTATCTGCTAATGCAGAGGGACTGTAATTCTTTGAACACAACCAATTAAAGTACTCAGGTACCAAAACAACAGGTTATCAGTAAAATGCCTGAAGGGCAAAATATCTCAACAGCATTCATTAAACATTAGCTTTCTAAGCCCATTTTCAAAACACTTTGTGAATTCAATATAAACAAACACTGACACTTTGCTTCTGAAAAGCAGCACTTAAATCTTGCAATGGCTCCATCTGTAATAGGACAGTATTTACCACTCCAGAGTAAAACGATTCCAAGAGCCAAAATCTGTCAGTACTTAAGAATAACCTTCCCAGAAATTGTCACTATTGTTCTGCTAAAATACTTATCATAAAGAGATCAGAGTTGCAGAAATCCCATGATTCTGCACATATGTTTTTCCCAACATATTTTACTGTAACAATGCAGGCACAGAGACACTTTCCCTTCTCTAACTCCTGTACAGGAAGAAGGAGGCATCAGGAGTTAAGACAACCCTTGGTAATTTATCACATCATATTTTGATTTACTGTTTTCTTCACACATATGAAAACTAGGTAATGCTTACATGGCGAAGAACAACTGACCAGAACTGTTGAAAGTTAGAAGCAAGAATGAGTGACTGGAATAGGTGAAAGTTTGTGGCATTTTGAGACGTGAATCTAAGACAGATGCATGGAGATAGGCACAAGTTGGAGGAAAACCAATTATACCTCCATGATACAAATTCATAGAGCAGCAGCCTCATATTGCGTGAACGTTAATGGCATAGTTTTCACCACACTGAGGGAAATTTCTTCAGTGTTTTAGAAGTACATGATACAACTAACTTTTGTGGTAAGAACAATTTCTACTAACAGATAGAAGCCAGGTTTTCAAAAGGTATAATCAATAACATAACAGTGTCTGCGCCCAGCATTCCTGCCCATAGAACTGTATTCGTAAGAGATCACGCCTCCTCATTCCCCTGGTATCTCAAAGACAGCACTGTCTGCTGAAAACCCACATTATATTTTCAGGACACCTACTGAAACTACGTCCACAAGTTACATCAAGGAACTACATTTTAAATGCACTCCAAAACAGTATATACGGCCTAAACTGATGTGTCCGTATCAGACAGGTGGCAGACAGCACGGAAGCTGTCACACACCATCTGATAAAATGAGCCAGGTTCATAATCCACAAAAGGAAGCAATACTCAGGATCATGACAAACATATGATCCAAGCATTAAAAAAAAATAATAATAATCTTCCTTACCCCTGGCTGTTTCATTTTCTGTAGTGCAAACTTCAGTAAATATGATAGCTGTTCAATGGTGAGCATTGTCATAGCTTTACTCTGTGTTTCTATGCATTCTGCGACTGTGATTTTCTAAAAGTTAAGATCAAAAAAAAGAAAATTCTGTTAGCAAACATTTCTCAGTAAATTCTCCTCCACTGAAATATTCTAGCATTGAATGGAAGATAACAACTATCTTACAAGAAATAATACACTTCTGATAACCCATTTACTTGGGTTTTGTTCAGGTTATATTAATAAAGAAAAAAAAAACGGAAAAGAAAAAAAAACGGAAAAGAAAAAAAAACGGAAAAGAAAAAAAAACGGAAAAGAAAAAAAACGGAAAAGAAAAAAAAACGGAAAAAAAAAAACGGAAAAGAAAAAAAAACGGAAAAGAAAAAAAAGGGAAAAGAAAAAAAGGGAAAAGAAAAAAAGGGAAAAGAAAAAAAGGGAAAAGAAAAAAAGGGAAAAGAAAAAAAGGGAAAAGAAAAAAAAGGGAAAAGAAAAAAAA
Source organism: Numenius arquata (assembly GCF_964106895.1). NCBI lineage: Eukaryota > Metazoa > Chordata > Aves > Charadriiformes > Scolopacidae > Numenius > Numenius arquata. The sequence goes on along the minus strand of NC_133587.1, from coordinate 10,256,958 downwards.
GGGAAAAGAAAAAAAGGGAAAAGAAAAAAAGGGAAAAGAAAAAAAGGGAAAAGAAAAAAAAAGGAAAAGAAAAAAACGGAAAGGAAAAAAACGGAAAAGAAAAAAGGGAAAAGAAAAAAAAGGGAAAAGAAAAAAAGGGAAAAGAAAAAAAGGGAAAAGAAAAAAAGGGAACAGAAGAAAAAAGGGAAAAGAAAAAAAAAAAGGGAAAAGAAAAAAAAAAAAGGAAAAGAAAAAAAAAAGGGAAAAGACCAGAAATTATCCATCATCTTCAAGATCAAGCAAAGTGAATGTGTGAATACATAAAATTCCCAAATACAATGCAGGTTCACAGTAACATGAACAAGTGAGAAGGTCACCTGGGCTCTAATACAGTAAGTGATCAAAGGAAAACATGCGATAAACCACTTTGCTTTCATTGAAGATACTTTGATGCTAAGCATTCTCTCCCCAGGAATCACTGGAGAGAAATGATTAAATTCTTCCTCAGCCCTGCAGAAAAAAATAATAATAAAATACCCATTTGTTTACGTAGACCCTATAGTGCAGTTTTTTTCTGCACTGAAGCAGAGCTGATCAGCCCACTAGAAGAAGTACAAGTTAAAAGCAGTCAAAACTGCAGAATGTTTTCAGAATTAAAGGTGCCTGATGAAGAGATCACTCTTTGAAATGGTGTTTTCTCTAGAGATGGAAACCCAAAGGAAGTTGCAAACTCATAGTAAGGTGGCAAACACAATCCAGGTACACACAGAGAAAAAGTGGTGAAGCAGCAACAGATGCCTCCTCTTCTGCACAAACTTATCTAGCGTCTTTACCAAGAGGCAATGTAGGAATAAACCAGAAACATTTCAGAATGCAAAAAAGCTGCTTATATCTCACAAACAAGAAATCCACTCCTTATATCAAACTAACCTCACATTCTGGGCAAAACCAATCCCCCTCTGGTTCCGCTGTCAGTTTCAGACACTTAGCATGATAAACCCGAGGACAGAGTTCACAGCAGAGGACTTGGCCTTCCCGATGACAAACCCAGCAATAGAAATCATTCCGTCCATCCTGTGGTACAACATCAACAGGGTCTGTGGTGAGTGGCTGCTTCATATAGTAAAACGGACCATGTCTTAGTTCTGACTGAAATGTAGGCAAGAAAAACAGGTTTGGTTTCAAAACAAATTTGCATTTTTTCAAATAATAATATTCATAATAATATATAAGCAAACAGCAGTTTACAGCATTTGATTAGCATTTATGCAAGCACAGTATCTTACTCATTGCACAAAATCATTAATAAAGAGGTTTAGTTCTTATTCAGACGTCAAATGCCAATTTACACTCAAGACTGAAAATGAATTTTTGTGGCAAGTGAGGGCATCGAGTGCAAAACATGGAATCCAACAAAAGTCAGTAAACACATCTTCAAGAAAGAAGTATTATTATAGAAGCTATTGGGTTCTCTAAACTCAGAATTCTATGGGGCTGTGCAAGCTAAATATTGAGATATTTAGTGATGGCTAAACCTGGGACAACTGAAGAAGTTAGTCCTGAGACAAGAAGTTGAACACCATGCAAATCTGTCCTAAGTTGCAGCAGTTCACAACTTGGTACAATGAAGCAAGCCAGTGCTGATTTGGATTAATAAGGCAAACTGTAGAGTAGGATGGCAAAAGAGCCAATTCACATCCTTAACAGCCATTTCTGCTACAGGAACACAGGGAGAGATTTAATCCACCATTTAAATGCACATCAGAATTTAAGGCTCACAGTCTCCACTGGTTTTCCTGCACTAGAAAGCACTTGAAGTTAACTTTGTAAACTGCATGAACTAGTCTTCAGCTAGTTTTGTTTGATTCTCAGGTAATTTTGTCTGCATTCTACATTTACACATCTGCAAGTTTTTAGACCCTTGAGCTGTCACATGCCCATGTGACTCATAGAACAGTGCAACCATATGCATGTTCCATACCTTTGCAGCATCCTGTACAAAATTAGTCACACAGGTCATAATGTCACCAGAAACAACCAGTGTGCCAGCTTGGACAGTGATATTTCTGGATTTCTAAGTTACAAAGGACAAGGTCTAATTATTTGTATGAATAGAGGACCTTCAAGGACAAATTAGATGATGCAGAAGTGACAATCCAGCTGAAGATGATGTATCTCAAAATACACCAGAGGAGATATCATCTGCAGTAATCTAACACTGTATAATATTTTAGGCAAAGAAAGGATGTTACCGACAAACATTCCCAAAACATTCTGCTACCTAAAATTCACTTGAATAACTATCAGTTTTGGTGCTTTTCATTTTCTGTTCTACAGATGCTACAGCTACTCAGAAGATACTTTGTTCCTGCCACAGAAGAATTGGGCAAAGTGTATTTTCTGTACTCTCTGTATATGATTAAATAATCATATAACATGACAAGGCTTTCAGAAGGAAGGTTCTATGAGATCCTGCGGAATAAGAGGGACAGCATAAGGCTTTAACTACATTTCAAATGTATCACTACTACAATCATTCAAACATACAAAGGCATATGGAAACCCAGAATGAAGAAGGGAAAGTTGCAATGTACAGTGCAGAAACATGTTTTGCTTGCAGCTATATGCACCACAGCTGTGAGACCAAAATCTCAGTAGTGGATACGTGGAGATGCAGCTACGGGGCACTTCCTCAACTGCAGATAAAGGAAACGACCAGAAGAATTTAATACATATTCTGACTTTGAAGCGGGTATAAAGCAGTATATCCACACTAACTTCCTAAGAATCAAAGATACTGCTTTACGATAAGTATAAAACCTGGGAAACTATTCCACTGAAATCAGCTCATAACATCCAGACTGAAGAGAATCCATTTTTGCTAGAGCATGAGAGGAATTAATTTTCTGTTCAAGGATGCTTATATCTTTTAGACATCTATCACCTCATTTTGTCTAAGCCAAGTTTAAGAAAATAAGTTGACAACTTCCATTACATTATAATTAACCAACGAAGTGTCAGAAGTTTCTTATTTTTAACCTCAGTTACATTTCCACAATTCCATAATTCATTTCCTGTATTTCAACACTTCAAATACCTGTTGGCACCATTCTGAAGATCTGTTACTGCATCCACAATATGTAACACAAAACTTCATGCAACTATTACTTTAGTGACGCTATCTTGAAATACCCAAATATTACAAAACACTTCATAATGTAGAATATTAAGTTGGAGGTTTCCAGTGGTGGTGTCACATCCCAAAATGTCTTTATCAGCCAATCAACCACAGCTATTAGCTATATTCTACCTGAAACTTCACCTGAGAGCAAACCAAGTAACTGTGTGCTCAGCTCACATCTTGTTCAGCAGCAAAAGAACCTTTACCAACTCCTGCTACCATATAGAGCAGAGTTTTGCACCTACTCTAGAAACAATCATCTGGCATGCCCATTTCAAATTTGACATGCAAGATAATATTGAGTTAGAATCAACTAAACAGCTAAACAAAACTAAACAGATGATATTTTCTTGCTATGTAACAAATACAGCAAAATAAGCAAGTCTGATTGCTTTTCTTCATTAGATATACAACTTTGTTCTATCCTGTAATATTTCAGGTCTGAGATACCTGGAAAATAGGAAAGGATTTACTGAGGGGAATGTATCAAGTTCAGCAACTGCGATTGTGTTTACACATATATTTTTAAATGCATGAATAAAACATGGAAATTAATACCCTAAGATTCAATTCCACTGTTCTTAAAATTATCTCTACACTGCACAGTCAGAAGCTCAGACTTCAGTGGGGCAACATCTCCCCAGTAGAAGTCCAGGATGTAGAGGAATTTATACAGCCTGCACTGAAGCTCAGTAAATGCCAAACTGGCCATATTGAACTAGTACAAGTAAGCCTACACATGTTATTACTAGACCTCCCAATTATCCTTAAATAAAATATGCTTGACATTGCAGGACTGCTCTCTGGCAAGGCCTGATTTATTGACAGTCTTTGTTCCAGGACAACTGCAGTGATTGGGAATTTCATTTTCTTTCTTAACCAGTGCAATTGTACCAGTATAATATTTAATGTGGATGCTGTTACACCAGGAAAGTGTGCTTTAAACCCTCAGAACTTAATCCTGTGTTTATATAATCCTGACAAAATACATTGACATACAAAAGCACTTTGAAAAATACATAGACATGTCATTATTAAATCAGATGAAAAACACTTTTAGTAAGGCTAAAGAGGGCTTTCATGTAATCTCCTCCAAGATGATACAGGTGCTTTGTAGCATTTGCTATTCAATACTCTTCATACAATTCTTTCACTTGCATCATACAGTGAATCAGAAATTGTCAGTCTTCTAGACTCAAGTTCTTCTAAAAACTACAACAAATGCTATAAAATGTGTATTCAGAAGACACTAAAAATGCGGTTTCCAGCATGAAGACTGAAAAGTACTATCAGTGTGGGCCTTTAAGTACTTTGGTAGGAGTGTACACTGCCAGCAATTGAAAGGAAGGGGAGAGAATCTGCAGAGTATCAAGGAAGGAGCTGGACTTTTGTTAATAATTGGCAGTAGGACTGAAAGCAGATGAGGGACTTAAGACAGACATTATGAGATCTTTCTTAATCTAGGATATCACACCACTGAACATTTATTTCCTTTTAATTAATAACAGCTATTACTGTTGTATTGTTATTATATTTCTTCATCATCCTTTTGTTCAAAATTGCATTTATTGGTTATATATCTTATTAGCTTTATGAAATCAAAAAACAGGACACAGGTGGTCTCATACAGATGTAAAACAAAAATAAAAGAACATCCAAATCAAACTTATAATGCCAACTTCTACACCCACTGCAATCAAAAATTAACATCCTCTTCTTAGAGTACAAAAATGGAGCTTTCTAAAGAGCAGAGAGCTCCTGATCAGCTGGCTCTACATCCTTCATTGTTTCACAGTCTAGCATAACAATACCATGACTTCTCTTACCTGCTCTTTATTATTACTGTTCAATAGACCAGGTTTCTTTTTCTTTTTTATAGGACTTGTTGATGCATCTTGTGGTGAGTGGCCATTAGAGGAATGTGGAGGGCTGGGAAATTTCCTTTTTTGTGCTGTGCGTTCGGCAGAGCCAGGATCTGTAACAGATACAAACAGTATGGTTGAAGAGCGCGTATCAATGAAAAACATATGAACAAGATTATGGTTTGTCATTCACACTCCTTCACTGAACAGAACAAAAATTCTCAATTGTCTTTCACCCAGTTTCTGATGAAAGTGGAAGGACAGATTTGCTAAGCAATGCTGCTGTTAAGTGAATTCTCAATATGGTAATTTATATTAAGATTAAATATGTTTTTCTTTTCCCACAGCATTCTGGCCATTCATCTCATGTCAAATTTTAGCATCTTTTAAAGTATAACAACAATTATTTCTGTAGTTTAGCAGAGTGCTATGCTAATTCATGTCAATACACTTCAAAAGCAGAGAAACAACATCAACAGTCCCTGACAGCTTCGCTCATGTAATTTAGGAACATAAGCAAGAGAAGTTAAAACATGGTAAGAAGAAAGTCAGTCCTTATCATTTGTTTCTTGTATTTAAATATACTTATTGAAATATGTCAATAGAAGAAAGGAAATTGTCCCATAGTCTGAAAATAAATATGCTACCTCAAATACTTAGTCATTTGTAGTACCTGCTAAATCAGACTGTAAAAAGATAAAATTAAGACAAGACTCCCAGTCAAGTAGTAACTTTTGACAGCCAGATACAGCAACAAACAGAAAATGTCGTAACTTTTCAGTCTCTCACAGTCAGAGCTCTCACATTCAACCAAGTAAATTACAATAGCAATTTAATAAATCACAGCTTCCAACTACGCCTGAAGTTACTATCCAAAGTAACAAAGCTGGCAGAAGGGACCATGGGCCTGTGTCTCAGCTGCTCACAGACTGTCATCTTAGCGTAAACTCATCACACCAGCAACTTAAGTAGCCCTGGTGGCTCTGAACCGCATTTTATGAAACATGCAGAAAAATCACTGTTTTGTGACCAAGTAAATTCATTAGAATATTCAGAAGGAATTATTTACAACCTTAAAACAATTAATACACTTTAAAAAAAAAAAAAAAATCACTGACAAGCTCATCAGAAATATGCTAGATAAAAATAAGAGCATTTGCAACTTCATTTTCTCAGAACAAAATTTAAATAATTCCTAATGAATATGGAATGCTCAGCTCAATTACAAAGAACTTACTGACATTTTTCAAAAGAAACAAGCATGCAATCAGCTGTAATAGACAATCATAGAACAGTGAAATGATCTTGACAAAATACAAGTGAAAGTTCAAGCAAGTTGGTTTAATATGTTTAATTTTTCATTAAGCTTTCAATGCATGCAACAAAACAAAATGATAGATAAAACCATAAGGATCAGAAGTCATCAACAACTGAACCCTCCCCAAAGTAACTTCCATATTTTCAATCCCCTACTTGTGTTAGTGCAAATGATTTGTGGCTGCACACAAAACAATTGAGAAATAAAACCTGTCTAAAAAATAACTTTTTTCTGACCAATTTTTTTCTCTGACCCCATTCACTGTACAGCCACAAAAATGCTTTAATAGATGCGGGGAAGCAATTATACTGGATGGGAACAGGTAGCGACAAGGAGAAATGCTGCTTTTAGTATTAATGCCACCTTAAAGGTTTTTCTGTCAAATAACAGGTTTTGGCAGCAATCTGACAGAAACCAGAGGCAATCAAACTTTTAGTTGCTGTGATCCTATGTCCTTTCCCTCCTGGATCTGTATTCTTGCCTTCCAGGCCTCACTGGGTGATGGACTGAGCTGTCTCGGATTGCCAATCACCAAAACCTCACTGAAACACTTCACCTGAAGTCTCTAATGAACATCAGAGGTACCAGAACAACCACCAGTAACTGGATCAACTTAGCAAAGCATGTCTATTGTCAACAGAATTGAAGTAACTATAAAACGGTCCACCAAAAATACTAGGGGTTCCCCAAAAAGAAAAAAACTGAAAACCACAGCACTAGGCCATTTCACACAGGCAGTGGACAAACACCTTTCTCCCACAAGTGCCTCCCAACCTGACTTTTAACTATTTATTGAATGAGACAATTTTGTCAAGCTACAACATTCCTCGTAGGGAATGATTTTAGCACATTTAAGGAGTCTCACACACAATATGGTCACTGACACTTTCTCATCAGACATCGTAAGTGAGCCAGTAAAACACAGTAGCTTAAAACTGTATTCAGAATAATACCCTACCAAAGTGAAAATTTACATTGAGTTGCATTCAAAAGTAAGGTAATTTGTCACATGGTGCAAATCTTAGAGGGTCTATGGCACAATAAAGAACTGGATTAGATTTCTACATGACTTCTGTATTTTGTGCAAATGTGGAAGGGAAACATTCAATAAAGAGAAATAAAAATTGGCTGCAACAATGATTTGCACAAATGGAGATAAGATTAACAACCTATATGTTTTTTTCTAAATTGAAAAAAGTATTCGGAACAGTAATTGAGAATGAACTATGAAAAAATTACTTTTTTCTTTTGTGAAAAAGGGCAAGTGTTACTGATGTAAAAATAGGAGTGATACACACTATAATCTTGGTATCCTTGCATATATGCTGAAGTTTATTGAAAATAATATATTATTTAGTGGAAAAAGTGAGACTATGTCAAGAAGCCACACAATTATTAACATAACAAAACGTTTTGAAAAAATATGCTGAACTAAGCCAATACAATGTAGCTGAGATGGTTATTTTTATTAGACTTGTTTCAATTCAAGCTTATCTGCCTCCCACTCCATTTAGGCCAAAATTTAGATTCATTTGACAATACAAAGAATTGCCAGGTAAGGTATGTCACCTAAACGTGTGAAAAATACAATGTCTGCCTCCTCCCCTCCTTAAGCAATTATGACTATAAAAATCCTAACACAGCTACAACTATGCTCACAGTTGACTAGGGTTTTTTTTTTTTACAGTTTAGCTACTTATGCACAGAAGGTGGCAGAAGAACTCCTTTGGCTGGCACATGCTTCATATATCCCCAGAGAGCTGAGCCAATACAGCTATCCTGGAAGAAACACTGCAGCACCAGTGTCAGCTAAACCAAAACCCACAAATTAACCAAAGCGATCAAACCCAAAACCAAAACAAGCTCTGAATTATTATTATTTTTTTTTTCATTAGAAGTAGAACAGTTTATTCAGCATGGGAACTGTTTGCATTCAGAATGATCAGCAAAACCAGCATCATACCATATCTTTTCTCATCTTTCTATCACCACATGGCTCAGAACAGCATGTACAATATAAGTCTTTGTTTCTTTATTATGACTTGTAATTCTCAACAGAGACTTTCCATACATTCCTGAAGGCACTGTATAAGAAAACTACTCTTACTGTGAAGTGCTGACCATGCCTTAATCCTTGTTTTCCCAATGCAGAGAGATCTGCAGAATTGTCTCTACACCAAACAACATCCTCAAAGTACTTGCAAGGATCTCCAATCCTGCATTTCTCTCCAGCAAATAAAGCCCTCACCATAACTCACTTAAGAGACTTTGGCTTTTATTTCCAGACTGTACATAGGCAAGCACAGCTTAAACCAGGAGAGCAACAGGAGAGTACAGTTTTCTGCCCTTTGGCTTCCATTTTTAACTCCCAGGCACAAAACTGCCACCAGTGGAACACACCAGTTTCCTTTCAACACTTCAGCCTCAGATTGGGGGGATTACAAAGAAGCTGCCTGTGACACTGTGCATTGTGCCTCAGCTCTGAATATGAAAAAAGAAAATCAGGTGTAAAGTTCCTCATCATTGGCCTGCCCCCATAATATGATGCTTCTCACTTTTAAATGTTGTTTCTTCCTAACTAACTGATTCAGGGTCAGGAAATGGGTTAAACTGTTATTAGCTAAACCAGAACTGAATTACAATTCAGTCACAGCCAAATCCAAACTACACTCAACAGAAAAGATACTGATTCAATACCGATTAAACCAATCGATCACACCAAATGATCACACAGACATATATGCTTGGTTAAGTGATTTCAAAAACTACTTAAACCAGTGTAATTTTCTTCTCTGGTTCAAGCCTGAGCATAGTAGGGATTTTCAAATAAACTAGTGGTGACTCATAGACAACATAAAAAAAACTGAACTGAAATATACCTTTTTTTTTTTTTTCAGCTGGCAAGTTATTGAAATGCACAGAGATTTTCTTGAAGAAATGTAAGATGTAACTGGAAAAATGAAGCAATGCACAGGCATTTTTTTTCAGATTTAGTTGTGCTAGTGGAATAGGCTAATAACTACCACTGTATGTTGCCAATTTACCAATATGTGAGGGACCTAATAATATGAACAATCTTTTAATTCAGTGCAAGTAAAATAAGAATGGTAGCACCTACTTAAATTGTTTATCATTTCCAATTCTAATTAAGACAAAAAATAGTCCAGTTGCATTTTGTGTTCTTTCAACAGCAGCGCCTCATTTAGTACACACTGCCTCTTCTTCCTGCTTGGCTCTTCCAGCTGCGTTACCAGAGTTAGCGTAGCTGTGCTGTGAACCAGAGCAAGAAACTTACCCCCGTTAAAATAACCCGTCAGGAGGAAAGTTAATTTTTAACTTGGATCACTTCCCCAGTGTAGTTTAACTTAATATTTATTACTTCAACAAAGTGAAACAAATCCAAGAGGAAAGAAAAAAGACCAAATTGCAATGCAATAACTTGGTGACTAGGAAGTTATCTACAAGGTGGATTCAAGTTTCTGCTCCAAAATGGAACAGCGAGAATTTGTGTGATCTCTTCTATGTCAAGTAAATGTTTTTAAAAAGGTGTTTAATGAGCAAGAACAATCTCACTTTGGAGATTATCTCACCATGCCACTTTGTCACCAGTTAGCACATACCCCTGCAATCTCCCTGCTTTTTCTACAAAACTCTTATCATATACTGAGCAAGTCAACCTGAACCAAACTTTTCAGATAGGCATCCACTCGTGCACCCACTTTTCTAACTGAAAAGGCTGAGATCACTTGCAGTTACTCAGCACTCAGAATGATAACAAGAAATTAAATGTTCTGTGTACTAAATGAAGGACATTACAGTAAAATAATAAACATTTAATTGATAAACCAATTGTACTAATTTGCCAAGCAACCTTACCCCACTTTTTTCTTGATTTTTGAGTGTGTGATTTTGCTTTCTTAGCATTATTTCAAAATCATGTTTCCACCACAAGTGAAAGACCAGACACCTGAAATAACTTTTTTAATTCTTATTAAAAGTTACCTGGTTTTACATCGCTAGGTTATCATTAATTGCTCTGTAACGTTGCCAGGTTGACATAAGCACCTATGAGTGCCCTCAAAACCCATCCAAGCTAACCTGAGCTTCACCTGAAGTTTAAAAATCTTTGTTTCAGTATGCCAACATGTGACTAAAGGATTAGTAACTAGCTCACAGGAGACAGACTAAAGCATACTCAAACCCTAAAGCAACTTATTTTCACACTTTACAACTATTTTAGAAGTCAGAAACACATTTCTTTAAACAGTAAAAAAAATTAAATTGAAAAAGCTTTTCAACGTGAGTTGTGATAAAGATGGTAAAATTTGCAGTCATTTTGGTTTTCCAGGAGCAGAAAGAGCAAAGCATTTTTTTCAGTGAAAGCATTATTTTAGTCTTCCAAGAACAGTATTAAATATCAGTAAACTGAGACTTAGTTACACCAATACAAGTTTTCTGTGATATAAGTCAGTTTTTGCTATCTCAATGTAAGTGGGTCAAATATGCAAAATTCTAAATAATGTTTCCAATTAGAAACCTAGTCAATTGTTCTACGTAAGTTAGACACTCGGCAGAAGTGTTACTTAAACAGAGCCAGCCCAAGGCTACTTCTGTTAACATTAATTCCCGATCCCATGTGAACCCTTTTATTATGACACAAATAGTTCTGCCAACATTTGATGAACCAGATCAAGGAATTAAATTAGATGAAATGTAACAGAACAAAAGAACAAAAATTTCATTAAAGCAGTTTCATGAAGAATTAATTTGACGGCTGTAAGAAACAGCTAGGCTAGCTTACAAAAGAAGGCAGCAGTGAGAGAAGGTACAAGAATATAAAGGTGACTGAAGACTGCTTAAGCTGTCATTACCCCCCAGAAATGTGTAACTATGCCTTTAGAAAGAACAACAACCAAAAAAAAAAATAAACAAAAACCGGAAACTGACTTCCATCTAGAGGGTCACTTCTCTCTTCTTTCCTCCTCCTCAAAAGCTCTGAATGCATGTACGTTAAATGGTCGTGAGGGAAATCGATGAAGAATTCTGAGAGAAAAAGGAGCAACACTAACTCCATTGTCAGCATCATTACAATCCAAACTGATAGCACAGGCTTCAATTAATAATTTATATGGATTCCAGAACTGTAAGGTCTCCCAGTTATATTTATTATCCCAAATGGTCACTAATAGATATATGATTTTTCAAATCCATTACCTATAAATACTATAGCAAGCTTAATTATCTTCAAAACACTTACCAAAATCATGGATAAATCTGTTAGAACTTATACTCAACTCTGAGGCATTTTAATCTCATGCCAGAATTTTGAAATATGATGCAGTTGCAATCAACCACTAAAGCCCTGTTTACATTCCAGAAACTTCAACTGATGCAATTAACCCAAACCAGTTGCTTAATGTAATAAATAACAGAGGTTAGCCATGGTTGTGTAAATCCTGATGAACTCCTGCTGCATTACAATTTTACACAAGCACAAAAAGACACCATTACTTCTTTCCTCATTGTAGGACTTTGGAAAATAAGGAAAAAGAAACACTTCCCAACAATTTGCAATATAAAAGATGTAAGCTGTTTATGAACTAGAGCTTGGCTGCGGGGCGGGGACGGGACTTGTTGCCCCAAGGCACTCCTGAAGACCCCCTGTTGATTACCAAGTCTCAACACTGGAGATAAAGCCTGGGGCTATGCTACTGTGCACTGGAGGATTCTCAAATTACCTTTCACATTGGAGAGAGAAACTCATCTCTATGAGTGATTAAATACTTGGTAACACTACACAGAAAGTTGATAGAGAATATACTATTATGAAACTGTTAGAAAACATATAACATATTCTGGAATTTCCATTTTATTAGTCATTTTGCATTTATATTAATAGTATCTGAACCTTTTTCCACTGAGAGAAGCCCCTAAGACCAAAGTCTTCGACACAAACCTGCAGCAATGCAAAAGCTGTAAAAGTCAGAATTCTCACCATTAAGGAGTAGTATCGCAGTATATGATTTTATGACAAGCTAAGCCCATCTAATGATTAGCTGTCACTGTTGGGGGCAGGTCTGCTCCTAGCAATGACATCTGCCCGACTCCCTTGTAATCTGGTTCAGGAAGATAAGCAGGGAGAAAACTACCTCTATACCCAAACCCACATCCTTAACTGACTCAGCAGAGGACTAGCTAAGAGCCAGCAGAGATACAAAGGAAATGTAAGGGATGTATGACTGATGACGGGAAGAAAAGAGTTAAAGAGCTCCTTTTGACTAGTCATTAGACAGGCAATGGCTACAGTACTAGCTGAAACATATGCAACCTACATGGAATTCCATCGGCCACTACAGCTAACTACCGTTGGCAGGTAAGTAACATAAATTAGCAGAAAACTAACCTGAAAATTAAAAAAAATAAAATAAAATAAAATTCTTCCAGGTTAGTAGGATGAAAGAGCACAGTGGAGAGTTCACTGCTCTCCAAGGAGAACAAGTGCAAGTGAAGACAGAACTGCACCAAACAATAAAGTTGGTTATGCTGCTCTGGAACCACAACCTGGAAACACTCAGAAAATTCTCCAGAAAGCCTTGCAAGCCCCATCTTGAAATATTCAATAAACAAGGCTAAAAAGTAGGCCATAGGGCTGGAACAGAAATATAACAAGATGTTTCTGTCAGACATGTTAATGTATCATATGCAGAGGACAAAATATTATAATAATCTAATCCATGGCTTTTCTCCTTTGCTAAACAGCAATCCTCTGCTGACTCCATTTTGTGTTTTTGCACTCCTTTTTTTCTCTTTAGGCTGTCATTTCCCATTTCCAGCTCTCAGATGCCTTATGCCTTCTTGTTCTCATCAAGAGAGTAGTGTATTTTAAAACCTCACCTTTAGTAAAGCTGAACATGCACAGCTTATTAGCAGATCTAAATTACAACTGCTCCAGTAACTCTCCTCCTTTTCCCTTCCCCACCTCACCAGGTGTCTGTCCCCACAACGTTTTGCAGACAGACACTTGTGTGTAATAGTAGGGTTATCAGTTCATGATTCGGGCAAAAACTAATACTACAAAAAATTATCCATCTTCAGCTAGGTCAGGCGCTTGATATAGCTTCCTATGCAACAGCATAAGTACCAGTGCCAGCCCAAGGAGAAATGTAGAAAAATGCAGCTGAAGATGAGTGTGGAGGTCTGGATAGCTCTGACCACAGCTATAGACTCACTCTCATGTATCACATTATAAAGTAAGAAGTGTCAGCAATGGTTTTAAGCTCTTGTTTCATTACCGCCTAACCCTATCTAAATGCTGGCCAACAAAGCTCTGTACTCCCTGCACCCAACTGGTATATTCCTGCCCTCTCTCTTACACCAGTTCTGGCAGCCTACCAAGCCATTTCAGCACAGAAAACTATTCATGTTTTATGGTTCAGTTAGTTTCCTGCCAGTTTAGGTATGGAAGGAAGTGGATAAAACTGCTGCATCGAGCAGTTTGACCAGCTTAGGCTGCTTTGAAACCACCACCTTACTTAAACCGATTCAAAAGGCTACGTTAACACCCTTGTTACAGATTAAACAATGCATGTTTCAGCTTATCTTAAACTGAAGTGCAATTGATTTATAGCAGTTAAAATTAAACTGCTTATACCAAAACAAGAATGTTCATGAAGAGGCTAATTGGTTTTAAAGCAATTTTAATTTATTTTCCTACAACTTTCTTTAGACATGGCCTCACATGAGCTGTACAAACAAACTGCAGCAGAGCAATTAGGCTACAAACTTGCAGCACATCAGCTTCTCCAGGACAAGCGTGAAGTTATACAAAACCACTGACTGATCTCCTGCACGGGCTTCTCAGACCATCAAAAAACCCAAACAAACCAAGAAGAGCTGTATGCTTCCCTTATGGCTTTGTCTATATAGGGTCAATTTCCTCATCCACATCCTTTCTAAAACACACAAGGCAAAATTCTAACAAGCTTAATGTTACAAGAGGAAACATTGTTACCACTATCCCACCAGTCTAGAACCCTGCTGCACTTTTTCTACCCTATGCGAGTGTAACAGCTTTAGAATTCTGGTTTGTGACCTCTCTGCTGTGCAAACACTGCACTGAACTAACAGAGAAACTTGTCTCAATTCAAATAACTAAGTCCAGAAAGATTAAGTTTAGCAGGTCTGTAATACGGCCAGCTCTTTTTCTAAGCCGATGACATTTATGATCCTTTTACTTTCTATGGAAAACTACATATTCAACTAGTATAAAGTTCTACCACTAATTCATAGATTGGTAGAGAATGCAACAAAGCAAGATGGCTTACAGACAAGTCCCAAGATTTCCTTACAATCCACATCACTTCCTCACTGATAAAGATATATTCCTGTAAGGGCTTGGCATGTTATTCTAGCCCTCAGGGAGGTGCTGGCAATGGGTTTCATCAACATACATGTCAAATTTAACAAACCAATTAAAGCAAATCTGTATCTAGTTAAATAAATAGAAACTCCACTATTATTATTCAATTTATACAACCTCTGTTAAGTTTTATCTTTACTATGGCCATTCAGATCTCTCTCCCTGGTGTGTAAAACACTAAGAGTCCTACTGTGTACAGACCAGTGACTGCCACACAATGACAGCTTGGGCCAGTGTAAGCAGCACTGTGGTGATCCTGGCTTTGTCTTCCAAACCACTCTCCTTTCAGCCACTACCAGAGCTTGCCTATGAGCTGGTTCAGGGAGTTGTATCAACAGTAAACTCAGTATAAAAATATGAGGCTTTTTCTGCCAGGTTAGCTCCCTCTGAATTGACCAATGGGAATTGATCAGAGCCCACAAAGCAAGGGGAGCTGCAAGATCACGTGGCTGAGAAGGCTGAGAGATGAAAGACTGACCCTTTCAATAACCATGAGGTATTAAATCAGCTCACTGTCCTGGGAAACTTCATCTTAACCCAACAAAAAAAAACAGTAAAAGGTTTCCCGTGGGCTTAATTGAAATGGTACACCTTGAGGTCAGATGAGCACTAGAACTAACGTAAGGGAATCACAACTTTTCATATGGGCAATACATCTGTTTCTGGGCTCAGTAAAGCAACAGCAGTAAAAGATATCTACATAAATAGGTATCAGACTCATTAATGACTTTTAGACATTGGTTATGTCAGAGTGACATAAGTAATAGTTTAGCTCACTTGGTGCATGGAAATTCTTATTAGTACTAATATGTGGGCCAAAGTCTTTCTAAGGAGAAATGAAAGTGAGATTTCATGGGCAGCTAAATGCATTTAATAACCCATTTTGTCTCTTATAAAGAGTTCTCATACTGTTTTCACAAACAAACTGGTCACTGCAACAGCAGAAAAATCTTTCTCTTTTTAAGCTGGTTAGAAAGTTCAAGTGGCTGGGGATCTGACAAGCACCCCAAGGGAAGTAAGCAGTGGGAATACAAAGCTGAGAGCTTACTCCATTCAGCAGCAATCATTAAAGCAACAAAAAATAATTTACTTTCTGCTGGCTTAGAAAACTGAAACACAGAGATAAGTAAACATCAAAAGCAGTCCAGTGATGGAGACTGACATGCAAGACCAGAAGCAGAGAAGGGAGAAAAGGACAGGGAGAAGGAGCAAAATGAGCAAGCGAATCTCTTCTGGGCTGCCAGATCACATGCACCACCTCACTTAACCACACCATGGTAAGGGAAACAAGAGATTTGCTCTCTATTAGCACAAATAAGACCCAAATGCAACTTTAAACCATATTACCTACCCAAGCTACCTCATTAAAAAGAAAAGGAATGCAGATGATCTGTGCCATGCTTTTAAGACAATGACACCTGCGCATTCAGCGTTAACTAGACTTATGACCGCTGTAGTAGAAATGTGAAGAATAAATGGGTATGTGCCCGAATTTAAAAAGGATGGTAGTAGCCATCGCTGCCATTTCACAGAAATGGCTTTCAAGGAACCTAAGCTCCAAAGTCAGCTGCAAGTACAGAAGGAGATGGGCAGGCAGGTGGCAGCCAGTCACAGTGAACTGGAGTTAACAATTCTGTGCAAGTATTTGGATTGAAGGGCATTTCTGTCCCCGCACTCCACATGACAGTGCAAATATTTATACCGGTATAGATGGTTACATTTTTGGCTTTCCTTATACCGAGAGATAACATCATTTGCCTGTAGTAACTCATTCATAGGGAAAACTCCAGAAACCAGACAGACAGAAATTCTCAGTCACCTGCAATTTCACCACCAAGCTGAATTCATGTCAGGGTAACAGGGATATGCAAATGTCCATGAAATACATACTGCTTAGGGGACCAATTTTTGTGGAAACAGAAATGCTACTACGTTTATTCCTAGGAAAATTAGTATTCATTACTGTAGGAAATACTACCTTATTATTATTATTATTATTACTACTACTACTACTACTATTTTCTCCTACATTGCAAATCTAAAAGTACTTTAAAGGAAGCCAGGATAAGTGAGATGATATATAAGAGGCTGATGTTTTTTCATCATTTAACCTGTTAGTTATTCATGCACCAGAAATAACAGGGGGAAGAAAACGGGGGGGGAGAGGTTGCTATATAATCACAAGTAAAAATTAAAACACTTTCTAACATACAATAGTCATTGTAAAAAATATAGTAAGTCTTGACTCTTCACTCAAGAGCAACTTCATGGTAGATTATACAGTTTCACTATCCTTGTTACAAATATTTATATGCTGTAGAACCTAGATTAAATATTCCTTCTTACTCACCTTTGGATCGAGTGGAGATATCCATCCCCTCCACCACCTCCTGCTCTGCCTTTATTTCCTCTTCAGCCAAGCTGCAGGATTCAAAAAGGTGAATTAGAACAGTTATAGATTGTATTTTATACCCATGTCTAACTTCATGTATAGAAGTTCAACGTAACACTGTCAAATACAACTGTATTAAAGTTTCTAATGAAATGAAAGGTTTGCTGTTTGCCAGACAACAGCTGTTTAGCCAAAAGAAGCAGAGAAACAATCCAGGTACACATGTATGCTGCATGTTATCAATCACAAAGGTAACATTTTCATACTAATGACAGTCTTGTAACATGTACTGAAGATTATGTCACTGTATGTATAAATTATATGTGACAAACAGGAATTCTGTTCTTTGTGGCTCCTAATCTAAGGCCCCTGTAAACTGTGTGGACAGATGCCTGCTAACATTTAAACACTCACCAGCATCAGTGAAGAGATTAGCTGAAACAACAGAGTCAGCAATACAGAAGAGCTTGCAAAATTAGAAGGTAACATGCAATTTTAAAAAATACTAAATAAACAATTTCAAGAATTTTGAAACTAACTATATAACAGAAAACCGAATATTCATAATTTATTAGCAATGCAATTCCACCAGTTATTAACTATAACAAAGAGTAAACAGAACACATTACTATCAATTCAACAATGCAATCTTACACAGTTTTAACCATTTAATCCTGCCTGGAGTGAATTAAGTAGATGACAAACTGTACCTGACTTGTTGATATTCTACTTTCTTATAGCGATGCCATTCAAGAAAATAACTCAATGAATTTGCCTAGTTAAGTCAGTTTGGGGAATGAAGGTGGAAGGAAGAGGAAAAAAGAACTAGAATGAATATTAAGTAGCACATCATTTTGGAGATCTGACTATCAGAGATGAAAGATAAAAGAAAACACATGATGTTGAAGCAAGCCCAATTTTAAAATGATAGACAAAGGAGGTTATGGTGCCTGAAGCAGGTATCAGAGTTGTCCATTAATATCATCAGAGCACAACAGCAAAGCAGGATGTAGATCTTTTCCTCTATAGAGTTTACTGTCCAGTCTCTTAATGTAAGTTGTTGCTGATACCAGTTCACATTGATATGGCAGACTCAGAACTACCGCTGCTATGGAGTGGACCAAGATCCCATTCAGCCATCCCAGCTCAGGGGACAGCTATTTCTACTGCAGAGGCCAAGAGGACAGCTAGAGACCTTTGCCTTAGCAACTGTGGTTAAATCTGCCTGAGACAGCTAATCAGAGCTTGGAAACAACATTGAGGACTTGGTTACATTTATATCAGAGGAACTCTTCAGCCTGACAAACATTTTATATCAGCAGGAGTTTTGTTACTGGTATACGTTAAAACAGCTTCCTAAACAAAGTAAAACTTACCAGCAGAAGGACTTTTTAGTCTGGTATTTGTCAAAGCTACTTTTAATCAACTTATCAGTGGGTTGCAATTCCTCTCGCACTTCTAAACAGGACAGTTATGTCAGCAAAAATTCTAAATACAAATTAACCAAGCTCAGTATGTGGAAGACCCAAAGGTGAGAAGATATGTGAACTCCAGAAATCATTATTCTTTACTTGTCATTTGTATATACCAATAATTTACAAATTAAGATCTTTAAAGTCATAAAACACTGAAGAGAAGTTCTATTCTACCAGCATCCAGTCTCTCAGCTCATGGACTATGCCGATACTTTCAGTAGCAAGGAAAAGCACTCATGTGACCAGAATTATGGTAAAAGTGTAGCACAGTTGACCGTGGCACAATGCTTCTCAGATTTATTTTGCATAGGCAGATTAAATGCATAACACAGTTGACCATACCACAACGCTCACTGATTTATTATGCATGGGCAGATCAATTATACTGCACGTTTGTTACACCCTTTCCCAGAGGGCCTCCAGCAAAGAGGAGCTGGCAGTGTGTTGCAGACACCAAAACACTTCATGCACCACTTGCCTTTGCCCATTCTCTTTCCTAAGCAATGGAAAGGGATGGGCTCACAGGATGGATTCATCATTCTCTTTCCATGTTGCATTGGGGTTTTTTCCCTTCCCTTCCCTTCCCCCCTTATAAAATCCTATTTCAGTATCACCAAATTGTAACAAAACTCACACTTTTAAAACATCAAGTATATATGATTACTAATGTACACAGGTAAATATGTAACAAAACACACTAATTCCGTCAAGAATTAAGTAATTTGGCAGTACGCATTACCTGGTTTTAAAATACAGACCCAGTTTCAGCCACAGCCTTGGACATACAAGTCTTTACAAGACTCAGGTTGAAGTCATAAGATCATTTTACACAGGTTGCTACTAAAAGGAATGGTTTCCCCAATCCCTAACCTCACGTTCCAGAAATCATGTTTGTTTTAACTGAATCAGGTCTGTGATCTAGCTCACTGTGCAGCTGGTGGATGTGCAGAAAAGAGGAAATGGGAGTGAACCACATGTGGGGAAAGGGGGGGGGCGGGGGGGAAGAGTCATATCCTTTTAGCAGCAGCTCACATTTAAGTTACATTAAAGCAGTCATAACATTCCAGACTCATCCAAATCTATCGGGTGCCATCTTGTTCAAGTCACAACCTCAGGGGAACGTGACAAAACAAGATACAGTAGTTGTCAGTGTTAAAAGACACAGAGTTGAGAAACAGGGGTGACACATCAATACAGCAACACAGTAGCAGGACCTGTTCCTACATCCCTGACCCCAGCAGCAGAGGAAGCTAGAGCTGAGAGAAGATGCTCTGCACCCGTGGGCCCAAACCTCGCGCTGTGGGCTGTTACAAGCCAGGACTCCCACGTATTAGTTACAGCATATGAGGTTTCTTCAGCTGTACATCTTTCTCTCCCCGTCTAATGAGTTTAATTTAGGAAATTCAGCCAGCTTCCTCCAACACCTTTTTGAGTGTTCTTTCAATAGATCTATAGAGACAAGAAAAACATTCTTCATATGCAGTTCCAAGATGAACAAAGTACCTTGACTTGACACATCTCTGATACATCACATAAAAGATGCCTGAAGACAGCTTTCCCAAAGATTTGGACCATAAATGAAGAGACAAAAATGCAATCACCACTTGACACAAAGGTTCTTAGCAATGGAGGTGCATATATCCTAATCACACATATGCACACTACGCGTCACCCACAACTAAAACAGAACTCGGCAATTACCTACTATACTATGAAAACTGAGCCTTAGAGGAACAGATTGCCTCTCCATATTCTCTACTATAATTAATCTCACTCAATCTTTTCAGGGCACAAACATTTAAGCACGTAAGAAAATCACTGAGACTGTTCTGAAAAAAATAACAATGTTGGGGAGGAACAGTTAAGTAAGTGTATTAGACATAGCTATAAAAGATACTTAAAATTCACAGCTTTTCAGAAGCATCTCCCATTGTTTTATTTGCTGTAATGTATTATGACTTGCACAACATGACATTGTTTGAATGGTGGCAGCGATGATTGTAGTGGTAATCTTTAAGACTCAAGTTTGTAAATACATGCTAGCAATTCACAGCAAGTTTACAGTAACTTTTCTAAAGCTGACAGATCTTTCCACCTTTGCACCTTCCACCAATATAGGCAGTATTCTGAAAAGGCATTATAAAGCAAACTTCCAAACACAGAAATTTCATTGGCAAAGGATTTCAAATTAAATAATTCAAGAAAAACAGGTCCCTAATGACAGGTACCTTACTACTACCCACAACAAAATAAAAAGAAAATTAAAAACAGCACCAAAATAATTATAAACAAGTGTCTAGTTCTATGGAGGCAGTAACTGTGTGATCAAGTAGACTATTCTAGACAGCTTTATTTTGATAATTCATTTTTGCAGCGCTTAGAGCTGTTATTTCTGACAGCATCCATTGCTATCATGCATGTCTACTATGAATGTGATGCTCTGAGGTTGCAGATCAGAAATGATACTGGTATATACTCAATTAAGTACCTAGATACAATAAATACCGTATGTCATTCTGAAAGCCACTCTTATTTCCTCATTAAGACGAATGAACACAGAGGAACAAATTTTAAGAACACAATTGAAATTTAAGCTTTGTCAGTTTCACTGTCAATTGACTAGAACACCAATTAATCATTTTAAACTTCCCTACTCCTATTGACAAAACTTACAAAAAAAAAAAAAGGAAATTGTTTTCTAAAATGTTAAACTAATTTGTTTCATACAAATTAGTTTAACATGTCTGAATGAGGGGAGAAGGGGTGGAGGTTATTCCTTTGGGATAGTTGAGGGCAGAAAGAAAAAAAAATAAGGATTGCAAACATACAAGATTTATTGATACTTCTGTAAAAATGCAAAAAGAACTTAGCTGCCTAATTTTTAAATATGTTCTCTATTAAACTGAAGAGAGGGTGAGTTTTTTAATATGAAATTCAGTTTTTCAAATTTCAGACCAGTAAATAAAATACTGACTTTTCTGTTTAGGAAAATCATTCCTGTAGTAGTAGTAGTACTTACCTGAAAAAATGTACATATACAAAAATATTTAAAGCTGCTCTAATCTATATTAGCTACAAAGAGCAATTAAAAGTTGCAGATGAACTACTGCACCTTGACATTTAACCAAGAAAAACTGACAGATATGGAAAACCACTCGAAACAGCTAATGCCCACATACACAACCTAGATCTACATTAGGGAAAAAACACATTAATTTAAAATCAAGAACTATATATTTATGGAATTAATTTTTCCTTTTAATTAATAGAAAACAAAACATAAACCCCCTGATTTAAGACTATAAGCACTAAAACTGAATTTCATCCTTAAGATAATTCCTGCCTCTCCTATATCACATTTGTGAGTAGCAATTCTAAATAATGATTTCAAAAAACTGCATTCAATAAAAATTTGAAAAAAATATTTGCATGCCATTGCTGAATAAATAGCAGCTTTGTATAAGCACTCACCTATAACAGTCTCTTACTCATCGGTAGCTATGCTATTTATGCAGGATTCTTAAAATGGCGTCTGACAGCACTGCACTGCCTCATTCCTGTACTGTAGCTAAAATGGTAGCAGTTTATTCAAGAACAGTATCTCTTGTTTAAACAGCAGTGCTATATTCAAAGCAAGCACCTAAATATCAGAAATGGTGAAGTATGACAAAAGGACACCTGACATCCAAATGTTTAACTAAAAAGGCACAAGATAGGGAGTTTTGTGAAGTCACAGGTTACTAAGGAAATCACTCAATTTTAGACTCATTCTCCAGTTTGAGTGCCTCATATTTTACGTTTCCTTTTACAGAATTCCCTGCAAAATGCTCAACTTGTATTAAGCAATTAACATACACAAAATGCTTGTTCAGATATCTACATACAGCAATGTTTAAGCTAGTTACCTCTGATAACAAGCAAAGTAAATATATGTATTTAATTTAAAGAATATTTAGGTTCTTTTTAAAACCTTACTTTTATTCAGTGTGCATTCAAAATAGCTCCACAAAAGAGAAAATCAGGGGAGAGAGGGAGGGAGGGATGGAGGGAGGGAGGGAGATCCTCAGTGTCATAGCATCTTCTTTAAGACTATAAACTATAGAGCTGAGGCCCAAGCAAGGCAACCAGAACAGCTATAGATTTCAGATGCTAAAAACATAATTTAAGAACAATCATATTAGAAAGTAAAGGTTTATACTGGCTAAATTAATGTTAACATCCTGCTACAGCATGGTTTTAATCTCACAGTATGGAACACAGATGCTATGACAATTGGCAACAAAGGGTTAACGTAACAATGACAGACAACTTCTATCAAATCAATAAAACTCAGTTCCTATGTAGCTACTTCTAAATTGGATTTTAACCCTTGAATACAAGACATGTTTCTTAATAAATATATTTAAAATACTTTCTTAATACAATTTAAAGGGCCAAGCTTGATGGCCTACTACCATGGTTTTCAGTCTGTGGTTTGCAGACCCCTCAAAGCCAGTGTACTACTACTAACAGGTTTGCAGACAATAACTGAGTAAATCAAACCTAATCTAGCAGGCTTAAATTCACTCTAATGGGATTCATGCACCCATGGGAAAAATATTAGGGATCCACAAATAACAAAATTTGAAAATTGCTGTCTACTACATTCCACATGGACAAAGGTCATGTTAAACTTGCAACATATTTAGGAGATACAAATTAATTCCCCCTGAATTCCAGACAGACAAGAGGAGAGTTTTTACTGAGGTTTATCAACCTTTAATCAATTATGCTGGAGTGGTACCATTACTATGGAAAACTGACCATTGACTTACCATTTTTCAGCTACTGGATCCACATGGCCAATACATTTGAAAACAAAGCAAAAGGGGGGGGGGGGGGGGGGGGGAAGGGGAGGGACAGGGACGACGACATGGGGGGGGGGGACACGGACAGAAACAAACAAACAAACAAAAAAAACCCACCCAGGCAAATGTGGTATCACAAAATGGAAGACAGCTCAGGAAGATAAGCCAATCTAAGTTTGTGGACACTGAAAAAAAGGGCTAAATTTGTAATGTGATCTACCTATTTAAGATTTTTGAGCATCGAGTTCCTTTTATTACACGCCTCCTTAGTAGCCATGTAGGTTTTCCCCTACATTTCAATACTCCTGCCTGATGTGACGGGGGGAATGTCACACTTGGAGTGGTTTATACTCTGCATTCTTTTCATTTTCAGTATGTTAAGTAGTGTCATTTGTTTAAAGAAATCACTCAGTTTTTCCCTAGCACTATTTAGCTTCCAACTAAAACAGTTTGCCTGCAAAGAATGAAAGAGGCATGTAGCTTTTTAAAAGCTACTGTTTTCATCATAATTTATAATCCAGATCACCCCTTTGTTTTTCCCCCATTGCATTTTTTGTCCAGCTAATTACAAAAGTAACTGGATGTTGGCACTAAATAACAATGGCTAATCATATTCATCCTGGGCAATTCAAATTACTCTTTAGTAGCCAGAAAACTTAAAGTGCAATTATACGATTAACTGCTAGTTACATTAGAATAATGGCCATTTGCTACAAGCTGAATAAACCTCAGCTACAGTGCTTCATACATGTCCGGTCTAATTGTGATATTAACAAGATCCAGTCCTGTAAAATCTTGGGTAGGAAGAATACGTGCTTTTCCCCCACGTCTATCACTTAAACAAAACCCCGCATTCCATCTGTCCTGAACAGTAGAAAAAAAACGGCACAGAGTGCTTCTTATTATGCAATCTATGAAAGTGAGTGATAACATCGTACCTTGACAAAGCACCAAAAATATATGAAATTCTTCAGCTTGGCTGAATTTGCTTTACTTAGATGGAACAAAGATGGTAGAAATTTCCAGAAGGCCTTTCTCAGTCTTGCCACTGCAATTGTCAATCTTTAACCTACCCTCTGCTTCTATTGGCTCAAGGACTCCATGGAGCAGTGCGATTGGGCTGGTCTGTAAAACAACACTGCTGTCTCTACCTTGCCTCAGACATCTTGCTGCAATGCAGACATTTATTTTTTGTGAACTATAAAAGAATTATATTTGAGTGATTAAAAATAGTGAACTTTAACAGACTCACAATGCTATGTTTCATTACACGCACAAGGGCAGCTTATACAAATATGCTTCACTGTCAGCAGTGTGTCTGGAGGTGCAGATTTGAAACAGATCCTAGTTTAACAAAACCTGTGGGAGCCATTTTAATACAAGCTTTCTGATTGCAGATCACTTAGTCCTGCTTCCTCATATTAAACAAATATTATGTTGTGCACTATTTAAGACTGAAAGTAAACTGCTAATGTGTATAAACTACTGCTAGGAAAATTACGTCCAAATGTAATTTCTGTTTTTAGCAACTGAAGAACAAAAACCAGAATAACTTCTTAGCTGTATTAGCACTTTTATGTATGCTGAAAACTGCACTAAAATTGCATGCAAAAATGCTATCACACGAAACTCTGTGGTACAACCCAGCAGTGTTTCAGGTTGCAAAATGAACTAGACATTCTTATAATCTTGGGGGGGCGGGAATAGGGGGAATGGGAAAATGGGAATCGGGGGGTGGGGGGGGGATGTGGAGAAGCTGTTAAGCAAAGTGAGATATTCAAAGTAAGATACTCATACCGGCAAACAAGTAACCACAGGTAAATTGCTACGTTACAGAATGTTATCAAATACATGGCAACCTTCTATAAAAGTTAGCATGTAACTATGCCTCTGTGCAGTCATTTGCAAAACTAGCTTAGCTCTACGTTCTTTCCTAAAATCATGAATGTGCATGGACTGTTAAAACAAGTGCAAAAATTATATTAAAAGCACGAAAGAGCATCCTTCCTCTGCTTTTGTAACAATACTGGTGATCACTGAAAAACAGCTTGTTAAAACAAGCATGCAAGCACTACAATTAAAATCTTAAAGGGCACAAAATGTTCTAAATTAGTTATAAATCAAGCAAGTTTGTCTGAGATTATACTTTGCATAGTATCAGAAACATATGCTCATTAAGCATTATTTACTTTACTTCATAAGGTCACTTCATTGCTGAGTACTAGCACTTTCATCACACCCCAAAAGCCTAAGGAACAACGAAAATGCGCTTTACCCTACAAGCATGGTAATTAATGATCTATGAACAAACAGCAAGTAGGATATTTTTCACTGGCCTGAGGTAAACAGGAAGTATAAGGTTCAAATTTTAGAGGCAAATTATCAAAAATATAGTGCATTCAAATTGGAACAGTTTACATGTACGAGTCCCTTAAAATGGACACCAAGCAAATCTGATTTTTTTATATAACTAACCACTAACATTACTTCATCTACTGGAGTAACTGACCTAGTAAAAACAAAATGTTTGGAAAACTATTAAAAATGTTCAGAGAGTAGCATGCTGCTTACTTACCAACTGTTCAAGCACCCATCTCATTTTTCCAGTTAAGAAGATACAACAGGCTGGCAGATTTGGGAATTGATCAAAAAGGAATTTCTTGAAATAATTACGCAGCATTAAACCAAAAGTTTTAAAAAAAAAAAAAAAAGGGAAAAAACCCAGGAACGAACAACATGTACTACTGTCATGAACCACACATGATTTTATATCCTCTGGACTCCACAACACAGAACTGTGGCTGATACAGTGTAAAACAAAAAGGCACAGATAAAAGGTACATTAGTTTATTTCAACTATGTAAAACAAGAAATCTAACAGTTCAAAAACATTTTCCATAAAGAATCAGATTTGTAAACAGATGTACTGCTGCATTTTATTGAGCAGCAACCCATTTCCAAAACCTGCAGCACAAAAACTCCCTTTTAAAGGAACAAAATATTAACCATACATTGTCCCTCAGAAAGAGAAACACGTTGGATTAATTACTCCTGCAAGAAAAAAGGTTCAATAATCATTTTAAGTTAAGATAAACTGCATAAAAAACATGATGCAACAGCACACCACCACCTAGGCCCAATATCTACAATCTGCCATTAGCACTTTTTGCTGATGTCTAGGTTTTTAAAAATCCCATATATTCTGAGAGATAACTTATCTTAGCTATTCCATTCACTGTTTAGAAAGGTAAACTTGCCTGTTCTTCTGTCTGCCATTATCCCTGCTTGACTCCCTGTAGGGCAGTTAAATGCATCTGCTCCCTAGCTTCCATTTTCTCTTCAGCAGGCATGTGACACAACAGACAATAGTGCTGGCAAACTGCTCAGAGAGAGAAAGCTTCTTTGGAATACCAGGATCTTGATAAACTCTAAAAACACCATCCTCCTGTGAAGAAGTAGCTATGCCAAGGTTTTGCCAGTCTGCAAAATAAAGCTGTGGCTAATGGCTACTAACCATGTGACCCAAGAAAGCAAATTTAAACAGTTCCAACTTAATAAAGTGCTGTGGTGTGAGTTTTGCACAACAAATCACAGAGAATCACACTCTCAACCCACAACTCATAGGTCTTAGAGAAAAAAAAATGTAAAAAGTAAGGCTTACCTCTGTGGATGCATTGTTAACACAGTGTTATGTCAATACTTATAAAACATGGAGGACAGGCTCTCAGTACTCAGGCAGAAAGGGCTTGGCACTTCAGCTTGATGATCTGTCTTCCTAATAAAAGCTAATCCCGGATTGGCTACTCCGGTAAATCTGAATGTAAAGCTTCAGGGGATTGGCTGAAACACTTCCTGAGCGATTATCTTTGTGCAGCTCTGGCAAGCAGGAGCCATCCTGTGCATAGAGAAGACAGGCTAAGCTAGGCCCGTTTCAGCAAAAGAAACTTGAAAAGAAACCCCAAATGTGCACTCCCGGTATAAAATACACAGATTTTCAAGCAGAGGGAAGTGATCGCAAACCGCCTGCCTGAGCAAATGTGTCTCAACATGCCACTGCTGAAGGCATTTGGATATTTTAAACCTGAAGGAGGAAGAGTTCACCCAGGTCACAAAAGCTATTCTTCATAAACAAAACGCTAAATTCACTTTGCTGGGGCTCTGCAACGTGGTGCAGGGAGAAAGCAAGGCCAAGGAAAGAGAGCAAATCATACCGAAAGTGAACATGCACAGGAGGGACTGAAATTAATAACTGAAAATTCAGGAAGAATTCTCCTATTCCAAAATTTAAATATATTAACACCTACCGTAGCAACCATATACCGAGAGTGTGATTTCTTTAGACACTATGATAAGCCGAGCCTTAAATAGGAAAAACTTCATGTCTCCTTTCCACAAAAACTATCACACCATTCAATTTGCATTGTCACAGAGGGTCGCTGCCATTCAGTGCG
Organism: Numenius arquata; assembly: GCF_964106895.1. Classification (NCBI taxonomy): domain Eukaryota; kingdom Metazoa; phylum Chordata; class Aves; order Charadriiformes; family Scolopacidae; genus Numenius; species Numenius arquata. The sequence goes on along the minus strand of NC_133587.1, from coordinate 10,229,034 downwards.
CGCCCTCCCTGTTTATAAAAACGCTGCAGAGCACAACCAAAAATACCAGTATCACCCCAGATACTGTACTCTCAAATTCCTCCCCCCCCCCCCGGCCCCCACCTTTCTCCTGCCCAGGCTGTCTGTTACACAAAAATCTGACTTCCGTATTAGTCGGCTGCAGCTGCAGTTTCCTGTCCATTAACCCTGTAGGACTTGGTACTTTTTAAGATGCAGGCCCTAAAAAGACGTAGGTTTCTCTACGTGGCGAGTTGCCTGTCTGCTTTCACAAAAACATTAATAGGGCTTCTCACATGTTTTCGCTTTACCTTTTATCTTTTACTGAAATTCTGCAAATGAAACAAAATGAGAAAACGGCATGTAAGCAACCAGTTTGATCTTGGGCCAATTTGCGAGCATTTGATTAAAAAATGTGATTCAGTTCTCTTCCCTAATGCAGTGAAAGCGGGAGGATTTCTCGCTGTGCCAGGAAGGAAGAAAGTCTTAACTCCAGATGAAGATTTAAAAGGTCAAGTCTTTAGAAAGGCCCCAACAAGCCTTTACATTTTTGTTCAAACTTTGCACCTGTATTAGGTAGCTCAGCACTATCATTCTATAGCCATCAACAAATTCCAATGGAAACCACAGATTAAAAAGTGATCCTGAAGCTTGTTACATATTATGAGAGAGATTATTTATTAAAAAAAAACAAACAAAAAACCGAAACAAACAAACAAACAAAAAAAAAACCAAAACAAAAAAAACAACAAATTGATTACCAGAGGGAGAGGTTTAATATTAAAACATAATTATTAAATAATGAGCTAAAATAACCGAAGCACGATAAACGTTCTTCCAATACAGCGTGCAAGATCTAGGATTGTGCAAAACCGACTAGAGAAAACCCTCTCCCATAAATCAAGGCCAGTTGCAAACAGAATATGCACTTCACTCTATCTTTACTCCAGTGCTAATGATCCCAGAAACAATCACCACAAATAAAACCAATGCCCTCCCTTAGCTCCCACCAGCACCTTTCATGATATAACTACTTTACCACACAGACCTCTTAGCTTGAGAGCCGACATGAGTTATAACTATGTAGCTCAGTAAAATTAATAATCCTACTCTGCATTGCCCCATCCTGCATTCCGATTATGTCTTGAGATACCATTGTCACAGGAAAACTGGCAAACCAGCCTAGCACTCCGCTTACATTTTTTGTGTTCTTGCGTTTTAGGCTGCAACAGCGGATTAACAGCCCAGAGTATAAATTCTCATCTCCTAAGTAATTCTGGAGTCCCTGCTGGAAGCATTTTCCTTTTTTAGCTTTGGCAACGTTTTTCAGGGCAGGGAGCAGGAAGGCTCATGGATTACACTGGCAGTTTGTTCTGTTTTAGGAATGTAGCAGAAACTAGAGAGAGCGCTGCTATAAAGGGAATCGCACAGCCCACCACAGCAGCAAGAACACACTGGAAATGCATGACATTCAAGTGCATATTTGTATCAATTTTAACAGTTCGAACCATTCAAGATATGTTTCTTTTTAACTGCATACCTAAAGGCCTATGTCATTCAGAGATATCACCCCCCAAAACACAAACATCCATATTTTGATTTCTCCATGCAGCAAATGTGAGGATTGCCAGTCATTAACATTTACTCTCATTGTTTGACTGCTCTACTCAGATATTATTCTATTTAAAAAAAAAAAAAATCCTAATCCCTATGAAGTACAGCAAGGGACCAAAACTAAATACATGGAATTTGTCAATGCTTTGTGCTAACCAAGACACGACTCTGGGAATGCAGCAATGCTGATGGTGACTGGGAACACTGCCAAAGTGACACAGGACCTATCGGAGAGAAGCAGCGAGCAGCAGAGAGAGAGAAGCAGAAGCAGCCTTAGCAAAGGCCTAAGGTCCTGCCCTCTTGATTCAAGGAAACGGTGGCCTGAACGTACAATAAAAATTTACATACTTTTAGTCATTAGCAAGAACGAAAACTTAGAAAGCATATCAGACAGAATATAGCATTTGTATTTAGCCGCTAGACTACTCTGCTAAATTAGACAAAAAAATTCTGTCAGGAATCAGAAACGGAAGGCTTGAAATATCTTTCTCTCTATTTTCTTGTCCATACATATATTTTGCAACAGGAGGTACAAGTCTGGTATAACAACACACAGGTACATCTGGAAAACTCACATGATTTCGTCTGTTAAATGACAGTGATTGATTGCATGTTCTACTGCAGCTTGACCAATTCTTTTGCACAGGAGTGGTGAATTTTTTGGAGGGGGAAGGGAAAGAAAGGTAAAGAAAACAAAGAAGAGAGACGGGAAAGCCAAAAGCTTTGTTAAAGCAGAAGAGAGGGCGGAGAGATTAGATTAGCTAGTATTTGTCCTTTTCAGTGCCTTGGAGATGTTAAGGGAAAACAGGGCTGTGAGGCAGGAAAAAAGAAAAGGCTAAAGACAGAAACCAAAGGAAAGGCGGAAAGCACGAATTCAGTCAAAAGGAAATTAAAAGACAACAGTGTTAGAAGCGCAACCTACTATATTTAGAGTTCTTTGCAAAGCATTCTGCCCACTATACAGAATCTCCAGAATGTGCGCACATCAAGCACCACAGTGTTGTAAGGGACTATATTACTTAGTATATACTGAAAGCCTCAAAATGAAACAAAAACCCATAAGGAAGATATTTGTTTGACAGAATCAGGGGGTTTGATATGTACCCCTATACGGGGTGAATCATCACCGACAGAGAGGGAACGGTACATGATGGACAAAAGGTAGACCTTTAAAAATTGCATTTTGAACAGATACACAAATGGAAAGGGGGATGTCATATTTTTCCAGGATAATAGTAACTTTAAAAAAAAACAATAAATGGAAGAAAGAAGTTGCATTAAGGGCTTGTAGCTTGGTCCTGGATTTCCAAGTCATTGACTGACAACCCTAATTTCTACAAAAAGAACATGAAACATTGTAATTCAGTGTCTTTCCTTTTAAGGGTTTTTTTCCACTTTTTCCACTTTATCCTGAATCTGTCAAAGACCAGAAGGTAAGATCGCCAACTGATACAGAATCCAACAATAAATGTCTATAAAGGCAGTTGCCGATTTTTCAATAGTAGGCTGGATGCTAAAATTAGTGACCTAAGAAGGTTGGTGATTTTGGAAATTATCAGAAACGACTGGAGAATGTGTTTATGCCCAGCAGGTAGCTGATTTGCCCATAAGCTTAAAAGGTTTTGTGGCCAGACACATGCATGCATTTGTCCTTCTGAACAGTATCTGTGAATACTTTTGTTTGACGTTCTGAATCACAACGGTCACATTGTCTGCAGATTAAAAAGCTGATTTTGTTTGTAATACACACTGAATGTCTGGTGCATTATGAAAGTTTCTCTTTGACAGCCATTTTTAGTATGCTGTGCAACTGCCTCATGTACGTTTCCTTCTAAAGGAAATCTCCATTCATGTTCAATCATCTGCCAAAAATACCTGGGAAAAAAAAAAAAAAGCAGCACCCTTGAGTCCTTTCCTTAAGCAGCTGTAGATTTTTAAAAGAGGTGCTACAGCTTATGTTATGTTAAGGCCATATATTTCATCCTTTCCCCCCCCAGTTTGAACCAGTCTCTCCACGATTTAACAGCTGAAAGCTGTTGGATATCCTGTATAAAACAGGATTTTCATTATTATATATTTAAATTATATGTCCCGTATTAAAAGCCTAACAGATATAATTTATTTCATACTTCATATGCAGCCAAATACTTTTTCAGTTACCCGGAAAGCAGCTGTGAGACATATGCAGATATACTGCATGTCAGACCTAAAGCACATCCACCATGCAGTTGAGCTGCACCTGTGTAGCAAGTAGCTTTCTCATGCCCACTCCGGGCTAAGACGGCCATGAGTCCAACTCACTGCAAGTGCAAGGCCTGTGCTTTGGGAATGTAGGTACCCCACATGAGAACTACATACAAAATCCTGAAAGAAATCTGTTTCACTAAGGGATTCTAATGCCCAAGTGTGAGAAACCCTGCATAGAGCACTCACTCTGACATCAAGGTCCTTCTCAAGAAAATAGAAGGAAGTCACTACTCTTAGGGAAGAGTTACTTAGGACCAGGTCTGGATAATGCTAAATTCTAGTCTGTTACTATGGTTTCTGTTCTGATTTTTTCACATTCAGGAATCACTTGGTTAACAGTATGGAGATACATGACTTCATTTGTTGTTTTTTGGTTTTTTTTTAATAAAAGGTGATTATCTCACAGAAGACTCCACTAACTAAAGCTCATACCAATATGTGGTGATGAATTACAAACATACTGTTATTACAGTGATTTTTCCTCTCCTAGGCTTATATCTTATCACAACCCCCTGCAGATTCAGACTGTATCACTCTTACTTTTAACCTATTTCCGGCCTCTCCACACACTAAATTTGCAGTTTGGCTTCAGCTTTAAGGCTCTGCATATTCACACCTTTCTCCTCCCTATCTGCTATTCCAATTGCTATATTCATCTCATTGTTGTGGTTTGCCTCTCACCAGCAAAAAGTCCTTCTTGCTTTTTCCACCACAAAGGTGCAGTAAAATCACTTTCACAAAGGCTTAATCCATAGTTTCGCGACCTTTTTTTTTTTTCCACTTTTTTTTTTTTTTTTTTTTAATCAGATGTACTAGCTTAAACATCTCACCATTCCTTCCAGCCACCACACTCAGCTCTGTCACACCTCTAGCAGAACTCTGTATGGTCACAGGGAGAATAGGATCAGTGAATCAAACATTTACGGTATTAGCTTTAACCCAGGAAAGGCACCAATTCACAATAGTTGCCAACACTGCTGCAATATGCCATCTGCAGTGGCATGACTGAGAGCAGGACTGAGCAGCTCGAGATAGTTTAAACAATCACTACCACTAAAGAAATTTTTGTGAAACTACACACTCAAGAACTGCATTTATATTTTCACTGGATTTGTGTTATTAATTATATTTTCTTCATGACCAAATGACACTGTAGATCTGTCCTTGGATCTTCAACCTTATGAAAGGGCAGGAAGAAAGAAAGCCTTTGAAATATAATCATGTCTCTGAAAAGAAGCAACACATTTTCCAGCTGTGGCTTTGTCTTCTGAAGCCAGGTGAAAGACTTGCCCATAATTAGCACACGTTTAATTCACATTAACTAACATCTGCATAAACTGTTGAATTCATTTTAGCACCTTTCAAGATTATTACTTTTCATGCACTGTTGGATTTACAGACCATGTTTACTAAGTCCTCCTTATCAGGTGACAGAAATGAGAACACTAATGAGCTAAGGCCACTGTAAAGTTGTTTCCAAAAGGGAGGCTCACTGTAAAGAAATCTATACCCACATCAAAAAACATAATTCTGAAAGGGCAGAACAAATCATGCTGTGTTTATTCTTCTTGCCAATAACATAATAAAATCCAAGTGTGTGCTAATTAGGTACACAAATAAGTCTTAACTATATGACAAGTCTGCAAACTTTTTTTATTAAATGAACTTCAATACTTTTTTTAAATATCCTCATATCCACAATATCCTCATATGACATTAGAGTGGACAGATGTCAGAGTTCGGGCGATTCAAAAGCGAGGTTGTATGCAACATTTCAACCCCATAAGGAGCAACAGAACAAATGTATAGGGGAAACAAATATATTTCTGTATTGAAGCTACTACAGGTCCAAAAAGAACTCAATCACAAACGTCAATTTACCCTTCTATAAACCAATATTCTGACTTTTTGTATAATAGTCTTGCTTAATCCTGGCTTTTAAAGATACATTGGAATATAACATTCCAGGCACTACAGTGCATACTGAAAACAAGTTGTGATGTTACTCTGCCTTTCAGTGTCATTAGTAATTCAGGAAATACCAAGGTATTTCGCAGAGGAGAAAAAAGAATTCTGCAAATATTTCTTAAGCAACTCTATGCAACTTCCATTCACAGGTGGAGGATAAAATTAGTACTGCGACCCTTGTTTTACTGTCTTGCTCTCAATCTCTCAGCTGTACTTCTCTTAAAATCACTCAGATTCCAGTCCTGCAATTTGCACATTTTTAATCTTTTCTGTGCATTCACATAACTGCTTGTTCTTTCAAGGGATGTGAGAATGTTTTGGGAAAACAACCAATCCTGGATATTAGCACTGTGCAAACATTTTAACACGGCACAAAAACACGATTCAGGAAAAAAATAAATTATTATAATTCTGATTTACAGTGCATTTTTCTTCATATGATGGCAGAAAAATACATAAAATACAAAAGGAAAAACTATACCAACAATTCTAACTCTAGGATGCAAATCAAAATAATTTTTGTGACCTAATTAAATCTTGTAAACCTGACATAAACACTAATTCAGGAAGATGAAGAATATGCTTTCTAAACTACAAATTTATCAAACCAGAGACACTATCTGCTCATGTATTTCAGGTCCAGCTCCGGAATAAGACCTTAGAATTTAATTAAACAAGATGGTTAAGTTTTATGTAAGACTTTATTGCCACTGAAAGGGGTACTATTATTACCAATCCCATTCCCAGCCACATATTCCCACTCCTTCCATTGCACTGGATTTATTATTTGTAGAACCCTGGAATGAGGCAGTTCAATTTGCTCAATCAGCAGAAAAGTCGATGCAATGGTGGGGTTAGACTCTGCAGCCACAAATAGTGGAGGGAGGGAGATTACCCCTTTCAACAGCTAGGGGCACTTACATCACTTCAAATTGTCTGTACCTCCTGCTTTTCTTCAAAGTCTCTGCTACAAAATTACATGCAAATATTGGCCAGTTCTCTGGACTTCCCGTGTTTTGAATTCTCAACGCTTCTCACTCATCTACAGTGTTTTGAGTAAGATTAGTTGTTTGCATTCCTGTGAGCAAAACGAACCTTTTAGCACTCGGCCTGTTCTTTTTTTTCTTTGTGATAGTCTATATTAAAACAAAAACAAAACCCTAAAACACAAAACCCACTGTGTATTTGCAGCAAGCACTTGGGTTTATTTACACATGTATGCATTTGTTTAGGAAAACTTAGATCTTGATGGACAGTTAGCACAGTATACCACCAGAATTTCAAATTGCATCCAAAAACTTATATTGACATTTTTTTCTGACAGTCCAGAAAAGAACAAAGGGCCTGTATGACAAGCAAATACTATGCTCTTTTTTAAAGCTGAGCAGCGTAGCTGTCAGCAGAAAACTTGAAATGCAGCTGTCTGTATAATTTAAAATATAAAAAAAAATGGTCCTATGTAACTCATGTATAATAATTAAAAATTCTCTTTAACGTTGCTTCTATTTTGCAAAGATTTGTAAAGCAAAAGCTGCATCAGGCAATTTCTAAATAGCAATTTCTTTGAAAGGTAACCTTGTCATTCCCGTTTGTTTGGTTTTTTTTTTTCTTAATTAAAAAGAGTCATCTACATACATTTTTACATGATTTTATTCTTCATGTTAAAATATGATAAAAGTTTACATAATCATCCAACATTTAAGTATTTCTAGTTTGTATAGTTTTTACAAGCACTTGAAAACAATGTAAATTATTTGAAGGAAAAACAAGTTCTAGGGTGGAGCAACCAGGCTTGTCCTGTAACAAATTTCAAACCTGCAAACTGTTCCGTATTTGTTTTCAAAGGACAGTTTCTAAGATTGGAGCCCAGGAGTATATAGTGTATCTGAACCGTTCCTCACCTACTTTTGCATGTAATCTATTCAAATGGGATCCCAATCTTGATTTGGATGTTTCTACAGGATAGATATTTAAAAATAAACTCCTTTATACATACATAACAACAACATTTTCCCCAGATGTTTAGTAAAGAATTAAAAAATTATCTATTTCTACTTACTCGGATACGTTCCAATAAAATACCCCTATTACATCAAATGACCAAAAGCTGTTTTCCTTATTTTTTTGCGTGGAAAGGAATGGTAATGACTTCACAGACTTGGTGTTTTTTCCTCCCCTACATAGTTCGCTAACTTTGGTAGAAGTGTAGCATCCCCTAGCGTTCATTTATAGATTATTACACTGGAAAAAAAACGCCGGAAAATATCTAGCTCATACCTAGCAAATATCTACCCATAGCTAGCAAATGCTATTAAGAACAGGTTTTGCCATGGGAGTCAATAGTCATTTTCATGTCAAGATTTTAGCAGAGAGAGTTCACTTATCTGCCTGATAACCATTAAAAAGCCTGAGGGTGAAGTTTTCCTCAAGGCACACAGATATCCTCTCTCTACTGGAGCAGCACGAACAGAAGCAATTAAAGAACATGCTTAAACCCATGTACTGGTTAATGTCAAACCAAGACGATTGATGAGCCATCATGTACTGACCTGCATGGCTCTTCTATCAGCAGTCACCATGCTGGGCCTCCAGAAGAACCTCAGCCAGCAGCATTCAATGCTTTCTTAGTGCGGTAACCATGGAACGATCTGTTCTAGCTTTGATGGAAAAGAAGAGCTCGCATACCTCTCATTACGCTATGGCATAATCTTCCTCTAGCCACATCAAATGCCTCATGTGTAAATTTAATTCTAGGAAGACAAACAAGCAAATGTAAAAGCATTTGAAATCATTGCTAAGTCTCAGTCCAGACATGTTTTTGCCATGTAAATTACAGTTAAATATCTAGTACTAGGTAAACAAATCTTAGTAAACATGGATAAAAAGACAAAGGCTAGAAGCAAACTGGTTCTCGTATGGTGCGGCAGCAGACAGAAAATAGAGGCAACTGGGACTCCTCTACTAGAATGCATAAGGCAATCACCACTAGGGGACACTCACACAACCCCAATAAATATACATTCAAAAGAGCTCTACATACTCATGACAACATATTCTGGGGAAAAGGCAGGCATGTGGGCCCTCAAAACACACCTCTAATTCCATCCCAAATTATGACCAGATTTCTTCCAAGTTATGTCAACACTAGATGACCTTCAGAATTAGTAGTCTTGCACAACGCACATGTCATTTTTTGAGCTTTGATATGTCAGATTTAAATTCAGGTTTGCTATAAAGCTACAGGCAGATGTGTCTGAGCTTTTGGATCTACATTTTTATTCGCATTAAAAGTGAGTAGTTGCAACCAGAATGTCATTGTTTCTGAACTGAGTGTATTCCATATATCTTAGAAAATAGAAAAAAAAAAAAATACTGCTTTCAAGTGGTACGGCAATCACACTACTCTAGTTTTACAAGTTTATCAAGAAAGGACACAATGGCTTAGTTCAAAATATCTGCAGTAACCCAATGGAGATCTAATCTACCTAAAAACACCATGCATTGAGTTTAGAGATGGGATAATTTCCAGTCACAAACACGTTTTTCTTTACATCTTTTTAAGATTTTTTTTTTTTCCCCCCCTGTTTGGGGGGGGAAGCCATGTCACCTTGGTAACATTGAGCATATAAACAAAGTATAAAATTCATCCTCCTCTGGATGGCATGATGACACTTTTTTGCAAGCTAAACTGATAAAAAAATAATTCTCCTCACAATTCTCTTCTAGAGTTCGTATTTTATCGCACTTTTGGGAGTGATAAAGGCCAACAATGAATTAATATTTTTTTTTATTGTTTTATCCTGTTTTAGAAGACATGCTGCTAGGTGATTCCACATCTAGGAAATACCAGTGTAATATGCTGACACACTACCACAGAGACACTAGCTCAGCAAATTTCCAAGAAAGCATAATAAATATTTATAAATATTGACTTCGGCAGAACAATCCTTAGAATGTTAAAAACACTAAAGGAGTTTATTCACAGAGATAAAAGATAAAGAAACATCAGATTAAAAAAAATATTTCAGTTTCAATTATTCCTACTCATTAGTTTTTCCTTGACAGACTACTTAACATATTAATGTATGAATGAAATAGTAGTCTTTGCATTGCAAGGTCATCTATTTAAATGTCAGTTTAATAGCTTATTATATAAAACCCAACAGTGAAATCCAGGCCCTATAATCTCCAGTGAGTCCAGAGTTTCACCCAGGACATTCATCTGTTTTTTCAATGCACGGAAATTATAGTCTTTCCAGGACAATAAAATCTTTTCTAGGCAAATTAAAAATTATTAATGTATCTGAGCCCTTCTTGTGTCTATTGAGTAAATTGTGAACAGTAATAGTTAGTAGAAACATTAAACTGGCAGAAATATTGAAAGGAACTGTAAGAGCTTTTCCAACCGCAGTCTAATATTTTATTTTTCATTAGTTTGTGTTCTTGTATTACTGTTACTACTTTGCAATTATCAATACTTTGGTTTTTAAACAAAACAATTTGCAAAAGTATTACCCTGTCCATTTAATAAATGCAAAAAACATGGAAGGGTGACAAAATGACTTGCTTCCCTGTAAATTACAAGGTGAATTCAGTATTATGACCTGAGTGATCAGCTTGGAATGTAAGAGAAAGAAACACTGGGTTGAAGAAAAGAGTGTGTATTCTCTCTTCCTTTTGAGTGCAAATACCCAAAAGGCTCTGGAAATTGTCCAGTATTTCTTCAGCTGATTTCTGTTTTCATAATTCCTTGGTTAATCATAAGATGCAGGAAAAAGGCCTTACAAACCAAGCCTTTTCACTCCTTAGTTAAACTATATGCTACCTTCAAGCCAAAATAAAAAGTTAGACAATATCAGTTATTAGAAGTTAACAGGTTTGAGAGGGATCTGGGATAGAACTAGGACTTCAGTTTCAAGGTCCATTCCGTAACAAGCAACATACGTTGGTGCTGCACAGTGCTATTAGCTGGAGCACACAGGCACATGCTCTGTAGGCATGAAAATAATACTGCACCAGATGGGACACCGGCTTCTTTGAGTTGGGAGTTCAGCAGTCTATTCTAGAAACCCTGCCTAACAGCTTGGCTGTGATTTGTAACAAAATAGCTCCACAAAGCAGGTTTGATGGTGCTTATTTGTGATACATAAAATTTTGCTGCCAAAGTTTCAATTTAGGTCTTAATAAAGTAACGCATGATTTTTTTTTTTTTTTATTATATTAAAAGCCCCACAGGCTTCAGTCTGGCAAAGGTAAACAGAGATGACTACTAATAAATGGCCACAGCTCATTTTTTCAGTTACAGTAGATTTATAAAGGCCTGCCTGAACATCATAGCTAGTTTACCTTCTTTTATTGTGTAGCTTGGACTGCATTGGAGTTTTTCAAAGACTAGACTGGATAAAGTCACGGGCAACCTGGTCTAGCCTCATAACCTGATTGTGCTTTGTGTAGGAGGTTGGCCTAGAGACTTCCGGAGGCCCTTTGAGCCTCAATGTTTCTGTGATTTGCAAAATAGTATATAATTTTGTTTGTCTACTAATACAGTCTAAAACAAACTTCAAGTTCAGGTAAAGTAATCCTCTCTATCTTTCTGGTTTTGCTCAACTATGCGGACCTCTAAAATATTTCAGAAATATTTAGACATCAACAACATCTTCATGCCATGCTACAATAGTAAGATAACATTTTACAGGATTTATAAATAGCAATTTTTAACTCAAAGCTTTTACTGAAACACCAATAAGAATGACATTTTTCTTGTGATCTGAAAGTTTATTCCAACTCTAGCTCTTTTTAACTGTACAGTCCATATAATACTAGAAAATAAACTAGGAAATGATATTACAACCATAATCTGGCTCTCCTAAATAACCATTCCCCAAACCAGTCATTCTACTTCTAATTCACTACCCCTCCTTCCCTTCTAGAAAACATTTCATGCCATGACAAAAAAATTAACTGCATTTTGATTTTCTAAATATAGTCCTAGAAACTAGTTTGCAATCACTTCATCACCTAACAGACACCCTTCAAAACAAAGAAGTGAGAGTAGACCGCAACTGAATTTTCAGCCTGAAAGGAGTAGCCAGTCTCAGAATAGAAACAAAAGGTTTCATAAAACCATAGAGGAGCTTGTATTCAATGTATGCTCTCTTAAGAATGCACTGCTGCTTTAATGTATGCAGCAGTTGTTCCATCTGCCCTGCAAGTAGAATATTTGCTTAATAGATTCTGTATAAAAACTGCAATCAGTCACCACAGAAATCACACATCATTACATGCCAGCCGGTAATTGATTATCAGATGAAGACATTGAACTGGATTTCAACTTCTGCTTTTCCAAAAACAGCAAGATAGCTTTTCACTCTTACATACTAGTCCTTGTTCCTTTCCTGCCTTTCTTAAGGCTCTACAGTTATCATTTATTATTATCATTTATTATCACATATTATAGTCAAATGACTTCAACTGCTGTTTAATTGTAAAAGTTTTTTTGATGTATGCTTCCCATTGAGAATTTTCATTATAGAGCAGAGACTATACTTGTACTTGCTTCACTTCCCCTGTCCCAATTATATGACCTGCCCTGTTCATTCTTAACACAGTTCTCTTTTTTCAGAGATACTAGAGTGTCAAGAAATAGGCAGATTGTTCTCAGACTGTAGCACAGAATCTTCAGAATTCACTATTGTACATTTGATGCAACAAATGTTATCCCCTTTTTGCACAGTTCCATTTTTGTGAAACTGGGAAACACTTACGCAAAGACTAAATCCTGACTTCCAATTCTTACAAAATAGAAGCTTGCTCTGTAGGGATTTATGAAGAGCAAAGAGAAGCAAGAACTACCATACAGAAACATATCAATCATTCACCTAGAGTCCTGTCTGCAAAAGCAACTGGACCAAATATTAGAGGAAAGCCTAAAACTATTTCTTGGTATGAAAAATTATGGTGTGACAGAAGAACTCCCTTCTTAGCTCATCTGATAATTCCTTTATTCCCAAATGAACGAATGGCTCTTGTAATTTTAATCTCAGTTGCTGTTGTTTAACTAGAAGCTGTTGAGGGGAGATGGTGTTTGTTTTGTTTGGGGTTTTTTTAATATCTATTTTGTTGCCACTGGCTCTTATTTTGCTTGTCTTTAAATGCCAGTTGTTAAATCTATGGTGTTTAAGTTTTACTTTTAGGTAAAGAATAAGTGAAAATATCCGATACGTGTATCTTGCTCTTTTGTTTTACTTCGTATCTGTCATTATTCTTCACAAATTAAAGTAGAATCCTTTATGCTCCATAAACTGGAATTCCATCAGCTTTAGGAAGATTCCACCCAAGCAAAATGCTTAGCATAAAGAGAGTATTTTACAAACGTATACACCAGAAATCCTCATCTTTTTGTACTTTGCCTTGTAAAAACTGTATCTTAAGAACAGACAGACAGCAAAACAGGCTTAAACACCTCAATCCCTTACCCTCAAGTATTCTTGGGCACAGAACAAATCGAGGAAGATCATCCTCACTTTGGTCATACCCAGATGATACCTCTTTCACTGTTGCCATATGACTGTAGCTGAAGATCGCAGAAAGACATCACCTATACATTCTAACCTGTAAGTCAAACAAAACGCAAAGCAAGAACCTCTAACAGTTCAAAGTTTGCCTACAAGTTTGTCTGACACATCGTCATTCCAATGGCTGCCCCAATCTGACTTTTATAATGCTTTACTGTACACGTCCCTCTTCTCTTCTGTTTTTCCCAGTTTATTCTTTCCTAAGTAATCTCTCCTCCCCATCCCAAAGTACCGAAAGAACACAAAGAATGTGTTTTGATGCCATTGCACTGCTTACGGGGTATCTTTCTTCCCCACAGTGAATCCATCTTGTCTACTTGATCCTAAATTCTGTTAGATAGAGTCTCTGTACTATTCTGTGTTTATACAATGCCCAATAAAATATTAATTAATTACATAACCCAAATCTTCACAGTCTTTTAACACACAAAAGGAGAACACATAGCCAATTTGAATGTATTTGCCTTGTGACTTTTAAACTGGGTTTACTCACCCCATGACAATTACTGGATCTTTTTTCTTCTCTGAATTTACTCAAATTCTGAATTAGCTCATCTGGTTTAACTGAAGCACAAGATGAAGGAGTCATTCTTGGCTACTTCCATGTGGTCAAGCAGATCTCCAGTTGATTTCTACAACTCTGCAGAAGACAGTAATTTCATTTTTGCTTTCTAGATAGTAGAACAACAAATCAACAAAACTTAATAACAGATTAAGTATTAAATCCTATGCAGTTGTTTTCAACCTAGCTGGCTCGTGGGACATTACCTTCTAATTTTCTGTTTAATTCCTTGACTAAATTCTTGAAATTATAAACTAACAGAAAAGTGGAAATCTTGTCTTAAATGGAGGCTATGGGTTTTTTTGTTTACTTTTTCACCAGAAAAAGAAAACATGAAAATAAGAATAGCTATGTTTGCTAAGTTTGTTTGTTTAAAGGATAGACAACAGAAATGACACAGTGGGCTGTATGTGAAATGGGCCCACATATAACACAGAAATCGTGGAATCAAATAAATAAATAAAACCCCACCACCTTTGGGTCTTTAAACCTGAGACTTAGAGCTTAAATAACATAGACACAGAATTATAAACCAGGCAGGAAAGTAGGTGGCCAGAAAAATAAGTGGATTGTCCTTATGTAGGTCCATTCAGTTATTTCAGTTTGCAAACATTAGATAATCTAAATTGTAATACATGAGAAAACTAAGTAACAGAAGTATGGTGTTTCACTGGTCTGTTTTTATACACATGAACGCTGCTTTAAGAAATAGAGGTTACTTACTCTCCTAAGACAGAATTTAGCACACTAGAGATTTATCAAAAAATTATATCTTACACAAAGTAAATAAAAGGGGACACTACATAACCTTAACATGGTGCTATCATCAACTGCCAGAGGACGAAAAACAGAACCTGACCACACGATTCTAAAGAGTAAAATTGTGGTCTACAACATCACACCTTGGGTCATTTTTTTCCTTGCCTCTTACAGACAATGTTTTACTGCAAAAATAGGTTCAAGCCTTTTGTCAATTGAAATAATCAGTTTAGAGAACTGTGATCTCCTCTTGAGCACACAGCATATGTCTATACTGAAAATTTAAGCTAGTACATATAGAAGAGCAGAAGTCACTGCATAAGTCCTGAAGCATACACTTGAACACTACTGAATTAGTATAAATTATCATTTTTATTGTCTCATATCTCATGGTCTAAATCTTCAAGTCTCATAGCTAGAAAGTTTGCCTCAAGATTCATTTTGTTAAGATAGTGGAATTACTAGATTAATTATGAATCTTGAGTAATGTATTAAATCTTACCTTGTCCCAAAGAAAGCACGCATCTATCTATGTGAGTAACAAATCATAGAAGTTATCTGCCCCTAAATTGCTTTAGTTTTGTTTCAAAATAAAAACTCAATGTTACTTGTTTGGAACTTTAGCAAGTATAAAAGCTGAAATTTATACTGAAAGCAAAATCATTTACAAAGCTACAAATGTAGAAGCTATACAAATATAGAATAATTCTTAAAGTCTTACACTAAGGATCTTCTAGAAAACCGTATTCCCAGTAAACAAAAACCTAAAGTAGCTTGCTTATTCTGATATGGTACCAAAAAAATGGTATAAATTGTATCAGAGTATTATATACTGGGTTACAAAATGATGCTCAAGTTCCTGCTTCTTGGTTCCCACTCCTATTCAGCATTACTTGCCCCTTTCTCTAATGGGGCATTTCTCATTCCAGGAAGAAACAAAACTGTTTTAAATCACAGTTAATTCTCAGCCAGGATTATTTTTGTAGCTTTAAAAAAAGAAAAGATAAACAGCAATTATGCTAAATAATTTCAAAATTCTTTCAATTCATTTGTTTCTTTTTCATAGAAAAATCAGCCATGATTTGTGAACAACTTACTACAAGTATTTTAATTCCTCTTTTTAGCAGAGAAAAAAAACGTGCATGGCAGATTTTTTTCCCAAATGAATGTCCCAAATA
Organism: Numenius arquata; assembly: GCF_964106895.1. Taxonomy (NCBI): domain Eukaryota; kingdom Metazoa; phylum Chordata; class Aves; order Charadriiformes; family Scolopacidae; genus Numenius; species Numenius arquata. The sequence continues at coordinate 10,213,135 of NC_133587.1, read as the reverse complement.
GCACCTGTGCTCTGTATTAATTCTTAATTTCAAATGTAAAAGACAGTGTCTGAATATATTAGCTTGACGCTTAAAATAAGGGTGGGAAAAGGAGTATGAACATAGGCAAACTCAACAACTAAGCAGAACGCTTAACAGAAAACAAATTCAGGTACACTAAATAATAATCCCAGGGAGCATTAAATATGTAATAATCAACAGGTAGCAAAACTACTTTACAGCTGAACTGAATTTTAGGTCCTGTGGCAGCTAGGCCCAGGCGGATCCTCTCCTCCCCAGAGCCAGCCGAGGCCACGCTCAGCACAGAGAGACACTCACTTCACAGGCAGAACCTCATTTTTTTTCTCTTCCAACACTGTTCTCTGGGATGCCCTACCACCCTCTGGCCTTCACCCTTTCCTTCATTGACGCTTTTTTGATAAATTGGCATGGCTTCCCCCTGAATTTCAGCTAGACCCAGCACACAGCCATGCGTCCAGATTTTTAGGACTTCAGAGCAATCTGAACCCTCCTTCTCCCCATATTAATGGGGGGAAGGGAGGGGAGGAAGGAGTATCTCAACAGCTTTTCGGCTTCTATCTAGTCGTAGGAGAGGGAGCACCGCTCAACTCTGGATGGGGAAGATGAGGAGCGACTTCCCACCACCACCGCGGGCCGTAATCCTGGGACTCGTGAGGAGAGCGGACCGACTGCCGTGCCTCGAAGGCTTCGTGAGAGCAGAGCTACCTGGCCACCACCGGAGCTTCGGCGAGCTTAGCCTCCGCAGAGGTCAGGCCGGCCCGGACCGAAGAGGACGATGGGCGCTACCACCAGCGGCGGGAATCCCCTCAGCGCCCAGCCCCGCCCGCGGCGGCCTTCTGAGCAAGCCCCACCCACCCGCCTAGGTGATTGGCAGGGGTTCGTGTCACTCGTACCGGACCCCGTCTCCCGCCGCAAGTGCCCAACTGCCACCGAAGCACCGACTACTTAGAAACCGCGCTTCCAGGCCACCTAACGATTAGTTCCCAGGACTGCCAATCATAAGCGCTCTTAGGTTTGATTGGACGGAAGTCGGACGGAGGTGGGCCTTTTGGGCCGGCGGTGTTTACGGTGCGTGAGGTGACGGTTGCGGAGAAAGGGAGGGAGAGGTGCTGCTCCCGTTGATGGGGCTGATCCGGTGTAGGGGCTCTCACCGTCATGGGGCGCCGCAGGAAAAAAAAAAGCCCAGCGGTGCTGAGTTACGAGTTCGTCATTCAGAACCACGCGGATATCGCAATCTTCTGGTGATGTGCCTCCTGCTGGGGTTCATGTTTGAGGTACCAGGGCGAGGGGGCCGGTGGTTGCCGAGTGGAGCAGCACCTGGTCCTGCTGTGGGGCAGCCGCGGCGCCCGTGGCTTCCCGCTCCGGAGCTTCCCCAGCACATCCCTTGGCTTCAGCCTCGCTGCCGGGCGGCTCCGCCCCAGCCCCTCCGGCTCCCTGCGGGGTCGTGTCCCTGTCTCTTCTCTACCCCGAGGCCGAACTCCGTGACACCCTGCCCGGGCACCCCATCTCCGTGTCTCGGCTGTCGTTCCGAGCGCAGCAAGTGTCACTTCTCTCTGTCCCGCTCCAGTTCGCGTACTCCCCAGTGGCACCGCTGCTGAACTCCCGCTCTCACTGTACAAACCCCTCTCTTACCTGCTGCTGCCAGATTGCTGCTCTTCTCTCCCCTCCGGTTTTCCTTCACCTCCGCATGTATTTCATTCCTAGCACCCTCCCATAAGCTCCCTTTTCCACAGTTCCAGTCTCCGGAGTTATAAAGCTCCTCAAGCCCCCTTGCTTAAAGCAGAGTTGGTTTATGTCTCTTTATTGTGTCTATTTACTCCCCCCCCCCCCCGCCCCGTTCAAAAGTTCATGTGGTAAAGTAGTTAGAAAAACTGTTATAAAGCGAATTTCAGAGGATCTGTGTTGTTTCGAGCATGCTTGACCAGACGGTAGTTAAAAACCACTCACCCTTTTGCACCGTGCTCAGTCTATTGGTGCCGTTGGCTCAGCTCCCTAGTGATGGATAAACTGAAGAAACGTGGGATTAGACAGTCTCAGCCCAACTTCTGAACTCCTCTTTGCCTTTGTATTTGAAAGTTATCATAAAGTTTATTTCCATGTGCAAGCTGCTTATTAGTTTCTGGTGTAATGGATTAGGCATCTCTCTTGGGCATCTTTTTCACACTTTTAGGAAAAAGTGTGCGTGTGTTACTACATGAGTATTTTATGTTGGTCTTGAATATGGGATAAGGCTTGGTAAATAGAGTTTAAGTTCTGGATAGACAAATACTTTACTGAAATATTATTGTTATTATAACTTAAATACTTTACTGAAATATTTCAACACTTTCCATCAGTTGGATAAGATTAAAAATCACATTTTAATTTAAAAGTACTGTGAAATTCTGAGATAAATACTTACATGTGGATGTTCTTTTTTTTTTTCCTACGTATCTTGACTCACTTCTGAAAGCATTAAGGATACTGGACAGAAATAAAGTAGAGAACATAGTTGTGATGGTCGTATAATTTCCTTCTAAGTGGTGGACAAATGCAATGTTGAGGTATAATAAGTTGGGTCATCTGTGGAGGAGTATGTCATAAAAGTTGATATATTAAAGGCAGAACTCAGTCTTGGGATAAAAAAAATAAAATAGCTAGGGGCTTGACAATGCGGGTGATAAAGGCTTTAAGAGAGAAAGTAAATGTCTGCACCTACAATAAAGTAAACCCCTGTTGGAATCCCAAATGGAACTTTTTATCTACCTTTATATATGGTACTTGCTCTGTGTCTTTTTGCTGTTTAAAAACAAGGTTTTTTTCTGGAGTTCCATCTCTGAATTCCATTTGTCTTAACTCAAACCTTATATACACTGTGGAAATTGTATTTCTGTAACTCTACAGGTATTGGATGGGACTTTTGATGAAAGTGATTTCTTTTAGAGGAAAAAGAGTGAGTTAATATTAGTTACATCCATGGATAATTAGCAAATTATTTCATTTCTAGTCAGCATAATTCTAAAAGTTCAAATGCAGACTAGACTCTAGTGTAGTTTCTGATATGCTTTTATTGTGCTTGTTTGAATATATACTATTATACTTATTGTATAATTTAAACATCTGCATCTCCTTTTTGATGCAAAACTATTTTTTTTAATGAGACCCCTTTCATTTATTATGCAGAGGAACAGTGGTGCTATGTAACAGGTTAGAGCTCTGTATTACACCTCTGCCTCATTCACTGTAGAAAAGCATACTGGAGTCATTTGAATGAAATCTCTATTTCCATTGTTCACTGTCTAGGTCTTAGGCCATCTCTATAACGGGTAATCCGATCTGCCAAACAAACAAAACTACCAATGTTTTTCCAGTAAATTTTGGTGACGTTTGTCATGATTCTGTATTGAGTGCTTCATAAGTGTTACTGAACTTGCCTACACAGCTGTTATGTCTGTTTTCTTTCGGTCTTGATTTCCTCTCTGTATTAAAGTGAAATTATTTTTAAGTTTGAAGCCCTGAAGAGGCAAATCTCTCTTTTTTTTTCATCAGTGCTTTTCACAGCATTTTATGCTTACTGTGGTTTCAGATGCATCTGTTGATGACAGATTTCTGCTATCCTTTTTCCAATGTGTAAATGAAATTTTTTGCAGCTGACTACCTGTTGAATTATTTGCTTGGGCTTACATGGTACTATAGTAAATATAGGGTTTTCTTTTCTAGGTGGCATTCAATTGCCCATATCCGTGAGACCATCCAAAAAAACCAACAAATGTGTTAAAATTATAAATGAGCATTAGCATGTCATAAATTCAATCACAAGAATTTCTTTAAGGGAAATTCTTACACGTAAGGTTGTGTGTGTCCACCTTAATTGTACTTTCCCAAATCTTAGATTTGGTGTTTATTATGAGGTCTATAGAACTGTGTAGGGAGATTCACTCTGATTCTAACATACTGAAAAGTGGCAGTAAAATTTTAGTGTTAACTGTTATTTTCTTTCTTCTTCATTCTCCAAGAATATTATAGTATTTTATGTGCCCAATCCTACTCCTATTCTTGACAACAGAGTGAGCCTTATCTTCTAAAGAAACCTTTCTTTTAGTACTTACGGTTCTTTTTAAGCTTCTAGTATCATCTCAAGAGAGTTTCATGTGTTTTCTTTCCTCCTAGAACAATTTACATCATCTTTGTGTCTGTGGCTGTCTTATCTTACCACAGAATATCACTTCATGGGGCTCCCATACTCCCAGCGGAGTGAAACACTTGTAGTATTATGTTGTGTGCTTCATGGTCAAACAGAAAAGCTAACTTGCTGGGCTCTAGTAAAGATTCTTAACAGCCTCTTCTCTCAAAGAGCATAAAAAAAAGCTTATTCTCAGGAAAGCCCCCTAATGAAGGGGTCTGCTTGAAGTTACAAGATGCTGCCTGAATGCCCTTCTACAAGGGTGATTGTTGCTGTGGGTCCTAAGTGACGGCTTACTGAAAGGAAGCGTGTCTGCTTTAGTTGGGTGCTGAATGAGATCGCTACCTGTGTAACTATCTATAGTTTTCCTATCTTTCCAGGAGCAGTTGGCAATGAATTTTTCACACTCTCATTCCATGAACTTTTTAAGTTGGTGTTGGTGCTCTGGCTGCTTATTCTCCCATCAAGCACACAGAAGGACTTCCGTAGCTGAGCAGTGCAGTGTGTTAGGAAATTCATCTGTGTTAAGATTAATAGGGTTTTCTCCTCCCTCCTGTTTTGCTGTGTCAGTTTTGACTTGTACCGTTTTCCTGTCAAATTCACCACATCACTACCTTTGATGGCACAAGCATGGGACAGAGACAAGAAGCAGCTAGCAGTAAAGAGAAAGGCAGGAATGCTCCTTTTGATGGTAGTGCTGGCTTACAAAAGGTTAAATTGTTCATAGAACTGCAGTGTCTGAAAGTCAATTTTATATGCCAGAAAAATTGGTACTTTCGTTTTCCTTAATTAATCTTCCTCTTAAAAGCACTCTTCAGTATTATGACTCCTCTATTGCTTAATTTCACAGGTGCACTCCCAGTATACTGAAGTGCTTTGCCTTCTCATCCTCTTTTTTTTTTTTTTGCTAGTGGATCTTCTTTTGCATTGTTGTGCCTCTTGCTTATTTGTAGATGGATAAATTAATACTTGTTTTATATACTCCTGAATGTTCTTAGTTGCACTTTCAGAAATGAGATGGTATAACATCTGGGGAAAATAGCTTTCTTTTTTTAGTTAATATTTCTTTGTTTTAAGTCATATCTAGGAAGATCTGTTTAAGAGAAAGTGTAAAAGGTACAAGAATGTATTTTTTTTAGATCAGGTTTCAGGCTATGCCTGTTGTAATTCTGATTTATGAACTAGATAACTGAGTGCTTGCAAACATAATGAATGTATTTGCTATTGGCAGTGTAGGACATAATTCCATATTGCGTATTTTTGCAGCAAAGAAATGAGGCTTGTAGTTTTTTATTTTTTTATTTTTCCCCTTCCACTTATATTCCTGTGTTACAGTTTATCACTCAGTTACATCAGCACAACTGTTTCTTTTTGAAGTTGTGCAAACCAGATAATGAAATGTTTTCAACTTAACTAAGCAAATATATTTACCTCTTGTCCCTGGGTTGTAGGGTCATGCAGTAATCCACATTCTAAATAGTTCCGTTGCTACAGTTAAGGGCTAAATATACTGCAGCATGGGAACGGGAAGACATTTTGAAGAGGTAGGGATGGCTGAAAGTGTTGGGGGGTTTTTTGGTTTGTTTTATTTTTGATGTTTTTATTTAAAAACAAACTAGTTCTGCCACTGGAGAGAAAGTAACATAAAAGTACACCCTTGGTTACTTAGTACTGTAATTTTGTAGAAAATGCTTGATTTATCATACAAGAAATTGCTGAATCTTCTAATTCTAGTACGATGTTTTAAATACTCTATTTATATGGACACTTAGCCAGATTATCACTTTTTTTAATATCTTGAAAAGTTAGATAAAACTCCATTTGAATTAATTTAGAGAGTGTTTTAACTTTTGAAGAAAATGAAAGCCATTTACACTTCTAAACACTTCAAAATATTATTTAGTAAAACAGTGAGTAATTTGACACTTAGCTAAAAGGAGATAATTCATGTCCTGACCCTATGCAGTAAATGTTAAAGGATTTGCAACAAGGTGAGCCTCCACATTTGTGGGAGATGAATAACACTTTCGGGACCTCTTTGATTTAAATCATGTGTGAGAGAACATTTGTTGATGGCATAATCTTCTAATTTTGGGTGTTTATAGTCTAGTTTATTTGAAAAATCTGTTACTTTTTCCTTGTTTCTTCTTGAATTTCAGGTCTCTGCCAAGTACGCCATCATCTTTATTGCTGTGCAGTACAATGTCACCTATACCACTGGTGAGATTAAATCAAACCTTTTCTTTTTCCTTTCTTCTTGTAATGCAAGAGCTCAACTATTAAAAATTCATCTCTTTTTTTTCCCTGTGACTTCAGTTCACTTTTATGATACAATAGAAGTCTCATATTTGCCTGTCTGGTTTTGGATTTACTAATACTAAATTCACTGAAACAGTCTAGTATCTCCTCTGTTGCTTATGAATAATACTGATTATATTTCCCATAGTTAATACTGGTACTAATTTGCATTTTAGTGTGAAAAGCATGCATTCTTTCCAGTTTTTGATACAATCATCAGAAGTTATCAAGTAACAGAATGTTATGGTGATCTTCTATGTGTATGTTGCTCATTCATGATTTCTTACCTCATTAGTAATGGATTTGTGGCTTATATTTCAAAAATACCACATTATTCTCAAGTAACTGATGTTACCGATTCATGCTTTGAAATAACAAAGGGAGAAAGTACTGTTTCTTTTTTTCCCCCAAGGTATTTCCTTTTTTTAAATCTTTTGTACCTGCTGTACAGGTACCATATCCTTGTATGATATACAAGAGTGGTAAGCTAGTGGAATTTCCTTATTTGATACCTTAATTTTTCTTAATAGTATTGATAACTTTCAATTCTTTCCAGGAATTAATCTGCACAATGTCTTGGAAAAAATAGGTACTGTGGTAGAATTATTCCAGATGGGGAACTAAGGTCCAGATAAATTAGTGAAGTCTATGACTTTTGTTCTAATCTTGACTTTTAAACTTAAGACCTCTGTGCTGCAACCATTCCAAATAATGTAGCACTCTGACTGCATTGTCAGGGTTGGAAAGGACCTTTGGAGATCATCTAGTCCAACCCCTCTGCCAAAGCAGGGTCACCTTGCCCCTTGTCCTGTCCCTGGGCATCACTGAAAAGAGTCTGGTCAATTTTGAATTTAATATGTTCAAAATAATGCATTGAGCAACTTTGCTTGTATTAATGAAATTGCATCACTTCTTGCAAATGTTTCCTGAGATGTTTGATGTTGAAGACTTGAGATGTCCACAGTCAGTGGACTTCTGTTTTACTGATATTTGAGCAGTATCAACTAAAAATCTCCTACTGCAGAGACAAAAGTAAAATCCATGTGTCAGTCATCAAGATGCCTGTGATGTGGCTTTTTCATCGTGTTTGGTGCATGTGTTTGTATGTATGTGTGTATATACATAGCTAAAATGGAATGACCAAGGTATAGCTTCCTTTAGCTTTGACAGGAGTCCTGCACAAGCAATTTTGAGGTCTCAACTCCAGCCCTCTGAAAAAAAGGAATATATAGCTAGGAAAGGTCCATTTTGAAAAACAGTGCTAGAGACAAGGCAAAAATAGTATTTGCTATGCAATTACTTGTTCGTTGGTTATATCAAAAGCTGCTTTCAAACATAGGAATAGGACATGTGACACAGTTATATGGATGTCCTGAGTGTTAGGACCTTAATGTACTATTCGTGTTACAGGAAGCAGCGATTGCTTTCTTGATACCTTCTAGCCTAGTTTCCTTGGGGAAAAAAAAGTTGTTTCATGTCTGTATTTCTGCTGGTTTGCATTTGGACAACACAAAGAGAGTGTGACAAAGGGTGGAAGTCTTTAAAAATAACAAAATTCCTTGATGTTTATGAAAAATGGCATCTATATAGGTAAGAGACATTCGAATTAATGCCCTCCCTTAAGAGATAGCAGAAGAATGCAAGTGTTAGACATTTGCCTGTAAATCAGGATGAGAGTGGCTCTTGATTACTTGTAGTACAAGTTCTTTTCCATTGCAGTGTCTCAGATGCATAAAGAAAAGTGAGGTTGTTGTAATGCGTGTTTGGGGGCCAAAGGGCAGATATCCCTCCAAAAAAGGCTTCCTTGCATCTACTGCTCCTGATACATGCTTTTTTAATGGAATTTCATTTGTATGTTCTCCCACACTTAAACATAGTAAATAAAAACATTTGAAGTGTTTTTGTAACAGTGTGAATGTTCGGGGTTTTGTTTTTTTTTTTTGGCAGTTTTGATTTATGGGAATATATTACTGATTCTGGGAAAGTTGTTACTTACCAATGTGTTGAACTGCTAGGGATACTATTCTCTCTATATAGTTTCTTTTTTTCCTACATATAGCAATGCTTCTTAAGATGGAATCTCATTTGGTCTCTTCCAAAGTGTAGAGGATAGGCTGTTGGTGTGTTTGAATTTGGGTTTTTTCCTCTTTCTTTTTCTCTCGCTTTTTTTTTTTCTTTTTTGATTGCCTAGATGAAAGAAATGGATTGAAGCTACAGCTCAGTGTGTACTGCTTTCAATAGTGCGTTCTAGTCTTATAGCTATATCATTGTATCGAATGAGAAGAAGATGCGTGTTATCTAATCGGGCATAAAAAGTAATTTTCAAAAAGCTAAAACTTATAACTTGTATCCCGTATCAGTTTAACGTAACTTTCAAGAACAACGGTCACTGCTGTCCTTTCTCAGTTGCACAGAACACTCCTTCATAAGAATGTAAAAATACACCTTTTCTTTTCTTTCGTAGATGACAACAGTGAGCAATTTCTTTTTTATGACTCTGGTCCAAAAGACATTGCCACAATCTTCTTCTACATGCTCATTGCTATTAATCTGCATGCTGTAATCCAGAAGTACATATTAGATGTAAGTTTATTACTGGGGTATAATTTTTTTTGATAAACATGTTATTTTTAGCCATCAGTTGCTAACAGTTGTTCTTCAAGGTAAGTGTAAGTCATGGTACAAGGAATGGTTTAGCATTTAGAAGCCCTGTTACGATTGATCCTTTTGTTCTTTGACAAAAATGCAAATAGACCTTGGTTTCGTGGTGGACTTGGTAGTGTTAGGTTAACAGTTGGACTTGGTGATCTTAAGGATCTTTTCCAACCTAAATGATTCTATAGTGTTTTTATAATGGTACTTCCTCAATTTAGTAATGGTATAAACCGCTGAGTCTTTCTTTCAATCAATATAACTTATATTTTTCTGTAAAACAGACATCAAATGTTCGTGCCCTACTCAAAATATCTGTGAATGAGATTTGCTGAATTAAATTTGTAAGATATATTCGGAAGGTCTAAAAGGGAGCTCAGACTTCATTCTGTGCTCTGTTTGCACCAACTCAGTTGCAAAGTAAAATGAATATGTTAAAGCCATTGTGAAGACCATCCATTATTGAATGGTCTAAGACTGTCTTCTCAAATAGGTCATCTGAGCCACAGAAGCTCAAATGGTTTTTAAGTGTGCAAAGAAATTTGAAAAATTGAGTAATATGACTCTGATTAGGAAGGGGGAGGGGGGGGTGGATTTTGTATGAATACATTATCTGAATATTTTCCACGTGAACTTTACCATAGTGGCAAGTCTTATTGAAGCTAATTGTCATACAAAGTGCTGATCAAGGTCTTAAATGGTGGGGTCTATGTATTTTGATTGAGGAATGGGAGATTTGGGAAGAAAAAAAAAATTGAAAAAAAATCTTCAAGAGTGAACACTAACTCCCAAGTACCTTTCTTGTCTTAGAAATTACATTTATTGATCTGTTTTTTGTTTCTAGAAAATTAATAGATATCTGCATTTGTCAAAAACAAAGCACAGCAAATTCAATGAATCAGGACAGCTAGCAATTTTCTACTTGTTTTCATGTATATGGGGAGCAACTATTTTGATTGCAGTAAGTCAGTCACCCTATTTGCTGTTTTAATTAAAAAATAAACTTAAATTATTAAGAATCATTTAAGAATTAAATCAATGGCCTTTTTCTTTAGGAAGAATTCATGATGAACCCAATCTCACTCTGGAAAGATTATCCCCATTCTTATATGCTGTAAGTGTTCTATTTTCAATTTGAAAAAATCTGGTACTTCTAATCACTCCAATTTTAGGGAACCACTAATAAGGTGGTGACATTGGTACCTTATAAGAATGACAACTAGATGAAAATACTTTCTTCTGCTTGAAAACTGCCAGCTGTTTTATGCAAAGGTAGTTTTTGATTAATTGAACATCTATCCAAGAGATACATTTCTTCTTACCTTTCTTTAACTTAACCATGGTAGCTGAGTTAAAGTGAAAGAGTTTGCAAGATGGAATATATAGTAGAATGGCTGATCTGTTTGACGCTAAAACATGTTTGTTGGAGACTGAATTTTCAAATTAGAGGGGATTTATATCTTAATTAAACCCAAAACAAGCTGACTTATAAAATCTTGTTGTTTGTCTGGGCCCCTTCGACTGTTTTTTCTCCAATAAGAGTGACAGAAGGAAGCAGCATAATACACATTTTTCAGGAAGGGAGTTCCACTGCTCACAGGATAAACTGTTTGTGTGTTTGGTTTTTTGGTATTTTTTCTTTCCTACTGTCTCAAAAGGTGATTCAGAACTCACAACTTGCTATCAAGAAGATTATGGATGCTAATTCAAAAAACTGCCACCACAGAGTTGTCTTGTATTTGCAGTTCCTGTGATTTGGGAATCATAAACTATAATGAGTCAGAATCAATTTACAATAATTAAATAAAATCTTGTATCTCACATTGAAAGCTCGAAAACTCATCATCTTGTTTTTTCTTAACCTGAATTATTGTTTAGTTTTCAGGTAAAAATCTTCTATATTTGCCAGATAGCATATTGGCTTCATGCACTGCCGGAGCTCTACTTTCAAAAGGTCCGAAAGGTATGGAGAAAAGTTGTCAGTACAGTTAATTAAATATCTGTTCTTTCCAATTTTTCATATTAATATTTTTGTTTATATTAACTATATAAATATCTACATATTCATATGTGTCTATTCAGTTATTTATATACTACTTATATATTTTAATTGCTTGCATTTCCTATCTAATTTAGTCTAGGTGGTCTGTAGTTTTTGATTCAGATATTCTTTCTGGAAATTTATGCAGTTGCGTGAAAAATAATCAAACCTAATGAATACTATGATTTTTCTTTGGATGATATGGTTAATCCGTAACAGCATTTATTGTAATTTTTCTGATTTTAGGAAGATATTCTGAGGCAGCTATGTTATATTTGCCTTTACATTGTTCATATCTCTGGTGCCTATATATTAAAGTAAGTATTTGCATGTCCGTTTTGAATAGATGGATATATTTTCTTCATGATTTCATTAACATTTCTAACTTTTCTGTTTTATAGTTTCCAGTATTTGGGGCTAATTCTGATGATACCTCACTATCTAGTGGAACTCAGTTTTCATGCCTCACGTCTTTTCTACTTGAGTGATAAAAACAAGCAAAAAGGGTAAATCTTGCATGTATTAATTACAATTCAGAACTTTGCTGACATCGCATATAACTGAATTTGCACGTATGTAAAGTACTCCGGTAGTAAACATCACTTCTTTAATGTCCACTATTACCTGCTTTGAATTCACAAGCAAATCATTGTCATTACATAGAGTCAAGGAAGCAAACACACCACGATCATCATCGTAAGGTTTTGCTGAAGCTTTTGCTAAAGTCCCATCTCAGATATCTGTGTATTGGCTTCTCGTTCTGTAAGTTACCTGTTTTCTTAAATGTTCATAAATGTTTGTGTGTAGGGACACTTGTCTTTAAAAACAGTTAATTGAAGAAGTACTAAAAGCAGCATTCCCTGTGAGTTCTTGCAAGTCTCTCTCCTTTTGGTAGGGTGAGAAAGGGAAGTAACTTTATAGCAGAGAAGGTAATGTCTCAAAATGTGTAGTTGATAAGATATGTTCAATTATACATCCCTTGAGTAAGATTCTCAACTATTCTGAAAATTAATGTATATAAAAGTAATGCATTTGAGAACGGAAGGAGATAAGGAACTGAGATATTTAACTGTGAGGCATTCTAGGAAGGATTGGATACGTTTCACCATTTGAATGTGAAGACTTTTGGAGGTTCCAGTTTGAATAAAGTACCCCTGTCCCATTTATGTGTTCTTGTCTCTTATCCTTTCTTAATTTTCTAAGTGGCTGCCCAGCTGGAAGAGATTGTCATGAATGCCTTGCTTCCTTTCACACAATCCCTTATATATAGGCAGCCTCCCTTGAGGCAGTGTAATGCTGCTGCTCTTCTTGGTCTTTTCACAAGATTCATTTCTGTTGCTCCTTAAAGCTAAAATTTTAAATAAGTATGCTGTATGTTCTTTGCAAAAAATCAATGTTCACCGATGCAAATAGGGAAATTGGGAGGAAGTCAGCTTGTATGTCATATTTAATTTAGATGTTTTTGGAGCTATGAGCTCATCTGCTTTTCATTACATGCCATCCATGGAGGCTATATATACTGATCAGGAGAACATAATTTCCAGTTTTATGAAGGTTCTAATGGTCACATAGCAACTATGTTTTTCTTTGGCTGGAAATCAGTTATCCCATGTGCAATATTACCTCAGTTTAAATAACTAGAAATGGAAATTTATTTTCATAGCTAATGAATTGCAGAACTATTTGTGGCATTTTATTTCTATTGCAACATGTAGCAGTTATAATGTAAACTGTGGAAAAAACACAATGTTAAATACTAGGTATTTTTCGTAGCTCAGAATTTATTGTTTCTTCTTGTAGTTCTATATCCAGACACTGTAGCTTTTCTCAAAAATCTTTTTTGGCAGAGGGTGTGAAGAGAGTTGCTTTTTAAGCAGTCTTGCTTATACTGTGAGAGATTTGAAGTACGTTTTCAAATTTGAAACCAGTTGAATGAGCTGATTATTTTTTTTTCCAATGGGAATTTTGGAAAGATACTTTTTTCAGATTGGTAGTGTCTTATTTTAATCCATTCATCAGCCGCACAACATGAAATCTTTTTCCTGTAGAAATCTTTCTGTAATGGCAGTAATAATACCAATTCTCTAAATTAATTATTATCAGCTTAATGAAACTGTTCTTCAGGGTTTTTTTCCACATCCTATAGTAAAAAATTCTAGATGCTGAAAATCTGCAGGATGGCATTTTCTCTGTTACCTATGAAGTGAAATAACTGTCATTTGTTACTTCTACCCTCTCTTATTACCTTCTCTTCTTGTCCTATAAACATCTGGCTGTTAAACATATAAAGAAAATAAAGATATATTGTCTTGATTTTCCAACTGTTTAATGAATGTATATTATAACTTTAGCATCAGCTTTCGGGTTTATAGCATCACCATTACTTATAAATGGCTTACAGCATGAATGACAACTTGAGATGCATCTTTGTAATTCATTATGCTTCCTAGTAAAAATATTGTGAAATGAGGCAGATCAAATGTTTGCAGATGACCAATTTTTTCTCTAATTATGGGTCTCCTCCATCGACATTTCCCTATCATTGCTGAGAGAATTTTAATGCAAAATTCTTTGTATGTTTGACTTTATTGAAAAGAAATGGACTAAAAGGATAAAGCACATTAATTTCATTATTTTGTTTTCAGATTTACTGTTTGGGCTTTACTTTTCATAATGGTGCGTCTTTTTACCCTAACTTTATCTGTACTCACATTTGGATTTGGTCTGGCAAGAGTAGAGAACCCAGGTTTCCCAATAGCAGAAGGAAACTGCACTGTACTCCCTGTGAGGTATAACATGGCTAGTAGACATTCATGCTTGTATAATGTGGCATTTTAAAATATCTTTTAATAAAGTAATCCAGATGATAATATGTTTCTAAGAATTTCCCTAGGTGATGTTTTCCTCTTGAGTATTTAAAGCAAGGGAAATTTTGTTCTCTTTTTCTATCTTCTTTTCACCAGAGTAGTAGAATAGAATTTATGGGAAACAGAAAAAATAAAGAAAGGAAAAATAAACTCTTATTTTTTTTTTTAATTAATTGTTGATAGTTACCCAAAAAGCCTGGGATAATCATCTCTTTAAATTTTTTTTTTCCGATGTCTATACCAGACATAGTATCATTTGGTGATAATTATACCCAGACTTTTTTAACTAATTATTTGTTTGGTGCCTTCCTAAAATATTTTTTGTCTATCTTGTATTCTTGCTTGTTAATTTTATTTTTTTTTCCTCTTTCAGCATAAGCTCATAATTTTAATGTTCATCCTTATAACTTAATGCCTTTAATCAAGTATGTGGGAGGGATTTTGAATCTACATGATTTCTCATTCACAGACAGCTTGGTAGGGAAGGGGCCTCAGTGATATAATTTCCTATCAGCCATTGAAAGCTATGGTCATAACTCCTTGATAAGCATGATTGCCCCTAGCAGTGTACTTACATACAATTTTTATTCACTTTTTGTGTGACACACCTTATCTTGGGTAAAGTCTTCTGGTTTCCCATGGTATGAAAATTTTAATTGTTTTGATAGTAGACTTTTGGAGGGAAAAATAAAACAGGTACAGATTTGCAATCTATTAATGGCAGGCTGAAACTTGTATCTAACTGTCTCCAAAATCTCAAATCTTATTAGGATTGGCTGCCTGGGTGTTGTTTGTCTAACACAAGTCTGGATGATGTGGAAATTTATAAATTTTCAGCTGAAGAGATGGAGAGAGCATGTTAAGAAACAGATCCCAAAGGAAAAAATAACTCCCACAAAGAACAAACGAACAAAAAAGAAACCACACAGAGGTCAGTGGCATAATATTTTTTAAGTTGTTTTTAGGCCAAATGTTTTTATACCAGATGTATCATCTTATATCTTTCCTTCCTGTAATAGAGCAAAAACATCTGTCTTCTGACATGCAGAGAATATAGATAATATTCTAGCTTCTTCAAACATTAGGGCATGTTCTTCTCTAATTCCATATTGCTAAGAGGACAGCACACAGAGTACTAACTGTATTAAGTGTTAGCCCTGACTAATCTTCAGGATTATGCACTGAACTCTATGTTAATCTGAACTCAAGGAATATTTCATGAAAGTGAGCTTAATAATTCCAGGGTTTTCTTTCTGTTTTAAATCAGTCTTTTACAATGCGACTACATATTTTTTTTGATTTAACATCAGAAAAAAAAGTCATCATCTGAAGTCCCTACGGTATTTCATAAATTCTGCTTCTATTATGTTTCAGACCATTAAAATTAAGTTTGTTTGTTCTGTATAAAGCCACATCATGTAAAGAGCATAAAACCCACTAAAAAAAAAACTCCAAAGCAATATCATAGTAGCTGGCCAAGGACAACTAATGGAGAAAGGCTTTTAATTAAATGACATTGTATAATTTCCAAATTCCAATAATTTCCAATAATAATTTCCAATGTTATATCAATTAAATGAGTTAAATGGGAGTTATGAAGATTCAGTAGAGTGAAATTTCATATTCCCGTTAGCATATATATAAAACACTGGATAGAGTTATGTATGAAAGATTCAGAATCACTTCTGAGATTTGAGTAGAGTTTTGAAAAATGCAATTTCTTGGGAATTTTAGCCCAGGCTGGCTCTCTTTCTGAAGTTGATCTTTATGTATTAGTTTCTACCAAGAGGGGTTGAAGCTCTTCGCATTCAGAGATCACTAGCTGAGTCAGCATTAACTGAAACCAATTGGAAGATTCTAGACTGTAATGGTGCTCATAACATTGTTTTTCTTTATCATTTCAGAGCAGCCTTCCTGCTCTGAATGTAGCTGCAGGTGCTTTTTTTTCCTATTTTCTTTTTCTAGTCTTGTATATTATTCTCTTCTTTACAGATGAATAACTTCATTGCTTTTCTGTGTTGTTTTATGAAATTAGCGCACTTCTTAAGTTCCCAATATAATTACTGTTTGGAATAGCAGAAGTGATGCTATAGTTTGAGTTCACGATTGCTCCCGTTGAGCAAAATGAAGAATAGCACAGACATTACAGCCCTCTGCCTGCATACATGGAAAGATGCTGTACATTGTTTATCTGTTTATCTTATTTCTAATTGCCAAAGTATTCACACTTGTAGAAATATTCTGAAGGAGAGCTTTGGTTCCACTGAAGCCAGTAGTTTGGTTGCAGGCCATAAATTGTTACTTTAGGCTACTTGAAGGTAAATAGATTTGTCTTGTCCCCCAGCTCTTAAGCTGAGAATTAACTGCAAATGAGTCTGAATGTGTCTGTAGAGTGGTTAGGCACAATTGACATAGGATCCTAACAGTATAGGAAAAGAATATATATTTGAGGTTGTTAGGTGTGGAGAATTATGTAGCCAAAATAATCAAGTTCAGATTTAATTGGCAAAAGAAGCCCTAGAAGTTAAGTGTACCATAAATCCTTCATATACTGCTTTGTTCCATCTGTCCTGATCTTCTTAAGCTAATGACAGACAAAGCTAGTAAGTGTGAAAAAGCAGGCTGTCTAGGATAGCACATTCCTTACTGGTATAATAGTAAGAATGCTGTATAATAGGAAAAAAACATCCTAAGGAATTGGTAAAAATGATATAGGAAATAATGGAGAACAACTAAATGAAGATCCATGTTAAACTAAGATGTCACAGAAGAAGGGATGTTGATTAATGCTTAGTTAATTAGTAATTATTCTAAATATAACAATGATCAGTTGGCACTCTGAAGAGAGCTTACCAACTGGGCCCACAAGTGTCTATGCTGGCATATTAATAAATAAACTGTTGAGGTAACAAAGCCTACAAACAAAATTATTCTGAATTTCTTACAGCAGAGAGTTGCAGAAAGCTCTTGCAAACAGGAATAAGTAAAAAATGGCAAATTCCTAATTTGTAATGCAATTCCTACATTTCTAAGCTACTCAAAGTACTGCATATTATGAAGGGGAAGCAAAGGAAACATAGTTTATACATATGCAACAATGGACTTCAAACTAGCATTTGTCCCATGAAAGATTTTAAATAAATGTGTTTTTTTCTTGCAAACATCAGGTCAATTTCTTGTTGCAATAAAAACACCTCAAAACACCCTTGGCTAGAATTTACTATCCATTCTATAAATCTGTGTGTGTGTCTGCATCCCAAAAGTTGTATGCCGTGTCAATGACCCCATCGGAAAAGAGCTGGACTATTGCCAGAAAGATACAGAAAAAGATGACAGTAAGGGAAAGACTAACTACTACTTAGCTCCAAAAATGTCTGATGGGAGACACCATAGAGTTCTAAAACTTTAAGCGATTTTGAGTAGGTAAATAGCAAGCTATTGTTTACTATTTCTCATAACATAAGAACAGACAATTTTAATGTAGTAGCATGTTTAAAATGAACACAAAAGGATGTAAAATACACAAAAATTGTTGAAGTAATTTCTGCAAAAGTATGAGCTAAGATTTAATTCCTGGGGTTCAGTCTGGCAGTGGCTAATAAAACAATGGTCTAAATGCAAGTTAGACCTCAGAAGTCAGTAAGGTTCCCCTAGAACCTGAAAGGAAATATGTTGGTAGGACCACTCTGTATTTGCCCTGTTTTTAATACTAAGCATCTGTTACTCGTGGAGATAGGAGACTAGTCTTAGAAGCAACTTTTGTCTGATTCCTGTTCGTATCAACTTTGTACAGTCACAGTTCCTAAAACATTTTACGTACCTAACTCCAAGTTAATTTCAACTGAAGCAAATACTTAAGCTTTTTTGATACTTTTTAAAAATTTTTCCTGGTCTAGTTTCTATATTTTTTCATGTGAAGCAAAATTGTTTGTTTACTGTACTTTAAAATTACAGCTAACTTTGTCAACGGAGCAGCAAAACTAAAAGGTGGACAATCACCAAGAATAAGAAAATCAAAACCAGTATGAGAATACAAGCCAGGGTCAGAAGACAACATTTGACAGAAGACTGTGTCTTAATAAATTGACACTGCAGAGCTATTATTTGTATGTCTTATTATTTCAATGGTTATTATTTCAATGGTTTCAATTTCAGGTTATATTTTAACAATATTTTTGTTAATAACCCTACATTTCACTTAGCTTTAACAATGAAAACAGATGAATTGGTTTGAACTTCTGATTCTGTGATTAGAAGTTATTATAGTTCTGTAATATTTGCATTACAGATGCTTCAGAAGGCTGTCTAAATCTAAGTTATCTATGTATTTGTTTGTTTTTACAAAATTAAAATTCTGCACCAAAAAGATCTTACCATGTTTGTCTTTTCCCTGCCTCTTCCCTCACCAAGCATGTTTTGTCTTTATTCATCTTACATGGAGCAAGAGGTATGTCTGAACTAGCCTGATAAAAAAGCAAAAATGTTCTATACCTGATTTCTCTTCAAAATTACAGATTTAAAGAGGGCAAATTCTGACAAGACGTCACTAATCTTCTTTCAGTATAGAGGTGAGACTAATGTTTAGTAAAGATGCAAATTGTGTGCCTTGGGAAAATGCTAGACTGCCAGATGGATTTTGCGAGGGACTGTACTATCTTGGGGGCAGGGGGAAGAAAAGTAGCCAATTAATCTGTAGTATAATCATGCAAGTAGTCATGTGCACATCAAAATATAAAATATTACCGTGCATCTGCTTTGTTGGGAAATCAGAATTAGGTCCTCTTACTTTTAACCTTCCTCTCCTCCTAGTGGGTATATAAAAGTTGTTTTATCTCCTGAATAATCTTTAAAGATAAAAGGAAGGGCATCTTTTAGACAGTGCAGAAAAGCTTATATTACAAACCTGTGTATCAGTTTTTGAACTGTATGATAGGAATGGGCACATTGTCTCAGTTTTAAAAGCGCAGTAACAAAAAATCCTTCTTTACCTGATACATTTTACATTTTCTTCTTACTGAAGTTTTGAGTTGGCTGTGTGAAGTGGAACAGAGCGGAGGTTGTACGGCAGCAAAGTGATGTGGGCAATAGTGTTGCTCTTGCCGGCTCCTGGTCAAGTCCACTAAAAACTGAAATCATTCAGAGTAGGTTCTAAAAATGCAGGATATTGTCTGGGAGCTGGAGTTCTAAGCAAGTTCTGAGAAATGCTGTCTTGTTGGATACTATGTTATTCTCAGTAAATATTTAATTACTTTGATTATTTTGTTGGTAAATGAATTGGGATGGAGGAGGCAATGTTTCATCTATGTTTCTTAACATTAAAATGGGCTGCTGCATCTACTTAAATTGAAAGCACGTATGCATCACCTTTCCTAAACCATATTAATGTTCACTTTTACCACAAGAAATTTCTAGTAGTTAAAGAAATGGGTGAAAAAAACCACTGATACTGTAAACTATGAAATTTTAGATACTTAGCTTTAAACCTTAGTGGGTGGAACTGACCATATCAATTTACTGACCATGAGCAAGAGATAAATGTTTATAAACTAATATAATTGTAACATTTCTTTGTGTTAGAGTTATGCCCTAAAATTCTTATATGGAGTTACTCTTTCAGTGAAACAGCAACATACTCCAGATTACATTGACTAATGTGTGACTGTCTGATTGCAAAAAATATACTGTTTTGTTTTTAATTCCCCTTGAGATGTATTTTTATTTCAGTTAATTGACTTGCCTGTCCTTTTTCTGGTTAAACAACTAGTGACTAGTGTTTGAAATGTGTTGTTTTTTATGCATTATGGAAAATGAATTTGCATCAATATAATTTAATTGTATAAGCTAAAATTATGGTTTAGTGAAAGGCTATTAAAATATCATAAATTATTTTGTTGAAAGACGACAGTTTGTTTTGCATGTTTTGTTTTACACTATGTTTTACATAAGGATTTGATGATTATTTAATGTATAATCAATAATCCATAGCACAAGAGCCATGTTTTCAGTAGATGTAAGGTTCTTATTATTCACTTGATAAGATATTGCTAAAGAAAACTTTCTCCGTTTAAAAAAAAAAAAAAGTATTCTAGTGATGTATTTGTCATGCATCTCATTTTAGTCTGTAATCTTGTTTAATTTCCTTTGTTGCCACTAAGTAATCTGTTTTATCATTATGCTAAACCAGTTACTATTGATAGTCTCATCAGTTAGACAGATTAGCCACACAAACTGGATTGCTAATCTAGGAAGAAGGTATGTATATAATTTGGATTTTTTTTTTTTTAAGAAACTGAACCAAAACAAAATACACTCCAGTTGTTTAACGTTTTTTACGCATTTCCTGTCAGTGTTGGTTTTCTCTGCAGCTTATTCAGTGCCAGAACTTTTCTTTTCGGTCCCTGTGATGTCTATATGGTAATTTCAGGGTCTTTTGTACACCACCTATTCTTGCCAGCCCCAGTCAAGCCGTCTGCAACCAATCTGCTGCAAACTATGAGTTAGTGTACAGAAAAAATCAAAATAATAATGCAGAAGTTAAAACATTAAAATTTTACAGTCGTCAAAAAGTGCCAGTTCAGCCCCAGAAAACCTGGTGGTAATGTGACAGACTTTAGTTCTTGCTTAACCTGGTTAGATCAGGGAACCCAAAAATAAAATTTGTTTATGAATATATAAAAAAATCCAATACCAAAGATCGGGGGGGGGGGGGGGGGGGGAGGGAGGGGAAGATTTTAGGTTTGGGGAAGCAGGGAGGGTTGTTTTCTTTTGTGTTGTCTTTCTAATTTGGGAAGGGAGGAAGGGATGGAAAGCTACTTCTGTCCCTGAGTATTACTGGAAAATGTCATAGCCTAGAAATTATGGTCTTTTTTTTTTTTTTTTTTTCTGGGAATGTTGTTACTATTTCCTTGCAAAACATTTCAAAAATTACATTTTTAAAAATGATCCTATCAATAGATGGAATGGAAGGAAATTTAAACTCATGTAAAACTCTTATAAAGAGTGGTTTTTAATCATAGCGGGTTTTTTTCTGTCTCTGAGCAGAGGACAATTAAATGGGCTGAAGAAATGGGATGTTTCTCTTGCACTAATTGTCCAAACAGAAATTGGTCTTGGAAAATTTACGAGTCAAATCGGTTTTGTAGAGAGGTGCCCATGTAGAAGAGAAAATGTTTTCTGGACATGAATAATAGGTGTTGGAAAACAATGACTGAGTTATTGTCAAAATAAAAATAAATGGCAGTGCCCAAAAAGTGAGCTATGGGTCGTGTTTCCCTAAGTCTGTGCTTTCATTGGCCTGTGTTTTTTGACCGAGAAAATGTTGGGGTCAGATTGGATTTAATTAGTACGTTACAAAAGTTCAGCTTAAAGTTAAGTGTGTCTCTTGTGTACATCTTTGGCCAAATTTTTAATACGTTTAGGCTTCTAAAGACTGCTTTAAAAGGAATATGCACCAGCAGGTGGAGCAAATAGATAAAAATGTTAAATGTTACAGTTCTACAGCTGTGTTTACTGTGATCAGCCTTAAAGACAAGTACAAAAATTCGGGGAAGGTTTTAGTAATTTTTGTAGACAATCACATGTCAATGAAAAATGAAAACAATTTATCACTGTATGCTTCATTACATAAAGTCTAGAGCTAACTTTGAAGTTATCTGCTTATAATTGCTATAACAGAAACCAAAGGTTAAAAGGGAAAAAAAGATACACAATATATGTACTCTTTTGACACTGGGAGTTTATCAGTCTTGAGTCTGAGGTGTCATAGATGCAGTGTAAGTACAATTTGAAGACCTTATGGTCTGAATGGAAAAAAATATTAATAACACGTGGTTTGTCCAAATAAAAAACCACACAACATAACTAAACACCAGTGTTACTGCTGCCTCTCATTAACCTATTTCTCCCTGCCTACCCCCTCCTGATAAATGCTCTGTTGTAATTCATAGTGGAAGAAGAGAACAGCCTGCAGAAAAAGATTATCTGCAATGGAAGAAGTGGAATTGTTAAACAGCAGACCTCATGCTCTCAGGAAGTGCAAGAGGACCTCACTCCTTGTAAGGTACCCTGACAACACGAACTCTTTCCTGCTGCGATAACATGACAGGGAAATCCGTCTCTAACAGTTGGTTAAATCTGAGTTCATGAATACAAACAGACATTTAAAACTGGTAAGTTCTGAGGTAGTATAACTGCAAGGTAAAATCTAAGGTGGAGCTGGTTTTTTCCAGAACTTGACATATTGACTTTCTTTTATCTCTGGATTTTTGTGGTTTGTAATGCTCATTTCGGAGGTAGCTGGAGGGTCAAGCTGTACCCGTAACTTGCTCATAGGTGTCCAACACTAGTTTGACCTATTTTTTTATTTGGGAATTACTGGAAGGTGTACTTAATAGCTTTACTTGTCTGTCCATCTTGAATACTAATTGTGCCCTGTAGTGAGCTCTGTATGAATAGCTTGGCAGGACTTAAGACCATGCATTTTCATTATTTCACACTTTAAAAATTTGCAAAATAAAGAGCATTTTTATATGGCTGCTTTGTGAGTACAGAAAAATGAGGTATAATATGTTCTCCACAGACCTTGTTTTAGTCCGCAAAGCTTTAAATTATCGTTTTAAAAAAGCGTATGGAAAGAGGATTTATGGAAGTGAGGTGGGCATTGGAAGGTGATATTCAATGATGCCTTCACACCCTCGCCTTGCTCTTTTACAGATGGCAAGTGAGTTGCTGTTACGAGTTAGTGTGAAAACCATCCTTGCCATGTACCTCAAGTAGAGAATGATTGATGCTGTTTATGTTCTCTTTAACTAATAGCCCAACCTGTTTGTGTTTTATTAACCATTCACTTCGCTAGACTGGTTTTTCTTACTGAGTTGGAAAAAAATAGCGCTTGGTGTAGCAAATGCCCCACAAATGTTACTTAGGTATAACTTTCACCTCAGGGTTGTGATTGAATGCCGCGTGCAGGGCTGATACCTTATTGTATTTCACTGAATTTTTAGAGTTGGAAGGGACCATAAAGATCATCTAAAATGACTGAAAGATCAATTCAATCCTTCGAGCGTATAAAACGCTCTTTATTGAACGTGGACCACTCACAGCCGCAATGCTCCGTACCGGGCCTGGTGAGTGTCGGCCTCGACAAGCGGTGCGGCCGGGGGCCTGTCACGGCCTTCCTATGGGACCGCTTCCTCGAGCCCGTTTGGGACTTGCCCTCCTGCGGGCAGGGCTGGGAAGCAGCGGCGATACCGAGGAGCCGGTACCAGACCTGGGCCGCCACCAGTCACCGGGCCCCGGCGGCAGCACACGGGCGGAGCCGCAAGGGCCGCTGGGAGCGGTGGCTCGAAAACCCGCCGGGCCCAAGCGGGCACTACAAGTACCATGATGCCTCGCGCCGAGGGGGGCGGGTCCCGTGAGCGCCCGCGCGGGGCCGTACTACAGGTCCCACAGTGCCTCGCGCCGCTTGGTGGCCCCCTCTCGGGGCGGCTGGTTCCTATTTAAATCGAGGCAGGGAGGAAAATGGCGGCGAGAGGCTGAGTGTGGGGGAGACGGGGAGAAGGAGACATAGCTGGGCTTTGGCTCCTTTCCCAGGTGAGTGGGGTTTGGAGGGAGGGAGTAACGAGTGGAGGGAGGAGAGTTCTAGCTCTGGTTCCCCTGGTTGTGGCGGCGGGGTGGGACTGTGATGGGGGAGGGAAGGGAGCAGCTCGGGGCTGGCCCTGAGGGGCGGCTCTCTGCTCTCCCTCTCGCCCCCCTCCCCAATATGGATGTGTTTCCCTGAGGGGAGGAGGAAGGGGAGCGTAGACGGGCCGTGTGTGAGGAGAAATCCCATGGCTGGGAATGAGCGGGTTCCCGGGCAGCGTGTAAATGCCTTTACCTCTTTCTAACCATTGTAACTTTAGCGCCCAGTGTAGTTGGAGGGGGGCATTCCTGAGGCAGCGGTGAGGGACTCGCGTGGTGAGTGGAAGGCTCCGTATGCCTGTGCGATGCGTGTCTGAGTAGGGTGGGTTTGGGTGGAGGTTCCTCGTGTAGCAGAGAGAGACTCGGGGTCGCTATGGAATTGTGCTGAGAATCGCCCGACCCCCTGTTTCTCAGCCCGAGTAGAGGGTTTTGGGGGGAAATACCTGGGCTAGAATGGCCCCGTCTGCCATTCGTCTGGGCTTATATGATGCTGAGGCGGTTCCAAAGACCTTGTTGTCTGCATTCTCCTTCTGATCATCCTGTAGACTCGGTAAGTTTCAGAGGTGACTTCTCTTGTCTCTGGTAATAAGGAAAAGGATGAGAAATACTGCAAATAAGAGGTTGATTTCTATGCCTCTTACCTATTTCTGCCTCGTCGCTGCAATGAAACTGTACTGTTGAGGGATGGAGATGAGAATTATTTTTTTTTTTCTTGAGGTCACATAGCATTGTAGGTATTAGTGATTCTGGGGTATAAATGGGTGGGGATGTTGTCTGAGCTTGACATAATTCCCAGAGTCCTCTTTGTTTGGTTCTAAAGTTGGTTCTGTTTGTGGTTTCTGCTCCTACTCTTAAGCACAGTCAGGTTTTCTTTTAAAAGAGACGCTTCCCACTCTGTCAGCTCATCCAGTGAACACAGTTTTAAATCAGTCTCTTTTATTCAGGCAATATCTCCTTCCTCTTGAACCTGTTAAGAAAAAAAATCTGTTTCTGCCTTTAAATCTTTCAGATAAAGTTAACAAAAAATATTATGTTGGTCTCTATCTGGAACAGCAAGACAAAACTGAAGCAAATCTGGAAGTGTGAGAGATAGTAATGTCTAGCTGTATAGTATCTATAATACAGTTAAAGCAGACACTTAAAGCTTAAAATCCTGTCATCACTGTTGTAAAAATAAGTATTTTCCCGTGACATATTTCCAATTTATAATGAGCTGCTACACATGAGACAAAGATGTGTGTGTTCTAACTATAAAGACAAGATAGCTTCATAGTAACAAATAGTATCCAAGTGAAAAACCCAGCATTAGAGCTTGGGTTTAGAGGAAGCAGACAAAATTGTGGGTTGCTGCTTTTTTTTTTTTTTTTTTTTAAGAACTAGACTGTGCATGATAACATATAGTAATTGTATTTGCTGTTAGTAGTTGTAATGTGCTGTTTAACAGACTCTTGTTCAGAATTTCATGCAACTCTGTTACTACTACTATTATTTTTTTTTTTTTCATTAATACTGATGGATTTGCTGATGGATATTAAGCCAGAGGTTGGGGAATAGGGGAAGTGATAGCAAACAGAATAAACCCAATATTCAGCCCTGCTTTAAGTACCTTTCCTGATGACAGTGTGCTGTTTCCAGTCTGCTTTTATTTGGCATATGAGTTGTGTAGGGCTTGGGTTGGTTTGTCTGGGGTTTTTATTTATTTTTTAATTCTTCATTTGAAATCCCTGTTCATCCTGGGTTTGGATTTATTAACTTGGAAGTTTGAATTGTCTGACTTTTTTTTTTTTTTTTTTGCACAGTATCACTGAGACAGTATAGTTGAGACAAAATGCAGAGTGGGAAGGAGGAGGAAATCTATTTTACAATAGGATGTTATCTTTTGATCATGGGCTTTTTTTCATTGATAATGGACAAGAAATCACAATCAACACCTTAAAGATTCATTTCTATGTTACAGTTGCATAGGAAAGGATGGGCTTTTTGTTTCTTTTTAAAGAACTCCGAGAAAGAAAGGGTGTCTTGGTTATATTTGTCTGCAGAATCAAGCCATTGGTAGCATGTAAAATGATATTGGACACTACAGTCTGACACTGGAGGTTGCTTCAACTCCTGCATTTAAATGAGCCTCCCTCAAAGAGGTGACTTGAATGACTGTATGATACAGGATTTTCTGCATTATGTTGACAGAAGCTTTTTGATTATGAATATTTAGAAATATTTTACATATTCTTCTGACTTGTTTTTATACTTAAAAGATGGAGGGAAGGGAGAGGGGAGGAATAGTATTCTTTATGCCAAGGATATGAGAGGGTGGTGAAGAATACCTAAACCTGAATGCTGGGGCAGCATGTCTGTGTGCTTATTTCTCTGGCTAGATCTATTGATGTTTGTAAATGTAGCATATTAGGAAAGAGGCGATTGTGAAAGAATTTAACTGCTACTGATTTAAATATGCCATGGAATATATTTCCACTCTGATTTTTGTATGCTGTCTATAGTTAAGGTATATCAAATCCTTTTCTTACCCCATGTAAGTGGGAGGTATACTTCAGATGGACCCTATTACTTTAATAATACTTTTCATTTAATTGGTGTCTTTTATTTTTAGTTGACAGCTATCAATAAGCTGATATTCTTTGAAGTGGAACAAAATTAACTTTCCTCCAAACTCGGTCTCATGAGGGATTTTTAGTCTTTCATGTGCAGTGTGTGGAATTATTGTGTCGGTGAGGCTTTAGGATTTTAGATGTAGACACACGTTTTTCTTTTATGTTGTCTAGATCCAGTCCTATTTCTGACATTGTACAGATGTAAGAAAAAGGCAGTTGCTTAAGACAATATGCTATTTACATGAGAGGGAGAAGAGGGCAAGGGAGCCACCATTGGTTTTTTGCTCATTTTGCTTATACCCTGGAAATTCAGGCTTATTGCTGCTGCTGCTAAGCTTAGGATATGGTGTAAGTTGCTTCTGAGGCTGTGACTGCTTTTGCAATATACTAGAAAAGCGGAGATTATAAGGTCGGCTCTACAGTTATCTATCTACCTTTAAGTATTCCCCGAGCTTGTGTGCTTTGTATGTGTGTGGGGTTGTTGGTTTTCTTGGTTTGGTTTTGGTTATGACCCTACTACCCCACCCCCAAATTGTCACCTTTACTGTTAAATGTGAGCCTGTTCAGGTTGGATGTAGGTAAATTGTCAAATGTTCTTTGTTAGGTTATGGATCATTGCCCTATTGGAAATTTTGTTTTAAAAGCTTTCTTACCATCAAGTGAAGTTCTTTTTTGAAGATTACTGTAAACATGGGTAGTGTCATAACTTGAAGTCTAAAAGCTTCATAACTGCATTTTGTTGACAAGATTGTTGTAGAAATCTGAAAACACTGTTGAAGTTCTCCAGAAAATGTTGTAATTGTTAGGTCAGGGCAAGCAATTTTCATCAAAGTTGCTACACATGTGGCTAAACTACATAGCAGTTTAGCCCTGATTTATCAGGTGCACCTGAAGATGGGGGAGGAGGGAGAAGAGGAAGGCTGTGGAACAATATAACTGTTATACTGCTAGCCATAGTGACTAGCACCTACATTAGCCTTGGCTGAGTATGAGATTTTGTCACAAAGCCTGGACCCTTTACTGCTTGCACGCTTCCATGCATGTCAAGATGTGTCAGAGCCATTGAATGAGATCATCTAGTACCATAGGTATACCCAGAAGGCCTTTCAGAGGCATATTTTCAAGGTAGGTTTCTCTATATAGTTGCACAGAATATTCTGTATGTGACTTCTGAGTTATGATTTTTTTTCCTCATTCTGTTCTCTGAAGTATGGAAGTGAGAAAATGAGTTGTCTGCCTTTTCAAAGGCAATACTGAAACAGGTTGCATGGCTAAAAATGTTATCAATAGAATACATTTCTCTTGGGTAGTTGTAGCCTAACACTTGCCCCCACCCTTGGCAGTGGTAGGATGGGTACTGAGTGGAATAAGGCAGAAAGAAAAGGCTGACGTACCTTTTATCTCCCTGGTCTCTGAGACCGTAAGGGTATTTAGTGTATAGATGAAACTTGTTCTTTGGGATTTGCTTTGTTTGCCTAGAATCTCCACAGGGCTACACGTGTGCTTTTTCTTGTGAGCTTTTAGGTGAGATGGAATAGAATGAGATACCTTGTCTCTTGTGAGTAGCTTTCTCTCAGCAAACACAAATGGTAAAAATGAAATTTTCTGGAGTATTTTATCATTAAGCCATACAAACATGTTTTTGAACAACATTATAAATATCAAAGAATTAAGAATGGATTGTGTTCCCTTCAACAAATAGTTAGTTCTCAAATTGTTTCTAATGAAAATCCTTTCTAATGTCATCTTCAACCTGGGTTTTACTATAGTTAGAAATACCTGAACAGGAACAGTTAGTGAATGCAGGAAAGGGAAGAAAAAATTATTCATATGGAAACCACCAAGACTAGGAAAAAGCAAGCCAAAATCTGTTGTCTAAAGGCTATGTGCCAGTTGTCTTTGCTGAAGAAAACAACTGGTAGATTAGGTGTTTGCCTGTCACTTCTAGTGTACCAGTGCAGAAAAAACCAGATCAGCCTGTGTGTTCAAAACAATTGTCAAAGACTTTCTTGAAAGCTTAATCAATTTATTTGATGTTAAGCATTTCTTTTCAATGCCAGTGTTTCTCTGGGTCATGTCTGCAACAGAATTGTAGTGCAGTATCTTTCTTTCCCTAAGGCAACTGTAGCAGAACTGTTAATTCCTGTATCATGCCCCTTCCAAGTGTCTTTAGAATACTCATTTATCTTTGTAGTTGACCACAAACTAGGTAGGACTTCAGTGTCACCATGCTGTGTCTAGGGAAGCATGTCTCTTCCTGTTACTGAACCAAGTTGTGGGCATAGTTGTGGTGACATCATGAGATGCTGTATTAAATTAATGTTTTCTTGGAGGTAAGAGGAAATCACCTTTATATGACTATAGATGTGTTAATGAGTATAGAGAAGGAAGGACATTTAACAGATAATTTCAAACTTTAAAGGAAAACTATATTTTTATTCCAGATCATATAGTATGCTTCTATAAACAATTTAAATAGTATCAAATGCTTGTCATCTTAACCTAATGAAGAGGGAGTAGAAGAGCTTTAAGTCAAAGGATCTGTCATAATGCATAATAGGAAACTTTTAAAAGTGATTGTCAGTGGCTTTTCTTCACAATGAAAGCTTTATGTTAAAAAAGTTGGTGGTATCATAACTTTAACTCAATGCTTTCAGGTAATGCATTATAATATAAGTCATGAGACGTCAAGCCCCTTAGGAAGAGTTGAAGAGTTGGTAGACATTTAAAAAAAAAAACAAAAAACCACCACTCCCTCAAACCTCTCTTCCCCAAACCTTGTTTTTCTAGAAACCTGAAGTTTCATAACTGTTGTGACAAACTTGAGAATTACTCTGTGTGTGGATATATATATATTTTTTTAAAAAAGGTGTAACTTGCTGATAATGTTCCCAGTCTACCAGATGGTGCAATATTGAAAACTGTTAGCATGGTAAAATCAAGCAAACTGTTTCTTATCCCATGCTTTTCTGAGCCGCACAAAGTGAGTAGGTAAACATATATATTTGTTCCACAAGGACAATGCAAAGCTGGCTCACTAGCACCAGTCACTGCAAAACTACTGTTGTAATTCTCTTATGTGCTGTTTTGGAGACTCACCTTTTTATTAAAGACTTAAGAGAACAAGAGCATAATCTTGGGAAGAAATGTGAAAAATAGTTGAAGTGTTTCTGAGGTTTCACTCTGCCAGAGAATGACTAAGCAATGGAAGGTTACAGTAGTGATGTATGGGTTGTTTTCCATTTTGCTCATCTGAAAGCCTCTGAATTTCTGTTTTTCTAAGTCTTAGGTAGGTCTGTTACTGCTCAGAGCTCTAGCTGGTGCACAAGATATCAAGTGTAGCATATAAAGACTAAGTAGCTATTTCTACCTTACGTTGGCAAAGGGTGCTATTTTACTATTTCTCTGTAAATCAGTTAAATGTAACTTTAAAAATCTTGTGAGGACAAAAATCTGTGGTATATAGATGAGCTGCTTTCTTGACTCGTGTAAGCAATAAGTCACTTTTTTAAAAAGAACAACAAGAGGTCTAAAAGAAAAGAATTTATTTTGGTAGGTCTAGGAGGGAACCTTTCTAGACTGCATGGATTTAACACTTTGTTGTTAGTTCCCATTGGCCAAATATTGATGAGCTGAGTGATTTACATATAGATAATGGTGTGAAGTCAAATCCAACTTCCAGTGCTGATTCAGCATGAAAAGTTTGGTTATAAAATCACTTCTGAACAGACTTGCTTAAAGTACATCAATCAGCTTCTGATTAACTTTTTATCAAATGATCCTAGAAATCATGTCTTTCAAACAGTTTCTTAGTTAGCATGAATCTGAGGAAATTATTCTTCTGGGAAGTCTAATAAAATGCAGTTAGAAGTTGTTACACATGCGCACCTAACAATATAAAATACAACAATTTGCTTGTGTTGCTCTACATACTTTATTTTCTCTATGGTTACCTTATGTCTAAAACCACAATGCCCTGCCTCACTGAAACATCCTGAAGTGATAGAACAGGTAATGGAGCAAGGAGTGGATTGGGTGGCTTTTGTTGCTGTATCTATTAATGGAAGGGTTAAGCAAAAGGCAGAAGTAAGCAATTTACCTTCAAAAAAAAAAAAAAAAAAAGTGGCATGCATGTTGTGTACTCCAGTGGTTTGAGGAAACTTTTTATTGTTCAGAACAGTCAATCAAGAGGACTGTGTTCTGTTCTTTCTGAACCAGTCTGAAGAACTACAACCTAAAGCCCGGGTACCGTCCCCTGGTTTTGCCTTGTACACTCAAATTGTAATTCTAACGCCTCACTGATCACCCTGTGGAGTATATTAACATCTTAGCATTGCTGGTTTTGTCAAATACTCCAGTTGTGTTTTCGTCACGTTCTCTGGAGGCTAGTGATTCACAGGAAAAGGGAAACTTCTGGGCTGCATGCTTTTTGCAACCAACACCTCTGTTAACCTAGAATGTCTATTTGATGCCGCTTTAAGAGGAAGGCAGTTCTTTTGATCATTGCACAAAAAACTGGGGAAAGAAATAATCATCTATGCTGGCTGGAGTAGCTTTTGATCACTTTTGTATTACACTTGTGGGTTTTCTGTTGAAGCTCCTAATCTTTTGGTGATGCATGTTCGTAGCTCATAAACAAGACTTGTAGAGGTAAGGTGTAGAACCAGGGCTAGCAAAATTGCCAAACTTGTATTGGCTGTGTTAGAGATGATAAGAAGGTAGTAGGGATGGTGAGTGGGATCCAGCGAGATGTAAAATGAGTGGAGATTTGAGGAACTTGAAGGAGAGCCATCATTTGATAGGGACGGGATAGCTTGCATTATTGTACACTTTATTTTTCTGTTCAAATGTACAGCTACAAGGTAGCTTTATCCTGAACTGCTTCATCTTCTCTTACCCGTCTGTCTGTAGCTGGACCTCAGATGACCTCTGTTGAGAAATTAATACGTACTGTGATAATATTTCAGATTGGCCAAGCAATGCTTTTGGTATATGAGCAAAGTTTTTTCCTTCCCCCTGCCCCCCATCTTAGCACTGCTTTATGTCGATGAAACTTTTGCTTAAACTAAGTATTCCATCAAGGCAAAAATGTAAAGTTGTTTGAGCTGTGCATTTGAGAAAGCTTTTTAAAAGTCTTTTAAAGCAGTGGAAATTTCCAGGCTTCACCAAAAAAAAAAAAAAAGAAAAAAAAAAAAAGATTTGAAGTTCTGGTCTAATAACTGCTTTGCAAGAAGAGAGAAATATGAAAAGGAACCGCAGACATTCTGGATGTCAGCCTGTGAAATTTTCCACTATTTCCTTTAATAACATGCAGGCATGCTTATACTGCTGGAATTTCAGTTAGAAGTCTCATTCTGACTGAAACTTTAAGCTACTTGGTGGGCAAATGCTCCCTGAAAACGAATTGTCAAGAAAAAAGTTGTCACTTGTAAGAATGTGCATAAATCGCTCCCATGCTGGATATCAACTATTGATTATATTAATCTTGCCTTCAATTTCTTGTTTTACAGTTTGTGTTAGCTGTTACTAGATGGTAACTGTCAGGTGACAATCCATCGTTTCTTGCTTCTGATAGTAATTCTAGACTAATATTTCCAATAAGGACTGCATGTTTTTAAACCAGAAATCTTAATTTTTGTATCTTTGATATACTAAAGGAAGAAAGACATTAGGAAACATATCCTGTTCTAATATTCTTCTGTGTAACAGTTAACTTTAAAACCTATTTAATGGTTATTTATAAAATTATTGTAGGTTCAGATACACTGCTGAAAATCAAACTGAAGGGATCTGCAGGTTCAACCTCATTTGTCTACCTCCAAGCTCTTTTCTGTTTAAGTTCTTGTTTACCAAAAGGCTCCTTGACCTTTCTCCAAGATCTAGAGGACTCTGTACTTTGAATGTGCCTTGTCTTTCTGTCACTACAGATATTTATTGTTGACTTATGCTCTTTTGGGTTAGGGCTTAAAGAATACTTTATATAAATGGGTTGAGAGTTTTTTTGCTTAAATGCTGGGATGGGAGCTATGGTGGTATATTGTGCAGAAAGCAAGCAGCATCAAAACAAACTGACTTCTTTCCAGTATTGATTGAAAGTATAAAACCAGAACCCTTTAGATGCATTCCCGTGGAACGCTGTCTTTCCAAGGCAGTGTGGTACGCTTCCACAGCTGCTCAAGCCAAATCAGAGCTATTGTGCTTCCTTTCTGTTACCTCTCCTCCCTTTGCTCTGGGACTGAGGGCCTTGCAGTCAGCAAACAGATTTAATTCAAAACTGTCCATTCCTTCCCTCCCACCAACAAAAAAAACCTGAACCCCAAAACCAAATAAAACCACCCAGACAACTTCTGGCTGTCAGCTGACTCCTAGTTGCGCAAACACCAGTAGTAGTGCAAGGGAATGGGTGGAGTGGAACTAGAGCAGCCATAGTTGTGTCAAAAATTTAAACTAGATGGAGTTCCTGTAACACTCTGTTCCTGACACAAACGTGTTAGAGAAGAGAGACTCAAGTGGTACCTGGGTGTAGGAGAAATTCAGCAACCTTTGTCTGCCCTGGGGCTGTAATTAGAAAGAGTTGGTGGAGTTACTAATTATGTATTATTACTGGTAGTTCCTTACCTGTTGTATCTACATTGGGAAACTAATTTCACTTAAGTCAATAGGGATTAAGTAGATATATTGAGTGCTCTTCTGAAAACTGATGTTGAGAATCCTGTGAACATTTAATGTGTATTTGTTACTAGTGTAGTTCGTATACGTATTGCTGAGCAGAGAGAACCTACTGAAAGGGGTAAGTACTGCAATAATTCTATTTTGGGGTAGAATTAATCTATCAAATGGATAACTTCTGTAGAGACTCAGAGGATCAGCAACCCCATGCTATTGGGTCTAGGGATGAAGGATTTTTAACAGGACTGTAGGATTAGAATATATTAGTTCATGTTATGAAAAAACTTCTTATTGTTTGTTTCTCTGATGCTGTTGTAATCAGTGGTCCTTTATAGGTGGTAAGGGTCTTCATGGTTTCTAGGTTGAGGTTAAGGACTAAGAAAAGTAAAGATCTTTAATAGCAGGTGATACTTGTTTCTAAATGAACTTGCAGAGTAGATTGATGTACTTGGCAGCATTTATAGAATCAGTGCTTAATAATCTGTAGTGCCACTTAAGTTCTAGATTTCATTTCCACAAAATCAGAGTTAAACTTTTTTGTCTGAAGATTTTTTGTTTTTTTTTAATGGAGACAGAAACAAAAGGAGAGGAGAGGACAGTACAGGGCAAGCTTTGTGTACAGCTGTGTCTTATTTTATACCAAAAGTGCCTTTCATGTGTGGGTCTAGATAGTTTCCAAAGTTAACCTGTACAGCTAGGCCAAAATAAACAACTAGGTGCAAAGCTGAAGACAAATTATTGTACTCTGATAAAAGTATGTTTACTGTAGGAAGCTATTGCTAAATAGAAACATATTCTGTGTTTATATGAACACTTGTTCAAAAGGATTCTGTCAATTCCTATACACAGATTGATAGGACACGGGTCAATACAGAATATAGCCATCTTACCTGCAACTTCACAGAGGTGATGAAAGTGGGAAGAGTGGCACGTAAGTCATTGACAGCATCATCAATCTCAAACAATACTTTTTTGAGTTGAGGTGGCAGTGTTTCCAGACCTCCAAAAGCAACACAGCTGAACCCTTTTGATTGGTAATTGCACTATAACATGCAGTTGCCAAAATAACTGATGGTTTTTTGGGTTTAGGGCCCTATTGAAAGTGCTTAGTATTGTCTGGGAACTTTTTTTTCCCTGTTGTCTGTTTACCTTTAGGTTACAGTTATGGATGCAGGAGTTCCTCAGCCAGGTTTCAGGGCAGGTACTTAACTGACTAAATTAACTATGGACCAGACTCTTTAGCTTGGAGTGTCCAAAAGCCTGTTTTAAAGTGTGTCTTTACTTCTAACTGGAATTGACTCTTAGATGTCACGCAGATTCCACTGGTATGGATGTTCAACAAGTGTTTTCCTTTATGATAAGGGCAAACCCATGAAGTGAGTTGATGTTGTCAGAGGCAGAGCAGTCCTAACTCTTGTTTCTAATTAGAATGCACAAATGTTTTACCTATAAAAGAATCTCTTGAACATCAGTAAACTATGAAACTTATCTGATTGGCCTTTTCTGCTGGCTTGAGGTTAAAAAAAATTAGTAGTCTTGAAACTGCAGTTTAGTTTTCAAGTAAACTTTAATGTCTGGCTGCTAGCTTGTAATTAACTGTCTTAATCTGTTGATTAACCCTTTGTCTTTAAAAATAAATGGTTCTGCTGAACATTTCTGTTAACTAGCAGTCTTCAATTCTAGATGTTTCATTTTTATTGACATTTCAGTAATGATTCACCTTTTCCTTCCTCTTCCAGAGCTCACAAGAAATAGTAGCATGCTATGTAGAGAAAGAACCTTTGGGGCAACACTACTTGTTTAGTGCCAGGTTGGTTTGAAAGTTTATTCAAGGTGATGAGGTTGCACAGGTGAGACTGAGAATATTCTGGCATGCAGAAATAATCCATTGTGGTCCAATTGCATTAAATTTGATACAGCAGGGCTCCATAAAGTTTATTTGTATTAGAGAATCTGAGAAAAACCAACAAACTTTAAGAAAGTTATGTGCTATTGCAAGGTTTCTTCAGTAGTCTCATTTCCTGGACCAAGGACTGCTCTCTGGATTAACACACTGAATACCTTCAACTTTCAGTAGGGCATTATTTTATGGTATCTTATTTAACTGTTGCACTGAGTGGACTTTGATATCCTTAGTTATATTCATACAGGGTATCCAGTGTCTACCATAGCACAAGAGGTTTTTAAAATAATTCTTAAAAAAAAAAAAAAAATTAAAAAATCTAGTAACTTCCTCCTTAAATATTGAGACGCTAATACAGGATAGATATACTTATTATGGATCTGTTGCACCAGATTGGTGGTGTCAGCTGAGGATGTACCACATTTGTGGTGGTGTTACTATGGCAACTGCCTTCTAAGAGCTGTCTCAAGGTCACTCATCAGTTGTAGCCTGGAGTGCTTGCTGCTTAAGCAAAATATCTACACCAAACAATTCAGGAAATGATCATTCTGCTTTGAGAAAACAACAATAGGGACACAAAGCAGTATTTTATTTTTGGGTTGAGGGAAAGGACATTCTCTTTTTTCTGTATATTTATCTGTCAGATATTTGAAGACTCTTAGAATCATTGAGGGGTGGATTTTAGTTGAAATGTAAATCATAAGTAATCTAGTATCAATGACGTGAGAAATGTCTTATTTAAAAGCAAAATAAAACAAAAAATTTAATCTGAAGAACTTGAACAGAAATTGGTGACCAAGCCTGAAGTTTATGGTGCAAAAATGACTGCCTGCACCAGTGAAAATTTAGACAAGATGGTGAAAACTTGCACTGAGTTGAGAATTCAGAGCTGCTTATACTTAAAGGCTTCTTTTATGAGAGATCCAGATGCATTCTCGCATCTAAATCCTAGTGGATGTGGTTAGAGAATGTCAAATACACTTAGCAGCATTTTCAGTCTAATGCACAGTGATTCAGAGATAAGACTAGAGAAGGGGTTGTTCAGGTAGTTGATCTTATGTCTGAGGTTACAAGAGACTCTGTTATCCTAAATGCATAAAATGGAATCCACTAGACTAAAACTTAATTGGAATGACAAAGTGGTGTTCTCTTGGTTTGGTTGGTTACCTGACTAGTAAAAAGCTACCATGTTTTATGTGGCTTTTTGTTCGGTTGGTTAGTTTTCTTTTTTGATTTAAACTTAGTTTTCCTCTTCCCTCGTGCATCATTTCACGGCCTAAAATAGTAGTGTGATAGCAACAGAAGCAGCCATTAGATTCAGCAGTTGATGTTATGTCTGACTATATTTCAAACCTCTTTCACAAAATGATAAGCTATTGTTTTGGGAACTTAATGTATTCAGGTGGCAATTTAATCCCTCCTTTGGCTCTTTAGGCTGAACAGACCAAGTTCTTCTAGCTTCCTCTCAAAAACATGTATTAGCTGGTCTCCCCCACACACCTGTTATTTTTTAACTTCTGATTAGTTTGTGGGTTAGGGGAATATTGTTATTTCCCAGCTGCATGATTTCTATATCTTGTACTGAGAAATACTTTACAGAGCTGTCCCACAATCATTTCTGTTAACATCTTTGGAGCTGTGGGACAGGAGTCACTTCCTATAGCATTATCTAGATTTGGTGCCACTCTCTGGAACTGGATTTGGAGACGTCTGTCTTTAAATAAACATAACCAAGACTTGTATTGTCTTCAAAACCTTTAAGAATTGGGATTGGTTGGAATTTTTATAGAAGTAGGTTCAATAGTAGTTGTCCATAGAACCCAAGGAGCTCCATCCTTGGAGTACTACTAGTACTACACAGAAATGACAGATGAGCTGGTACTTCTATTTCTAGATTAACAGGATATATATTTAAGAAGGGAATGAAAATGTAAGAGCTAAGGATATCAGGTTAGTAATCCAGTCTCCTTCCACCCTCAGTGGAGCAAGCCTAGACTGTAGTAAGAGGGTAGAAAAAAGTTGTACAAACTGTTGGTAAAAGGAGGATAAGAAAAATCTCTAGCTTATGAAGGTTGGTCTTTAAGAGGCATTCATGTTAAGTGTCTGTATCGTTTTCTCCAAAGTAAACAGTCAGTTCAAATTTTAACACAGATTATAGCATGAAAATACTAGTGTATCCGTTCCTTTACTGTGAGGCCATAGCAAGAGAACAAATTTCACCTGTGCCACAGAACAGAGGTTTCCAGCGTGTGATACACAAGTTATATCCACATGACATGAGGTAGTGGCATATACAAACACTTCCTTGTCTACAAAATAAAGTGTCTTACACAGGCAACTGAGAAACTGCACATGGGGAAGTATTTACTAAGAGATAATTTCAGCCACAGGGCTGGTATCTGCATCACTAGTTACTAGGGACATGTTTGCAGTCTGAGGTACAGGCTTACCACCCCAAAGCTGCTCCCCTTGCTGTACCACCGCAGGATGACTATCTTGTTGCACTGGTCTGTGAGCCTGCACTCAGCGCCGTGGTAAATTTATCCAGACTATTGACTAAATTCTTGCTGAATTCAACATCTTGGCTACACTGCTGGTAAAAGGTAACTGCAAAGCTACCTAAGGCATATTCACGAAAATTTCATTAAAAGAAACCGTTGTAGAGCAGATACCATTATCTGCTTAAGAGAAAAATCAGGTTTGTATTTCACTTTATGCACACTCAAGAGGGTTTTCCAAAACTGAACAGGCTAGACTTGTGGGTCAGCTTTACACCTGTGGTTTTTTATGGTATTTTACAGTATTTTATTCCTATTTAAGAACTGTCTGAGAGTTCATGAGAGAAACAGTCTGCTCTTCCACAGCTGTTACAGATTTCTGGAGGATGCAGCTAGTTGATTTTTTTTTTTTAACAAAAGCAGGTGAGCTAAGAACCTCGACAGTGGCAATGTTTTATTCCAAGTATATGTACTGACTATAGACAAAATAGGCTAAAGTTTAGCTACACTAATTGCCTCAGCCAATTTAATTTTTTTTTCTTTGCAGTAGCAAGGCTGTTTCAACTTTCTAATGTAATATGTTGAACAAAAGGTTGGATACTTTCCTATAGTCATACTCACTCCCCTGAAAGTTTCTTCTATTGCGGGGCATTGCTATTTAGCAATTCCAATCCAGTCTAGACTTGTTTTTTCTGGAATAATAATGAAAAAACTTGCAGATCTTCCAGGCTTTTCTTCCTCCCCAAATAAAGTTAGCAAGGCACTTCACCACAGATTGATTCATTTAGGAAAGATTTTAATGTACTGTTATGTTAGAAACAACAAAAAAACCCACCCTGCCAACAAAAAAACCTGTGCATGAAATGGAATGTTTCTCTCCTAGAGTTACACTGGCTCCATAGCATCAACAGTGGAAAAAAAATAAGCAACTAACAGCCCTGGAGAGACTTTAGCTACATCAGTTGAAGCTAGGATATGGCTAGGGTATTGGTTAGTCTAAAATAAAAACAAAACCCCACCCACAGAACACCACAAAAGAATACAGCTGAAAAGTGGCTTGTTCTAACTTGCCTAGTATATTAAGGTAGCATTTTTAGCATATTCATGCTAAATTAAAGGCCTTGCCTCTAAACTGGGGATTTCAGAAACTGCTTTGACTTTTCTCTATGTAATACTTGCATAGGAAGTCCTTGTGCATTTCAGTATTACTTTCAAGAACCCGAGAGGGCATGGAGCACAATTAAGCAATTGCTTAAGTTCTAAATATGAGATTGGCCACCATCAGTTAGTTTATAGCCGGTATTTCATAGCTGGAGGAATTTGCATTAAGATTTGTTACATAAAACAATACTGTAAACATGTTTTGCAGAACAGATGAAGCAGCTTTATTAATTCATAATTCTTATGAGAGGATATACCAAGAAGACTCAGCCAAAACAGCTAGTTCTGCAGAAAAATTGAACTACTGGCACTTCTTTTGAAGCAAGTCTGCAACAAGCCTAAGGTGTAAAACTCTTTACCCACATTTCTAATCAACTTAAATTTCTTCACTGGAAGTATTTTAGCCATTCTTTCCTCATTCTAAGTGCAAGAAGAATTTCTTGACAAAGTCTGCTGGAATATTATCCAGTACGACATTATCTTGAATCTGCTTCGCTCCATGCACTCAACGCTTGTAGTCCTAGATCGTATCTCTGTTTGTCAAAAAGCTAGAGAAACAGAAGGACAAATCACAGATCAAGAGTCAGATAAAACGAAGAATACTTAAGTGCTTTGGCAATTTCAGATAAGCAGAAAATACAGCTTCTAGAATTAAGATGTTTTCGTTGTTTTTCATTTGGGATAATTTGTTTATCTTGGTTTTGCTGCCATATATCCAGATGTGACTAAACTGTCTCCAGGCAAAAGTTTACCGCAACACTTTTCTATTTCTCTGGCTACAAAGATATTACTGTCATCTTGGAAACGTTAACTTCTGTATTAGTTAAAATTTACCACGACAGAGCCGAAGTTACTGATGTCAGAATTGGCAGAAATTAATTTAATCCTCTCAGAGAAAGTAAGTTATTGCTTACGTGCAGTAAAATAACATGGAGATGGCCACTAATTCACTGTTTTGCTAGCGGTCATCTGAAAGATTTTAATATCTGCCATATGCATATAAATGTGTCATGGTCTCTGCTAGTGCTAACACTATCTCTGGGAAAAACAGGTAGTTCTTAGGCTCTAGAGTTGGTAAAAGAGTTCTGGTCTCCAAGGAAGGCTATCTATCATCTGATGGGGGTGCTCACACATACACAAGTGCTCAAAACAAGTTTGTTATCTCTTAAAGCCAGGCAGATGCTCCTGCCTCTTCCCTATTTGTTAGCATCCTTGAAATGCAGAAGCATTGGGCTTGTTTTCAAAGGCGTTGTCTTTCTTTCAGTTCACTATTATGTAAACTCTCTGCTTTTTCCTAGTAAGTCAATCATGAGATTGTAGGTTGGTTTGATCTTGTGAAATGTTTTAAAAGGTACCTTCAGTAGGTCTTACTCCAGTGTCCTAAATTTCACTGGTGAAAAGGTGTGCGAAAGGAATTGTTCCATTAGTATCAAACTATATGGATGTGAAGACTAGGTTTCTCTGAACTAGAGCAAAGGGGGAATCCAAAATTTGGGGGTTTGTTTGGTGGGTTTTCTTTTTAATTTTGGGATTAAGCTTATGCTTATGAAGCACACAAAAGTTATGAAAACAATAATAGCAAGCAATTAACCGCTACTTTCTATAGCAACCTTTAAGCCTTGATTTAGTATACTCTGACAATGGGATATTACATTAATTGGCCTGGTCTCAGTAACTTTAGCTGAATTATTTGTTGGGCCACATATTTATTTTTTAAAATACATAAATTTCTATATCAAACTAACTTCCTAGCTGCTCCTAATCCTGTCTCAAGTATAAAGCTACTGCTAATGAGAGGGGACTTGGCTAAAGTTAAAAATAGAGCACATTGAACTTGACGTGAACCTTAATATCTTTTCCAGCTTTTACAAGGATTGTATTGTGAATTGTGTATTGTTTAGTTGGTTTCTCACTGATTAAAAGTATTGAAATAAACCGTGCATTGTGAAATAAAGCTGTTGTCAATGCTTGTTTACATTTTGGATATCTTATCTAAATGTTACTTTACAAACTTGATGCAAAGTTCAAGCTTGGAGATGGGCTTTCGAAGTCTTAAAAAGACTTTTTTTTTTTTTTTCCTAAAGGCAAAATATATTGCTGAAGACATAAGACAATTGAAATTAGTTAATTGTCAAAGCCTAAAACAAACTTGTTTTGTTTACTTGGTCTTTGGATAAAGCCAGTGTGGCAGATCAGATATTTCACTATATGGAGTTTGTTACTACAGCCTTACAGAAGTTTCCAGTGTTCTTTGAGCTTTGGTTTTACAGTTATTTCTTTATTCTGCTTATTGTAAATTCATTTATTGACGCATCTGATAAGTTTGCTAATTACTTTATAGGCATAAGACTGATCTTGACTAAAACAGTTCTGCAAAGTTTATTGCATGAAGATTTGGTGAACTTAAGGAAAACACCTCTCTAATACTACTTCTTCTGGGAATCTATTCTAATATTGGCTTGCTTAGTTCTGATGTTTTATTCTTGTCCTCTAAGAATGTAGGCTTGGTAACTACCTGTAATAATTGCAGTCACTGTCAGGGTAGTCACCAAAGAAGAAACAATTTAAGGGATATAGGGGAACTTTATCTTCTAGGTGAGTGGCTGTGTGTGTTCCTAGCATTTGATTTAGGAGACCTGTCCTTATTCCGAGTGATGCTTTTGTCTTTATGCCTAGTGATGTACTTAAGGGAGAAGCAGGGCTGCTATAACCAATAGATTTTTGCCCAATTTTCTTCCACTCGGTAATTAAAAAAAAAAAACAACCCTGAATTAATTACTCTGTCAAAATGACAGACCAGTGCTAAGAGTATTAAAAAAGTTGAGTGTTGTGAGTAGTCAGTGAAGAAAAATGAATATAAAATTGAAAATACTGTATCATTTATACAGTCATGTTATGCCTTGCGCTTGAATATAAGTAATTCTGGTCTGTGCTGTATCAGAGTATAATGGACTTTCTCTGTATTTTTTTTAAGATCAAAGCTTAAATTTTTTCATGAGAAACAGAATTTACCAGCACTTCTTGGCCATCTTTTTTTCGCTTGAGAGTACAAGGCAGATCTATACAAAATAACCACAAGTGTCACGGAAAATCAACAGGAAGAAAGTGTTTTCCTCTTCAGTCATTTCATTTATTCTCCTCTTTATTATCAGATGGCAGAGTTAAAAATAAAAAACGGATACTTTTACATAGTGTAGAGCTTAGCTACAGAACAGAGTGCCCCAGAGTATTTTAGCTGCATTAATTTTCATGGGTACAAGGAGAAACTTACATAGAAGAGAAATCCAGCTGCTGGGAAACTCACTCCTTTTGAACCAGGAAATTCCTGAGCCATAGATTGTGAAGTTTGAGAGTATGCTGAAACACATTCATATGCTTACCTTTTTCTTTCTAGGCATTTCTACTGGCTTCTGTTGGAGAGAGAACACTGTGCTAGGTAAGTCGTCTTTTTGAAGACTTAATTGTCCCAGACTACTTTATGAGAATTGATCCAGAGAAAACATTGGTATTTAGGATCTTAGGAAAAGGGAGAAAATAATGTTAATACTCTTAGAAAAGTAAAGGTATTTTCTTATGTTCTATATTAATATTGTATATCATTTGCTTTCTTCCACCTTTCTTAAACTTCAGAAAATGCATGGTGTTACCTGGCCTCAGTATGTATGATAGTAACATTTTTCTGTGTATGTACTTGTCTTTAGTTTTTAATTCTCTGTATCACTGATATTAGAGTTTTCTTCTTTCTCAAGTAACCAATGATGTGAATACTTTGCTCAGAGTAGTTCTTCTGAAACAATGGTGATGAAATCGGTTTTCTTAGCCATGTGTTTCTTAGCTAAAGCTGTTCTGTGGCCAGACTGGATATGATGCTAATCACTGGTGGGGTTTGGTTTTGTTTGGTTGGTTTTTTGTTATAACTTATGGTATAGCCAGTTTAGCCTCCAATACTCAAATAGATTAACATGTCAAGTTCTGTACCTGTTGCTGGAGAGTAGTGAAACTTGTAACTTGTCTGGGCATTCCGTTCAGGGGGATTTTAGTGTCAGGAAAGGAAGTACCTCCTTCAGAATAATCTCTTGTGATAAGATCAACCTCCTTACAGGTGCCCTGAAATAAAATTCAAGTGAGCTGGCTTGATTGGAATAAGGTAAGGTTAAAGTAAAATGAAGAAAATGAAAGGAGACAGTGGAAGTAAAACCTTTGGAGAATAATCTCTTCTAAGCACAGAATAGATGGTGGTTTGTTTCAGATTGCTTAGGAACTGTAGCATTTTAATGAACACAGCTATAATTTGCAGATAGATAATACACTGATATAAATAATATGTAGTGGAGAAGAAGGGGTAAATAACTTTCGCTTTTGACTGGATGGAGACACTTGTCTAAGCATATTGTCTGTCATAAATCTACTTGCAATGAAAGAAAACCTAAATCACAGCATTTTCACTCTGTAAGACAGAATTCATGACATCAGACTTAGGTTTTGTATGCTCTTTTTTGTGTTCCCTCCATGGTATGCTGTGTTTATCCTGTTATTGTATGTTTGCTGTTATTTATAGCCTTCATCTATACGACAATCTAACAAAGCTTCCTACTGGTGAAAGCTCAAGTGTAGGTAAGGTTTTGTAGCTTTCTGAACTTTTAATGAACTACTAGACACACTGAAAATGCTTAGCTGGCTTCTTTTAAAAGAGAATATTAAAGCTATGCCATGCCTAGGAACAATGTTAGTAACTTTTCTCCTAATAATTTTGACAGGGCCCAAGAATATAACAATCTGACTGCAATGTACCTAAATATAACTTCTCTTTCTTTTAAGAGTGCTATTTAAGTGTGATGTACTGCAGTAGAAGGTCACCTAACTGCACAAATGCAGGGTGGTGTTTACTGGCAAGAAAACACATTGACTCAACTGCACTGTATAGCTGATACACTCCAGTTGTATGAAATAAATGCATGACTGGTGCTAATCAGTTAGTTACCATGTTTGATATGTGTACCGGATGCTAATATAAAAGCCTCCCAGTGCAGAGTGTAGCTGAATACTAACCTTAAAACTTAGCATCCAGTTAAACTTTGAATTCAACTGCAAAGTGACCTGAAAGTCGTTTTGAAAGGTAAAGAGAAAATGAGTTGTATAAATCATGGTGGATGCATCTTGAATGTCTCATTGGCAGGCAAATGCTCGAACAATGGTTCACTAGCTGAGGGTTTTAGTGAACGAAAGATACAATTCGGTAGGTCTACTTGTATGGGAACTAAAGATGTAATGCACTTAAGAAAAAGTAATAACGAAAAAAATTCCACAGCTCTATCCTGGCATTTCCTCCAGTGCACTACATAAAAATACATAAAATTGCTTCCTAATGTTGTGAAACTACACAACTACTTAGCCATTTATCTACAAACAAGGAAGCAACTGGATCTGAAAGAAAACATTACAAATGCTTTTGGCACTTGAACGGGAAGGATGTGATCCCTTCTTCTGTTTTTGGCAGTCACCGACCTCTTTTACTAACTTCCAGAATGGCTGAAAATCTTCCTAAAATTACTTGGAATTTCTGTTCTAATGATGGTAGTGTCATTATGGAGAATTCTGCGGATAAACATCAGTGCCTGAGAAGTGCCATTTGTCTAAAAAATCTTCCATGAGCAAAACTGATTCTCTGCCTGCTGCTTGAATCTTAGGGAGCTTAGTGTGAGACTTTTTGAAAAATGTCTTTTTCATGAAAGCAAAGGTGTATTGCTTCTTTAATAAAACATTAGAAAAACTAGAAGCATAAGGGTTTTATGCAATGGAAATTCTTTATAAAGAATAGAAAAGTTTGGAAAAAAAAATCCACAAGGCATTGAGAGCCTTATTCAAAAACGTGCTGCTTTTTCTCATAAATGGGGAAAAAATAATCCTTGATGGTAGGAATTAATGTTGTGGTCAGTTTGTGTCC
This sequence comes from Numenius arquata, assembly GCF_964106895.1. NCBI lineage: Eukaryota > Metazoa > Chordata > Aves > Charadriiformes > Scolopacidae > Numenius > Numenius arquata. The sequence continues at coordinate 10,168,632 of NC_133587.1, read as the reverse complement.
AGTGAAGATGGGAGTATTAATGGATGTATGCAAAATGTAAAGAGTACAAGAGATTGATGAAACATACTGCTTAAATCAGTACCAAAAAGAATGTGGTAATACATCTTAAAATTAAGGCAAAGTAGGATCAATTGTAAAGTACTCTCTTGTCTTAGTAGCCCATTGCTATAATGGTACCAGCCTATCATTAGGCTGCAGTACATAATTCTCTAATGGGAATGTTTTACTGAAAATCATAGAAATCACGGAATCATGAAGGTCTCTTAGGACAGAGATTCCATGGACTGTCTGGAACTGGTTCCTGTGTTCAACTGCTGCTTGAAAACTGAAATGTAACTTGTTGCAGGTACTAAAGCTTGGCTCTTGCCCTCTTGTTGTTGACCTCAGAGGAGATATTGTGTGACTCTCCAGTCTTTAATATCTCTCTAGGTACTAGTTTTCTGTTTTGTATAGCATTGAACAAAGACACCAACCTCTGGGGCTTTCCTCCTCCATTTTAGCTTTATTTTTAAATAATTCACCCTGAAATCTAAGATTTGATTTAGTGACCAGTGACATGCAAAATAACATTACAGCTTTCAGTTTTGTGTGGTAAATTTTAGCAGGTGCTCTGTTATAACCATTTGTACAGAGTGGATGGACAATATGTGAAATATAACAAGATAACCTGACTGTACTGTGGAGAGACAAATTAACCTCATTTGGGAGTAATGCTATTCTGCCTTAGCAGTTTAGCTGAAGGTGCTGTATTAAGCTCTGGTCCCTATGAATACCATAGTCAGGTATATGGAAAAAAAAACCCAGAGGAAAAGGGGATTTTTAATGAAATGCTCAAATTTATTGGCGTACCATAGATAGACAATTGTCACTACAAATTTTGAATGGTAAGTGTTTGTGTTGAACTAAATGAATACCTCTTGCAGCCATACTAAGTGTACCTGTGCACACTCAAACTTAATCAGATTTTAATTACAGCATTGAGCTAGGAACATTTCCATATTTCAAGGTCAAATTGTGTTTTAGAAATGTCACCTTTGCATTAAGTAGCTGTACTTATTCCTTACAATGAGCTACATTATATATAAGTATTGATACTATGCATGGAAAACTTAAACTATTTTGATTTTGTTTCTTCAGTAATTTTGGTTTTAGTCTCTGATCTTGTACCTCAAATTTGAGAGTCTAGTTATGCCAAAAACACAGGAAACTTCATTAACAGGCCTCTTATTATTAGATCAGAGGATAACAAGATCTAATTTTAAAAGCAAGGGGGATGTGTGTTTTTCAATAAATTAAAAAAAAAAAATCTGTTTTCATAGCCTGATGAAAAGAGACACCAAATAGAATGCTCAAAAGCTCTCTAACATACCAGGCATTTAACTCCCATTGAAGCCAGTTTGTGTGAGTCTGTGCATATATAATACAGAACTCCCTAATGGGTAGCTGCCTTCCCCCCTGCCCTCCCCACATAGAACTCAAAACACTTTGTCAGAATATGAATCTACATTTTAAAAATTGTAATGTATGCAGAACTTTGATTAAAATTTGTTGGTTTACAGTGTAAAATAATGTCTTTTCTGACCTTAATTCTATAGCTTAGTTCTTGTGCAAATGTCTGTAAGTACTGCATCTGCTGACCGGCAAAATGTGCTCAAGGCAAATCAACATGATTTGCAGAACTAAATCTAGCCAGGGACATAAAAAACAATAAGAAAAACTTCTACAGATATGTCAGGGACAAAGGCAAGACTAGGGAAGTTGTGGGCCCTCTCCGGAAGGAAACGGGAGACCTGGCCTCCCAGGATATGGACAAGGCTGAGCTACTGAACAACTTTTTTGCCTCAGTCTTCACCGGCAAGGGCTCTAACCACACTGCCCAAGTCACGGAAGGCAAAAACAAGGGCTCTGCGAATGAAGAACTGCCCACAGTAGGAGAAAATCAGGTTCGAGACCTATTAAGGAACCTGAAGGTGCATAAGTCCATGGGACCTGACAAAATCCGCCCACGGGTCCTGAGGGAGCTGGCGGACGAAGTTGCTAAGCCGCTTTCCATCATATTTGAGAAATCATGGCAATCTGGCAAAGTTCCCGCTGGACTGGAAAAAGGGGAACATAACCCAAATATTCAAAAGAGGAAAAAAGGGAGACCCAGGGAACTATAGGCCAGTCAGCCTCACCTCTGTGCCTGGCAAGATCATGGAACAGATCCTCCTGGAATCTCTGCTAAGGCATGTGGAAAATAAAGAGGTGATTGGAGACAGCCAGCATAGCTTCACCAAGGGCAAATCATGCCTGACAAATTTGGTGGCCTTTTACAATACTGCCACAGGCTTGGTGGACAAGGGCAGAGCAACAGATGTCATCTACCTGGACTTATGCAAAGCATTTGACACTGTCCCGCACAACATCCTGGTCTCAAAATTGGAAAGTCATGGGTTCGATGGATGGACCACTTGGTGGATAAGGAACTGGCTGAATGGCCACACTTAAAGGGTTGTGGTCAGTGGTTCAATGTGCAATTGGCGGCCAGTGATGAGTGGAGTTCCTCAGGGGTCGGTACTGGGACCAGTGCTGTTCAACATCTTTGTTGGAGACATGGACAGTGGGATAGCGTGCACCCTCAGCAAGTTTGCCGACGACACCAAGCTTGGTGGCGCGGTCAACATGCTGGAGGGAAGGGATGCCATCCAGAGGGACCTGGACAGGCTTGAGAGATGGGCTCGTGCAAATCGCATGAAGTTCAGCCAGGCCAAGTGCAGGGTCCTGCACCTGGGACGTGGCAATCCGAGGCACAAATACAAGTTGGGTGGAGAATGGCTGGAGAGCAGCCCTGAGGAGAAGGACTTTGGGGTGTTGGTGGATGAGAAGCTCAACATGAGCCGGCAGCGCGCACTGGCAGCCCAGAAAGCCAACCGGATCCTGGGCTGCATCAAGAGAAGTGTGGCCAGCAGGTCGCGGGAGGTGATTCTACCCTTCTACTCTGCGCTCGTGAGACCCCACCCGGAATACAGTGTCCAGCTTTGGAGTCCTCAACACAGGAAGGACATGGACCTGTTGGAACGGGTCCAGCGGAGGGCCATGAAGATGATCAGAGGGATGGAGCACCTCCCCTATGAAGACGGGCTGAGAGAGCTGGGGTTGTTCAGCCTGGAGAAGAGAAGGCTCCGGGGAGACCTCATAGCAGCCTTCCAGTATCTGAAGGGAGCCTACAGGAGAGCCGGAGAGGGACTCTTTGTCAGGAGATGTAGTGACAGGACAAGGGGTGATGGTTTTAAATTGGAAGAGGGGAGATTTAGACTAGATATTAGGAGGAAATCCTTTAGTGTAAGGGTAGCGAAGCACTGGAACAGGTTGCCCAGGGAAGTTGTGGATGCCCCATCCCTGGAAGTGTTTAAGGCCAGGCTGGATGGGGCTTTGAGCAACCTGCTCTAGTGGGAGGTGTCCCTGTGCAGGGCAGGGGGGTTGGAACTCGATGATCTTTAAGGTCCCTTCCAACTCTAACAATTCTATGATTTATGGACTGTATTTCTTTCCCACTCATGTGCCTCTCCTTATTGATGGGTGTAGATATTTCTAACAGGTAAATCAGTGATTTAAAAGCCAGATTAAAGTCTACTCTAAATGAATATTCTTAATCAAAAGTTGCAATCTGCCATAATCAAGCCAGTGCATATCGGTGTTGTTTACTCTTCACAGGAAACTCCCCTGTGTCCTAATTTGAATGTCACTGAAACTCCCTGTGTGCCCCTGTTGGTCAAAGGCCAAATTAGGATACAGGTACTTGGGAGACTTCAGCTCTCCATTTATGAGACCATTATCTCTTGCTATATAGTAAAGCGAATGTGGCTGCTGAAATAGTAATGTACCTTGGAGATGATACAACAGATGTAAATAAGCCTATAGTGGTCTTTTCTGTGAACTGATGGGTGCCAGTCCCACGGAGAGTCTAAAAAGCAGTTACACAGCAATGTGCTTAATGAAGTATGCACAATAAGGGTTAAAGGAAGAAGCATTGAGAGTTGGAGTTCACAATACTATTTTAAGGTGTTTTTTTTTTTTTTAATGACCTCACAACCTTAGTATTTTCAGTGTAACTTTTTGTATGCCAAACCGTATGGAAAAAGTGGTGTAATTCGCCATAAGGAAATTTCTGCTCTGTTTGCCAGCAAGGTTGTCATCTGGAATCCCACAGAGGAGATCGGCAGTACTTTGGTCACTGGACGGAATGTGCTTTCTACATGGGCTAGCCACTAGAGGGGCAGGAGTACAGGCTTTAGCGTTACTGGCCGAGACCCCCATCTGCACTTTTCAACTGGGATCTTGAATTAGGAGGAAGAGTGGCCTTTGCTAAGCCCTTGATTCTGCTGGTGCTTCATGTTTGGTGGATGCTGTGGATGGGTGGGGCAGAATAACCTAGAAAAATGTCCCTGTTCACGGCTACTGTGCTGCCAGGCTCTTTAACTGCTTCGGGGCTGGCAGCTTTAGAGAGAAGCTGCTCTTGGTCTTTATAATACAGTGATAAATCATGTTCTGTCCTGTCAGCACGGAGGAGCTGTGCAGCAACAAAGCTTACCTGGTTAGATGAAATACTTGAGTATCTTGGCAAGTGTTTTAAAAGAAAACTAAGCATGTTCAAAGACTTTAAAGGCACTTAATATCTATACAGATATCTTCATTGGAGCAGCAAGATGAAGTTTAGCTTGTTCAGATATTCGATCAGTTTCTCTTCTAAAGCTTTAACTTCTCTGACTGAATAAAATGTTGTATTTTATTCAACTGAAGTCTCCACTCTGTTTTTAAATGCCTGAACCGATTTTATGCAAGCCTTCCACAAAAAGTAGTTCTGAGGGGTGTGTGAGAGACAGTCATTAAAGAATTGGAACAGGCTTGTGTGATGGAAAATGTTAGGCACCCTTAACCACGGATGTAGCTGTGCCTGCATAGGTAATGATATGCTTTAGTGTATTTTGCTATTTCAGGCAAAGATGCCCACCCGAAACCAGCAATGTTCTGTTCTTTTTAGTGCAGCAATTTGTCAAAATTAACTTTTTCAGTAGATCCTCCTAATTTTAACCTAGTATGAAACTTCACTTGCAATGTTGGGTGTATCAACGCTGTTGTAAAGATGAAGTATATTAAATCAAGTGTGTGTGTGCTCTTAAATAAAGTCACTGGGGCCCCTTTCTTAGGCTAACAGATGCCTGTGTGGAAGTGGCTGTTGGTGTATGTGGTTTTAAATGTTTTTCAGCAACCAGCGCCATTCCCTCATCCTGCCCCCCACCCCCCTCCCATACTCCAAGTTGTAGAACCTTTATTTGTGCACGCAAAAAGCAAAAAATAATACTCTCTTGTTTGGTATGGGTCTTATTTTCCTGACCTGTAAGCTTTAACTGTGTCTGGGAATGGAAGAAACTGCATCTGTTTTGGCTTCATGCATAGTACAAATATGGCAGGTTTTTAAAATAACTTTTAAAATATCTTTGAAATTAGAGGTGAACACAGCAAATTTCTAATTGGTTCTGGAAACAATAGGTATAGTCTAAAGAAACTGGAAAAATGCATGCTGCAGACTTCTGGAAAGAGCTTGCATGTTTTCCTGAAATATGTTTTTCCTAAATGGCTTCAGAATAGGACACAGTGTAGATTGGGTGGAGCCTCACAGTCTCAGTAGGAATGAGACATGCTGTTAATTCAAGGGCAGTCTCTTATTAGCTTCATGAGCTGCATAATAAAATATACGTAGTAAAAAAACCCGAACAAGTACATTTTCAAGGGAATTGCATTAAGTTTAGTAAAGGGTCCTCAGAATTACTCATTTTTTGCAGACATGCTGGTACATCATTGTGAATTGGTTTTGCTTGAAAACGTGATTATACAGACTCAGACTTTAGTTAATAGGTTACTTGTGTGTGGTGATCTAGTAAACACTTCTAAATATTACTCAAGTTTTGTAATCAGTGTATTTTTGGAGACGGTGATAGAAATTGCTAGTGTAGTCTCCCCATCCCCCAGCTTTTGCGCTCAGAGGAGTCTAGTTTGCTTGCAGCTGCAGTGGTAGGCATCTTTCAGGAAGTGACCTTGGCTTGTATTAATCAAATTCAGAACACACAGAAAAGCTTCTTGGTAACATGCTGACTTGATGTAAAATTTTATAGCATCCATTTTCTTTTAAAATGAGGCCATCTTATAAAAAGGGAATTTATTTATGATATCTCAACTTAAAAGAATTTCTCTAAAATGACATGGTATTTAGAGGAGGTAAAAACAACAAAAACAAAATGCTCTTTTTACTGAGAGGAAAATAGCTTTTTATATATGTAATTAAGTCTTAAATTAGTATTGGCAAAACTGTATTTTAGCCTAGCTAAACTATGAAAATACAGCGTTATTTGATAGCATTTTCATTGGTGTCTTACCATTTTTGAACTCCAGCAGAAAAGCTTGGTAGAAGGGCATGGTCTCAATCAGCTACGATTCTCGTGACATCTTTAACTTACTGACTTGATGTATTTTAATCACTTACTGCATCTTTTGTTAGCAGCTTTCAAGGCATTAAACTTAACCTTGTAAGTAGCTGTATTGAGCTGCTGTGCCTATTTGCATAGATTGAGAGAGGAATCTACCTGTGCCTGTAAAAGAAATCACTGTTTGACCTTGCCCACCAGCTGGAAATTGTTTTTCATTGGCTGCTCTTAAATTGAGTGGTTGACTTTTTCTGAAGCAGGTTTTAAGAGTTTTGCATGATTATCTTCTTGCCCAAAACTATTTTGTGAATTGAGTTACAAAAATAAGGTTATTGGCAGTGTTTTCAGCTGGCATAACTGCTTGTAAGAGTATCTTGGGACATACACAGAGGGCTGAGACCAGAATATCTTTCATCATTGCAAAGTGCAGTGAAAGCTTTTAAGGTTCTGGGGTAAGATAATTTACCAATTTTCAAACTGCGTCTTTCTGGAGAATTAGTAATAGCTGCCACCTGACTAATGTTTTCTTCCCTTAGGTTGTCATGTGCATTATCTTGAAAAATGCTACCATCTGGTTGGTTTCAGAGTTTGGAAAACTGAATTCTATTTTAACTGGTATCTTCAGCATAAACCTCTTCTGCATGTCGATAGCGTATTTACTCATTTTACCTCTTCACAATTATATTCAGATTCTTGTCATTCTTTCTGCAGTGTGTTGGAGATCTGAGTATGCTGACATACATATTCTCAAGTGTTTCCTGATTTGACTGCTGCCTGTTTAAGAATGGTTTAATTCCGTGTTGTTTACCTTGCAAATGTATGCAATGACTTGCCATTCTACTTGGGATCAAGTCCGAGTTGCTAATCATTCACTTCAAGACCTCTGTGTAACCCTACCCCTTTCTGCTGTGTTGAACATACTCTTTGGTTACTTTGCTACTGAATTTACCTTAACTATGTGCTTTATACACTTCTCTTCATGCTGCCTCATATTATATTGTCCGTTATTGCACCAAATTGAGAACTCTTCATCCACATTGTCACCTCAGAGTGCTTTAGTCCTCTTTCCTTGTAGTCTGCAAGGCCAACGAATGGGTCATAAATCTGTTGCTCTCTGTGCTTAGTGTAGTTGACGCTGACTTTCCAAGATCAAGTGGATGCTGAAACACAGCCATAGATTATGTCATTGAATGCTTGCTGTCATCAGCATTTTCATCAATCTCCCAGAGAATAAAAATGGTCCCAGCACAGATTTTGGGACACCTCACCATGGATTGATTCACTGAGGCAGTAGCCCCTGAGATGAAACTACATTGCTAGTGATGGTATTTTGACTCTGGAAAGCTTGTGTCATAATTCTCTCCATTAGAATTTTAAACCAGAACTACTGATTAGGAGATGACGGAAGCTGGAACCATTGATAGAGAACAGAGGCATACAGTGGAACAAGGAGCCTGTTCTATGTTCTTCCTCTACTTCTGTAGTCCTAAAATGAGTGGAAACTAAGATGCATCTTGTCTTTTTCTGTGCCAAAGCAAGACAATCTGTTACCAGTGTCTTGTGTCCAGACCATTTTCTACTTCTGCGGCTGATAGTATTTGTTTTCCTATGCAAGACTCTGAAGAGCTGATGATTTTGGTACCCTAGAGTCACAAATCCAATATCCATCCTTCTTGGAGTAGATGGTGGATCACTCGTTTTGAAATCAGTATCTTGAAGCAGAACATTATCAATGGCACTGTGGGGACTGGACAGTGGGCAGCAGTGATGGCCACTGGGCTGTCAAGCCTTATGCCAGGGCAATGCCGATTCCTCCTTTGACAAGCAGCAAAGTAAATCACTGGCAGCACCTGACTGCACGTTCGGAATACTTTCCGACAGTTCTGTGCTGGTCTCCTCCCTCCCTCCCTCCCCTTTCGCAAGGTCAGTCTTTCCTGTTCGCCAGCACAATCTCGCTGCTGCCAGTTACAGCCCCACAGGCAGGGCCGCTCTGATAGCGCCTAGCAGTCCTGCCCCCTTCGTTGAAAAGCGGGTCAGCGATCTAAAACGGGGGCAAGGGGACCCGCTTCTGGAGCTCCTCGCTTCTGACTCACTGGCGTACTCCTCCTCTTGTTTCCACGCGAGCTACAGGAGGCTGCCGGGGGCTGTGCTGCCCACGCTGCTGGCAGGGACGGGGATGGGGGGAGCAGTCCCGCCGAGGCCCGCTCCGGGGGCCGGGGCTGGTGGCGGACGGGCCGCAAGGAGTTAAGGCCGGAGCTGCCGCCCGCGGTGCTGTCTGCAGCCGCCGCGCTCCCATTGGCTGCGGAAAGGTGAAATTGAAACCACCGTAAACTTTTGACCCTGTAGCAGTTCTTGTGGAACGCCTTCCCCTTGCCAAGAGCACAGGGCTTTTTCTTTTTTTTGGTGGGTTTTTTTTTTTTGGGTGGGGGGTCTTCTCCCCCCCCCCCCCCCCCCCCTCCCTTTTTCCTGTATTTATTCTCTGTGATCGTGCCGTGCCGCATGCGGTCTCTCGTGGGGGGGGGAGGGGAGGAGGGACGGGGACACACAAGCACAAGCAAGTAGTTTGCATGTCCGGCTAACGGTAAAGCTGGAATATGTCTTACTGCTAGTGCCAGCTATGTTCTAAAACTCCAATCAGTAAACAAGGAGGAGCCCATTTTTCAACTTCCAAGATGGGGTTTTTTTTTGTGTGGTTAAAAAAAAAAAAAACAACAAAACAAAACACACAACCAACCACCACCCAACAAAAAACAACCACCAAATTGATGCTGACTATGACGGCTAATTAGAAAGTGGGGAAGGGAGGATGAGTCATCAGGAACACTGGCTGCAGGCAGCTCTGCTGCTTAATAAACGTGTTGTTTTTTTAAAGACAGAAGTGGTTTCTCCTTACTGAAATCTGAGGTAGAAATGTTTCATTACTTCTACTTAGTTCATAAGTTGCTGTGTTACATACGTATTTCCCTAACTGAAACTGTTTCTATTCTGTATCTTCATTAAGCAAAAGCATAGAATGGTTTGCGTTGAAAGGGACCTTAAAAATTATCTAGTTTCAACCCCCAAATGATATATTTTTTTTCGCCTGGGAGAAGGGTAGTGCCAGCTGAACTTCACTGCCAATTTGCAAAGCGTAAGAAGGCCGTGGTAGCCAATATTAGGAATTTTTATTAGGGTCGGGTGACTCTACCAAATTCTGAACCTAATTAGAGCGTGTGTCACTTTCATACTATGCAGAGTTTGTCACAAAAAAAAAAGAATCAAAAATATCTGCGGTCAAGAAAATTCACCTTCCCTCTGTAGCTTTGCCAAACCAGACAAATAAAAGCAGCATTACGTTTTCAATGAAGTATGAATACGAGATTTAGTTAATCCACGTTTCTTTTCCCTTAAACATGTCTCTCTCTTCGCTGACAAAAGAATAGCTGACTTGGTTACTTTACTGCATCAGCTGCCGTTTTCTCCCTCCCCCACTGCCAGGCGCAGGTATCGGCCTGCTGTTCTTGCTGGAACATTAAACTTACTGAATGTTAAGTGTCACTTAATCAAGGAGTCACTCAGCACCTTACTTAGAGATAACATTCAAAACTCTTCCTCAACAAAGAAACTTGATTCCTGACTACTTAAGGCTGATGTTTTCACCTCTCTAGTGGCTTGTTCCTGCAAATAGTGTCATCAGATTTACTCAATGTGTTCGTTTTCCTAATGAGAGATTAGGGTGGGGAGGAATTCTCAACTGCTGTGATTTGGATTTTTTTAAAAATTCAGTTCAATAAGCAGTTCAGTGGTTAAGAAGTGTTTAGTTTACGGCAGTAAACTAGGATAGTAGGACAAGATGGTGAAGGTTCGGCGTGGGCTGTTCTCAGAGTGCTGCTGTTTTCGCTGCGGTCTTATCTGGGAAGGGAGGGAGTCTCCCGGAGCATTGCTAGCGGCATCAAGGGAACAATGAACATAATATGATTAATAGCAGATCCCCTGCCCCCTTCTCGTGTGCAGTTCTCCTTGCAACTGCAGAAGAAACATGCGCTTGTAATGATAGTTGGTGGCCTCCCTGTTTGTTCCAGCTAGTGTTCCCAAGCAGCAGCTATTAGGTAGTTTATTTTTTTCCACTCCCTCTGATTCTTTGTTCTGTCCTCCCTGTGCCTCTGTGTCCCCTGTCTGCTTCTCATTGTCCCCTCCGTGGCGGTTCGGCTGCCTTCACAGTGGAGCTGCACTGAAGCTGCAAATCATATTGCCTGTCACAGTGAAATGGAATAAATGCTCTTCTAAAGGAAAGAAGAGTGAGTAACAACGGTTAGCAACTAAGAATCACTTGTGAACTCTATTTCTGAAGTGTCATTTAAATGTCTATATCTGAAAGGCTTCTCTTGAACAGTTGTGTGATTGCACTGTGGTAACATTAGGTGCACATGCCTTTTAGCGTTAGAAATGGGTGACATCTAAAAGTATTATTGCATATGCCAGTAGTAGAGTGGGAAACGGGCAAAAAATGAACACTGGTTCTCAGGCTAAAGAAACACAAACTTCACCAGATTTGTAAATCCTGTAACTTAAAAGTATCATACTTTGGGGAGAGTGTTATTGAAGACTATTACTGAGAGCTAACCGCTGACCATGAGAAAAATCACTAGTGTAACCTTTACTTCTAATGAAAATGGCCAGAAAGAGGGTTATCATGGATACTGACAATGCTTTTTGTAACCAAAAAGCATTAAATAAGCAGTCACAAACTGAAAATAAACTACAGAGTTCTATACTATTTTATTCTGTGTGTTTATTAAGAGTAGATTTTGAGCTTGGTTACATCTCCCCATTTTCCTCACGGGGGGGGATTGCCAGCCACTTTCGAGCTGCTCTTTTAGAATTTTCTCCCAACACCAAGATTTCCAAGCTAGGAATGAGAAATTTAAAAAGAAGTTTATGCCAAGGTGTTTTCATCTATTCTTTCTGTTATCTAGAGTAAGCAGTTCCTATTGTCATGTGTTACTGAAGGATGGAAAGATGATTTAGAGGAAATTCTAAACCATAACCTCTCAATTCTGAAAATTGTTTCATATTCCAGAACTCATCAGTACTTCTATTGTGTGCTTCAGATTTTTCCTGGCTGGTTTATTTCTCCTCGGTCTCCTGGCTTTGAACATGGAGTTGTATTGTGAGCTGGACTCTGGCATCTAGTATTAAAGCTTGCCCCTTCCCCCTAAATCAGCTCTTACTGTCACGCTGGCATAAATGATGCTGAAAAAAGACTATTTGGAACTTGGATTTTTGTTTGTTTTTAAAACATTACCATTGTATCTCTGTCTTCTGTGCTCTGTTTCTATTTCAGTATGTGATGAAACTTACTATTTGCAGTCCAAGTGTTTTCATCATGGAATGAAATAAGTGACTTTTTCTCTGCTTCTTCCTCAGTAGTTTCATCTCAAAGCTGTCCTGTCTGCATCCCTGTTGCAGATCTTCAGTGATGGGTGAACTCTTGGGCCTCTGCAACAATAATGGGCTGGGTTTCTGGAATGTAAATACCTCTTTGAAGACCTGGATTAGATATGGAGATGTACCTTTTATAGGAAATATATTGATCAGATCTAGAGGCCCTCAACGCTTTAAACCAACTTTCAGGCCCAGTTTTGCTATAGCCTTCCAGCAGGTTTATAGCGGCAACTTCTTAAAAGACAGTAAAAATAACAATAATTTAAAAATCAGTGTATTCATTGACCTTCTCTGCTAGCATCATCATTTTTGTAAATTCTCTTGCATGCCATCGGGATGTAGCAACGTGAATAGATGCAAAAAATTTTAAGCTGCAGACATGTTGATTCCTTTAAGCATATGTGTACGTGCATACAGTCTTGTTTCTCTGGCACTAGAGTTCAGGAATCAGTGTCTAAGAAATATATTTTTTTTTTCCCTTTCTTTTAATATACAAAACAGTATGTAGAAAGCAGTGTTTTCCAGATAGAACAAAGTGGTGTGATCTCAGTGAAGCAGGCCTCCTGCTGCGAATTGTATTTCACTGCCCACACTTTCTTGAAAAATGCAGTAAATACAGGGATTGGCTGCTAGATCTGAAAGGACTCTATGCATTTGTAATCTCTGTAGGTTGCATTATCTATACAGCTGTCTCTCATAAATGTTTCTGGGTTGATATGCCCTAATAGCCAGGCTGTTCCTAGCTGCTGTTGTGGGCTGAAGTCTTTCTTCTAAGGCCACAGGAACAGTAAATGGTAACTTTCCTTACTGATTTCTACTGAAGTAGCAGACCAGGATACTTACTCTGCAGTCTTTTTAGAAGAGTCTGCTAAATTTCCAGCACAGTTTAAAACTGGCTTTAGGTTGGTTTTTTTGGGTGGGAGTCTTGCAGGTGGGGGTAGAACAGGACAGGATTGCTCAAAGAAATTCTACATGCTAATGTAGAACCCTCCCTGCCATTCACGGTCAGGGTTTTTTTTGTGTGTGTATTCTGGAAAGCTCTTCTTATCTATCCTATTTCCTCCTTAGCTCTGATCTCTCTAAACTTTTTTTCTGATGTTTACTGAGCATATAGTGCTTGTCCTTTAGGATGATAATCAACATAACCTATCTGGCTATTTCTCAAAGCAGTACATGAATTTTAAATAGTAGAGAGACCACATGCCTGAACAGATGGAGGAAGGAAAACAGAAGATTGACTGAAGTGCTTGTAACTATTGCTTTCGCTCATTTGTGGTGCATAGCCGTCCTTACGATAGTCTGCTCAAGCCTAGATCTGGAAGGCTAAGACAGCAAAAGGGATCAACTCTACAGTTTGTGGTATCAAAAATTTTTCATGATGTATCACTGCACCATGCCCACCAGTCGCTCTCTCCAATAAGATGGCAGTAGAAGTACATAGTTTTCTTCAAGATAAGTAAATTAAAAGCGCAATACAATAATTCTTATAATAATAATACTATGATCTTTACAGTAAACAATTTTAGTTCTCAAGGTACAAATAGGGAATGTCCTGATAAATCAAGGATCTGACACATATAAATAGATTCAGAGCCAGCAAAATGGTATGTCTTTTGTCTTGCTGGCGCCACATGCTTTTGTAGTCTTTTGGTAATGATGTGGTGAAAATAGAGGACAAGTATTTTTCATTTTGGATATTACTACTTAGACATATTCCCAGTTTAAGCACTAGAACAGACAACCGGGGAACAGACAACATTCTTTCATAATAAACCCCAGGGCTGTGATGTGATAGAGAGTAGGAAAATTAGTGATGCCTATCTAAATTTTTTTCAAGTGCTAAGCTTTGGCTGTCCTAGGGAGGAAAAAGGGCCATATGTACTGAGTGTGGACAGTTACAGAAAGTTTATTTTCTTTGAGGAAAGAATTTTTTATGTCTTACAGTAGGAAAATAATGTTGCTTTTTATTCAATGCCTATTTAATGTGATTATAAATGGAGGGGGTAAAGCTGAATTATCCTGTCTATGCAAATGGAAGAGGAAGGGGAATTGCAAATTGTGTGATGGTCACAGTATCATTTTTAATTATCTCATTCATAAGAAAAATACCCTTCACTAGACAGCAACATTTCCAACAACACTAATTTCAAGACTTTTGAGTTAATACTTTTAAATTATATATACTGAATATATTGATAACTTTATGCTTTTTCTCTTTTCCAGCTTCTTGTCTAGAATATTCATTAGGTGATTTGTTGGTTCAAAACCTGCCATTCCTCTTCCTTTCTCCACAATACAGTTTTAAGTAGGAAAAGCAGTTCTGTCTCTTTGGTTTAGATTTCTTTCATTTTTTCACCTTGATTCTCTACCACCTGTGTAATGTCGTCCTCCTGGGTCCTGTGTCCTGTGTCAACACTGCTCACGTGTTGTTGTGACAGGATTAGAATTGAGGATTTCAGTCAGAGGAATCTTATTTTGAAATATCCTAAAGTTGAAAATGAAGAAAATGAAGATCAATATGAAGCTGTCTTAAGCTTGCTGTAAGAGGCAGAAGAGAACATTTGGAGAAAGAATAGATATTTGACATTTTCAGAAACTGAATAACAGATCATGACACAAAAGAACAGACTGGAGTCCTCTGTGTTTTATGGGGAGGACAATGGGGGCATCCTGTTAAATGAAAAGCAAATCCATTTAAAATTGATTAAAAAAAATCAACTTATACAGTTAGCAGGCACATGATATTGGTCAAGTTATTAGAAGACTAAAAAGCATTTTATATTTTTTAATAAGGAATATTTATAGTTATAGAGTTTATGTTTATAAGAGTATTCTGTGGTATTCTACTCATTCCTGGAAGCTAAACCTCCCTTTGGTAGAGTCACCCTTTTTTAGTACTGAATAAAGCGAGGCTCTGATATGATATAGCATGGTAAATTCTATGCTTCTGTGGTGAACAGGTATTGATAATTAACCCCTTAGTGCCAGAAATGCTATCTTTATTTGAAGGAAATAACCCTTCTCTTTTGCTTTCATGTTATTTTATGGGTATGTACTATAAATGTTAGTTATGTCTTTTCAGGTATGCAGAGGACACTTCTCATCTTTGTAGAAGTGAAGCATTCTAAGTTGTAATTCTCTTTGTTGCTTGCTTTTACAGTCTGCCAGAGCAAGATTAATACTGTTTAATGACGCTGTTTTATGTAGTATACTATTTGTGCTTTATTCATAGTGTTCCTCAGTTAACAGTTTCATAAAGTTTCTGGGTAGCTTCTACAAAACTTGGAGGGCTGCTAGTTATTCACTGGCTCAAAAAGTCAGGAAAATGTTGACTTGTTTGGCTGTAAAAGCAAAATTAGTATTTGCTTTTAGGAAACTTAATTCAGTGTGTCTTTGAAGTGCAATCATGAAAAAAAAAAACCCAACAGCCTTCTTAAGATGTTTTAAATTCAGTCCTATAAACTAGCAGACCTAAAGAAAATTTTTTAGTAGTGTCTTAGGATCTCTGATGAGAAACTGAAGAACTTCTGCGCTGCTTGTACTGTGTGACAGTTGCTTGTCAATCCTGAACCACTGCAGTTTGCAGGATAATGTTTTAAGATATCAGTTGCATTTTGCTTAAAATGCTCCATTGTGATGTGTGACATCTTAGTGGCTAATAATGAGTAATTTGTCAAAGAGTAGCTGGCCATGCAGTAATGGCAGGGCAGGAAGTGGTAATCCCTTCCCTTTTATCCCCAAAGATCGTAAGAAATCCCCACTCCTCTGGAGTTTGGCAAAGATCCTTGAATTTCAAGAACATCCAGAGCTAGGAAAGATGTGTAAAGCAGTAAAAATAACTGTTTGGTGCTTACTGCAAAAATTGCAGGATTTGTGGCTCTTTTGTAGTCCAAGGTAGTGTTATTACTCATAGGTAGTGGCATTTGACAGATGGATGAAGTTTCTCTCTCATCCAAACTGAACTTAACTTTAGTTTTAAGTGTGACAGATTTTAGTTTAGGATGACTGAAGTTATGTAGCAATCTTCCTAAAACTTGTGAAGATAGAAGGAAACGTATCATTTAAAGAATGAGAAAAAAAATTCTCAATGAAGTATTGTACATCTTCTTTAATGCTTTAAAATTTAAGACTTAACCAGTTATGACTAACTTGAATAAACTGTTTTCCATTTTGCAGGATATTTCCCTGGTCAGTCGTAGGTACAGTGTGGTCCTTAGTTTGACAGTTTTTGTCATTCTTAGTACCTCTTCTTTCCTTTTATATATATATATGTCACAGTAATATGGGATATATTTACTAATCTGTCTCTTTGAAGGTACCTATTTTGAAATGTCGATATGAGGATTACAGCATTAGGAAGTTTGTAAAGTTAGATATTTATTTTGAGACAACATATACATGTTACTCTTCAGAAGTATACATCTTCTTGCTGCTATTAATAAGCAACAGTCTTTTCATTAGATTTTCTGCCTTGATTGTTCAGCTGTAATTTCACATCACCAATGTCAGTTTCAGAGCAGAAGTAATGAACACTGTAAATTAAATGTGCCAGGGGACTTTTTCATATTTCATATTTTTTCTTATGCCATAAAAGATCTGAAGAGCTTTTGCATCCTGCTGAAACTTGATAGTTTGCTCTGATTAGTGCTTATAATCACTTTTGCAGTTAAAGAATGTAATTTTCATGTTGACATTGCTACAAAAAAATGCAATTTTTGTAGCAAGTCTAGTAGTTAAGTTGCCACTGCTTTCCGCAGTTATTCTGGTTTTGCAACACTGGTGTTCAGTGTGGTTGATGAAAGATCATTTGGATTCCTTATCATAACTAGTAGTAGTAGATGGTGTGTAAAAAGCATGTCTTTTTAAAATAAAAAAATGTGAACGTTGTGGATTTTTACTGACATTCTTAGAAAATATCAAGTATACTGGAATAATAATTTTGTATAGGAGTTGCTCCAATTGAAACAGCAGGTTTAACATAGACAGTAGTACCAGAACATTCTAAAAAGGTGTCCGTTGAGCAAACAGAGATATTTTATCTGTTTTTCTTGGCTCTGCGTACAGTGCACACCTCTGTTTCTCAATGACTTGGGAAATAGTTCTAAATAAAATTTAAGTCTTCTGATAGGACAAGACACATTTATTGTATCTTCCTGTTTGAAGTTAATAAAAATATTCAAGTAAAAGGTAATTTTTTTTTCCTGCTGAAGATAAAATTTTGAAAGAAACATTACTTTCAGCACGAGTATTTCTACTGGAGCTGGTGATAGAATTCTCATTGAATTAACAGAAACAGACTTAGACCAATGCTAAGTGCTTCCAAAAATCCCAGTAGAAGTATATTAAATTTCAATGGATCAAAATACTTATTACTTAGAGAGAGGGAAAGGCATTGATATGACACGTGTATTTCATGATCTTTCAACACACTGAGCTTTTAACCTGCTCAGGAAAACTAGCTAATACTTTTAATAAAAATTCATGGAAGACTGTCATAGTGCTACAGACTTAGCTGTAGAGGAAGAAACGTAATCGCAATGAAATTTTTGAAGTACATTTCACTGTTTGGCATGATAATGGTAGCATAGTAATAATTTTTCATATACACAGAGTGCTAAATTATGTGTGGTTTCAAATGGGGGAGCTGGGGAATGAACAGGTTTTAAGTGGACTCCACTGCAGACAGGGATGATTGATGTATTTATATCACATTAAAGAGTAACATTTCTTAATTGAAAGTTCTTCCAGTCTTATCCCTACCCCACCTTTTTATTGTACAGCTGGTGTTCCAAGACTTTGCGGGGCTAATTCTGCAAGAGACAATTATAATTTTATGATGAGTGTTTCACTACAGGAGAAAATGTTGTTCAAGTAAAATTGGACTGTAAAAAATACAGACTTGGTAGTGGATAGAAGAACAGCTGTTTTTTTCTCTTCCAGGTTCTTTTTGACTTGGTTTGATATTGAATGTGTCCATCTTGGTAGAATGTGTATATTAGAATGTTACATGTAACTTCATCTGAGACTTTTGGAAATACTTCCATTAATTTCAGTGTGGTGATGTTGTCTGTGTAACAATACTCTGCTTTGGAAGTTAAAATTTGAAAATGCTAATCTTTTGACCTTGGGTGGATGTCCCCATGTATAATGTGTTATATTCGGCTGGTGAAGTAAAAATTGCATTTTTCTGGGCTCTAGTTTGTGGAAAATATAGTGTGTATTGGGCTGTGATGCCTGACAGCTGACATTTATCAAGAGTAACATGAGCTTTACTCATTCTCACATTTTTAAGCAGCTTTCAAAGCTTTACATGTATACACATGTTCAGCATATGTCTTGCAGCTTTGAACATTTTGTTCTAAAGATGTTAACTCTCATTAAGATGAGAATCCAGACTGTAAACCCATAAACGATTTTCGTTTATCAAATTTAGTCACAACGTTAACATTTTGTAAACTGGCACTATAAAGTAAAACAGTAAGAATCATGTTTAAAGCTTAAAAATACTTTTTCCCTATTAAATGTTTTAGTGAACTTTAGACCACACTTTCACTGCATGGGATTGTTTGGATGTATGATACTCTTTCAGAAGCATACATTTTCTAGAAATCATTAACTTAAATACAGTAAAAATGCTATTTCTTACGAGAATAAGGTGCTAAAGCTTCTTTTTTAAAAAGGAAAAAAAAAGAAAGAAGGTGCATTTTCTTTTCAGCGATGAACAAATTGTCTGGTAGCCATTTTGATATCTTTGTAAACAGCTTGTGTGCGTTTGCCACAATGAAAAACTTGTTCTACTTGCTTTAAATCTTGTAAAGAATTACGTGATTGTCTTGAAATGTTCAAAACTCTGTATGTAATTATTCTTGCTTAATAATCCTCTTAAAGAGAGAATTGTCTGGAAGAAATTATTATTTTTGTATTTGACAAATTTTCTACTAGTCTGCATAGTTTGCTGCTCTATTTTTAGACTCCTGGTTTCCTGTTAGTTGAGTGAGTGAGTGTAGTGCTGAACAGATCACACTGGGCTGGTGCCAGGTGACTCCAAACTGTAGGTGACTCCTGCAGGTAAAATGGATGGGTATGATTGAGGGTGATTCCTAAAGATAAAATGGATGGGTATGAGTGGATCGTCGTCATTTTAATTGCTGATCAATGGTGTAAAGTACATTTCTTTCTCCTTACTTACTCCTCTTTCTTCCCAAATACTTCATACTTACACAACTAACATTCATACTAATAATTTTAGTTTGTCACTTCTACGTGGAAGCAATTTCAAATGACCTAAGAAATAATCTTTTTTCTTCTTTAAATAATACCCAAATTGCTAAAGTCAAAAGGTAAATTAAGGTCTGAAGCTAGTCTGGAATTCAGACTTTGCTGGACCAGTTTGTTAAAAATTAGAGGTTCAAGATGGGATTTCTTTGCTCCGGTTTGGACGCAGCAGGGTTTTCAACCTCAGTTGATCTCAAACACTCCTAAGAGGCATAATAGAGTCACTGTATTTTCTATGTTGTTTTGGATTGACCTCAGCCAAAATTGTGGTCATACTTGTAGCAACCCTTAAATCCTCCCTATTTATTTGACAAATTTAAAATGTGGAATTACTTTTGTCAGCTAATTTCAAGATATTGCTAATGTATAACCAAATGTTAAAGGCATACAGGCAACAAACAAGTCCAAGTAAGATGACAATAGAAAATATATCTCTTTCTTAAGCTTGTTGGTCTTGAAATAATCCATATATTTTAACTACTGTCCTTAAAGTCTTTGCACATTTATTTAAAGAAATGAGTGCATTGATTTATGACATTTTAGAATTTCAAAACTTTAGACATTTTTGTTTAGTATTTTGTTTAGACTAATGAGAACTCTAAACTGAGGTCTAGTAAAATTTTGTCTTGCAGACAAAATAAGCTGTATGAATAGCAGAAAATATCCTTTTATAAACAGGAATAAAAAGTTAGTGTGGTTGTGCCAGCATGATTGTTTTTAATTACGTGTGAATATCTGTATATTACAGGTAGTTCAGAAGGTCCGTTTTTCTCTTCAGCCATATCCCTCATAATTTGCCAGCTGTTTTTGGAGTACTGGTAGAATGATGAGCAAATGGATCTCTTACAAACGTTAGTTTTTTCCCTTGTCAGACTGAGTTTGTATACTTTTATCCTGTAAAGTCTTTCTTCCATGTATCCCTCCATGTACACATGCTCAAGAAAACTAATATTTTGTATATATAAGCATCTTTTTACTGAGGAAAGCTGTTCTTACATGACTTTGCTTGAGATATTTTGGGTTACTTTGTTGGAAACCCATGTGGTTTCTCTTTGCAATGACACATTGGGATCTTGGTGGTGGTGGTGCTTTGGGGCTTTTTAGTTGGTTTGTTTCTTTCTTTTGAACATAGTAAACAAGGTATTTTGTTGTAGTGACTTGAAGCTTGTCTGTCCTTTCTTGGCTAGCCCCAGCTGTAAAATTAGTCTTTATTTCACAGTTGTAACACACATATTGCCAAAGTGGGACTGATGGAGGGGCAAGCACATAAAGGTTTTAAAAGCGAGAAGCTTTCCTTCTGAGTTACATTTTTGGCATGCTTTCTTAATTTTATACAAGCTTGAATATATGGTAAGGTATATGTTGGATGGGAGCATATTTCTGCCTGTAAAAATTTTTGTTGCTTTATTTGTTCTTTTCCTTGTGAAGTACCTGTAGGCATCATTATGTAAAACTAGATGCTAAGGATGATTGAGGATATAAATCCTTTGTTTTAAAAAGTGTTTTGTAACAATAAAAATTAATGAGTAGCTTTATTTTTATCAGTGCTGGTCACTGATACTGAACAGCTAATTATAGTAGGGAGCATGGTGAAGTTAACATGCTGTAATGAAATACAGTTTTGTGCTGTACTGTTGATACAGTGATTTTGTGCAAAACTCATTTTACTTTTATAAATGAGTGTAAGTCTTAAAATATACTGCAGTATAGGTACAGTATTTACAGTGTATTTTCTCATGGGTTGCTTGATTAATCTGAGATAGCTTTTTCTACTTTCAAATATTTCACAGATATACATTCATTCACTTACAATCAGTCTACAAAAGGAAGGAGGTGATTAGTACACAGGTAATTTTTTAATACGTTGGCCAGACTATTGTCATTCCCTAGATAAGGAACTTTTATACCTATTGCACAAATGTTTGTGTTTACCTACACAGTAAAATGTATCAGTGTTGCTATGCCACTGTTTGTCGACTTTTGTCATTATAGTGGCTGAACATTCCCAGGTGAACATTTGCTTTAAGTAATTTATCTGATATTAGGTTGTTTTAAGTCCAGTTATTTTGTTCTGAGGTAAGTGTAATGTAGAGATGGTGTTTCATTGGTATAATAATGCTAATAAGTCTTCTCATGTAAACAAGCCTGTAGTTTTGAGTTTTACAGATCCTTTCAGTGCATAGTTTCTCACAATGCGCTGAGGGTGGTCAAGCGCTTCTCTTCATTCATTCTCTAAAATACATTTTTTTTCCCCTAGGTTCATTTACTTGTTTTTGTTTGTTCATGACCTAAATGTAATATTTTTTTTCTTGAAGCACTTCTGACAATTAGAAGTCACAGGTAATGTTGTAGTTTTTCATATTTTTCATATTGAAATACTTCTCAGTTAATACAGAAAGGAAAACACAATTGCTTTTTCTTCAGATTTCTATGTCTCTGTTGCAGGCTGCAGTATTGCCTTTTTTTAATTTTTTTTTCTTCAAAACTCATTATATTTGCTCTTTCTCTTCAAACCCCAACTGTGACAGTGACATGACTAGCAAAGCATCTCATTTTTCATTTAAAAAGAAAAACATAATCCATTCTCCCAGCACTGTAAAAGACAATTTGAAAATATTGGCAGTTTACCTTGAAATCTGACTGAAGAAAATGGAGAAGTAAGGAGCTTGAATCTAGGAGCTACTTCGCTTTTTGAAATAAGGAGAGAAAACTGAGTTTTAATTATGCATAGTTGTAAAGGGGAAATGAAAAAAACAAAACTCCAAAAACCTGAGTTGCACAATTCAAGATTTCACTAAACTCTCTTCACTCCTCTTTCATTGACCTCTGGCTCATAAATGGTTGAAGCTTTGACTTTTAGAAAATATTAGATGTTCAGAATGATAGCACCATGTTTATTCCACTAGGTTTTCTGAGGTTTAATCTATTACTAGGAGAGCTTCCTGGTAAAGCTCTGTCAACAACCCTTAGTAAAATCACATTTCATACTGACAAAGGAGTCTATACAAGTTCCCTGAGTAAAATAGGTTATATGGGTAAATATATTTTTACCGTTGCATTAAAGCAATTCAAATATTAAAAAAAAAATGAAAATTTTCTTGCAAGTTTTAACAATTGTAAAATGATAAGAAATATTAGATCAGTCTGAGGACCATAGGCATCACTCAGTAATTCTGTGCAACTTTCCTTTTTTCCTCAAATAAGCTTTCCCTATTCAGAAGTCATGCTATGTTGGCTGTTTTTCTGCAGACTTTGTTTATTCATGTGCTCAGTGATACTGTTTTTTAGGATAGCTTCTACCATCATACTGTGGATGGAAGTCAATGAAGGCATGAATGTCAAATTCACTGGTCCATGGCTCCTGAGAGTCCCTCTGGATTCCTTTATGTCAGCAGGATCTGTACTGGTCACCTGCCAGTCCTCTGATACAGTAGCCATTTGTAATGACAGATTGTGCAGTTTGGCCAGCAGTTCTAA
This sequence comes from Numenius arquata, assembly GCF_964106895.1. Lineage (NCBI taxonomy): Eukaryota > Metazoa > Chordata > Aves > Charadriiformes > Scolopacidae > Numenius > Numenius arquata. The sequence goes on along the minus strand of NC_133587.1, from coordinate 10,145,992 downwards.
AGATTCCCATTTGAACTCCTCCTAGGATGAAGGGTATCCCAGTGACTGATTAACGCCTCATGTCTATTTGCTTTAATTCTTCCTCTATAATTCCCTAAAATTAATTTTGCTACTCCAACCAGTTTGCCACAAAAGGAATGCTGGAAATGGGAATCTCTCCAGTATCTTCAGTGGTTAAAGCCCACATGAAGAGATTTTAAGAGCCCTGGTTTTATGCTCTCAGAGCGCCCATTTTATGCCTTTGCCACGAAGTCCACTGTCTCCCTAGCTGGCTTCCTGCTTTTGATGTGTTGTTTAAATAGCTTCTTGTTATCAGTTGGAGTTTGGTGCAAGGCACTCTTTTCGTTCTTTTTTTAGTCCTGTATTTCCTGTTTACATTCAATTTACCATGTTCTATGGGTGTTTCAGTAGACCAGCTCTCCATTTTTTAGATGCTAACCTTTTCCTGGCAGTATCCCCCTTAACTTTCTTATAGAGCCATATAGGCATTTTTTTGCTGGTTTTGTTCTCTGCTCCAAAAGAAGTGTAGGTGTTGCAGCTGTTATCCAGAATCCACTCGAGAGCCTGCATCTTTTTTGCCTCTCTCCCTGTGTCACCGTTGTCATCACGGTACAGTCATACAGTGACAGTGTAATGGCTTTTCCATCTTGAGGACTGGGGGTGTGTGGTGATGTCCTCACGTATCACTAGAGGTGTGTAAATTAATATTCCACACTGCTTCTAAGCTGCATATTGTTTTTTAAATACAACTCACTTTATAGGAGAATAATACCATCTTTGAGAATTTCATTGATTTGTGTACACAAACATTATCTGCTGCGTGTGCTGACTACTTTTTCCCTTTTTTTCCCTGTTAAGACTATTTAAGATACTTAATTTTTATACTTTGAACTGGAGCTACAAATGATGTGATATAACGAAGAAATATATAAAATTTTGTAATGTGCTAGAAATTTTAGAATATGTGTGTCATACCGTCTGTATGCCTTTTTTAATGTGGAAAAGTGTTTTGGCAGAATTCTAAGTAGTTACGAAAATTAAATCTTCACTCGATTGATATAGTGTAACTCGAGACGTCTAAGTTTTAAATAGCTGGGAATTTGCAGTGATTGTCTTGCTTGCTCAGTCTTTTTAGTGTGCCAATGCGTTTTCCTAGTAAAAAAGTCATATTAAAAATGAAGCTTAAGATTTGAAAAGCTTTTTTGAACTTGCAGTAGATATATTAAAAGCCGATTAATTCAGTTTTAAGTAGTACTCCTGTTGGTCTTATAAAGATCCCCTAAATACTATGTCAAACTTGGAATTAAATTTAGAAAATCTTCTACATTTTAATGGATGAACATCTGGTGAGTTCTAGTGAGAATTTGGTCTCTTGTTTTCTGCTGTCTTCACTTCAGTATTTCTCTAAGGTTCTGATCTAGTTTCTGTGATGGCCAGGCAATGTTGTTGAAGTCCCTAGAAATGCTGGGCTTTGTTTGTTCCATGGATTTGCCCTTTCGTTTGATCTCTTTTATAAAATGTGCCACTCACACCTACCTGCTTACTTTTCTTCTCCTTCTGCAAAGACCCATGTTTTCTTTTCCTGTTTCTCTTTGTTTGTGAATCTGTTTCATGACTTCTGCTTGATTCTTCTGAAAACTGACTACAGCTAAGAAATCCAGCAAAAAATAAGACTCATTTAGTTATGGCACATAATGCTTCCTAACTGCGTTTTACAGAATTATTCACATCTTCATGTTACAAACAAAAAGGGCTTGCTCGCCATCCTCCCCCACACCCTCCATTGCAGCCGTATAAGGCGTCTATTGTCTCCATTCATATTGAGATGTCACAGATGTGTACACTCTTCTGGGTTCTTTTCTCTCTTGCAGCTCTAATGACCGCTACTCCTTTGATTCCTTTCTCAGGCAAATTGGCACAGGCTATACAGAAAGAAATTTAGGTCACAAATATCTTTAAATTATTCTACTTGAGTGAGAGGAAGATTTCTCTGTGAATTTGTATATACCGGAAATTTATGGCAAAATATGGCAAAACTAGTTTCATCCAACAAGTACTATTTTGTCATCTCAGAGATTATTGACTTAAAAATATCACTAAAGAAGTGTGCAGTTTTGGTGTGAAATAGAAATGTGCAATTGAAAGAGTGTTAAAGCTATATTTATGCTTTTTTTCCTAGAAATTAAAAGCAGGTGTGTTCATCTCTACTGTTAAAACAACTAGGGAGTATTAGGAATGGCTAATTTTAATCAATTAGTTTTATTTTTATGTATTCTAATTTCAAAGTGAATATAGATATTTTTGTTCTATTTTGAGAGCAGCTACCCTCAATACCAGATCCCTGCCTGTCAGGACAGTGAATTTAGGGTTTAGCTCTAAGCATGGATGTAGCTTTCTTTGCAGTACCTGGAACCCCAGGCGTGCTGTGACTCTTGGCTCTGTACACTGAGATTCATGGTAGGCAATTTGTATTTGCTCCTGGACCATATAGGTGTCACAGATACGCAGGTGGTTGACTTGAGCAGGCAATAGTAGTGATCTTCTGTTCATTAAGAATGACTTTTCTGTAAGCAAACAAATTCCTTTTTTACATGCTCCTCAGATTATGCTATTCATGTGTAGAAAAAGCAAGCGTTTACAGAAACAGGAAATTATTTTGTGCTTTGCATTATGTCTCTGAACTGTCTTGTACCAACATCCTTTTATGGTTGGCTACTTTATTTTCCAGTTAAAACTAGCGTTGTGTTTAAAGTATAATAGCAGGTCACACTTGTCACCACTTCTGTAGGCTGTTTTGCCTGTTTTCTAGTCCTGTTTTTTAGGTTAAGAGCACGCAAAAGGTAAAAAATCCACAGATACAGCACCATTTCTAGCTGTTTTACAGGATGCTGTGATTAAATCTAAACATGTTAGCTATTTAAGCTGCTTCTCATCATTGTTTGTCTTTATTGTTGTTTTGTAATAACAGAATACTATTCCCTCAAATACTTGTGCCCTTGCAAGTGTTGTGTATTTCAGCTGGCTGCAAGTCCATGTCAGCAGGCTACACAATTTATGACGTGCTTTTTTTAAGAGGTTAATCAATGCTTCCACCCAGTCCTAGAGGCTTGGTAGTGTGGGATGGTATGTTTTGCAGAACTGGCATTGAGTATTTAGGAACAGGGACAGAAATGACTGTGAGCATGCTTTAAGTGGTTTGTATCCCAGCTCATCTGCTGTGGACCCAAAGCGCTAATGATGAGACTTATTTCTGTCTATTCATTTGTTTGTGTGGAACTCTTCTACTGATACCAAACTCTCTCTTTGAAGCATCATAAAAACTGGAACCAAAATGTTTCATTAAGCATGATACTGCGTTGTTTTCTTGGTATTTGCGCTATGGAAGTCTTGAGAGATTGGAGTTTTTCCAAGGTTAATATCAGAATCTAATTTGTCAATTGTGTAACAAACTGTGCTCTTGGAAATGCAGAACACAAGATTGTTGTCTAGACACTAACATAAAAGATTCTTGAAACTGCAGCACTGGATTGCATACTTTGTAGACCTAATTTTGTGTAGTTCATAAAAGTGAAGGGTTTGCTTTTTAGTAGTCAGAATCAAAGAGGCTCTTTCTTTTGATGGCCAGGACATTCCGGTAAATTTTGAAGTTGTTCTGATGTATTTAATGTTCAAGCATTTTCACTTCAGAGGACTTTGTGTTGAGTGTAAGAACTTGTCTCACTTGGTAAGTTTGGCTGAAAATGGTCCTTGCCCAAAGGCAAAATATGACAGAGCTGTGTAGAAATACTTACAAGCATCACGACTGTTCTTGTCAAGGATTTGAGATTTCCAGCTGTTGATAAACTTTTGTGCTTCTTGATAATTTGTGATTATTCAAGTGCTAGGAAATGGAAGATGAAGCGAACGAGCTGATGGGCCAAATGTATGGTGGGATGAGCACCAACTAGATCACATCTCATCTCCCAAGATGAACAGTTGCCCAAAGTAGAACAGGGGAAACAAAGCTATGATTAGATCATTGCGAAAATTCTAGATTGCATACAGCTTTTAATTGAGAGACTTGCTTTTTAATTAAGGCTTACTTTTTAAGTATGCAAATATAAAAAGAGTAGTTAGAATGTTTTTTTCAGCTGTGCAATTCTAATTAAAAAATACTTTTGCTCTGCAACTTGACTCTTGAAAGTGTTTACTTCTTCAAATAAGCGGTTTTCTTAAAAGCCAATATCCATACCTACTGAATTGATGAATACTTTCAATTCACGTGCAAGATTCAAAGACTACATTGGAAATACTGGGGGTGAACATCTATTGCTAATAATAGCTGTAGAATATTCAACAAGTTAATCTGTTTTGAATGCTTTTCTGAGTATTATTTGTAGAAGTTCAAAAGCTGGCATTAAGCTTGGCATCTACTTGATGGAGATCACATGTCAGAAACTGATAGTGGGTACAGTTAATGTTTCATTCTGTCAAAACCAGTCAGTTTTTCCCTTTGTCTGAAGGCATTTTGGTATTGTTAGAGATTCTGATCCAAATGTAAAATGACTTCTGTCTCTAAATTTAAGCTTGCAATGGATAGGCTTTTACAAGGAAATTGCTGATATTTTGCCCATTTTTTTTAGCTGCTGCTTTGGAAAACCCTGATTTTGAACTGCTCTCATTCTAAACATGTTTTATATAAAACTGTGGTCTCTGTAAAATGGTAAGATTTTGGCATGATAGGTTGTGATTCAATTATAACAATGCCATAGGACTAAATGAGTTAATGCTAATTGTATGGTTGTGTTTAAGTTGCCTCTCTCTGCAAGTCCAGCAAGCTGCAGCCTTTGCTTCCATGAGACACCGGTAGGGTAGAATGTCAGAACAAAAAACCTACTTGTATATAATATATAAAAATGTGTGTGAACCCATTCAGAGTCTCAGGAAGGAGAGTGGATTTGCTGATGGCACATTCAGAGCTTCAGGAAAGGGAATGGACTTGTTGATGACTTGGAGAGGGATCACGTGCATTCAGTGAAACAAACTCAGTTTAGTTGATTTCATTTCCTGTTCCCACCAAGAACTTTGTAAGTACTTTCTGCTTTTGAAGTGTCAGATAGTGTATAGCTACCTTAGAGCAAATGGTAGGTGTTGCTACTGAAAACCTGCAGATTGAATTCTTACTACATTGAAATTGTGTTTGGGAAGTTGCTTCCTCCCTTGTAAAGGAAATTCCTTAATAATTGTTAAATTAAGGTAAGAGCTCTTGTATCTTTATCAGATCATGTAGGAAAATGTTTCTGTCACTCTGTTATCTTACAGGAGCTACTGTATTCTGTAAGAAAAAAAACACCTCATATTTGTGTGTCATTTTGTTCCCATAAAATACAGTTTTCCCAATTTTAGAAGTGGTGCCATGAATCCCATCTAATATCTACTAGTAGTTATCTCTCTGTGTTTGTATTTGATATGATTCTTACTTAGTTTCTGGCAATCATCCCCTTGCATTGGACTTTTTCTTTATAATGGCAGTGATTAAAGTTTGTACTGAAAAGGTAATCACGTTGTTGTAAAGTGTAGTGGTCAAAATTGTGTAAGAATTGAAGAATATATTGTTAAGGCATGAAGCAAGCTTTCAGCGGTTAATATACCTGCTTACAACAAAACATAAAAAGTTAGAAGTGATTAGAAGTAAACAAATAATGTTTTCAGATTTATATGATCAAACTGATGATTCATTTTCTAAAGTTGTCCTTTTCTAATTTAGAGATTTAAAAAATAATTTAGCTTCTGTAATTCCATTGTAACAAATTATGTGAATTAATTTAAACTTAATTTCTAATTAGCTGCCATTGTAATGTGTAGAGATGAGTAGTACAGCTTGCATTCTTCTTACTAACCTGTGGATTATGTTGTGTCAAATGGCATGGAGTCGTTTACGAATTAGGTGTCTGTAGAGCTGGAAAGTGACTCTTCAATATTGTTATCTTGGTATTCTCTTGTGCGGTCTGGCAAGGGCATTTTGTCTTGTAAATGGTCCACTTTTTAATACAAATTTCCTATTTTTTTTTTAGAATTTTATTGCTGTTAGTAATAGTAGAGAGGTTTGTGCACTGGTCACAGTACGATTTCTAGTATCCGCTAGTTTCAGCAAGGATGATGGGAAGAAGCGTTTTCCACTTTTAGAACTTCATTAAATATTAATGTAAAACCTAAGTAGACCCATATGTATTTCAGTCAGCTACTGACTTGTTTGAGTTTCTTTTGTTGTTAAAGTGTCTGGATGTACAGAAAGAATGGTGGTGGTCTGTGGTTTCTTGCCAGTTAAGTAGTTATCAAGTCCCACTATAGTAGCCCAGACATCACATCCTGTTTCTTTCTTTGTGGTATTTGAGGTAGCAATTTTTTTTCCTTTCTATATATATATATTTATTAATTTTTAAATTATTTTTCAAATAACTATTCACTAACTCCTCCGGATACAAGTCTGTAAGGACTTACCTATGTTAAAAACATTCTATATTCTAAAATTCTAATGCCATCACCTATACTGAAAGCCCAAATTACCTCTTCCAGTACAGTGGCTTGGAAATTAGTCAAGATTAAAGGCCACCTTTGATATTTTTTTTTGGCATGCTGTGTCTGAGCATACCAGTTCTTGTTGCCAGCATCGTGCAAGTAGGTGTGTGGCTGCATTGTGCCCAATTGCCCTTTACTGACAAGAGCTCTGTGCTGACAAACATATCTGGCCAAGTAAGCCGGGTCCCTTCCCACGGCTGGGCTGTGAGCGCTGCAGGAGTTCTGAGCCTTGAACGTGGCTCCCGTGTCTTTGGAACCCTGATGAGACACAGAAGCCACTTTACCTCAGTGCTTTGTGCAGAACCTGATGGGTAAGAAATTTTTACAAGTGTTCTGCAGTGTATGGTGAAGGCATAAGGATAAAGACTATTCTTTTTTATAACAGTGAGTTCACTGGAGCCCCCCTTTGCTATTTCATACACTTTGTTTGTTATAACAAGGTCCTCTATCTATTGCTGTGACATGCAAACAGGGATGTATAGGAAACAAATTAACAAGTAATGACATTCCAAAAATAGAGCACACGCATTATTTATCAGAGGAACAGGAGACACACTCCGAATGTGTTCCACCTCTGACCATCCTTTAACTGAAAGTGTCCTGTCATTTTAATATATGCAAACTGAACGAGGCTCAAGTTAATTGTCATGTCTGAAAAATAGCCAAGGAGTGCATAGTGCTTACTAAACACTGCAGGGGAATTCGTAAATGAAACCTGACAAGGCCTGAAAAATTATAGTCTCCCTAAAATGGAACGTATAATATAAAAAGGATGTGTGCTGAGTTAAGATTATTTAACATGTTGCAACAAGGTGTGCTTCGCTGGCTACCACATTATAGATGGCACTTTTTTTTTTTTTTTTTTTTTAAACTGACAGCTCTGATTCAGTGCAGTCTCTGAGTCATTTATTACCTAGTAAATGACCTTTTTGGCTGAGGAGGTGGGGGGAAAAAAAGAGTGGGGAATGATCAAATGCGCATGTTTTGGAACAGTATTTTAATTAGTTATTGTACTGATGGAAGCGCTAAATTGGGATAATAAAGTATCAATACAATAAATATAATTTGCTGCTTGCTTCATAGTGTAAGTATAGCTGCTTTTATCATAAAAAATAAGTTTAGACTTTTTAGTGCAAAATAGTTACAGTACACCAAAACCTTTTTATTACCTCAGTGTACTTGAGTCTTGTTATCTGTTTCAGTAGTTTGTTACATTGTACTTTGAGATTCACAAAGCTGGAGTTAAGGTTCAGTGGCATTTTTTATCAGCTGCGTTTTTTCCCTCCCCCCCGGGAGGTTTAAAAACATGTTGTTTTAATGGATTGTAGTTTGAAGTGTAGTATATTGTATTTGATTTCTTTTTTTAAACGGGCACATTAATTCTCTCTGAAACATTTAATGAGGATTACAGATACAATCCTTTTTATGTCTTCTTTCAGAAAGGAACTGTTGTGTTTACCATATCTGGCACATCTAACTATGAATATATATGTATATTTTTAACCTTAAAAACAGTGCAGCTTTAGCTCTCTGTCATATTGTTGTCTGTGCCACAGGCAACAATATGGCTTGTCACTTAGCCATCCCATCCAAACTCTAATATAATCTTCTTACTTTTATGTGTGTTAAAAATTGGATGGAAAATGGGACCGTACGTACACACTTAAAATCGGTAGCCAGACCGTGTTGGATGCCTGGTTTCTATATGGTGTAAACTGAGTGTCTCTGTAGCTCATCCTGAAAGTGGGGATATCAGTCAAAGGTCACTATGTTGAGCTCATTGAGATCAAAACATGCCGAACGATGTTTTTGTATGAGCACTCTTGTTTTTTGGTTGAGCAGTTTTTAGACAGGAAATAGTATGCTCACGTGTTGAAAGCGGTGCTGGTGTGGGGAGAGCTGCTGGAGAAGCCCCAGCACAGCCCCAAACGCTGGATAGAAGAGTACTGCCTCTGAGCCTGGCAATCGCTTAGTACGTGGCTGCGCTTTGATACAGGCACTCTAATAACCTAAACTAATTCTCATGAAACAGAACAGAAAACAATGTTGAAATGAATTTTTTTTTTTTTCATTTAAAAAGTTGGCTGTTATCTCTGTTCTCAGAAAAGGAACCGTGTAGGTTTTGAGTAGCGATAACAGGGCTGAATGGTCAACTTTTGACATGTAAGAGTTCAGGCTTTCATTAGCAGGAAAAGACCATGTAGTGTTGTGAAAGAGGAACGTATTTTATTTTTTCATTTAAATGTCACCGATGATAACAATGTAATGACTTATTAGATTATAGAATTTTAATATCCTGTTTTATTTATACTGGTAGTAATATAGTATGTCTTATTTACTTTTGATATATGGCAAAATTTTACTCCAGTGTATTTGGTGTTAACTTTTTGGTTTACTGGGTAGGGGTTTCATCCCTACTTCAGGATGTTTTAATTTCATCCTGGTGTGTAGAATAAAATTTATAGGTTGCCCTGCCAGTTGATGGCTCTCACAGGATGGTCCTGAGCAGTGAATGCAGTTTATGCTACCTTTTTGTTTCATAGATTCTGTCCAGTGGAGACATCAGAAAATAACCCTTGTTTTGGATATAAGACATCTCAGTGATGGTAGATAGCAAGCTGCCACTGAGTGTAGTAATGGGTCTGGGTTAGCATTTTTACAGAAATGAACAGCTGAAGGATTTAATTTTCTGTGATGTCCAAATGTTTCTGATACCGCATCTTAAGATTTCTTAGATTTTTCTTCCTTTTTATGTGCTTTTGTTCTGGTTTCCATGATTAGCAGAGGTTGATTTAGCATAAAATGGTGTTATAGAAATCTTTAATTAGGAGACAATTTACTTTTGATGCCTACTCTTACGTGACCACATTGTCAATCAACCTTCTAATTGGTAATTCTAGTTCATATAAATAAAGCTACAATCAGTATTGTCAGAGACGGTTAAAACAGCAGATGAATGCATATGCAACCAGTTGATGTGAAAAGCTTCAGTTTAATTTCTTAAGAAATGAGCTACTTGAATCAAACTCCTTTACCTGCCTGCTAGTGATTACCTATTAAGTAGTCTGGGTAGAAGTATCAATTTTGAAACTCTTGATTTTGGATAGGACTATGGTGTGTGCTTACATGTGAATGTCTCATAAATATTTCCCAAGAGCAATTTATTTTTCTAATTAGCTTGAACAGCCTTTGCTTTACGTAGTGCTTTAAGCAGTTTTCAGTAAATCAATTCAATCACACAGCTGTTGTTTAAAACTTTTCCTAAGTTACTGTAATTCTCTATAGAGACCCAGAATTTCACTAATTAGTACACTTAATCATACCTTGTATAAAGCACATAATAATATGGATTAATCTTTCCTAGAATTTCATAGAAAAACAGAGTAACAGAAACCTGAGTGTTCATAGCTCTGAAAACAGTTTGCTATTCTCATGTACTAGTTATATACCAGGCAATGTGTACAGGCTGACACAGAGTGGCTACACACTTAATTTTTACTTGTCAGTCATAATGTCACAAAATAATTAATTTGGGGCTGCAGCTTTTTATCTGAAGATTTGAAAATTCGTAAGATCAAACATCTACAACAGTTTCATTATTGCTTCTAAAGTAAAAAAAAAAAAAAATTCATTTAGAATGAATATATTTAGTTCTTATATTGAAATCTGGCTTACTGGGTGGCATTTGTGATGTTAAGATTCACACTTTTAAGCTGTTTAGCGTATAACAGAGATGACAGTTACTTACAGTTATTGTAAGTGAGTTTTAAACTCATTTGACATTAAAATATCTCAATATTGAGTGTTTATTTTTTTGGTAATACAATTAATATTGGATGAAAAAAATTGAAAAGCAAGCACTCTTTAATGTACAGCCTTTTTTGTTTTTTAGGATGTGATTTAAAATGACTTCTGATTCTGAAGGTCCTCTGAAAAATATGCTGTGCTTGAATGTTTGCTAAGGACAAGTAAGTGACTGATTTTGTATTTGGACTGTATGTACCTGAATAGCTATTCCCTTACCATTTTTTAAAGCTACAATTTACAAACTGTACAAGTATATAAGAAGCATGATCTTAAAAAGAAGAAAAGCCGGGAAGGGAAGGAAGAAGAAAAAAAAACCCAAACCCCCTTACTTCACCACTGCCAGAAAGGAGTTTTCTAACTTTGTTTTCTTGTGGATTCCCATCTATATAAATGTGGCCAGTCTTATAACAAATGAATCTTTGCATAGTGTTGAGAATATTTTGTGCTGGAAGTTTCACTGGAAAGCTAACATACTTTTTATATATGTGTTTTTGAGGAAAATGTAAGTTTGAAATAACAAATTTTCATGAATGGAATGTCCTCTAGTTTTATTTATATCAAATACAATTTAAATATTTGGGGCTTCTCTTGGCACAAACCAGTTAGTTTATTATAATTTGCATCTTAAAAACCTGTGAATTATGTCTTGGTTTTTAGAAAGGACAATTATATTTAGTATTTTAACATTATATACAATTAAAAAAAAATCCAGACCGTGTTCATGGTTCATTGAAAAGGACTAGTTTGATATAATTGTTCATAATTGGCTTATTTTGAGGAATGCTAAGAGCCAATTTATGCTTTTTTCCTAGTGAGTTTTTCAAACAAGAAATGAGCTTGGACAGAAGAGCTTCCAAGCATGCAAGATACCATGAGTACATATATTTAGTATAGGGAAAACTTGATGGTTTCATGGGACCAGAGAAGTGTTAAACATGTTTTTGTGCAAATAATATGATATTTTTAAATAGTTTGGATATGTTTTAAATTAGTATTGTGTGGTTGTCCGTTGTGGGTTTTGTTTTTTTGTGTGTGTGTGGTCAACTATTTCAGCTAAACAAATAAAAAAACTGAATCTGAAGCATCTAATTGTTTATATTTTTGGGCCCCTGTTGGGACAAAACCTTCCCAGTTGCCACGTCCTGTTTGGTGAATAGATCTTTCATCTACAGCTGCTGAGAACATAGGCATGAGGGAATAATGCCTGAGTTAGAGAAGGAAACCAGTGCATTGAAAGACAAACTAGCAGAAAGTGATCTAATGAGTGTTAAGTTAGTAGCTTTCCAATTTGTGTGAGGGTGAGGAGAGCAAGACCAGGGAGGAAACTCTGCTGTCAAGCTGAAAATTTTCTGCTTAGTACTTCAAAGTTCTGTGCTTAGTACTTCTCAATGTCCGCTTGACTTGAAAGCTCTCTAGGAAATGGCTTTAGGAAATTTCCCGATTTCAAACATGCTGTATTGTCGACATGGGCATCCTTTTCTTGGGAGTCCAGGACAGAATTTTAGAAGATTTTTTTTTTTGGTCAAAATATTGAAATTCTGGCAAGTTGAAAAATACTAGTACTAAATGCTGATGATTTCTTGAAATTCGATGGTTTTGTTTGGAAGGCTGTACATGTATTGTTGTAATGGATGGATTAATAATTACTAGAACTTGTTTTACCTGAAAAAAACACTACCTTTTTAACAATCCATTTATGGTTTTCACTGAGAAATGAGCAGACTGGCACGTGAAAAGTTGCGAAGGACACAGACACGTGCACCTCATTAAGAAGGGCAAATGCTTTCTCAATGCACTTATTGATGAGCAAAAAGGTCTTTATTATTTTTTGATTTCTTCTTTCCTCTTTTTGATAAGTGAGAAAAATGTTGGAAAATTTAGGATTATATCTGTAAAGATAACTTAAATGGTAATGCAGAAGTATTTGCAAATAATCATGAAAGTTTGGAACTTTTCCTCAAAATGTTGCTGCCTTTGGTTCCACTCCACTGGTGGAGTCTCAGTATCTAGTGGTTCATTACTGCTACAACTGGTGGAATTAAACAATGTTTTGCTTTGAAGACTTCGAACCATCTCTTGTCTTCTTGGGTTTTCTCAAATTTACTTTAAACTTTGGAGGGCTCGCAACGTATTTGCTTCCATTCAGTTCTCTATTTCATACAAATGTATATACCTTTCTACATTATTTGGCAGGAGCTAGGGCTTTGGTTTTCCAAATAACGTTTGGAAAATTATATTGGACAGAACAAAGTGTGTCTTGTGTTACCTGTTTTCAATAGCTAAATGGATCAGAGTTTTAATATTTGAAAGTTGTGTTTTGGAGCTGTCTTGAAATAATGATTAACTTCAGGAAAACTCCCCAAACCCCCCAAAAGAGATTTTTTTCTGGGAAAAACATTTTAGCTTGTTAGAAATTATAGATTCATATTCAATGAACAAATATAACACTTGGTACTTTCTAACTGGTGATTTCTTTTATTATTAACTCAGTGAATAATGTGAGTTCTTTTGCTAATATTTCCTGTAGCAGGGAACTTAGTTTGGCTGTTAACAATTTGTACTGTAAATCCATCCATATTGGGAAGCAGCTTCTGTGATTTCCTTAGCTAAGCAGTTACAGAGTTGTTCTAGGCATTACATGCCTTCCCAGTTTGTAATGATACTCTTAGGGAAAGGAAAATACACGTGCAGGAACTCTGCAGCTTCAGGCCTGAATAAACTACCACAAGCTACTTGGGTGTAATAGTAGGGAAACAGCCTACACAAATTACCTAATTTTTCCTTCCTTCTCCAAGCTTCTATATTTAGGCACTGAAAGGCTTTCTTAAATAAAAGCAGGGTTATATTGTCTGATATGTATCATGTTTCTGAGACAAAATTTAATAAATTTGGTTTTCTATTTAATCATATTGTGAGTTATCTGTCAGTCCAGGTAGATGTTAAACCAGAAGTGACATTTCCATTCTAAATCATTTAATGCAACCCTGTTACCTGCAAAATTACATTCTGGCAAAATGTCTGTCCTAGCTCAAATTTTCAACTATTTGATGTATTTTAAATCTTTCCTCCTCTTAAATAGAATTTACTCTTGGCTTCTGACATACTTGCTGTGCCCACACCCTTCCTGAGCTGTCCTTAAGTCTTATATTTTAAGCTCTTCCTTTCTTTTTCCGCAGTAGCTGTTAACCCCGCAGCTCTGTGCTCTGCTGTGAATGCTGTTACAGGGGGAAGCACAATCCTGGAGCGTGTGTGTGTGTGTCACCTACAGAACGTGTGTCACTCTCGGGGGTCAGCCTTAGCTCTGAGGTCTGTAGGCATGAGGCCTTATGAGTCATATGTTCTGTTGAGTGTCAGACTCAGATAACGAGCTGCTTTTTGCACGATCACAGCCTGTGTATAGAATCTGGTTTGGAAACTGCTTAGTTGTTCAGTGAGTAGGTTTTCATTTGGTTGCTCATTGGGGAAGCTACCCCTGCAGTTGTTCGGTGCTATACTGTCATCTAGTGGCATAACAGTATATTTTTCTTGAACGTCACATAAGGTCGGCGGCTATAAATTTATTTCAGGGGTTTTTACCCTGGAGGAATATACGATTGAATAAAAGTCTTCAGGCTTGCTCTTCCATCTTTCTGTATATTTATTGGGTTTCATCTTACTCATCCTGGTTTTGTATCAAATACTTAGGTGTAAAACCAACTTCTTACTCTGCAGTCCCAATAACAGTATCAGCTATTGCAAGCGCACCCCGTGCTGCTTCATGCAAATATGTTCTTGTGTGGCTTTGCTCTTTCAGTTTAGACTTTAGAAAGAACTGAAGCAGCTTTTTTTTTTTTTTTTTCCCCACAAAGAGCTGGCAAAAAACCCAATCAGTCAAGGTTAGTACCTCAGAAGTGATACACACACTTCTCTTTTTTCTTTAGATGTCTTGTCCTGGCACCGCTGGTTGACCAGGTGCCTTTCTAAAGGGTTGGTTTTCTTTGCTGCAGGGGTCCACTGCTGACTTGTGTTCAACTAACTTGTTCACCAGGGTGCCCCCAGCCTGTTCTGCAGAGCTGCTTCAAGTCAGTTGGCTGCCAGGCTCTGACACCTTAATGTAAACTTCTTTTAGATGAAAGTGTGTCTTGTCTGCTAGTTGCTTGTCCTTGTGATATGTGGCTAGATGACATGAAGAAAAAAAAAGGGACATACAGAAAAGGAAATTTTGTTCAACATTTCTGTACTTTCAGTGTTCTGGTCGCCATTCCTTCATTGCCTTAGAATATCACTTGCCTTTTTCTTTAATGATATCTAACTTTATCCTTAGTATTTAACTATGTTTTGGCATAACATATTAATTTAGCACTTTCTTTTCAAGTTATCTAAACGTACATTAAAACATTGATAATCTTTTTATTTTCAGACAGATTGGAGCTATACGATGATCCCAATACTATGGTGCAAAACTTTAAACATCTCTGTTTGAATCAAATTACATTTATTTTTTACATTTATTTTTGCTTACATTGATATAAAGCTTTGTAAAACTGTGTTTTGGCAAGATACAAGGTAGATTTAAAAAAAAAAAGGTAACCAAGTATTATTTTTTGATACTAAAAAGTTATGTGGATTTCCAGTAAAAATACTGACTCATACATCTTATAAAAATAAATAACTTATCTGGATAAGTTCTCTGCATTTTAAATTATTGTTTTGAGAGGTTCACTCACAATTCTTATGTCATTGCTTTCAGTTGCTGATGCATGTTCAAGATGAGTGGATTAGGAGAAAACTCCTTGGATAGCTTGACCAATGAGTCAAGGAAGCGCAAGCCATTGCCCTGTGATACACCAGGTGCAAGGTAGGTTTATATAGATTTCTTTCTTTTTTGTATTATGAGTTTTTAAAATATTTTTCAAGTTTTCATTGCCATTTAAAGTTCTAACTAATCCTTTTGTTCAGTTGAAAAATTCTGTACGCCAGCTTCCATTGTGAAGATACGGAACTTTACCATTATGTGTAGATATGCCAAAGCTGATCAACTGTGCTCTGTAATTACATTCTTGTGGAATTCTTAATAGAGTGAGCATGTAAAGAATCACTGTTTGAAGCTGTGATTGCAAGGCAAAAGAAGAAAAACTTCTTGTTTCACAGAAATTTCAGAGGCAGCATTTTATATTTGGTAATAAATTTGGCAGGCCTCGTTTCAGGGGGTTATGCTCAGCATAGAACACTGCAATAAGGTGGAGCACTTGTTTTGAATTCCGTTTCTCCAGACTAGTTCTTTGCAAGCTCATCTCGAATTTTGGTGTTCCATGTCGTCCTGCCCCTCACTCAACTCTATCAGAGATCGTTATCTGAGGGAGTCAGTTTTCTGTCCCTTCCAACTTCATTGCTTTCCACCACATTCTGTGTTACCCTTGCATGTTCCTGTTCCCACAGAGTATTGTCCTTTATTAAATTTGTGTTCAGTTTCGCCAAAATACCAGGCATCGTGTGTACTTATATTTCTCCCTTTTATATATGTCCTCACAGTCCCATGCTAATTATCTCCATCATGCAACAGATTGTGTATGAGATACTCAGATTTTCCCACCATATGCCGTATCTCTTTGTGAGTGTCCTCCCTTCCAATTTCTCTTTCCTTTTCTCTAGTGTCTCTCTGTCTATTCAGGAATTCTGTTTTTCAGTTTGTCACCTGTCATTAACTTCCTTTATCTTTGAAGCCCCTGCTTTGTCATGTATTTGTTTTCTCCAGTATTTGTCCATGCATATTTCCTAACTCTTTCACTTGGTTTCTTCTGAAGGAATATTTGTTCTCTTGGTTCCTTCAGTGTGCCCATTCCTGCCCCTTCCCTTTCTCCCGAGTCCTCCTTTTCCTGCCCTTGGCATACTCTGTGTATGACACTGTTCTCTCTGTTGCTTTAGGCTGTAGACAGTGGCTTTACTCAGCACGTTCATCTATGTAGGAAAAGGAGTTTCAGAGAGAGGCTTTATTCAGCAACATTAGGTTGTCTGGGATTCTGATTTCCTTGGATGTTGAGATGGCATTTTTGTCCTGATGCCTAAAAATTTCCCGGAGGTATCACCTTCTGTAGTCATCTCGCTACAAGCAAACCAAAGGGATTTCATAGAATGTTAAAATTATATTTCATTTGCCTGATAAATTATAAAGAAATCTAAAGTAACTTTTAAGATTTAAAGTATATTTTCTGTATGAGTATTATAGTTTTATAATATGCAATTGCTATTTTCATTAAATGTAAAGATAGAGTAATCACAGGAGGAATTTTTTGATGAGTGACTTTCTCATATCCTCTTAAGATAAATGTGTACTTAAAATTCTTAGAAAAAAATCAAACCCCAAACCAAACAAGAGCACAACAAAACACATCCACATCCCCTTCACATTTATGTTTGCTGGAAGAATAACTACTACTTAGGTTTAATAGGTGAGTGTTACATGAAGTAAATTAAAGTTCATGGAGTGAGCCCAGCTTTTGTATATGACGGTGTGTAAACATATGAAATGCTGTTTTTGGTTCCTAGTCTGACCTGCAGTGGGGAGAAGCGTCGGCGTGAGCAGGAGAGCAAATACATTGAAGAACTGGCTGAACTGATATCTGCTAATCTGAGTGACATTGACAATTTCAATGTCAAACCAGACAAGTGTGCTATTTTAAAAGAAACCGTGAGACAGATTCGACAGATAAAAGAGCAAGGTACAGTTCCCTGCTAAGCCGAAAGAAATAATTTCATTTTCTTGTGATTCCTTTAGCAAAGCAGGAGTTACTTGGGAAATTGAGTACTGTTTTTCACAAGAGCATGTCACTGAGAAAGTCTTCAGACTTTGACTTGAACCAAACCTTTAATATGTTGTAAATAATTTTTGGTTTAAAAGTAAGCAAGTATTTACCATCACCTTTCTTTTCATTGGGAATCAAGGCTTTAAAACTTTGTATGGCCTTTCTTATCAGTTTCCTGAACATACTAGGAAAGCTTGAGATTGTCCACAGAGAAACTAAAACCAGATGATATTGTACCATCACCTGGTACAGAGCACCAGATACCCACTGCTGTGAAGAATACATACTGGTCTCTTTCACTTCAGGGGACTTCATGCTTAAAGTGACTTTAATGCTTTGAAATGAATTTCTTAAAAACTACCTGGTTTCTTATGGGGCATGATCCCAGTGAGATATATTAATTTTTATTGCTGTTTTTCCCTATTATGTTTCTGTGGATGTTGCTTTCTTGTGCTATTTAAGACATGCTTCCTAAATGTTTAAGTATTGGTCTCCAATATATTTAAAATGCATTTAGCTTGAGATCAAATAATTAAGTAGTGCAGTTGACTGTACACAGGGTATAATTAAGTCAACAAAGGAGAAAATAGCAATCCATCAAGTTTTGGTAATTTTTATCAGCTAGTGTAAGCCTAAGTGGTATAGTGATATATTTTTTTAACAGACAATTATATCAAAAACCTAATTTTTGAAATGTATAGTGAGGGGGATATATATAATTTTTTTTTTAACCCCTCCCTCCTTCCCCCCACCCACCCCCAAATGACTATAGTCTGCCAAGTGTCCAGATTCTCTTGGACAGTAAAGTATTAAAAAAACCCAAATGAGCTATGGTGTATATTTTACCTGTCTTGGTAAAATCTTTTGAAAACATGTTAAAATAATTCTAAAAAAAATTAAAATATCTTAGCTTCTCTTTTTAAGTTTTTCTAGCGTGATCTAGTATATTCTAATGTAATACTTCTGTTTCATGATAGACTTGCGTATGTGATAATCTTGCCTTAGGATGTTGTATTCCTCTTGTGGTCTGCTTAGTGAGCCAGCAAGAACCATAGAACAAAGGTTACAATTTGTTTTCAGGAGTTCTGCTGCCTGATGTGGATTCCCATTCCACCTGCCCCTGCAATCAATTTATTTAGGATATTTTGGTTCTTAAAATGTGATTTTATTGTATACGTACATACACACACACATGCACACATATACTAACATGAGCCAAAGCCTTGTTGTAGAACAATGGTGATGGTATCTGTGACCAACGATAATGGGATGATCAAAATAAAACCAGAAGGAAGAGATATCCTATAATGAGTGTTTAATGGCCATTCAAAGCGTCAGCAGGGATTCATCAGACAGATGATCCCAAAAGCAGCAGAAGAAATATTCTTCACAAAACAAGTTGATCTTTAACTGTTAAGCCAATTTATGTAAGCAAAGGGTTTGGTATTATTTAGCTGTGCTTTTTTCTGGTCTTAAGCAACTAACAATATATGAGTCTTCCTCTCTTATTCGTGCTTTTTGTTGGCCTTTATTCACATGCTTCCTAGAATATTAATGTAATATTAAAATTTGGTAATCATGTGAAAGGTTGCTTTACTGAAATGTATCCTTTGGGTTTCAGGAAAAGCAGTTTCTAGTGATGATGATGTTCAGAAAGCTGATGTATCTTCTACGGGTCAAGGGGTTATTGATAAGGATTCACTGGGACCTCTTTTATTACAGGCAAGTGTAAATCCCTATGGAAACAAATACTTAAGGCAGGTGAAAATATTACGATAAAGCCTGCAATCCTACAGTAATAAATGGCATGCAAGAACTATACATAACTATGTTTGAAAGGGGCAGGAATAAAATAACATTTTCTTAATTTTGCTGAAATTCTGTGTAGAAGAAAAGAGAAGAATAGCATTTGCCTTTTTCTCATGTTCTTGTGCTTTACTTTCTCCAGCAGTCATTAGCAAATCACTACGAAAGCAGTTCTTAGCAATAGAAGGAATATTTTGCTTTTTCTGGAGGATAGGCATTAAAATAAATGGATGAGGTTTTGCAAAGGCTAGAGGTTTGTGATGTGTATTGGGGGTTGTGTTTCTAAATTGTAAAGCATTTTAAACAAATGTTGCCATCAAGTAAAATGACCTAAGAATAATTGTAAAAAAAGGTGCATAGCAGATATTTTTTCTTTATGCCTAGAAAACCAATCCTGTATTTAAAAGTCCGTTAAAAAGCACTTTTGAAACTTAACTGTTTTGCACAGACATGGAATTTTTCTTTCTGTTAAGAAAATACAGTATTCTAAGATATGAATAGACTCTCTTCTCTTACCTTGTCACTTGCTGGTGCAAATAGCTTCATGTTCATGTCTTACGACTTGTTTCTACTGAATTTCTTCTTGTTTTAATTTGCCAGCTATTGAAATAATGTTACAGATTCATTATCTTGTGTTCAAATCAAGCAAGAATGAAACAAGAAGGCTGGTTATCACTGTGAAAGAGCTCCGTGGAGTAACAAATGAGCAGATTAATTTTTAATATTGAAATCATTCCTTACCAGACACAATTTTTCTCAGAGAAAAATGTAAAACTTCAGCTCTACCCTTGAAAAGATGTGCATGTGTTGTAACTTGACATTTATCACCCACATAGTTTTTAAACTAAATTTTGTTCAGAATTAGGCAGTGTGTCTTATATGATATGTTGTCTTGTTAATATTTAGGCATTGGACGGTTTCCTGTTTGTTGTAAATCGAGATGGGAACATAGTGTTTGTGTCAGAAAATGTCACACAGTATCTGCAGTATAAACAAGAGGATTTGGTTAATACAAGCGTTTATGGTATCTTGCATGAAGAGGACCGGAAGGACTTCCTTAAAAACTTACCAAAATCTTCAGGTAATAAAAGCTGACTTACTGCACTGTTACTAGGCTATTTGAAAACAATCAGAGAAGAACAAAACAAATTGCAGTGGATAATCTTTCAAAACAAATTACTTATACAAAGAATATTTGACCATAGAAATATGTTAATCCTGAAAAATATTACTGTGTTCTTACTAAAGCACACCACCAGAAATAAATGAACGGTACTTTTGCCTTTGCAGTTTGTTTGCCTGTAACTTAAAGCCAGGATACTAAAGGAACACGTTGCCTAGAGTCACAGGACTAGCTGAGGGAACTTGTTTTTTAAATATGCAGATGACTTTTCAGCTCTCCTTTAAGTAACTTGAAGTGTCTGGACGTGTCATGTAAGGGAAAGAGTTTTTTTTACTTGGTTCTCAATACTACTCTTCCCAAGATATAAAACTGATGGTATATTGAGAAAGCATCTTAATATATTCTTTAATCTTTATCTCTGTTGAACAGAGTATCTAAATTAAGAAAAATCAGTTATGAATTGATTTTATCTGAAAATCTTCACAAATTCTTACTGTGTTCTTTGAAGTTAATGGAGTTGCTTGGACCAATGAGACACCTAGACAGAAGAGTCATACATTCAACTGCCGGATGATGGTGAAAACCTCTCATGATCTTTTGGAAGACGTCGGCAGCCACCAGGATGCACGTCAAAGATATGAAACAATGCAGTGCTTTGCTTTGTCTCAGCCAAGAGCTATGATGGAAGAGGGGGAAGGTAGGAAATTTTGTGGAATTACTGTGCACAAAAGAAATCTCCAAGTAAAGCTTTTTGGTATTTGTTATGTGTTACGAAATCTGTAACTCCTGCGATCCTTTTTTAATTAAGTAGGAACAGGATGCAAAAACATAAATTCTTATTGTTTATACTTCCATTTTAACAATGAAGGATGCTTCAGCTATTTTGTTAGATGATTTAATAGAATAAAAGAGGAGAGAATTTAACGAAAAAACTGTTATTTTTTAAATACAGATTTGCAGTCCTGTATGATTTGTGTGGCTCGTCGTATCACAACTGCAGAAAGGGCATTTCCAACAAATCCAGAGAGCTTTATTACAAGACATGATCTTTCAGGTGAGAAATATACCCAAGATGAAGGTATGAAGTTATCTTTTTTTTTTTTGTCCATGTGTTCTTGTTTTAAATAAATCAAGCATGTAAATAAATCATGTATCTGTAGTGACCGGCAGACTTCATACTGAGAAGTCCCAAGTGGTTTTTGCAATGCACCTCTATTGGCAGTGGGGTATAATAACTGTGGGACACGTTTTCTCTCTGTATGCTAATATACTATTGTTTGGCAGCTTCTATAAAGCATTACTTGTGTTTTAACTTCGCAACGTTTCAAGTGGATGTCATTGTGCTTTCCTTTACACATAAGAAATATTTTAAATTATGATTGAAGCTTGTATTTTTCTATAGTATGTGAGCTAATGTTTAAAGTGGTTTAGGCTGTTTAAATTGAAATACTTATATAATCTGTATGGGGCTTTTTCAGATGCCAGTTAGTGTTTATGATGTTCATTTGTGGATGTAGCTGGTCAGTATTTTTGAAAATTTTACTGTGTATGCATCCTTTGGGTGCCTGTAGTCAGAGACTAAAGTCACTGTTTACTAAAGCTCCGGGATTAACCTGTAGGTGCTTAACTTCCTCTTATTCAACTACCTAAACTGCTTTTAATGTTGATGTTTTAACAAGCAGCATCATATTCTCACACAGCAGATAATTCATAAATATAACTTCTGCATACTCAAAATTTGGTGTTAGGCTGATGAACAATTAAAATGGTGATACTGGAGCCTTCTGAAACGTACCATATTTATACAAAAGGATTGGCATAGTCATAAAAAGTTTAATTTCTGTATTTTCTGTCCTGTTACAGGCAAACTTGTCAACATTGATACAAACTCATTACGGTCTTCCATGAGACCTGGCTTTGAAGATATAATTCGTCGGTGTATTCAGAGGTTCTTATGCCATAACGATGGACAGTCATGGTCAAACAAGCGTCACTATCATGAAGGTAAAAAATCTGTTTGCAATGTTGGTCGTGCTGCTTCTCCTAGTGGCTGCATTTTTTTCTGAAATACAAAAATGCTAAATTCTACCTGTGTTCATTTTTCTCGTATTTTTTGTTAGTGTTAATTGCTCTGACTCATATTTACAAGCTGAAGGAGGATAACCTTTTGAGAAATAAGAATTCTGATGGAAGTTACTTGGTTTTTCTAATGTGTCTTTTTTCATAATTTCCATGGAAAATATCACATACGTGATCTGGGATCCTGAAGTAATCTGCTTTTCTCCAGATCGGTATAGCAATGACAATTACAGCTGTATTTCTGTAATAACATGTAATCCTTAATTATTATTAGCTTGTTACCTTTGTTTAACATTAGTTTGACTTTCTTTTTATCCTTTCTTTTATTAAAAGGGTAGCTCACTAAAAGTGGTAAAGTTGTGCTGATGCCTTTTTCTTATTCAAGACAGAAGAGTTCAAAATATTGTCAGTGTTTCAGTGTTAGGTATTTTGTAATGCTAATTTGATAACCTTGACAGATAAAGTGAAGTACAATCACTGTCTTCAGTAAGAAAGATGACACTTTCTAAGTTTTTTAAACTCTAGTCTTTTTGAAGGATTCACAAAGTAAGTCAGGCAGAGGAGATATTAAACAAAGAGAAACTCATACTGGCAGAAAATGAATTTTCCATTCCATTGGAAGTTCTTCAACTTAACTGGTTAAATAAATCCTAAATTAACAAGAAATTTGGAGCTCAGATTAAAAGCAATGGTTTCTACAATTTTTTGATTGAAATGGAACTTTTAAACTTAAAAATACTTCCAAGTTTCATTTCTGTTCCATATTAATTACCTGTATATTTTAGTGCAATTAATATTTAAGTGTTGATTAGTTCTTCTCCCAAAGGAGAAGCCATGGAAACCTACTAACCTAGCCTTAGCAGTCTGGTAACAAATGTAGAACTTTGCCAGCTGTGCACAGGGAGCACAAAATAATTATCTTGTTTGCTTTTATCTTCCCTCTACAAATTTAGGAGAAAATGTGGAATACTTCCTTTTTCTGAAAGGAAGTATTGTGTGCATCTCTTTTTTTGCTTGCTTTTTTTTTAAATCTTGAGCAAATGAAGGGTAATCTGTTAAAAATCTGTAGAGTGCATATTAATAATTCTTGGGTTTTAAATATGAATTGTATTTGTTTATCTCTTTTACAGCTTATACACAAGGTCATGCTGAAACACCATTGTATCGGTTTTCTTTAGCGGATGGTACGATAGTGACAGCGCAAACAAAGAGTAAACTATTTCGAAATCCTGTAACTAATGACCGCCATGGATTTGTCTCTACCCACTTTCTTCAAAGGTGAAATCAGTGGTATCTGTTTGTCATTTAAGAGTCATAGCTGTTAAAAAATATATCTGACATTGAAGATACCTGGAAAAAAAAAAAAAAACCACAATATTTTATCTTATTAAAACTCAAACAGAGGGGGAATAACTTGGGAAGCAGAGTTGCATAGCATAGAAACAACTGTGTTAACCTAACACTGACAAGCCCAACTTAAATGTGTGGCAGAAAAACAGTCACACTCAGAAGAGACGTCCTTCCTCTCCTTTCCTGCATAGAGCCTGTATTATGTATTCATTATTCTTTTGGGTTAACATTTATAAGGTTGAAACACTGAAAATAGAAATGCTCAGCTACATGCTTTATCTTACTCTTTTTAATTGCAGACCAATTAAAAAGACAACAAAACCCCCTCAGATGCATCATTGATGACTCAAAGTTAAATGTACCTTAAATAGCATTTCCCATGACCTGTTCTTGTTGATTAGAAGAATAATTGAAATGCCACTCTGGAGGGAATCTGTCTGCTTCTGGCATTAAAGTGCCTCCAGATGCTGAAAAACGAGTAGCTGAGATGGTTCAGGGCATCATTAGTGTTCACAGCAGAATGGTGTCATGCATTGACTCAGGAAGGGAGTAGAAGGAAGATGATGTTTAAACTGATAAATCTGACTAATGACTGTTGATGAAAGCCTTTTGAAGGGGCGATACTGTGTATGTACTTAGAACTCAAATCACCTAAAGGACCAAGCACTTCTGTAATGAATAAATGAGTGGCACGGCTTTTGTGGAAGTTTGTATTCTCACATCTCTTTTTGAAAAAATATTTGGAAAATTATTTAATACTGTTATTCTGTGTTTGTGGCACTTGATTACAAATGAGGTTTTAATTTGTTTTCTTGGGGTTTCTGGGGATGTTGTTGAACTTACAGAGAACAAAATGGATATCGGCCAAATCCTAATTCAGTTGGGCAAAACATCAGAACACCAGTGGCTGGAAACACAAATTCTGTTGGTGGTCTGATGAACATGTCGCCTGGCCAAGGGATGCCAATGCAGAACAGGAGCTATGGCATGGCAGACCCCAGTGCAGTGGGGCAGCTCAGCAGCACTCGGTATGGAGGCCCTGGTAATATGGGGTCCGTGAACTCCGGACCCGGAATGCAGTCCTCTGCTTATCAGAGCAACAGTTATGGGTTAAATATCAGTAGCCCGCCGCATGGTAGTCCTGGTTTAACTTCCAACCAACAGAATCTAATGATATCTCCTAGGAATCGAGGGAGTCCAAAAATGAGTTCACACCAGTTTTCTCCAGTTACAGGTATTTTATTTTTGCAATAAGTTCTTTTTGTTTTTTGTTTTTTTTTTTAAACTATGTTTTCACACTTTTATCTGAATTCTATCTCTCATCCTTTTAAACATTTCTATATGACCTTATATGTGTTACTTAAATGTAGTATACTGAATTTCATGGTAAAAATGTATTTTAAAATAATTAACTCAATGTGGCAGTCATACATAATCCAAAGGAAAAGTAGTTACAGACAGTACCATAGTCTAATAAGTTTGATTTCTGTCGTGTGATACAGGTATGCACTCTCCAATGGGCTCTGCCAGCAACACTGGCAACAGCACTTTCTCCAGCAGTTCTCTGAGTGCTCTTCAAGCCATAAGTGAGGGTGTTGGAACTTCCCTTTTATCAACACTTTCTTCACCGGGTCCAAAATTGGATAATTCCCCAAACATGAGCATAGCTCAGCAAAGTAAAACCAGTACCCAGGACTCCAAAAGCCCTTCTGGTTTGTATTGTGAACAAAACCAGGTGGAAAGTTCCATCTGCCAGTCAAACAGCAGGGATCTCCTTAGTGAAAAAGAGAGTAAAGAGGGAAATCTGGAGACACCTGAAAATCAGAGAGGACCATCCGAAAGCAAAGGGCATAAAAAACTGCTTCAGCTACTCACGTGTTCTTCAGATGAAAGAGGCCATTCTACAGCATCAAACTCACCTTTAGACTCAAATTGCAAAGAACCTTCTACCAATGTTACCAGTCCTTCAGGAGTTTCCTCGTCAACATCTGGAGGGGTATCTTCCTCCTCAAACATGCACGGGTCGCTCCTGCAAGAGAAGCATCGGATTTTACACAAATTGTTGCAGAATGGTAATTCTCCTGCAGAGGTAGCCAAGATCACAGCTGAAGCTACTGGTAAAGACACATATCACGACACTAGCAATACAGCCCCCTGCGGAGAAGGCACTGTCAAACAGGAACAACTGAGCCCAAAGAAGAAGGAAAACAATGCTTTGCTAAGATACCTGTTAGATAAAGATGATGTTAAGGACCCACTTTCCAAAGAGTTGAAGCCTAAAGTAGAAAGTGTGGATAATAAAATGGGACAATGCAGTAGTTCTACAATTCCTACTTCTAGTCAAGAGAAAGAGATGAAAATAAAAACGGAACCAGCGGAGGAGGTACGGTATAATGTACAATGATGGTAGAGAAAAAAACAGTATTTTCTTATTACGGTGAATGGCTAAATATAGTACGCTCTTTTTAGTATGTGTGTGTAAAGATTTCTAAGAAAGTTCTGGGCAAATGGTGTGAAACTATACGCTCAGGTTTTATTGTAACTGAAAAAGCACAAAGAGAACTACAGGATATGTATATAACCAAATGTGCTGTACTGACGTCCTGGACTAATGTTATCAAGTTATGGTACAATTAAGGTAGCGTATATTTACAAATTATTCCTTAAAATCAGATCTTTAACATCTGCTATTTCACATACCATATGTTTGTGGCTTATTAGGAAGTAGAGCTGTAACTGCCTCTATAATTTGCAGTACAGTAGCAAAAGGTAAAATATGATTTCATTTTGAAAATATAAACAATACACAAAAATGTGTAATACTTAAAATAGCTATAGATTGGTTTTAGTTCACTCATTGGTTCGAGCACTCTTTTTTTCCTTAAATGAGGGAAATACATGTATGTTCAGCATTCAAATAAATACATGTATATTTATTTGTTTCAGTGTTTCTAGAGTTGAAATTCCAAGAAATGTCATGGTAGAGTAAACTATATAACCACGGCACAGCTCTTCTGAAAGCAGCAGTACACTTGTTAGGGACAGCTATTATTGAAATTATACAGTGTAGAAAATATTTCTGTTGTATTTAGTTCCTAAGTCACATTTGGAACTGCCACAAAGTAAATAACACTGCTCAGTATGGCAGTTTACTGAAAACATGTTGATATCTTAGAACCTGGATTTCCCAAGTCAGTAATAACTATGTAAATAAAAAATTACTGCACAATTTTTATATTAGCTAATGGCTGGCTATAAACAAAACACCTTATAACATTTTTTTGAGTACTACTTCTGGAAAAGTCACAACTGTGTAATAGTACCCAATGCATAGTTTTGGTACTTGCTCCTGAGATCTAATTAACGTATTCAGAGAAGCTTGTTTTGTGAAGATATGGATCTACTATATGTTCAATTCTTTTTCTGTTAAAACTGCATCTGATTTAAAGAATGTTAGGGCTCCAATTGACTAGAAAAATCTGTGGGTACTTTTCATATGTTGTGTTTACCAGTGATCAAATTAGGCTTTTTGTGTATGACATACATTATTTATCATGGAATGCTACACATTCTTGACATTGTTTGCTTTCATTAGTGTTTTTGTCTGTAATTTGTGATGACTGAAATGTTTATATTCAAAGGTGCTTTTTGTTTTATTTATGTGTACCTCCAGTTTTTCCTAATTCTCAAAACAAGCAAAATACTCTAAAAAAAGGAAGCTAAGTGATATCTGAAGTTCTTAGGAAATGGAAAGATAGTCCAAGGTACAGTCAGTGAACTAAAACATTTGTCTCCCAGTTATATCTTTTAAGATTAGTGAGGAGTTAAATAAGAGCTGAAGGATAGCCATACGATAGTACATAACCTTGGTATTTTACTGTGTCTTTTTCAGATGAGCGGAGACTTGGATAATTTGGATGCAATTCTAGGTGATCTGACTAGTTCCGAGTTTTACAATAATGCTATGTCAGCAAATGGAAATAACCTTGGAACAAAGCAAGCATTATTTCAAGGAAATGCCCTATTGGGTAAGGAATTTAATCTAATTTCTCTTTGGTTTTAAAATTAGGGTGTTCTTCTAACCTGATGTAAACATAATGCATCCTCAGATCCCTAGAGAATGCTTTCTTGATCTCCTGTATCTTCAAGGACAAATGTAATGCAAAATGGCTAATTATGCTTTCCTAGGCTGTTATGCAAACTATTAGCTGTCTTGACAGCTCCTCTCTACTATATACACAATGAATAATGTTAACTTCAGTTCCTTATTTTATGGTTTCTTCTGGGTTTGTCTAATGTAGTTTGCTCAGAGACAAGACATCAGGAAAAATGTTCTGTGAGTTGTAAGTTAAAACTGAGAATTTTTGTTCTTTAGAGATGACTACGGAAATAATACGGAATAGGTGACAAGCTTTTGATTTTCCACTTACTCTATGTGAAAACATCTCGTGGCCTGGAAATTCTTATCAGTAGCCCTCCTCGCCACTGAAAGGAATGCCCTTCCTTAGTAGGAAGCTGAGTAGGAGGGAAAGATAACCTTCTAATAGACCAGTGTCATTGTAGTTGTCACTTCCTTTTGTAACGTTAGTCGTGTCTTGATTATATAGGGCAACCTAAGGAGGTGAAACATGGATCATGAAAAACGTAGAAGCAGGTACAAGAACACGTAAGGCCACTGACACTATTGGCTGTGGAGCACAGTGATTTGTGGGTTAATCAGTCCATGGAGCACACTGTGCTCAGGAACACACTGCATCTGGATTCAACTTGTTCAGAATCATCTGACTTGTTTCTGTCTCCGTGTCAGAGCTGTCCAAGGGCTGGGCAGTCCACTCATACGTATCAAGGAGTCTGTATTACCAGCGTGTTTCAAAATGTTAAAAACATAGACCATTACAGAACTTAAATTAAAATGAACCTTTTAATGGTTAGGGCCAAAGGGAACTGCGTTTGGCTTTTTCTTTAAAAGGTTCTATGTACTCAAAATGTGATTTGTGTAGTAAGAACATAAGCAAAATAGCTATTCCTGGCTTGTTTAATGTCAAATATATGTGCCTATAAATACATCAGACTTCTTTTTTTAAGTCATTAATGGTACTTTCTATTTAAAACATACAGTTGTGTGCATCTTTTAATTCTTCAACAGGTGTGAGGAGTCCCCAGTCTGTGCCGACGACTCGCCCACCCTTCACCAGAGCCATGTCTTTAGACAGCCCTGTGGGCTCAAGTGCTCCAGTGAGGAATGTCAATGCCTTCTCCGTGTTACAAAAGCAAAACCTGATGGGTGGAAGTCCAAGAATGATTGAAAGCCAGGAAAATTTTGGAGCAAATCTAGGTTTGTTGATTGTGTACAAATAGACCTTATTGTAAAGGAAAAAGCTTTTATGTAAAAATTGTTGCAAGGTTATAATATGCATTTTGGTTAGAAGAAACCTTAACGTATTAGTATTAATTTTGCCATCAGCATATAAATACTTTTAAATTATTATTCCTGCTTAAAATTATAAGAACATAACTGTTTACTATCTGTGTATTATTACCAGTACTTTACTTTTGTTTAGTAGTTAAATTCTTTTTTACTATTTCAAGTTTTGAATTTAACATGTTTTTGATAAATAGAAGCAAGAGCAGGTCATGCCAGCAGTCAGTGATAGTATTTTTAAATATATTTAGATTAATATAGTTGTTTCATGGTTTAGAACTTGGTTTGGTAAGCTTTAGATGCCTTTGTAGGAGTTCAGTGAATTGCTCTGTCACTGGCAGATGGGCTTGTTGGTAAAACAAAACACACACACACACCCCGAAAATAATTCTAAAACCGAAATATGTGATGTATTCTAGATGAACAGTTACTGTATTTTCTGCTCTTCATTACAGCAAGTGCTCCCAACAGAAATGTAGCAGTGATGAATCAGCACCAGGCGGGAGACTGGGGTTTGCCAAATTCAAAGGTGAGCAGATTGGAACCGACAAGTTCTGCTTCGATGTTGAGAGCGGGCCCCGAGTTCAGCGCGTCCCTCCCCAGACCCTCAGTGGGTGGCTCCATGCCCGGGCTGCCCATTCGGTCCAACAGCATACCTGGGACACGGCCAGTGCTGCAGCAGCAAATGGTTCACATGAGTAAGTGCTTTACTTTTTATTGTCCTACTTAGCACAGTCTCACTAGTTCCTTAGTACACGTTCATCATCAGGATCTTCTCAGTTTTGGTAGAATACTAACTTGTCATCCAAAGGCTTTTTGAGGTAAAGACTGTCACTGTTCACTGACTGGGACATTTGATTACTTTTTTGTGTTCTGTTTGTTTTCTTATGTTGATATCTGTGTGTTTCATGTACAGATAATTCATGCTGAGTCTGCAGGTTTTTTGGGAATAATTTCTCTATATTTCTTTAGTGCGGTACTTCTCTGCTAAGTTTGAGGAACTAAATGCCATCTATGATTATATTTGAAAATACCCATATACTGATTAATTTAATTCTATGTATGATATAGACGTTTTCTTGCTGTTAACTTGGTAATCAGGGTTTTTTAAAGCCCCTTGTTAAGTATTTCAAAATTCTTCTCGCATGGAGTATCCAAATTTAATATAAAACCACATTGCAAATACAGGTTCTCTGTTCATGTTTCCATGGGAGAAAATAAGCTGAATGTCTAAAATATGAAGAGAGTCTTAAAGCCTGTGGGTTTTTTCTGTTCTATATCTCTAACGAAGATGTAGCTTAGAGCCATGTCCTGTCTCATGTGCCAACACCGGCATCAGCAAAAAGGGTGAAAAAGGCAGTGGCGTTGCTTTTTTCCTTTCTTATCATGGAAGGCTACCAGGGCTGTTACCAGTTCTCTTAGACAGACCTACTATTTCAACGTGACATGTGGGTATAAGGCGACTAATCAGCAAGAAATTTGTTCAGTCTTAACTGAGTCAGAATTCCTCAGCTTAGCTTCCTTGGAATCGTTATTGCTAGGTGATTCCTACAAATATTAGGAAATAATGGAATGGACACAAACTCTCCTGTGTAGTGCTGTATGTCTCTGAATAGGCAGAAGGAAGGCCATACTCCCAAAGAGTAAAATGTAACATGTTATGTACCTTGTGTTTCTTTTGGTTTTCACCTGTTTTGGAATTTAAAATCCCAAATTTTGTTGCTGTCACTATGACAATGTATATTTGCTACGACCCAGATTTCATAAACTCATAGCTTTTTGGATGTAAAGTTGCTGTATACATCAAGTTCCATTTTTAGGGGCTTAAGGACTAGAAGTAGCAATTCTGCCCTAATAGAGTAGCAGCTCTAGATCACTGTCATATTTGAATCTGTGGTCTGTTATATTTCTGAAATGATCTTGTGTGAGTTTATGTATGTATACACTTTAAAACATGCTAATGGAAAGCTCATGAACCTGCTTGACAATTTGTATGATCATTCACAATGCTTTATGTGAACACTGGGAGAGCAAGATGACACCTTTTGTTTTTAAAAAACACACAAATGTTTTCCCTTGCAGGGCCAAATGAGATGAGCATTGGCATGGGGGGGAATCCCTATGGACAGGCAGGACCATCTAACCAGCCGGGATCGTGGCCTGACAACATGCTGTCCATGGAGCAAGCATCGCGGGGTTCACAAAACAGGTAGAATTGGGGAAGGTTTTAAGATAAGGTTAAATACAACTGTTCACTGCTTGTCAGATGAATTTAAGACCTGGAAAAAAAAATGAATGTAGCATATACAGTGGGGATAACAGATTGGAGTCAGAATCTGTTTCCATTCCTGCTGATGATACGACACTGGGTATCTTTTAACCCAGCTCCACAAAAGGCATTGCTAACAAAATCAATCAACCCTTGTGTTGGGAGGCACAGAGAAAAGAGGTGGGAAAAAGTGAAATCATGTCTCTCTGGTACATGCAGAAACCAGGAGAAAATGGAATTTATGTGTGTTCAAAGATACGTGGCAGTTGACCTGACATTCAAGACCTAAATTTGGGACTTAAATTCTTTAGTCTTACTTCAGTCCTCTGGCTGATTATAGCACTTCATCATCTTCAGGTCAAAATCTTGTATAAAAACTATGTGTATGCCTTCATAGTCCATAATGGTTGTAATGTTTTTATATTTATAGACAATTAGTTAGAAACTCTTTGGATGACCTCTTGTGTCCAGCACCAAATATGGAAGGCCAGACTGATGAAAGGGCACTGCTGGATCAGCTGCACACCTTGCTGAGTAACACGGATGTCACAGGTCTGGAAGAAATTGATAGAGCATTAGGAATTCCTGATCTTGTAAACCAAGTAAGTAAACAGAGATTTTCACCATTTATTTTCCAAAAACCTGTATTATTTTGTTACATGTAAAGAAGGTGAAGAGGGCCGCCTCACTCCCTCGGTCTTCTCACTTCCTTGTCTTCGTTTTCCTAAATCTGCCTTTGGAAGCACCTACGTTAAGGAGTGATTCTCATTGGAGAAGCTCAGTATTGATTAAATTTCTTGTGCCTTACAAAAACATAAAATGGCAGTTTCTTATCTAACTTTATTGTAATATGCCTTGGTGTACAGATTTTTTTTTTTGGGGGGTGTAAATCATTATAATTCTATAAGCAGAGAATTGTGTTGGGTTTCTTTAGTAAACTATTGTCCATGGAGCTTGGGTTGTGAAATATTTGCCTGGCAGTGACATGTTAGTGAGTAGGACACTTCCATCTCCTCCAGTTCCAGCTTGAATTTGCATGGCCAGCAAATAGGAAAAAGAAATTCTAGGAATAATTTGGAACTTGCTAACACCCACAAAATCACACTGTCATTTGTACAAAGAGCAGTTTAAAAGCGTGGAAGGGCTTGAATAACGATACTGGTCTGCCTGTGTAAGCAGTGTGCATCAGAACTGATTAAAAAATTATTAATAATAACTTTTGCTATTTCATTTGTCTGGAGACAAAACTAATAGTAATCCATCCACGCTATGTTCTACCCAAGAAACGATTAGAAGTTGTATGCTGTGTTAGCTTTATTGTTTCTTTCGGAATTCCTACTTTAAGAATACACTGCTAGTGAAAACACTTTTGTATCTGTTGAAGGGACAAGCTTTGGAACCCAAACAAGATTCATTTCAAGGTCAGGAATCTTCAGTTATGCTTGACCAGAAGCCTTCGTTATATGGTCAGCCTTATCAAGGGCAAGGGGCAGCAATGCCAGGAAGTTTTAGTAACATTCAGGGACAACAGCCAACCTTTAATTCAGTGATGAATCAGATGAGCCAGCAGAGCAATTTTCCACTTCAAAGCATGCATCCTAGAGCAAATGTGATGAGACCTCGAACCAATACACCAAAGCAGCTCCGCATGCAGCTCCAGCAGAGGCTTCAGGGGCAGCAGGTAATCTTTTGCTCCTGCATTTACACTTTCTTCTTGTTTCAGAATGGAATAAGGTGCACACTGAGTTGTGTTGCTTCACGAATATGAAAACTGACATTACAGCAGATGATTGCAAGGAGGGATCTTTCGTTTTGGCAGTGCTTTTCACAGAGTGCCTAATGGCTGTAGGAGTGAAAGAACCTTTATTAGGACAAGGGTTTCTCCTTCATCGGCCTCTTTAGCTACAGCTTGGATCGGTTCCTGCAGCACACATTATTGCTACTTAAAACAGTACTCTTGTATGACGTAGCTCTGGATGATCCCTTTATCTGTGTGAGGATTTAGTATTTTTTCTGAATGTCGCTGATAGCATTAAATGGGCAGCTGTGTTTCTCCTGTAAATGAAATGTTACTTCTTTTTCATTGTGTTTTCTAACTAATCATTTGGGCTTATTGAAATATGGGTTGCTTTCTCATTTATTGATTTGATGTCATTTTAGGTATTTTCTTGGGATGAAGTGTGAGAGAGTAGATAACAGCCACATACATCTCAACCCTGGGTTGAAAGCACTGCTTAAAAAATTGCCCCATGATTTCATCACTGTGAAAGTACAGTCCTGTTATCAAATGCAATGTATAAATAGAACTTGGAAAACGGAGATAGTGCTGTGTGACACGGAATGGCAGTGTTTAATCCTTGGGAAATACTGTGGACTCTCCTGGTTGGTCTGTGCCACTGATTCAGTCTGTATGGCTTTGGGGTTTTGTGATGGAGAGGGAAGGAGACAGAATTTTACGATTTTAAGCAAAGTGAGTGGTTGTGCCCTTCTCCTCAAAACGTGATTTGGAACAAATATAGTCTGCTATATATTCATTCTTAAAAAGTGCTAATTTTGAGGGAATGAAAAAAGAAGCCAGTTAGTTCTGCACTGTCTGGAGGGGTTTTCCTCCTGTGTGTGTTTGGGCTGCTTAACCAAATAGTTTGGTACTTCAGGTACATCAAATGCCACAAAATTCAACCATTGCACTTTAGGATTTGAGAGGTTTGTAAAGAATGTTTTTGGAGGAGTTGCCATTCCTTTGTTCAGATACTGGTATTTTCAAGCTAATAGTGCTAAAATGTCTTTTTCCAAGTTTATGAATCAGACTCGTCAAGCGCTTGAGATGAAAATGGAAAATCCAGTCAGTGGTAATACCTCAGTGATGAGACCAGTTATGCAGCCACAGGTGGGATCACAGGTAAGTAATTATTGCACTAGCCACCTCAAACAGGAGCTTTTTAGACACATCTTTTACATGTCTGTTTAGAATTTTGACCTTTTGTGGTTCCAGAGCTTTCTTTTTTGGTTCATTGTTTTTTTTTTTTCCCTCGGTACAATTAAAAAAAGATGGTTTTTTTTTTAACCTCTCTTATTCATGAGATTTCAGAGGGACTTGTTCCTTAGATTGTGCTATCAATACAGTGTGCCAATAGTCTTTTCCATGTAGGATGTGACAGATAATCTGCTTTATCATTTGTTTAGCACTAATGACAACTCAATGAAAACCTTTGCCTGATATTTTGATGATATTTGTGCTGGTTGTGGGTTTTCTTAACTTTGTGTTCTGGTAATGGATATGCTGGGTCTTGGAGTTAGAAAGAGTGTACGTGGTTTGACTGAAAACATGATTTCATTTGTAAAAGTGTTTTCTAATACGATTTTTCTTTTCTTTGTGGGATAGCAGCAAGGTTTTCTTAATGCTCAAATGGTGGCTCAACGTAACAGGGAGCTAATAAGTCATCATTTTAGACAACAGAGGATGGCAATGATGATGCAGCAGCAACAGCAACCTCAGGCCTTCAGTCCACCACCAAACGTGACTGCCTCAGGAAGCATGGACAGTGCTCTGACAGGCCCTCCAATGGCTCAAGTTCCTCCGCAGCAATTCCCTTATCCACCTAATTATGGTACTAGTATTAACATCTTTGGTTTTGTCTGTCTGGTTTTCTTTTCCCTCTCTTCATTTATTATTAATCCAAACTACCTAAATATCAATCATTCTGAAAAAAGGAAAATCCTTCTACAAAAAAGCATGACTTTCCCTTCTCATCACTGCAAGAAGATAAACTGGGTTATGATAACTGAAATATATTGTCTGTCCTTTGTCTTTTAAGGAATAAGTCAACAACCTGATCCTGCGTTTAGCAGAGTATCGAGCCCTCCCAACCCAATGATGTCATCAAGAATTGGACCCTCCCAGAATCCAATGATGCAGCATCCTCAGACAGCAGCAATGTACCAGTCCCCTGAGATGAAGGGCTGGCCCTCGGGAAGCATGGCCAGGAGCAGGTGAACTTCTCAGTTATAACCGATAGGTCAAAAATTGTCTTTCATTTTGTCGGAATGTGGAGCTACATTAAATAGCTTGTAGCAGGAAAAGGGCTTAGAAGAGGGGAAAATAATCTCTAGTGTCTACATTATCCTTGATCCTGCTCTGGTTTAGGAAATAGACTGATTAAATGACACTTATGCTTAGCTCCATTTATTCTTATTGGACCTCTGCAATCTTTGTAACTAGAAGCAACACTCAGTCTTTGAATACTCAGAAAATAACTTGGGGGGGGAAATAGAGAAGTTCAGAATAGTATTACAATGGCCGGTACAGCCCTAACAGAAGCCTCCAAGAAGGTTACAATAGGAAATGCACACACACGCTTCTGGGCGTATCTAAAAATTCAGAATTCCTTTTAGGAGGGAAATTTGTTTCTACATTAAACAGATACTTGGTAGAAACAAGTAATGTAAAAGTAATTTTATCTTTCACATGTTGACAGCTGGTGCAGGGAAGGCAATATATCAATGTGTAAATTTCTTGGAAGGTAATTTTACTTGTCCTTTTGTGCTTCAGTTCTTTCCCCCAGCAGCAGTTCAGCCATCAAGGCAACCCCGCAGCGTACAGCATGATGCACATGAACGGCAGCAGTGGCCATATTGGACAGATGAATATTAATACCATGCCTATGTCAGGGATGCCGATGGGTCCAGACCAGGTAAGTTGTACATAAAATGTGATTAAAGGAACTGTTGACTCTTTTTTCCATTGAGTACAATTTGCTTTAAGCCATTACTCTGGCACAATCCTGTTCTCAGTTATCCTGTTTATATTTATATCTGTGGGCCTACCATTTGTTATGTCCCAAGAGACACCTTATTTTTGATGATATTTAACTCAAATCCATGATAAACCCAAGCTGTGTGCTGTGATTAGCTGTTGACTTTGAAGTATCATAGGTAGGATCAAGACTTAAACTGCACAAAGGATGCTTAAATACTTCTGAGCCTGAAGAAACCCCACAGAGCAAAACACAGAGAATGTGAAAAGCATCTTCAGCAGATGTAGATGATTATATTTAATAGCTCTCATGAGTCAGACCAAGGATCCTGGTAGCACAGTATCCTCCCCCTGGCAGAAGCTGATGATGATACTTAACCTTGTAATACCTTATGATAGCTTGTGTATGAATAGCAAGGAGCTGTGGAAAACCTAGGCCCGTTATTTAAGGGAAAAGTGAGCTACTAACAGGCACTGCAAAGAAGGCTGGAATACTAAATATACTTTTGCTGTAATCTTTCCACAAAATACCAAGGGATGAGCAATGTAATACTGAGATAAATTTATTCAAGTAGAAAGTACCTCGTGAAATTTTGTCTAAAGTACCTAAGGAAGCAGGCAAAATAATCTGAGAAGTTCTGGAGGATAAGTAAGGTATTGGGGCACTTTGATATAACAAGTACCTTTTATAAAGAGGGGAAAATGAAGGTGAAATGTCAGATTTTCCAAACCCTCGTGTCACACAGCAAAAATACCCAAATAACATGTTTAGGAAATTCTTGGACAGCGTTTCTTTTCTACAAATTTATCTTCAAAGCAGATGCTATTCTCCTGCTTAGAAGTTGACTGTCAGTACTTTCCTCTTCAAAACGCAGTATGTTGACCAGTTTTTTCAGCAAAGGTATTTTTTATTTTCTCTGATGCTTATTTATTCTTTTCTTCAACAGAAATACTGCTGACACCTAGAATCGTATCTTCAAACAAGAATGCGCTGTATTAACGATGCACTAGTGTTAGAAAGGAAAGCTACGCATTCTTCACGGCAACTAGTACTGGCCTTACAGAAATAAGTGATTTTTTCTTGTTAATCACCATGGTGTCCTAAGTTACGTCATTCAGAGGAAAAAAGCAAAACCCAACAAAACCCATTTTAGTAGAAGCAGTCTCTGTATTACTGTATATTGTGGTGTACAAAAAGTTCATAAATATTTTTGGCGCTCTGCCTCTAGCAATGTGAATTTGGCAATGGCGTTAGTAGATCTGATGGGTGGCCTCCGGGTATTCCGGGTACACCTCATCTATTTACTGTCGCTATCCAAAGCCCTTTAACTACAGGCAGACAAAAGTGCCTGGAGAAGTCATGGTGATAAGAATTTTCTGATTTCTCTAGTAAGAATATCTGACAGAGAATGTAGTTCCTAGCCTTGACTATTTTATATTAATTCCTGAATATAAATGCTGCTTTTAATCTCTTGCCCCCAAGAGTCAGGATTTCCCAAGCAAAGTAGCAGTGCAAAATGAATTGGCACATACTAGTCCAAAATCCTGTCCGTTGAAGCCAAGGGGTAAAAAGAGAGAATAATGAATTTAAATTATTTAAACACAATTATGACTAATATTTACATATTGACGTGCAGCTGAGTGCACTTTATAAAAGACTATATAATGGATTAATGCAATATCTTTGATAAGGACTTAATAGGAAGGTAGGGTGTACTCATGTTCCTTCTCAAATACAATCTCTTAAGAATTATTTGAAAAGACTGCATAATGTAATGTTTTCTGTGTGTGGAAATTAGAGCAATAATCTTTCATCTTTTTTGAAAATAACTTCAGAAAACTCAAGGCAAGGCACTGCAGTCTGAATCAGAATTTTGCAGTCTTTTGTGAATTTTGTAAATATGATCTTTAAGATAATGTATTATATATATGACTTTTGTAGGTCACTAACTCATTTTTGCAGAGTTTGTGAAGCTAAATATTTAACAAAATTGATTTCTGTAAACTCAGTGTAGTTGAGGTCCAAATAGAATGTTTTTTTTTTTTATTAAATTTAATGACTTTGAAGCTGGGTGACTTTGGCCCACATATTTCTCTTCTTTGGTCTTCAACACTTCATTTATTTTTACATCTTTAACATAGCTTTTTATAAAAGACA
Organism: Numenius arquata; assembly: GCF_964106895.1. NCBI lineage: Eukaryota > Metazoa > Chordata > Aves > Charadriiformes > Scolopacidae > Numenius > Numenius arquata. The sequence goes on along the minus strand of NC_133587.1, from coordinate 10,107,885 downwards.
GTTGTTAAATGCTTTCTCCACCTGAGCACTTTGTTACATTTCTTTTTACATAAGGCAATTTGACAAAAAGGCTCTGCATTGTACCATGTTATGACTTTTCATCACGGTCGTGTCTTTCTAGAATACGTTGCCTTTTCAGTTGATGAATCTGGATTGTGTCTTTTTTGGTCAATTTTAACAAACTTTAAATGTTCTTCAAAGAAAGAAGTTTGTCTGTTGCAAAATATTTGTTGTTACATGACATCCAGAAACCTTTAAGGATATTAAGCCACACTTTAACCAAATGTCTGCACCTCGTTGGATTGTTCTAATAGTAATGAATGTATTTTCTAAGCAGGTTTCTCTCATATCAGTATTTAAGTCTAGTTACAAATTTATTAATATTATTTGCTGGTAGGCGTTTCCCCCCTCCTCTCTATTTTGGTTCCTTGAAATGAAGATCCCTTTGCAGTTTTTCCGGTTTCAGGCAGTTGCAGGAGTCAAACTTCTGAACTTCCATACGGGATGACCCCGCAGTGTTTAAGACGTGTGGTGCTTTTGTTCTGTTGTTCACTGTGTAATGGAAAACTGACTTCTCCCAAGTGAGTAAAGAAAAAAATAGTCTGTGTTCTTGATTGCTTCTTCTTGGTACTGTCAGCAAGAGGTGGTTTTATTGTTCAGAATATTCAGTGATCTTCCATTTTAATAGAAATAACTTTAACTAGAAATATTCTCAAAAGGTTCATCCTTAGCATACAGCCAGTTGTGTTCCAAAGGGAATGTAGATTCAGTCAATCTACTTTATGCAACCCCGTCTCTGCAATTAGTACTGAGTATCTAGACAAGGTGATAGTATTTATTTGAAACCTTCACTTCAATTCATGTGTGTTTTTTAATGCAAAACTTTTAAAAGCCTAAAGGACTTTTATCTTCTTTTTTATTTCTTAGAACATACCTATTTTTTGTGTAAGTGCTGCCTACTGAAGCTGAAAGGCAACAATCCCTTGCTTTTTATATCAAATCAGAGTAGAACAATCTTTATATTTTTGTAGTTGTTCATTATATTGATGGAAACTACAAACCCTGGTTGCTTTCATTAGGTGAGCTCTTAGATATCTACCGCTTTATACATTGTGCCCTTTTAATTTTTTTAAAATGAGTGATTCTATTTATACATCTACGTATAACTGGTACCTGACTGATGTTATAAAAGATCATCATTTTCTCATCTCCATTTAGAATGCTGGAGCTTTCCAGTACCTACTTTTTTGCTGAATCCAAAGATTTTTAGTTTAAACTTGATTACGGGGGGGGGGAGGGGGGCATTTTTAAAATGCATCGATGACATCTCTCTTGGCAACGCTGATCCTAAATGCTGCATCGAGTTTGAAAATCTTACCTGCTGCAGTAAATAAAACTGACCTTGAAATCTGTTGACATTTAACATCTCCACCAATTCTGGTTTGGTTCTTTTGCAGCAGATTTTTCTGAATGTTTTTAAAAAACCACCTGCGTAACATTTCTCACCAGTAAGAGAACAATTAGCTACTACAGCCACCTCTGATCACTGCTGCAGAACAAGTGGCATTTTGCTACGTCTCTGTTACTCTTTTGATCACAGAAACCACGTTTTTATAAAATTCATATGTAGTATTTTTTCCAATCTTGGCCTAAAATACTGCTTTTTAAGTTAGAAAATCAGGACCATTTTTCAGTCATAAGAGAAAAACTATTTGAATGTTGTACCAATTAGCACACGTTTTATTTTAGAACTTATGTGCAGACTACCAGATGACAGAATGATACAGCAAGTATGAAACCATGTAATTCTGAGAGCAATATTTTAAAAAATTCTCAGGAGAAGGCATACAGTATTGAGAATTGCATTTAAGTTTAGTTTACATTAAGTATTGCTTGAAATACCTGTATCTTTATGTCGCAGAACAGAAAAATCACGGGGACTGATTTATAAAAGAGTTGGTTGTAAGGTATTACTGCTCTTCTGATTTTTGTGTTTGGATGTTAATAATAATGTAAATAAAGGTTTCTATTTAAAATCAGAACTTGGTGACAGATTGCAGTAGCTGTCTAATGCTTTAAGGCTGATGACTGTATCCTGGAAAGGTCAGAGAAAACCCGGTGCTATTACTGAGGAAAGCTATGTATAGAAAATGGTTTAAATTTTTTTTTTTAGTTGGCTGTAAAAATAAGAACTTAGACCTTCCACCCGTGAGACCCATTTAGCAACTAAAGCTGCACTGACACAGCGTGGAATTTACGTCTTTTTCAACTTCAATAGCAACAATACTCTTCAGCAGGGCCACAAGGAGAAGAGGTGGGAGCTTTCCCCATAACTTGGCAACGACCTACCTTTATAAAATAACAGCTGCTTCTCACGTCCCATACAAACCCCGCAGCTCAACACTTTAATAAAGGGAAACGCTGACTTCTCGGGCCTCTGACCGATATGCCACAGCAGCAGAAACACTGGCCACGCAGGGTTCTGACGGTCACACCCTCACCCTGTCGAAGACTACAGGCTGAACACAAAATAAAGGTAAGTACAATTTTTTTTAAATCTAAGCCACAACTCTTTCTCCGTGCTCCCTGGGAAGGGTAGGCAGTCAATACCTTTCTCTGGAAAGGAGCAAAAAGGTGTTTCTATCAGCAAGTTTAAATTTAGTATTTTTTACTTATTTGTATTAATCCAGATCTCATCGTCCGGCAGGTGTTACTTTCATAACATGTGAAATCTCTGACAGGTTATAAACAAACTCTGTGGCTCAATTAAGACAGACAATCATGTATTAATTCCATAATTTAAAAAAATCTGCAAGAAAATGTTGGGAAGTGTATTTGACTTATTCATGTGTGATACAAATAGAAGCTGAAGCCTCATTTTACTATATACTGCGTACAATGAAAGACCCCGCTGCCCTCCCTCAGCTCCTTAAGGCTAAGAAGTGCATTTTTTGAGTATGGGGTGTGCTCCCAGAGACATATATCCCTTTTGAAGTAATTCCTTGGATTTCCAAATGCGCGAAACCTGGAAGGGCATGGAAATAAGTTCTGTGATGTATTTTCACACTGTGTTTCTAGGAGTGCAAGTGAAGTTGTTGTTTTGGAAGGAAGTACCTCTTTGTTAAAAGTGAAGGCCACAGTTGGTCGAGTCTGTCACGAGCTCCCTCCTGCATCTGCCTTAGAAACAGGTAGCAGATTAACATGAAACAAATTATAAATACAAATATCACTGCTAGTGCCTGTACTACAATGTATTTAATAATGTCATTATGAAAATACTCAAATCGGCTCTGTACACTGTGCTTCTGTAGTAAAATGTTGGGGTTTTTTCCCTTTAAAAGCCTTTAAACAGTAACTGTCATTCAGAACATCTACCTTTTTGTAGACTGAGCTATAACTAGATTGTTCTTTATTGGCTACAAGTATTGAACTTCTTGGAGCCGCCTTTTTAAAAAATAAATGTAAAAGTTACACTACTAAGCAAATACTGCTTTCTCAAAGGAATCGTTTTGGTTTTGAACATACAATATAATATTACCACATAAAAAAACTTCATACAAATCTGATTTCATTAAAATTTAAGATGTACATTTACTGAAAATTTTCAGTACTTTTAAAAATGGATAAATTGTGAAATGTACTATGCAACATTAAGTAGCGTTTTGAGAAATGGTGTGTGGGCATTCCACTCTTTTTATTAACAAAATTCTTCACAACCTGAAGGAATTTATTTTCAAACAGTATATTGATTAATATTTACACAACCCCTCCAAAAATCTGGCGTCCTGTTAGTCAAGATTTTCTCTAATTTTCCTAGAGGTGTCAAATGGATGGACAAATAGATGTGGAACTAAACTGTATCCTCAGAGGAAATCTGAGAAATATGATGGTGTTGAGAATATTCAACGCTGCTCGCTTCAGTTCCTGAATCTCTTAAAAGTTCTTTTCCACCATTACCTTTACCCCAGTTAGAAGCAAAAGCGTCCATCTTTCCTCAGTCTTGCTTTAGAGTTAGACTTGGCTTCGAGGTTTTTCTCGTGACATCTGAAGTTGAACCGAGAAAAGTTTTAAGTTTCCTTCCGTGGTCCGTGTGCTCGCTGTGCCCGCCGGGCTGGGAACCCTCCTGGGGCTGCGGCTGCGTTTCCTCCTCCGTCAGCTCTGGGCAGTGTTAGTGGTGTCGTCTTGAAGGAAGATGCCTTTGCAGCAGGTGAGGTATAATCCAAAGCAAAAGCAGGTGCAATAGTGGATTTCAGAGACCTGTATTTCTGACAGCCTTTCCCACAATTTCACTGCTTCTATTTAACTCACTCACCAGTGCAAACATTCTATCTATTTCAGCTTCAAAGTTCAGTCAGTCCTCCAGGCTCACACGAGATTCTTTCTGAAGTCTTTCATTTAGTCTGTACATGGATTCAAGTTCTGGCCAGTTTGTATCCTCATGGAGGTGCAGTGGCTGGGGGAGGTTACCCCTCCCATCCTTCCCACAGTTGTCCTCTTCAAAATAAAACAAACACGATTTAGTGTATAACGTTCCAGTAGGAAGTAGTTAGAAATACATTTTTAATGGTTCCATGCAGGGAAGAACAACTGAAACCCCGTGGGCCACCTATAAAAATACAGCAGGTGTCTCACAGAAACAATCCAACTATGTTTGAAACTTCAACCTGTACAGAGCTTGTAGCTCATTAATTCTCACTTCATTTTAGTTCTAAAGCCAGTCAAACATTACCATTAAACAAGCAAATAAATCCTCTTGGAGGAGTCGAGAACGCGAGACCCTGCCTGGTGTAAGGTACTTGTACATAGTTTTTCACTGCACAAGTTGAGACCCCTTTAGGATTTGTAACGAGCCTCAGCCCTGTGTTTAAGGGGAGACAGAGACAGTAACTGGGACAGCAAAGGTAACTATTTCTCATGTCTTTAAATTTGTATCTCACCTTTGGGCTCTGGCAAGTTGTTGAGAACTGAATTATAGTCTTCAAATTTTAAAAGGCTGTTACGTAAGCAAAAAGCAACCTTAGATAAAACAAAATGCACAGATCTGTCTTGTGGTCTACTTACTGTTTTAACTTGCTTTTTTTTTTTCTCACAAAAAGGCCGTGGTTGGATAAATAGCAAGAAAACACACGATACTCTCGCTGAGAAATTACAATCAGTTTTGTTCTTTCCAGGTGGTGTGAGAGACCACTCGGTCCCTGCTACAGGTTTAAATTTAGATAAAACCTCTATAATCGTCTCTAACTTTTACTGGCAGTTAACCATAACTGGTTTCTTCAACTGAGCATCCACCTTTGCTCAAGCTTGAAACTGCCTTGACCTTAACGCTCCTGGATTCCCAGAAAGATGTACCAGGAGGTTTTGTCCGGCAGCGGGTGTCTGTAATCATGGCAATGGCGTATTTCTTGCATAACTTAGAGCACTTCCCACGTAAGCGTTCCATGAGAACAGATGATGATGTTAACAAAGGTGCTGCATGCAAAAAGAGAAGCGAAGGAGATGAAGGTAAGTAAGTAAGAGCTTAATGCTTTTGGTGAACTGCTCCCAACTCACAGTGACTTGGCAGATGATGGTCTCTTCACATCTGGCCACTTTCGACGCTGAAACTGCCTAATTTTCAAGCAGCAAAAGGAGAAAAAAGTTAACCATCACCAAGAAACCCAGCAGCTCTATAGTCTGAAAGATGAGGAAGGAGAAGAGCTTAGCCTGAATTTTGACTAAAAGATTAGAACATGCTGTAACACTGAAATGGAAACAGCTCCAGTGTTTCAAAGTGACGGCACGGAGAGATCTCGCAAACGCCCTTCCAGGCAGCGTCTGTCCGTGTGGTTCCAAATCCCACACTCCTTTAGCAGGAAGGTAGTACTTAAGAATAATAATTTAACTATTTGTCAAAAATGTACCTGTACTGCTCGTAGCTTCCATCTTTAAGTCCTAGATGAGGAAAAATAAACAATGTTACCAACCATTGCCTGCAACAGAGTAAGGTATCAGGTAAGGCATCAATTAAAAAAAAGCCCTAAGAATATTAGCTGATGAATGTGTCTTGCCACCCATGTTAACTGGAGCTGTTGTTTTTGTATTTAATCCCTCAGTCTAGATAAAATTGGTTGTAAATTGGGAACGATACCTTTGAAACTCTTCTGTAACTATCCTTCAGTGAGGTATTTAAATGCCAGAACCTTTTGATTTCAAAACGTACAGCTCTGTGTGGTGCAAGTACCAAGATGCAAAATAACATTTGGGGTTTGGTGGACTCGGGCAAATAACAGTGTTGTGGGGATGGGGTGGCTTCAAGCTCTAAAGGCTATGATTTTTTTTAAAATAGCGTTTTTTATATAAACTTAATTGTACTAAGGGGTATAAGAAATGCAGTTTAAAAAGAAGAAATACAAGTAACTGTACTTTCTGGGTTGCTATCAAACATTTAAAAAGATTTTAAAAAGAATTACAAGTAGTATAAAAATCAGATCCATTGAGTACATCCAGAGAAAATTTAAGGATGAAACCAACCTAGAACAAGAGTAAAAGGCCCGTTTTGCTGTTTGGAATTTGACTCCATAGATACATGAGCACATCTTTTGGTAGCACAATGCAGCCCTTCTTAGATGTGCTTTATTTCACAAGTGCCTCACGGTAACACGGGCAGGGGGAAACCAATCAGCTTCAGCGCTACTGTCCTTTTTGAAGTTACCGTGATTTTTAAGCCAGTTGACCACAAGGCTGCACGGACCACACTGTCTCTAAAGAAGCATTTCTAGGAATTGTGCCTTCAGTTGGAAGGCTGAAACTCAGCTGCCAAACCGGCTGCCCAGAGAGGTTGCGCTGTCTCCATCCCTGGAGGATGGGAGTGGATAAAGCCCTGAGGAACCTGCTCTGGCCTTGCAGCTGCCCCCGCACTGAGCAGACGTTTGGACCAGAGGAACTCCAGAAGTCCCTTCTGACCCGAGTTGTCCTATGAGTCTGTGAAGGTGCAAGTGGCTATTAGGGAATTCTGTCGCTCTTTCATCGGTTTTGTTCCTTCCTCGTCTCCTTCCCCTGTATCTCGGCAATACTCCTCACTCTACTATTTTAGTATCATTCTTCATTTAAGAAACATCACATAACACGAATGCAACAAATACAAATATTTGAGCAGCGCAGCCCCCAGCCTCTGCAGGACATCACTAGTATAAATAAATACTAAAATCCTTTTGACTGATACATAATGGTTTCATAATGGTAAGAGCGAGCCCCATTTCCTCTGGGGAGTTTCGGAGTGCAACAGGAGAGGCACTTACCCAGATCCATGTTCCTGGTTCTTGGATTGCACTGTTTATACCCTTTGCAGCTTCTGAGCTCCATGAGCTGGACGTGCAGTTGATTGAGAACGTCTCTATCCAGCGTATTCACTGCATTAATTAGCTGCAATAAACAGGGGTTCTTATTAGTAACTATTGCTCTGTAGTTTGGTAACTTTCATTTATGGAATACGTGTGGTTTATTTGTAACAGGAAAGAAGCCAAATCGTTCTGTGTTCGGTGCTTTAGGCCTTACCTACATCCTGCACCAATTCTGCACCATTTCAGTTTATCATCAGCAAGGAACAACGAGGCATTTCTAGAGCCGTTCTATGATCAGGTACCTGATACGGATCGGTATTGAGATCAAAATACTCCAAAAATCCAGTAGCAAATTCACAAAACAGGAAGTTGTGGGTCTCGTTGATTGTCCTCAAACACCAGTAAGTGTTGTTGTTGGCACTGGTACAGGCACAGAAAGGGCCCACTGCAAATGGAAGAGTTACAAAGACATAAGGTACACGCTGCTGGCTTTAGGCACTGTTCATTACTTTTTGTTTATGGTATTGCTTTATTCATAGACACTGACTGTCTCCGACTCCTGAGCTCTAAAGCAGAGAATGCCTTCCAGCGTCAGCCTCTTGTTCTGTGCTTCGCTAACCTCATGGCATGGCTAACTTCAGCAACTCTCTGGCTGCGAAACACCCAGATAGGGTGAGATAGGACACGTAATGGTACTGTACGCGATATCTCCAGGTTTTTATTTGCAGTTGGGTTTGGTTTTTACTTCCTTGCCTTTTGTGCAAGGACAATGCCAAGGCAGAAACAGAGATTATTTAATACGAGGAAGGCGGCGTAGCTTTGGCTACGTATCTAATGATACCAGTAACTTGTAGGAGCCCGGTGTCCCTGCCCAGCCTGGCCTCTACCCGCCTGCCTATTACTTAAAGTATCCTTACATGTCCACAGGGGAGCCGTTTGCCAGTGCTGGTTGTCGTGGGTGAAGCAGGTCAGCCCGGGCATGCTGCACGTGTCGTTGTTTTTGATTCTCTTCAGCAGTTTGCGCAGTTTCTTCTTCCGTCTTTGCTCCCGAAGCAGCCACAGCCGGTCTTTCTCCTGCAGGGCTTTCCTGCACACAGGAAACATTAGCATCAGGCAGACTCTGTTATACTTGAAAACACCTAAAAAAAATGAAGCAGCTAATAAAATAAGCTGCTTTGAGGGAAAGAAAGAACTGGTATTTTTTTAATTAAATGGCTTCTCTTCCAACTGTCTCTGGATATGACTCTGCAATTCAATGTCGCTGGAAAAAAAAAAAAAAAAAAAAGAAGCCAGAGGGGCTTACAGGCTCACCTGAACTCTGGGATGGGATGTTTCCCAAACCAGGAACCTTCTCTCAAATTTACAAGCATTTCCATATAGCCTCGGTGCCTTGCCCAGGTGCCTGTGTGTTTATTCTTTTTAATACAGGATAAATGAAATACTACTACTTTGGCTTAGTTTGTAACTGGTGTGCATGGCCCACATGTTGTCTTTGCATTTCTTCTTTCAAAGGAAGAGCCTTCACTTACTTGAAAGGATGAAGACTGGATCCCTTGTGCCTCAGTTTGCTCTTGTGTTTTGAGTGGTAACTGGAAAATAAAACCAGGATTGTTGATGAACAACAGCAACGCAATTCACACCCCACTTTCGTACTGGATTTGGAGGAGATTTAATCTAGTGTCATTTCTCCCTTCAATATATTAATTTAACTCGGGGTGTGTGGTGAATACCAAGCTTGGCCAGAGTGGCCAGTCTTTCCTTAGCTCCCTTGTGCACAGTGACATCTGGTGCTGTAACGCCGTATTGCAATATTGATCCACAGGTGATTCCAGCTACAGTTTTCAGTTTTAGTTGTCATTGGTTCTCGTTTCTGTACACGGGGCAGACACAATCAATAGACTTATAATTCAGTTACAACATGTCTTCAACTGAAGAGTCACTAATTTGTTCAGATGATAAGATGAAAGCGTGTACCACTTCCTGTCATTTCCCTTCTGAAGGAAAGAACTTAAATCCCAGTTGTACTTGTAGGGTTGGGGTTTTTTTTCTCCATCGTTTCTAGCTAAGAGTTCCAGGAAAACTTTAACAAGATGCACGGAGCTGCCCCAGCAATACCAGTGTCTAATCTGTTCTGAGATGGGGAGGGGTGACAGACGCACACGTTCTAACTGGGTGGCTCTACTGGCTTGGCTCTGTCTCCAGATGATAAGATTTTGCAGAAATTTCCTTGTGTAGTTTGCAAAGTTAAAAAAAGACAAACCCGCCTTAGTCAATGGCGCTATTTTGTGACTGATTCATTGTACCACCCACGGCCATCAGCAAAGGCAAACCAAGTTCAATAACTGTTATGTTTTAAACAGTACATCCGAGTTCAGTTAGTTGTCAGACTAAAATTCCCTTCAAAACAAAATAAATCTTTTAAATTATTACTACTGGGAGCTTTAATAAATTTAATCCTTGTAGCACATTAACAGAATGAGATTGTTAAAGCACTATTTATCTTCGGTCAGTTTTTTCATCTTGCCCAGACACCAGGTATTTCATTAATTAATCCGAAATGCTAAATCCTAATCCAATGCAATTCTGCAAACACTTAAACATCTGGAACTTAGATGATTAACTTCATTGATATCAGTGGGATTATTCGTCTCAATAATGCTATGCACAAATATACGTGCTTCCTCTGTTGAGCCTGAAAAATGTAACATTCTTTACATTTACTATAAAACAGTCATTATAAAAAATAACTTCATCTTTACAGTATTTATTAAATAAACTCAGTTGTTACCATCAGTTTTGAAAGAGGTAGATTATAAGACAATATAAACTTTTGGGGAATTTGCCATTTAGGATGATACCGATTTCATTTTAAACACTTTTTGCTGCGGGTTCCCTGTGTGTCTGGCACGTGGCTGGTTCCCTGTACGGCTTGACATGATCCAAGAAATTGATCTCCAAATGTTCACGATCTGCTGCTGAAGCTCAGTTCCAGAATCCACCTGGGCCACGACGACCACGGGCCACGCAATGGGTGGGCATTTTGCAAATATTTGGCTATATGAGAAACCGACTGCGCGGAGACCTTAATGTATAATCACTATTTTAGTATTACCCGTTGCACTTAAAATTCACAAATCATCTGCACTAGGGAAAAAAATTATCTGGTGCATTAAGTCCGTGTTGGTTACAAAAATGCGGTCACTCTGCACAGCCTGTTACATTCCTGCTTCTCCCACGTGGCAGAGCTGCTAAATATCGCAGTGGCTGCATCCCAGGAGAGAATACATCCAGCCTTGAAGAAACTGAACGGGAAGAAATTCTCTCCTCTCCCTACCCCGTTATTCCATTTGCTTTACACACTGTTCTTTTTACAACAGATTTGTGTAACACTGCCCCACGCCGACAATTTGCCCTTGTGGAAAGCAAGTTTTCAGAACAAAGCCTGCAGCTTAAAATATTAATCTCTGGTATCAAACAGCAGCGTCTGCAGTACAAGAGCACGACTGACTGGTTATAAGCCATGTTACACGTCCTGCTACATCGTCACCGCTTGACACAGAGGCAATTAAACTCCTGCCTGGCAGAAGATGGGCCTTTTGTGTCTGTAGCAGCCCAGTGTCCCTGAAAGCGCTATACAAGAGAGTAGGAAGTCGGCAGCCACTTAAACAACCCCCACATTCTGATCAGATTCTGATTCCCTCCTGTGAAGACAGAGATCAGCTACATGTGCACACTACAAGTAATTGCTCTGAAGTACACAAGAAATACCTTATCTTGTTACAGTCACACTCTTCAGGTCGCTTCTTCTTCAGGTGACCTCTCACCTCCCTCAGGTTTTTTATTTTATTTTGCAGAGTTTCGATCTAAAAAAAAAGTAAAGATACCGCTTAAAAAAAATACAGCAGGATTTAGTCTTTTTCTAATCTTCTCAAACCCATTCTGTTGTCACCAAATGCTTCCTTTTCACCACCTCCCACGCCTCCCACCGCTAACCAGCCTTCCCAAAAGGACACTACGGCAGGAGGAACCCTCGCTGGGACCGTTGGCCGGCTTTGGTTACTGATGGGAAAGCGGAAGGTGGCACCGGGGGAACGGGAGGGCACAGAGCCTCAGGTGGACAACTGCTCCTGCTTCCATCGTGACTTCTCCTCTTGTGCTAGACAGCACGTTTGCAAAGGGAGAAAAGTTACTCAAAGGAAAATGCAGCCCTTAACGTTTCAGCCTGGTATGAACCTTAGAAGGGGATGGGGAGTGCTCTGATGTCCCCTCTTCACAGCTTCTGAGAAAGAAAAGCAGCTCCCTCATTCTGCAGGGCAGTCTTCAGTGAGATCTGGCCGCATGGGATATGAATTAGTTAATTGTGCCACCCACATAGTTTATTTTTAACTGCCTACTTTTTTTCAGTAAATGAAAGTACTGCTTTTGTTCAGTTGAGCTCACACGCAGCGTGGCCCATTTCCACTCAGACGGGTATTACAGGCTTCTACCTCCGCTCTTTACACAGCAGAAAAACCAAAGTAATCCAGCGTGAACAACAAAGTCACCGCGAAGCTGCCATTAGACGTCAGTGACCATAAGGCTGGTGGAAGTCCACGGCAAGAAAAATACACAAAGAATCCAGCCCTGCCACCCTAAATTGGAAACACAACAGAACTGAGCTCTCATTTCCTTTGGCACTCCATAATACAGCCTCCACTGCTGAAGGAAAAAGAATTGGAAGAGCATGGAAGTATCTTCAAATATGAGAAGAAACTTCTTTCCGGTGAGGGTGACAGAGCACTGGAACAGGCTGCCCAGGGAGGTTGTGGAGTCCCCTTCTTTGGAGATTTTCAAGACCCGCCTGGATGCAGTCCTGAGTAACATGCTCTGACATGCTCTGGGCAATCCTGCTTCAGCAGGGGAGTTGGACTAGATGATCTTTATGGTCCCTTCCAACTCTAAAAATTCAGCGAAATTCAGTGATGAGTTGCTGTTGAAATTGCCCTTTTGCAAACCTAGCAGAGCTGGTCAGTTTGTCAGTGTCTCTCTGCCTGGCTACTACCCATCTGTACAGTAAAAGGGGGCCAACAAGTTCTTACATAGGACTGTGCTGTGAATTCATGTAATTTGGAAAGAGATTACAGGAGGTCCTTGCTTTATGCTTCTCTTTGGCATTTGTTCCACCATTATCTCCAGATTCTTCATATACACACGCCTGAGGAAAACTAACTCAATTCCAGAGTGCAAGGGTTAAACACTATCAGGCAAAATAAATAATTCTAGAAGCACCGAAACTAACGAAGGTGACTTTTCCTTGGGCTTGTGTCTGACAGCCGAAGGCCCCTGTTGGAGAGATTATTGGGGAGCGGGGCTAATAAGATGTGAAAAAGATCCAGATGAAATTTTTCCCAGGATGGGGACACTTACAAGTCTCTCATTTATCTCTTAAGGCTTATGACATTTCTCAGCTGTCCCTTCAGTTGCAGTTCTCTCCTCCACTCAGCATCTTGTCTTCACAAACTTGTACTAACTTAACTATCTTGGAAATACCTGCTCTGAAATCAGCCAGCAAGTTCAAAAGGTTCCAGGGAGGGACACAGATGCCCGGAGCAGACAGACACAAACACAAATGAGCGCGATCCTATCAGCTCACAGAAAACCACGCTAAAAACACACACCGGAAACGCGTGACTGATAACATCACTGACCTCGTGGTCGATATGAAGTTTATGGTCCTTCCAAGCTTGCAGTGACCTGTACAGATCCGTGTCACACTGAACGGTGTCGTTCTCCAGGATATAGCACCTGGGCACGGGAAAGCAAACAATGTTTGTTATAGTGGGGACACACACAGAGCAATGCAAACAGCTGGTTTTAATAACAGAAGCCAGACTGGAAATGGCACGCAGAACTCAAAACCCAACGTTCACTCAAGAGAAGACGCATGTGCTGTGAGCCAGGAAAGAAGTTTGGATTTGAGCCATGGAAATTTTTCAGAAGTAGAAAAATTGAAGGAGAATATTCCTATCAAGCGGAACCTGTTGACTGCTTAATTTCTATATGCAAATTGTGCTGCAGAGTTCTTGCTTATTCATTAGGCTGTCTACATAAATAATCTCTACTAACTAGCAAGCACAGAAAGCATTACTCAGAAGCAATTTCCCAATGCATAATTAAGTGATACAGGGGTAGGGGCAAGGATAAAGTACTTCTTTATAAGGTGTATTAGTACACCATAAAGAAAAGAAAAAAAGAAACAAAGAAATTTTGCTGTTTTCTACAAAAGGGATAAAATTTTTCAAAGATATCTCCCTGACTTCAAAGACAAAATAACTTCTGACAATTTTAAGTGCTTATGTTTCACTGACTTCTAATGCAATCCAGGTTTTAGAATTCTTTTGAAAACAGACAAATGCACGCTTGACAGATTTACCCGAGAAGCTTAATACCATGTAGTAATTTTGAAATGCTTGTTTAAATTAAAGCTGAGTATTCTCACTATTTTCTTTTAACCATCTCGTGCATGTTGTCCCCCTGCCTTCTTTTCTGCAAGTGTTCTTGGGGACTCCTCATGAATTATGCACAACCTTCCTGACAGTTCCTTACATGGATTTGGGATTCACCCAGTAAAGGCAGCAAAAATCAATTTAATTTGTTCCAGAAGAAAAGCCCAGATAGTGATTTATGGGTCCTGAACATTCGTGAGAGCTGGGGTGAGAGGGCACAATTCTCTGATGTCAACCTACTCACGCTTCCTCCTATTAGCGAGTCTCCAACCCCATAAGCAAAGTCAAATGGAAACCACAGATTTCAACAGCAGCTGACTCATGCGTGTTCACGTGAGCTGGTTGTTAAACAATTTAACGCATGTAATCAATAATGATCGGTGGGTTTCCTGATAATTCACAAGCGGAAATGGTGACTAAGCTAATTAAGTACATTTGAAGATACATCATCAGTCCCTAGGCTTGCACACTGAGGAAAAGATTTTTAGCTATTAGAGTGCCCAGACAATTCCCTCACCTCTCTCAATACGTTCCATTTCTCAGTGCTCCTGGTCCATCCAGGTTCATCCATAACACAGATTTCCCTTTCCCAGCACTGGCTACAGGAAGCTCTGAGAGGCTGCTGCTTCCTCCCCTAGCGCTGATGTGGAGTACCACACGAAACGAGGTCACACTCCAGTTAGAGCCTGCTCCTCAGCCCGGCCAGGTTACCCGCGGCACACGGAGATGTCCAGGGGCAGAGCCTGATTTCAGACAGATGCACACACAACTCCTGCCAACAGTTTCGCTTGTCCGTACTGGAAACAGGCACCGATCAGTGATTGCTGTCTCCAAAGTACAGAAGACACAAAAGCGCTGCTGTAGTTCTCCAGCAGCTTCGTGCCCCTCTACATGACAAAATTAACACAGAACCAAAAGCTGTTGTACAGATGAGAAAAAGAATTTTAGTGAAGCCAGACTGGGACCCAAGAGGGACTCGATACACTTACCACAAGTTAACACATCCATTTACATAAAGCAACCAATTAAGCAGCAAAAGCTTTTCGAAACGTAGCACGTGCACTCACCTGTGAGTCACTTTTATTAGGTTCGGGGCCGTATACTCTGCGATGCCACCGGTGCCGCTGTACTCCCCCACGTCTTTGTCTTCCTCCTCGCGAAGAACAGCTCTCTGCATCTTGTGCCGCTTGGTGATGTTTCTCGGTAAGACAGGCTGGTAGCCGTCCTCTAAACCCAAGTTATAAACAGCCCCATCCAGCTCAACAGACACAGAGCGGATGGAGCGGTTGCGGACGTAGCTGGGTTTGTATTCTGCAGGGAAAAGGAAGCGAAAGGATGAAGGGGGGAGAAACAGCGTGTTACAATCGGTCCTCTTTGGGGTTCTTGGGAGAAAAAATCAGCCCATACTCTGACATTTGGAATTGACTGGATGATAAATGGTGTTCGTTGCAGCTGTCCTCAGAGCTGCTGCTGCGTCGTCACCTTTAGCATGGATAGCTGGGTACCTTAAGGCATGAGAGAGAGGGCAGATTTCACTGAATTTTTAGAGTTGGAAGGGACCATAAAGATCATCTAGTCCAACTCCCCTGCTGAAGCAGGATTGCCCAGAGCATGTCAGAGCATGTTACTCAGGACTGCATCCAGGCGGGTCTTGAAAATCTCCAAAGAAGTGGACTCCACAACCACCCTGGGCAGCCTGTTCCAACAGGTACAGGTACAGGTACAACAGATGTAACGTCAATGCACAGGGATGGCAGAGGGAAAAAAAATGTGCTTGTCCAATATTACTTTAAGAGCAAACAGCTCTTCAAAGAGACTCTGCTCGTCCCCCCAAGAGTCACTAGATGGCAGTAAGACCTTAAAAAGTAACCATGACAGTTCAAGACGGCAAGGTCATCCTTACAGACTGGTTCTCTACTGATTTCCATTGTCTACTGTACAATGCTCCAGCACTAGGACTCCTGCAACCCTTCCCCAGTGTTCAACCTCAGCCTCTTCTCAATTCTATGCTCTTTCTTCAAGGCAAGATGCTTGATGTTTTGGGGAGGGATTAATATCTGAATCTTTACCTTTATCCACATCTCATTCTTTTCCTTGCAATTACTTTCCTGATGTGCAGATCAGTGAGTTTCTACATGAAGCACGACCCTCCAGCGCTATGCCCTCCCTCAGGCTTTGCTTCTGCGTTTGCAGCCCAAAGGCAAAATGAAACATTTGGTACAAATTGTCACTACACAGTAGGAGATTCTCATCGATCTTTTCATCATCGTTGTTTTCCAAACTTCTCTGTCCCGGCCCAAATTCCCAGAGCTTCTCTTCTGTTTGGTCTGGAATGGCACAAATATATCCTAGTTACGGAGTCTAAACCCATATCTAAATTTCCCTACTGTACACTGGGGTCCAGCTCCGACTGTATTTCCCGCTCACTGCCAACGACTGCCGAGAGTCACTCATTACACTAAGCGTAATCATCTCAATTCCTTGACGAAAAAAGTCCAACCAAAGTATCATGGCCTCTCTTCTCCTCCCTGCCCACTGCCTGAGCCTTTGCTCTCTGTACGAGGCTTGGAGTCACCTCAGACACTACTGGAAACATTCGAGTCTCTCGGCTCCTCCGGTCACCTTCACGCAGAGCTGAAACACACAGCACATCTCACAAGACGGGGACTTCCTTCTGTGATCTGCTAAGGTGAGAACTCAGCCAACGTGCCAACCCCAGGCTCCACAGAACAGCCAACTTTCTCTATGGGATAATCTCCCCAGGCAAACAAGCAGGGCAAAAAGAAGGAATGGGAGGTAGAAAACCAAAATTGACAAAAGAAATATTCGCATCAATTGGCATGCTTTGGCATTAACGCAGAGGGACTTTTTGTCAAGAAGCCTTACATTAATTCCAAACGGATCACAAAAGTCTAAAAAGCAATTTGCAGACTGTGGGAAGAGAAATAAACATCTCCTCCCACCTGAAACGGGTCCAAGCCAGTTATATTCTTGTCAGCGCCACACACAGAAAGTGGAATACCGGCTGGATTGTCTGGCTTTGCACATTTTCCACCTGTGGTTCAAAGTTTATTGCTGATATTAATCCAGGTGAGTCACTGCCGAAGGGGAAAAAAAAACCCAAAAGACCAACCCTATTTCAGGCACCCATTCAGGAAATGTTTGACTAAATGAGAAGGAAACTCCCATCTTTTCAGAAGTAGGAGGAAGTTCCAAAAAGCTACACCCTCACAATTATATTCAAAGTATAAACTCCCATTTCTTTAATTGTTCCCTCATTTCATCTTGTTAAGCTCAGCCAACTAACAATTTACCTTCCTTCCAAGTCTAATGCGCCAACCAGCACGTTGGACTCGGCAGATAGCTGCAGGGAACTGTCGTCTACACACGTCCCTGAAGAATTAGAAGCCAGGAGTTACTCCTCCCTTGAAGCCAAACTAACCCAGCCTTACAAGGAACAAATTGGTCTGGAGTGAGACAGCTCATGAAGGACTTGTATCGCTTCATGGCAACGCGCTCCCCGCAGTGCTGACTCAGCGCTGTGATTGGTACCAAACTCCATTATTTTCAGAGGAAGTGGTTAAAATATTTTATAAGATCAATATTCATCTGCGCTGTGCTCTCCCACCTGCAAAGTGCACTGCAGGCATAAATACCAATGGCTAATTACTTATTAGTCAATCCTCCCCCAGGTTTAAGTTTTACTCTCCAATTCATTTACCTGTGTACACAACTCACAAACAAAGTAGATCTAGGGCTGTTAACTATTTGGCCCAAAACACCTATACTCCCTTTTTCAAGTTATTAAACTCTGGCTTTGGTAAGCTCTCCGAGCCCCAGTGCCTCTCTGCCCCTGGTCCTACAGAAGCCAGCTGTCTCTTAGATGGTGCTGCTGAAAAGCTGCATCCTCAGTTGGAGTCTGGAAATGGAATCTGGAGAAGTTTAAGCCTAAGGAAGGTAACTACGTTCCAGTGCAGCGCCCATCCAGCTCAGCCTTCTTGGACCACTTGACCAGCTGGAGCTTGTCTTCGCTGGAGCCTGAAAGGAAGGACACTGTTCTGGTCCAGGTTTCCCCAGACAGTCTAGAGACTCAAACACACATGACTTTTCACAACTATTTTTTGGTAGCATCTCAGGCTTCAACACTGGCTAGTGAAAGCATGAACTGGAGCATCCAAAATTATTATTCAACTGAATAAAGCAAGGCAATGTTGTATTATAAAACCATAAACTTCATATCTGACATAAACATGCCCAGCCTTCAGGTTTCTATTTAACTCTCCTCACATCCTCATCACCCAAGCCTTACTGCTTGGATTGCAGCCGCCAAATTCATGTTTTAACACTAAGATCATTTGGAAATGATAGTTCTCTCAGGTATAACCGAGAAGATTATAACCAACTGCTATAACTACTGCGTGGCCATTTCCACAAAGAAGGAGCATGACTGCTCCGCAGGAACGCTGCCAAAGACCCAGAGCTCTTGGTCTTCCCTGTTGACACGTATTCTACGTAGGTATTTTGGATCTGATGTATTCTCCAGCATCACGACAACAGAATAAGCCAGTGTGCAAGGATTCTGCTTCTACCCGTGTCACGAGGAAAATACCCACCACCAGCCTCATCAATTCCTGCTTCATATTTCCCAATAATGTCTATATATTTTCCAGAATTTTGAAGAGAAAAAGCATTTTTTTCTACAAGACCAAAGTAAAATTAAGGACTTTGAAGTCAAAGTTTTTAAAATATCTCTAATGTCTAGAAATACAGATAAAGGTTTAGAGCTGTTTTTTCTTAGGCATTCGGTATCTAGGGATTTCTAGAAATCTTATTTTTAATCCGTGTCCTCAGATATTTCAAAGAGGACAAAAAAATCCACAAAAAACTTTCTTACATCCAGTTTCTCGCAACTACCATTAAAAATTATACTTCAAATGTATTACCTTTAAAGTAGCTGATGTTCAGGTTTGGATTTGTTTGGGTTTTTTTTAATAACAAAGAAGGTCATTTTGCTCCAGGATTGAGGCTACCTCAAAAGAAAAACGAATGACATGAAAATTGGAATAAAAATGCTCTGGCCCCTTTGTACACACGTCTGTTTGTTGTTTACAAATCTGAGTGGCCCATCATCAGTTCTCTACGTGCGGCTTAATAACTCCTTTAATCACATGCACTTGTTCATCACAGGAGGAGGAGATCAAATCCACAGCAAGAAAAACATAACAGACCACAACACAGCCAAAGATTTTAAGAGCTCACTATTAAACTTTCTTCCTACTGCAAAGCTTTGTTTAATCTTTCTTATAAAAATAAAAACATACTAAAGAAAATACAGAGGACACAGAAATGCAAACATTCCTGACACCCAAACCCAGATATACCAAATATTAATGCTTGTGTGTCTCTAGCATGTAAAGGCTGTGCAGGTGAGCTGGGTATTCATACACAGCCCAGATAACACGTACATCACAAGACCCTGGTTTGCCACTGAATTTACTCAGTTTAGAAAACATTTTTGCCTGCTAAATGCATTGGTGCACCTGACAACGGGTCTAGACCATGCCTACATTAGAAAGCAATTATTTTATCAAAACATTTGGTGCTCCAGCCCCTCTATCAGCAATTTAATCTGGTCTTTTAGACCAGGCGTTCTCACCACACATGACTGGTTTTAATTTTTCTGAGACCAATCCTCATACCCCCATTAGGGTTTGTACACACTTGACGCACCTCAGAAGCAGAGCATCCAATTTAGTTTTCTGCAAATGACTCTAGGTTAGAATCCGTCCAAACTGCTCTCTGCAAATCCATCTCTATTGTGCATGACAGAAGGGAATGACCAGGGTGTTTCCCTCAAAAGTGCCCCAAAACTGCTGTGGACTAAAGCATCAACGTGGACGTGACCCTCGTCCAGTTTGAAACTCCTGTTTTCTATTTAGCTATTCTTCAATCCGATGAACAGCATTTACTGCCATTCAAGTAGCGCTGCAGTATGATCCCACGCACTCAAATTCTGAGTTGCAAACCCCAACGATGCCCTCAGAACTACGCAGCCCAGCAGAGACTGCGCTTTATGCCAAGTCTCATGAATCAGGTCATTAAAATCCAATACACGATCAGTGCTCAGGTCCCCCTCTTACCACGCACAAGCCAGTGCGTGGTATTCCTAGGTAAGCTGCTTAGAAACCCCTTGGTACGTTCCCTTGCCCAGCATTGCTTTGTGCTCGTTTGTGATCAGTGTGTGATTTATTAGATAAGCACATGTGAAAGAATAGCCGACCCCAAATCCAAGAGTCTATGTCAATAGGTCCAAGATGACCTCTCCCGCTGAGTGGCACACCCTGGATATGGGCAGAGGGAAAAACAAAGCATCTGTGGAGTCAATTATTTCACTCAAGACACAAGCAATGGGAACACGGTTGGCAAGATCTTATCTTGCTAAAGATATTGCTAAAGTTTGTGCCTTACGGTTCAATGAGGCAAGTGAGCTGAAGGCTACAGTATAAACTCTGCCTCTTCTGAGTAGAATATAGGAAAAACCCCACCATTCTGATCCCTCTGTCAGAGGGAGTAACCTTCACTTTTCTACCTCATTCTCCTTCATACATAAACTAAAGGTAATTATACACTTAACCACCTCTTCTGGCTGTTGTGAAAATAAGTTAATGTTTATGTAGCACGACACAGATGAAAAGTACTTCAGTAAGTGCTACGTATTATCAGATAGCATTATGTTGCCCTCACTTAAATTGTTTTCCTCTTCTCATTTAAGTGCCTTGGATCTACTCCTGTTATTTGACTCCCCAGGACTGAATTTTCTTCTGTGGGACTTCAGAAAAAAAAAACCAACAAAAAAAGCCACAAAAAAAACTCCCAACATGTAATTGAACTGCAAGTTCTAGTGTTATTTAAAGATTATCTGCTGTGCCACATATTTAAACAGCAAGTATAGTTGAGTAATTTCATCCTGGAACCAATAATTTTTTTCAACTAAAAATTAGCTTAGTAGGTACTAATCAGCTTGCAAGGCAAATATAATGGGAGAAAATCAATTTAAACTCTCTGTTTGAAGCTTGTGCCAGGTCATTATACAGAAAGACTAATCTGCTAAATAATTAAGGCTCTGTATTTGTGGAGTGAGACGAAAGAAACATTACAAGTGAATAATAATTCTGTGCTGCCGTTTGCCTCTTTAATCTATAATTAGACTATACACTTCAAATATAGATGTAAGTCTGACTAAGGTTTAATACCGAGCCAGTGGAATGGGCTTGCTGAAAAAGCACCTGATCTGTGCCAAGGAAACTAGAAACAGAGTCATCCCCTTTGGCCGTGATCTCTGGTTAGAAGTCAGCCTTGTCTCTGCTGACTGAGCACAAGGAAAGGATGTTAGAAGCAAGCAGCTTCTGTAACAAAGCGCACACACCCTTATTAAAAATAAATTACTGCAGTAACGGCTCCAAGTATTGCAGTACCTACTGAAAATTGGAGTATTTGCTGTAATACACTGTCAGTGTTTCACAGCCTATGTGAGGATGTGGCTACTTGCCACTTCAGTGTGTGTACTGCATTTCCCAGTTTTGAAAGACATAAATATAGGACCCTATTTTGGATCAAAACACTCCTCTTCCTACAGACAGAGATGTTTTCAAATCTGATTGTCCTATATGAGGAACACTGTTTCCTAGTTAGAAACACAGAAAACATGCTGATAGAATTATACGCCCATGAAAATCAGAACAATTATGTGTGCGAGTGAACAAACTCATAACAGTCTCCTCAGGCAGAGACAGAAGATACAGTGGGTTCTCTTACTTTTCTTGGAGAAGAGTTTCTTCCTCCGCCCGACATGGCTCAGCTTGTATTCGTTCTCTTCACAATTGCAGTCTTCGCTATTCCTGTTGTAATACTTGGGCAAAATATTGGAGGTGCCTTTGCTGTTGCCTGCAGCTGCCAAGTTCGCCATTCCCTTGCACTTGTGTAGCTTGAGCTTTCCACTGGCATCTTCCACACACTGCCATTTCTGGAAGAAAAATTTAGTCATTAAAACTCTGTCCCAAGGGTGCTTTGTCTGATGGCCAGCTCCAGCGATCCATCAGAGATTCCCCGTTGTAATAGGCTGGGGCTCATCTATCACCTACTACCAAACCAGAATTTTTGTAATCCCATTTCCAGATAAAACAGGAACTCTTTGGAACACTCTTGCATTTGTTTCCGATTTTGTTTCTTGGAGGCAGAACAATGGGAATTTTTTAATAAAATCAATACTAAAAATACAGAGGTGCAAGTGACAACTTTCAGAAGTCTTTCAGTAACTGTGGCATAAACCAAGGACCTCCAAGCCTTATCCACAGGTTTGAAAAGACTCCTTGCCTACCAGCAAGTGTGTTTGTCAGGCTGGCAGGAATCCATGCCACTATTACACCATTAAAACAGCACCAAGCTCCAGGCCTGCATATAATCTCAGCCCCATCCCATACTCTACAAGAAGGGAAAGTACTTTTTGAAGGAGTCTCCTCCTCTTTCGTAGTTCAAATGCCTGATGGTGAGATGACGTTATCCAAGTTGGGGATTCTTTTACTGTAAAGATCTGGTCTGAGCTGGTTATCTAGACTCGTTGTACAGTAAAGAAGAGGAACAGTCACTTCCAGGGTATAATTCCCTTCATCCTAAGGTGGCCATATAACAGAGATCAGAAAAAGAATTGCCCTGCAGAAATGCCTGTTTCTCTTCACTGACCTTTAAAAGGGTTTGTAGGACAGGATGAGCTATGGAAGCCTGTAGTTCCATGAGTTTATCTCCATCCTGAGGGTTTCTTTTAATAGCTTTTCCCATTCAACACCCTTGGGCTTAAAAAGCAATGGTGAGCTGCACTGGATGCCTGTGAAGTGAGAATCTCCTCCCTCTTCCACTCAAACTAGAGAAAATCTCATCTCTGATCTCCAACTCCTGTTACAGAAAACCCGAAGTAACCTGCTTATAGCTCCCTTGTGCTGCTGTCAGAGGTGTGCCAAGGGCAAGGGGATTTTTGCCACCTTCAATTTGGCAAAAAAGTTTTACCCACTTCCCAGATACATCATAAAATAATTTCACCTACTCCTTTATTTACCAACACACTATTAGCTTCAGAGCAAGGCTTTGAGATATGTAAAAAAAAGTCACAATAGCAGTTGGTACTGTTTTAAGTAGAGACTCTCGGAAACACTTCAACTTTTTGCTGAGTCTTGAGAGGCATTCCTCTTTTTCCCTATTACAAAATCCTAAGTCTGTGCCTCCAGGACTCACTGGAATATTGAGAATTTTCCAAATAAAAGAACAGAAGGAAAAACAGCAACAGCTCCCAAGTGAGATGACATTTTACAGAAGCCTGCAGCTCTACGGGGGAGTTTCAGTCACTTCCATTGCCACCGAGAGGTGTGCCCAGGCGAGGACAACAAAACCCCAATTGTCCATTGAAACTCACTCCACTGTTTGCATGACAGCAAAGTAAGAAAACAGTGTCACTGTGCTTTTATAACACAGGATTTAATAGGAGTGAGAAGCGAACTGGCTACTTATGGTGGATTTATTTATGTCCACAGGAGATCCTCTCATTGAAAACGATCAGTGTTTTATGGTGTGTCCACTTATTTCCTCAGACAATTGGATGCCAAGTCTCCTGAGCTATAATTACTTCTTAGGTGCAGATATTGTGTCCAACCTCCGGTACAATCCGAGCCTTGCACTGATGCAGATAAACCTGGCTTAACTTTCAGCACAAGGAATCACAGAAAATCAATGAGAGATACCGACAATAAGGCATTCGAATCAGACACCTTTGCATGACTGTCTTCATCTGTAAAGCAGGACACATTTACCTAGATGATGTGTAGAACAAATTAACCTTTGAAGAATAAATTGCTGAGTCTTGATTTTATTATTTTTTATAAATGTCTAACATGATTGATGCACACACTGAGGTTTGAAGGAAAAGTTATTTCAGTGAATAAGCAACGGTTTCTTTTGCAATGAAAAAAATATGTAAAAATATTTGTTGCTGTTTCCCATTTCAATTCATCTGAATCTTATTTTTGAAAATATATGAACAAACTGCATTTTCTGCTCAGTAGAGCTCTATGCTGTAGGTGTCTGATACATGAAAAATGAAGATTCAACAGAGGGCAAGTTAAATGCCATGATGAGAACTACTGTAAATAAGCGCTCTGATGTGTAGCCCAAAAATATTTTTTCTCTTCTTCTTTCATCTCCTGGCAAGAAAGTGATGCTCATTTTTTCCCTCCAGGTGAACTGGAAAAAATTCTTTAATTTTTGGTGCAGTTTAAATCTTTCCAAGGCAGCTGTATGCTACAGTGAAAACATCTTAAAAGCTTTGCTGGAAGGGCACATTGTATGCATTAACAGGTCCACTGCTGAATGACTGCAGTGCAGAACTACGTAAATGACTTTAGAAGCAAACATTGAACACATGTGGAGGAAAAAAACCAACAAACCCCAAAAAATCCCAAAGTCCCAAGCTTTTACTTCTTTTCTCCCAAACAGGTAATGGTCATGTGTGTGGGATTCAACAGCTTACCCTTGATCTACTTTTACGTACAAACACAAATTCTCTAGGTCAATATCACAGCTGTATTAGTTGCAGTCATTTCCACGGGATGCTTTCAAACTTAGGGATAAGGGGCAGTAACTGCAAGGCAACTGTGAAAACCCCTGCTTGACCGTCAAGAAGCTTTAAACATTGTGAATTCTGGCATTTTAAATTGGTTTCTAGCACACAGCATACCATCATACCGAAACCTGTATCAACCCCTGGAAGCAACTAAAATATTTTATAGGAGGTAATCACTTACATAATTAAATCCCTATATGAAGAATTCCAGTGTGCCCCAGAGATACTTTGGCTCACAGACACAAATGATAACCATCCAGCAGCAAAACATAATTACACATAAATAGTGGATTAACTCAACCAGTCGAGAAAACAAAGTGCCTGTAGTTCACCACTTGCCCCCAACTTTTCAAGTCTTTTCTTCACTAGGCCAAAAGATGTGTTGCTAATTCAAGTTGTACAGTTCATAATATCTCACAAGAGCCAAGTCCTGAAAGGGGGGGCAGTTTAACAGAAATTAAAAGTCAGTGGAAAAACGCAGACTCCCCCACAATCTTCCTCCCAGCTCATATCAAAACTCCAAAGGAAGAACCTGTCTTTCCTCCTGTAAAGCTTTGCAGAACAGCTACTCAAGCCATCAAATAAATGGCTTTTGCAATATGTCCTGAAGTCCATCAAGCTCACGTTGTGCAAAACTTTCCAGACACCTCATTTAATCATTAAAGCTGTTCCAGCTGGAAATTTCCCACCATCTTCAGGCAGGCCAAGTTAGCTGCTGCGCTTCTGCTTTCTGCCACCTACTGTGCTGGGCTTGTTCTAACACTTCTGCTCCATCCTGTGCCCTGCCTCCCACCGCACAGCACACACCGCTCGGTTACCTGTGTGCAACACAGCAGAGTCTGCGCTTTAGTTTAATGGAGAAATTAGTGCTACCGAACAGAAATCTTGTACAAAGGTACACAGCAAAGGTAAAGAGAAGACAGTTCGCAACATATTCTCCCCTCCAGATGAAACTACCAGCTATATATATATGTCAACAGGAGTAAATTAGGACTTCAGTATCTATGAAACAGGAATCTTAACAGCAGCAGTTGTAGACTGAACAGATGCCCTGTTTCCCTCCAGTAACACCATTCACCTTGAACATGCAAATGACCCCTTCGCAGAAAAAGACATGCTGTATTTTTCTGTGTGTCAAAACCCCATTATTTCCTCCACAGCACCCATCACCATCAAGTGGTTTTTGCATTATTGTGCATCAATGTCTTCTTACTGCTATAGCAATCACAGATGTTAATTCAAAGTCATTACTTGAGGCCCCAATCAGAAACAAATAGCCATGACCTTCCCTGTAGGATTTCTTCCCTGCAATTCACTCATTTCCCTCAGTGAATCTCTCTCAATTGACACTGTTTTCTTTAGGGGAGAAGGGCTGATCACACAAACCTTGCTAAGAAAAGATTCCAGTTGAAACATACAGCTCTCGGAGCTGAGCCCTAAATCATCATGCTGTGTCTCATCAGCTCCTCTTTTTGTTAAGCGAAAGAGATTCCATTCCCTTTTACAGAGAAGTGGAAAGTGAAACTGTGGGATCCCTTAGCTGCCAGCAAGGCTCCCTCCCTAACAGTTTTAGGAATATAGGCTCTAGGAATCCAAATTTCTGGAGGATAATAAAAGTCCTATGTCCCTGTCACCAACCTGACAAAAACACTTCAGCAATATCAGTCTCCTTTAGTTCATGTGGCTGTTTTCTGAATCCCATCCTCACTGCCACACTGGATAGTGAGCTAGAAACAGACTGCTTTAATGACTAGAAATATTCTACTTCCAGTCCAAACAACTGGTTTATGAGTAGCCAGGACACATTTTTTCTTATACAAAACAGTACAGTTACAGTTTAGTGACTCTGAAATAACTGAAGTTACAGTTTAGTTAGCTCTTCTCCTTTGCTGGGGTTTGCTCCTTGTGTTATTTTTCATTGTTCTAATGAGGACAAAACAGCAAAACCCAGAGAGAGACACAAGCCCCTTCTCCACCAGAGGTATGGTGGAGATACCTCTGCTGCTTTTGCTGGTGGCTCCTCCTACTGCTCAGACGTTACAGGTTTCAGGAAACAGTCAACCCAAAGTTTCCCACTGCTTGTCTCATACATATTACTACTACTCTGTTCTTGTTAACTGAAAATAATTGGCTCGTGTACTGTGTAGAGCATCTCTTAGATTCCTGCAGACAGATTCCTCTCTTCTCAGCTGTTTGTTTTTTTTTTGACTGAATACGCCCAGTTTCTTAGCTCTTCCCCACAGGTATTTTCTTAATCTTTTAAGTACTCCCCCCCTTACCCCATACCTTCTTCCGATTTATCCACTGGCAACGGATGAGTCTGGTTTCCTCTATTTCATGTCCTCAGTATATAAATAGCACTGCCTGGTCTTCATTCCAAGGGGACATTATTTCATTACACTGACTCATGATTTTTGGAAATTCGGACCTCTGGGCTCTCAGCTCAATTTCAGTTGTCACACACTACATATCACTCAAACCTTAAAATTATAAGATGGATGAACAATTTATTGACAGAAAATTTGGAGGGCTTTTTAATGCCCCAAACTGTAGCTGAAGTGAGGCAGGTGGGACAATTAACTAACATGCAAATGAAAAACCAGGTATTCAGCTAAACTTAAGATTACAATTCTATAATGCATTTATTATTAATATAATAATTGGATTGCGGTATCAAGTGGTCCCAGCTGCTGTGTTAGGTGCTGCAGAAGTGAAGGAGTGCAGCCTAAGCAGAAATTACGTTGGTGGTAGAGGAAAAACCCAGCAGCAACGAAAGGGGAATTGATTTGTTTGAGGTCCCACATCGAGTCCGTAGTAATCCTGAGACTGAAGCCAGTCTCCTGAGCTCCTTGTTGTGTTTTGAACTAAACTACACTGCTACTCATGTCCGGACATTTGAAAAATCTGGGGGTTTTATTAAATGTTACTATTCTTTCTGGCAAGCTAATCGGAACATCTACTACTCTCATGACAAGGAGTTTGAAAATCTCAGTTAACAAGAGATGCAAATTTCTTGGTTTTGTGAAGCAACAACAAGCAAAAAAACTGTAAGTAAAATAGCCTCTGGAAATCATTATGGGCTATTTCTGGCTAAAGGAGTAAAACAGTTTTGTTAATTATAATTCTTGATAAGGAATACAATCCTTGAATAACAGCCCTTAATAAATCATCACAATTTTAATTTTCATGGTTTGTTGCCTCCTAATGTTATCAGTTTGAGGGCTGATAAAATTTTTAATGTATGAAGTTATCAACAAGTCATTTCTTGTTGCAATCACAGATTAAGAACTGGATCCTGAAAGTTGCTGAGCATGTGCAACTCGCACTAGAACTCAGGAACTCCAAAGATCCGCCTAATGAGCTATTAAAATTATCTGGATTCTAGCTGGCTTGATATGCTTCACTTATCAACCGAACCAAAATTCTTTAGTAACCTCAGGTTACTAGGTACAAAAGAACAGGACAACCACAAAAAATAATAAAAGACCAAAAACTTCCTTCCCAGTTTTTAAATAAATTCCTTATAAAACCTGACAGTTTCCTAGGTCAGGGTAATGTAAGTTCAAGCTCCAGTACCATCAGGAAAGGGAGAAAATGTAAATAATGTTTTTTACTTCTCCACCCTTGGCAGTAGGCAATGGCTAATGCTGATTATGGTGGCAGGGATATGACCTAGACGTAAATCCACTTATGAACTGCTGTAGGAAAGCACACATTGATCAGAATAGTTTTCATCACTGCTATGCCATGCTATGTCAGAGAACTGGGGGGACCAGCCCAGTAAGTGACATACTTTTAGTTATGGTATCTTCATGCCAGTTACAAAAGAGAATATCCCTTCATGATCCTCGTACAGCACAAAGCAATCAGAGGGAAGACTGTGCGTCAAACCTTTCATCTGCAGAACATCTGAAGGAAACGAAGTGCAAATTTTTGCATTTCTAATGTTCTCCTGGTAAAAAATGTCATATAAAATAATTTTTTTTTAATCTTATTTAAAGGAAAATTGTACTTGTATCAGATTTGTACACATATAGAGCTTTGAAAATAAAAAGGATTTGAAACAGAAATAATGTGAATTCAGAAAACTATTTTTCTTTACAAGTTAGCAATATTATTGTGCTATACCAGGTGCTGCTAAAAACTAAATTAATACTTTTAATTTTTTTTTTTCCACATGTACAGCATAGATTCCCTATGGCAATCAGCAGTGCTGCAGGTATTGCACGTTTAGCAAACGTGCACAAAGTTGGCAAATGACTTAGGGGGAGATTTTGTGCAGCTGTTGTTATGATACTGTGGAGTTGCTGGGAATACTCTACAGAGCAATGCTGATATCATAATTGGCTTCCACAAAAGCACATTAATGCAGGCCGCCAGATAAAAGTGGGTCAGCTTCCACTTAACAGCCAGTTTAGAAAGAAAGGCCAAACTACACTGAAGAGAAAAAATTTGTGTGGAAGCCATTAGGTACTAGGATAAATGTTTTTTATTTCTTGTGGGAAGAAAGAGCTCATCTCTTTTAAATCCTTGAATATAAATGCCGAGCTGCGCTTTCATCTGAGCCTACAGTCACCCTTTGTTGGATGCAAATAACTAACACAGACCAAACCCTACTAACTGAAAAAGAAAACATGGCAACACACAGATTCCCATTGCACTCAGAAGAATTTACATATATTAGTGTTGCCAAAAAAATCCCACATAATGGACTCTGAAACAAGGTTTTAAACAGCCTGAATAGCCTCATCTCCATGATCCTGGTGCTCTCTTATCAAAACGATTATAGGTCAAGGAGGGTGACAGAGATTTGCAAAGGAAGAGCATTTTTGTGGCGATAGAACTGTATTCACAAACTTGCATGCTCACAAAGCAGAATTTCAAATTCTCCATCTCACAATTCAAAGCTTTCTTTACCTCTCCTTTACTCTAAGCTCTGTCCTTGTTTTTTCTCATTCACTCCCCTTCTGAGTGTTTGTCCTCCATTTGTCCTTCTTGTCTCCTCTCACACTTCAGATTCCCTGGCACTGCTCAGACTCCTCTGTGCACTGAATAGCAGGTCCCCAAAACTTCTTTGACTCAAAAGAAAGAATCCCAATGACTTTAGCAGGCTTTCACCTAAATTTTGACCCAGACTTCTCTTCATCTTTGCACCAGGATGAGAAAATTCACCTTTTGCACTGAACACTCCAGACACTGTTAAATGCACATTAATAAAGTGTCCTGCAGGATCAGGAGACATCTGCTAAATAACCAGTGTATCCGTATACCATAAACTCCCCCAAGGCGGTGGTATGTTATTCATTTGGGCTCGTTCTACTTGCTATGCAGAGCTGTGAACAGCACCAGCAAACAGACAACACCCATTTGTCATTTGAGAAGTTAGTCTTGCTTCACTCTGAAAAGACTTTTGGGTGCACCCATATTTAGGCGCAATTTATCCTCAAATAAGCACATTCATCTCCCACTATTCCTGCTGTCTAGACAGACTAGTAGGACATATTCTCTAGAGCAGGGGATAGATGGATTGAGACTCCCTTGAGAGCCCTTCCCAGACTCTAATTGACTTGATTGTTAGGCAATTTTTCCTGATGTCCAACTTAAATTTCTTTTTTGCTCAATTTCATCCTATCACTTCCAATTACATCTGACTGAACTGCTCAAAACAATTCTTCTCCTCTCTGTCTCCTGACAACGAGGATGCAGCACACGCATTTCTTATTAGCACACCTTCACTTCGGAATTTATTGGCAATTCTGAATATGGAGTTGACATTTTATGCCCACTTCTTACAGATGTCAAAGATATTTTATTATCCATGGAAGAAAACATAAGCCTGTGAATGTGTGTAGACAATACAGGGCCTTCCCCCTTTCTTCCATAACCGAGACATGTGGTAATTAGAGTAAGAAAGCCTGAATGTAGCTAAGTTACCTTACGCAAAGAGACAGCTTCAGTGACAACATGGACTTGGAAAGTCTCTGTCTCTCTTCCCCTCTGTTCTTACAATAACGTTCAAAATAATTGGGAAGATGAAGACAAAAGGAAGAAGTTGAAACATCTCTCAAAGGGAAAATACTGATGGAAAAAGAAAAGCTGTATTTCCCCAAACTATTACTGGATGATGTTGTAGCAGAAACAATGACTTTTCCCCCAGTTTCTCAAAGAGCGTTGCAAATTCCAAAAACAATGGCTTGCTCCCACCCATCTAAAATTTCTGCGCAAGACATATGATGACAATAAACTACTGCAGTTCAGTATTTTTAGGAAGAAAAGAGCGTTATAATCTCTCTGTATACTAAATCTGACAAAGAAGCCACAGGAGGAAAAAAGCATCTGGAAAATGCTTATACATATAAATTGGATCCAAACACCTCAGGAACAATGGCGTCATTTTGCAGGTGCGCTGAAGGACATGATCGGTAGAGCCAGGAGCAGGGAGTCTGGCCTCCGACAGCAGAAAATGAACTACTGTAGCCTCAGTAGCCCATTACTATAGCCTTGGTAAACCATTCAGATTGTGTCTGCAAGGAGGGTTATAATCCACAGACTGCCTTATTCTGACAGCCCTCTGAGCTGCCAGGATGTGAGGTAATGCCAGTGCAATAACAGACACATTAGCATCTACCTTCACCCCTTTGTCCACATGCCCAGAGCCAAAATGCGTTACGGTTGTTGGAAGCGGGTACTCTGATTGCTACCTGGATGAGAAAACAACGGCACAGTCAATTTTGCCATATTTCCAGAGGATGAGAATCCCCCAAGAAAGGAGAAATCTCCCCAAGAGTGGAGCTGCTGGAGGTAGCTTTGCTCCGCTTTTGCACTGCTGTAGTAAATTTGCAAAACCTTCTCCTGCACTGAGACCATATATTGATACTACCCTAAACTTTTTTCCTGGATTTCTTCTACATAACTCAGATCTAAAGGGAGCATAATTTCATATCTGCCCAGAACAGTTATGCAACAACAAGAGAAATGACACGGGATCAATGAGCTTTGTGCCCATCTACACACAGACTGCCTGCAGTCATAACTGCATGTGTGTTCTCACAGTACATTTTTGTTAAAAGGAGGGATATATTGCATTCACAGAATGCTAGTTTCCCACTATTATATGTAATTCCAAATAATAACAACAAAATGAGTTAAAGAAAGAATTCAAAGCAACAGGAGCTATATGTATTTGGAAGAGGCCGATCCATTAGGTTCATTGTAGCTTCTCAATGCTAATGAATCCCAACCACATTCTATTTGGGGAATAAAATGTTAAAACAGCATAGGCAGTTCTCTCAAATGTAGTCAGGAATCAATACAGAGGCACTTGAATCAGCGATTTCCTGACTGACAGTCAAGTTCATAAATGCTGTAATACAGTTTTGAGCAAAGGCCACAGAATGAGCCATTTGATTTATAAGCTGGCACTGGGACAAGGTGAAGGACATTGTCAAAGTTAAGGTGTTAAGCTTAGCCCAACTACAACTGCTTACTTTCAGTCAGGGGTACAACATCCTACCTGGCCAAGCTGTTCACAAGCCGTTTGATACTCAGCTCGCTGACAGAGGTCTTTCACACGCTGGTATTTGGGTAGAAAGTTTTCTTCTTGGGCATCTACCTTCTCATTCTCCCTCTTATGCAGCAGTTTACTGGGGGGGGCAGGGGGGTGGAGAGATGTGAAGGAAAAAAAAAAAAAAAAAAAGAGACTTATTTTTGCATTAATATTAATTCCAAGATATACATACCATTTGCTGAAAAGACTCAGAGGATTAGGTTATCTGCCAAGTCCATAGCATCACTGGTGCCCAAAACTTAATAGTCCAGTAGAAACTAGCACTTATCATCATCTCTGATAACACGGAAGTTATTCATATCATGCTCTCAGGGAGTGCACAAAACCACATAAAACCAAGACAGTGTGTTTCAGGTCTGATTGGCAGGCAGTAACAGCAGCCGCTGTGAAGAGACCATATCCTCCTCACTCTACAGGGCTGCTCTTTGCAAACCCTTATGCCCCATGTTAGGTATTAAGGCAGAGGCACAGAGGGAATGGCCAGCAGATGAACACACGGAGAGGAAAGGCCTTATTCATGCTCTCATGATACATGCAGGAGGGGGGTGGGTGGGAAGGGCAGCTGCTTAAAAACGGAATGCCTTTCCATCTCTCAATCCAAGTAAAACTCCCCTTCCCCCACCCCAACAGCACATTTATGCAGGCTGTAGGCAAAGGCCATACATCCCCTCCTATCACACAATCCCTGCCATTAGGCACACTGCAGCCCCGTCCCTGCTGGCACTGCTAAATGGTTTTAGGTCCGTGGTGGAGTGCTGCTTTGGCTTCAGCTATTCAGTATCCTTCTATTAAAAAGACTAGGCTCTGTGATTAACACTTTCCTTACCCTCTTTCTACTAGGAACGAGTCTCTCCACACCTTCATCTTTTTCTTTAAATGGAACCTAGGAAGGAACAGGGAGAGGAAGAAGCAATTCCCACAAATCTAGTAATCAAGTCATGCCCCAGATTCCTCTCCCACCCCCAATTCAGATGAGAAACATTACATATAACTGCACAGGGGGACATCCAGCTTTATGAAGCAGGCACATATGCCTCTCCAGTGCAAATCACGAATAAACATAGGATAGATTTGTTCTCACAGGGACAAAATCCACAACAGATTCACACAGTACAATATTACAACATAAACGTGTTTAAGGCACAGGGAATTAACTGAATTGTCCTTGATCACAAAGGATCACAAATTAAATCAGGATTTCCTGACTCCAGTTTGGGCTCTTAACTTGCACACCACCCCCAAAGTATCGTATTCTAAAGCAGCTACTCTCTTCCCCCTCTCCCTCCACTCAACTACTTGTAAAGCAAATCTTCTTCTTCCCCTTTTCTGCTCATTTTCTCTAGCAAGCATCCAGTCTAATTCTCTTCCTCAGTCTTTTTCCAATTCAAGTATTGACGGAAGGTCTCAAATAATAACTGCAATTCTGAGTGCTAGCCTGTCTTTATATTATAGCCTAATAACCAACCAATCCTTTCAACTCAATTCTTCTACAATTTATTCAATATAGAATCATAGAATGGTTTGGGTTGGAAGGGACCTTAAAGATCATCGAGTTCCAACCCCCCTGCCATGGGCAGGAACACCTCCCACTAGTCCAGGTTGCTCAAAGCCCCATCCAACCTGGCCTTGAACACTCCCAGGGATATGAAATACTTTGCTACAAATGATGCCACAGAGACATTTAAAATCTAAAGCTCAAGTGGCTAAAGACCTTCGCTTGCAGCCCCCTCGCTGCTACACAGATTGCATTTAGTATATCCAGATGCCGTATATGCCACATAGCTAGTATATGAACCTGACAAAATGAAAATAAATAACTGAAGTCAGTCACATATTGCCCAATAGGTATTTAGATTTTCCAGTGAATGATGTACTCATATAGATGGTAATTTTATTGTATTTTCCTTTAAATTTGCTGCACGTTGCTGAACACTTGCTCCGTCTCCTGTACAAACACATGCATATTTACACACACATTTCCATTTCTTACCTATTCACTGGTCTTTCAGAATCCAGAAGCTTTAGAATTGATTTACCATCCATATCAGATGGAATATCCAATCCAGCAATATCTAGAATTGTAGGTGCAAGATCAATATTCAACACAATGTGAGGATTCCTGAAAAAAACATATACGAGAAGCTGGTTGAAAGTCTATGCAATGATACCAAGCAACTCCAGCTCTTCCACAGAGACCAGGGATTTGAAAAGGCTTATTTTGTAACATCTGCAAAGAAAATAAGAGGACACAATCCAATTCCTTTCCATGAAGGGAATTAAAATGTAAAATACAGGGAACTTGCATAACCTTAAGAGGGATTAATATGAAGATTTAAAACTTTAGCACAGAGCATTTTTGAGAAAACAAAGTAGTTCATAAGGCAAAGTTAGTTAATTATTGCAAAACAGGGTTCAAAAGTCTTTCAAAACACGAGAAAGCATTGGAAAAACTCCTTGGGTGTCTTAAAGAATCAAAGTGTCTGCCAAATATGCTGATGACTTTATTAAGAAGTAGATTTGGCAGGTAGCACGTGCTTTATCTGTTTCAAATGATATAGAAGTAAGTACATCAGTTCATATCACAGCAAGCATGTTCTGAAGAGAACACGAGGAGAAATATGTTGCTAGACACTACAGTAAATAACTAAAAGTTGCTGTTAATGTGGAGTGTGAGACAGAAAAAGGAAAGGGATCAGGAAAGAAAAAGCAGAGAGGAAGCAGGTATGGAGAAAGAAAAAACAAAAAGAGAGAGAGAAAATAAGAGCGCAGCTTTAATTGAAATAATACAAATCTTCCCCAGTGCAGTTATCCATTCTGCAAAGAAGCACACCCTGTTACTTAGACTCTGGCGTTTGATCCTCAGCCACCACAGGTAACAGGACAATATTTGAACTTAAAAGTGATTTCAAAATTGGTTACAACACTGGCATCAACTCCTGAGTAGTACAGACAGCTCCTGTCCCCAGATCCCTTGAACTGCCACAGCTAAATATGAGTGAGTTCACGCATCGGAACATCTGGTTGCACAGCCTGGCATTCAGCAGCCAAACGAACGCCCAGATTTCTAATCCTGTGACTTGGTTTTACCACGGGTCTGGTTTTGCAGAAGTGTTTTCAGTTTATATTGAACCTTACAAATTAATTTCAAATATTTCTATGACAGCTTTGTGTGATTACTCACAATCTTACATATATATACACTGTTTATTAGTTGCGTACTAATTCTTTTCCTTATTTCTTAAAAAAAATAAATAAGGCAGGCATTCAATTTCTTAAAAGTGGGGAAAGAAAAGAAAGCGAGCATACTGCCTTCTACAGCGCTGAACATAAAGAATCATCATGCCATGATTTGCAGGCACAAAGGAAGGATGGGACCAGATGGGCGGCTCTACATGTCAGTGCAGAATTCTAGCTCAAAATACAGGACAGAAGCAAGCTGCTAAATTCACACTAATTAATGAGACACCATTTAAAAATTACTACATTTTTGAGCAAGCGAGCAAACAGGCACTGACAAGAGCATGGATGATGAATTAAATTGATGTACCTAATTTGATTTTAATTACTAATAATTGTGGTGTAGCATATTTGGTAATATAAATGAGAGCTTAGTAATGACTTGCTACAGTGACTGCTATTAAATCTTTGTTGGTATCAAAAGGGAGTCATGACAATTACTCTGCAGGAAAAACATAAGGTTCACACAAAACATGGATGATTGAAGTTCTGCCATTTAAAGAAAATCAGTCTGAAAGGGAGGATCAATTTATTATCTGATACATTCCCCCTTCAAGGTATTTTATCCTGTTCTTCCTATTTGTTGTACTGTGACGGGCTCTGTTAGACCCTGTCAGGCTGACTCCTCTGATTCTAACAGAAATATTTTTTCATCTTCAGAAGCCACTGAAAAATAAAATTGAGTGGGAAGGTTTCACAGCTTCTACATATGTCTGGGTGTAAAGATCCTTAAACTAGAGCAAACAGGATGTGGCTGGTCTCTAGCATTGCATGTTGCAGAAAAACTAGCTCAGTCTACTTGGGTCATATTAGCATCACCTCTCCAGTAAGACCAAAAACTGCAAAGGGAAAGAGCATGTTCTTAGAAGGCTAATCCAGTTCAGTTGAAATTCTGTGCTGCTGCAGACAGACTTCTTTCAGTGCTGAGGTAGTATGTTTAATTCCACCTGAGGAATCCCTCCTCTGCTCTTTAGAGAAGTAATATTGTTTATTTCACATGCATAACTGCTGTAAATAAATTAGCCACATAGTGTAATATTTACAGAATTTAATGTTTTTGTGCCTACTGATAATGTGAATCAGTGAATTTAACCAGCAAATGGAATGAGATTTTTTAATAACTATTTGCTACCGTATTACACACTAGATCTGTTCCTCTGTGGTAAAGAAAAAAAATTGCGTGTGGAAGACTTTGTGTGTGTTAATTATGCTAAAACATGCACACTGATATAAATAAAAGGCAGCAAATTATGGCACTCTGTCCAAAATCATTACTTAAGTGCAAATATTTGCTATTGAAATAATTGCTTAGAAAGTGTATTTACATAATTTCTTAGCTGATCAAAGCTACCATTTTAATTAACAGTCATATTCTGCACGCTTGTGTGCACCCGACAAACAGCCCTAACCATGTAATCTCAAAGGATGAGCCAAAAAGAATCTCTTGTGGATGGTAATATATGAACTATTATGTACATTCTTCTTTATAAACTGAAACAAGTGACTCCACTCAAATGTTCAGCAATAATTATCTACTATGGTAGTGAATGTTATACAGTATATTTTTTACCTTGAAAATACTATAGTTCTGTGTATTATTTGCATCCCTCAAAAGGGGGCAAATGAGTGTTTCCTAGATTGGACATATTTCAAAGTGGCTTTTTTAACTGCACCCACAAAAGTGCAGTGGCTCGTGCTACACACCTACGCAAGCAAAAAGGCAATGGTATAAAACCATAACGATGTTATATCAGCACATGTTATCAGTTCTATTTTCTGAGTAGACATGATTGTGCCAAAGATGAGCAGGAAGTCAGGCAGGACGGGCAGAACTTTGTGCCTCTCTCTGGATCCAGGTCAATACAACTAGAGATGTGACCACAAAGGATTTTTCTGGTTGTTATTTAAACACACACACACACAATAGCCAAGAACTTACAAGGACCCAGCCTCCACATTTGGACCTCGGATGTAGAAAGGAACTCTGATATCAAACTCGTATGGCATGGACTTCCCTTTCACCAGCCCAAACTGCCCAATATGATAACCATGGTCTGCTGTGTATATTATATATGTATTGTCCAGTTCACCTGTTTCAACCAATGTATTGTAAATCTGAAAAAAAGCAAAACAAAATATGAAATTAATTCCATTCAGTAGTACTATATGTAGGATATTGGATATAATTTTCTGCCTATGTCTAATAGACAAATAAATAACAGCAATTCAGGATGGCACTGAGAGATTGCAATGAACCATTCTGAATAATCCATAATTACATAATAATTTTATTAACTGAATATTGTGGCTATTACAAGGCAAACTTCTGTTTTCTGTTTTAAGGTAAACACATTAGCATGACACGTTATCAAAAGCGTTTGTGTTCAGTATTTTGCACGAGACCAGCAAGCTAGTACTAAATACATACGGTAACAGAGAAAAAAGTTTCAAGGCGATAAGCATTTTTGAAATTTTCTCTCCACCTTTATCTTTTTCCTGCAGCAAACAATTTTAATAAAATGACAGCATTTTGAATCTCACACTTATTTAAGTAACACTCAATGATCTTGCCTTCAGACAAATGAGTCCCCATTATGCAGAATATTTGCAAAATCTCTTCCAGATAAACACCACTCAGTCATACTCTCTCACTAGCTGGGGAACTAACACTGAGAATTAAGAGGAGCTTTAACTCTGGTTGCTTCTATGGATTTACATGAGAATCTTTATGAGAAATGTACCAACTTGAGCACCAAAGATCACTTTTTATGTGACATTTTCACTTGCAAAGGTACAAAGGTGGTACTTTAGTGCCTCACAAATTCAGAACACATCAGCACAGAAGAAAACAAACTCTGTTGTTGTTTTGTTTTGAGTGGTTTTTTGGTTCTTTTTTGGGTTGTCTTGTTTGTTTGTCTGGTTTTGTTTTTTTAATTTTTGAAAGACTGTTAGATGCATATAATTCACTAAACTTGGAGATTACAACTAAAAACCAACCTGACTGATTTTTGCCTGCAGTGAATCACCCAAAGTGAAACCATTTTACTACAGAGAAAATCAAAATAGTGTAGTAAAACAGCCGATCTCCCCTAAAGCTGGTATCTGATCCATCTAAACAGGTTCATTAATATGAAGTGGAGCTCATACTTGCCTCAATCAGTAATTATAAGACATTACTAGCAAGTTGATGCAATGCCATTCAGATAATCTCATCTTTGCCTTACAGGACTCCTTTTATTTTATGTTCTACCTTTTTTGAATAAGAATGCCAAGAGATAAGCAGTAAATTGCAACACCTTTAAAGCTGCCTTCTTACATTTGGAAACCCATTCTTTTTCAGAGTAGCTTTTAGCTAATTCAGACGTTTCTGTTCAAGACACCCAGCTTGCACCAAGAGATTTCATTATTACATAATGCAGACTTAATTAAAAAAAAATAGTATTTTGGCACCTGTATAGCCAAAAAAGCAACTACTAATCTTACCATCTCCATAGAGTCATCCACAGACATGAGTGTTTGAAGGCGCTTTCTCTGTAGCATGTTAGTGAACTCCATGTGTATCGGTTTCATGGGACCCGTGTATCTCATTATCCAGTGCTTGTCTGGGTTTGGAGCATAGTTATAACTGGGAGTGCTAAGGAACAGGGAGAAAAACAGAACTTCTTAACAGTATAGAAAAAAGTCATAGTGATGTCTACCAATAATTTCTATTTGATCAACACTCTAGGACTGACTCTGAGGTGCGCAAGAAAATATTAGATTTACTTTGGAAAAGTCTTATATTTTTATGTTCTATATGAAACATGGGAGATTGAAAAGAACTTTGTGGGGAATAAAATCTATTACAAGAGTAAATATACATTGCTTTTACAGACTAACATGGATATATTTCAAGGCCAAGAAACTAACCTCAGAGGTCTAACTCCACACGTATGATCTGGATGAAGCATGTACGAAAGAGTTCCTACTCATGCAATTGCTTTGCTTTCACTCTGCCCTCATTAGCACCAAATATTATGGCTTGTGCAAGCTGTTTAATAATAACTACAGAACTTGCTGAAAAGGTTCTACTATGTTCTTCAATAGCTTTTTTTAATTCAACATGAGTGCCTACTTGAATGCATTCACACTCATGTACCTGGAGGAGCACAGGCACCCTACCTAGGGCTATCGAACTGCCTGTGAGCTCGTGGCAAGCAGAAGTGGATACAGAGCTGGATTTTAAAGACCTGCCAAGCAAAGCAGGGGTGAGGGGAAATAGGACTGTATTTTGCAGACACTTTCCAGCCACCAAATCCTTTGTGATAATCAGAAATTTTAATTAAAGTCTCTGCAAAATCCCAAGAGCCAGATTCAATGGCCTCCTAGAATCTCGCTGCCCCTCCAAGTTCTCATGGACACCATTAAAGTGATGTGGAGAAATATCACTTATTGTCCATAATTTGTTCGCAGTTCTAGAAGTTGCTCTTCTGTGCCAAATTATATTGCTCTAGGTTAGCTGGATCTAAAGAAAGGATTTACTTTGATATATCATTACCATGATGTTGAGTCTCTGCATCATGTCCAACTCACTTGAAATCTACATTATAGCTTACATTTGCAAAAAATATTATTTTTACCTACTATGTCTGTTCCTAAAAAAATTGTTATTACTTAAGATCGAGAACCACGTTTGTCAATCTCTTCATACCCTGGCTCAAACACATCACCTGCAGAGTCTAAAATATTAAAAATTACTTTTCCCAAGTGATTTGTTGAGGCTTCCCTTTTTCATTCAAAGCAATAAACTCAGTCTATGCAAATGTACAAGACAAGAGGGTGACAGAGTAACGCAGGAAAAAATTAGCAGATATTCAGTTATTTTCTTCTTCCCAACAACACAATTTCCTAATAAATACAGCTCCCATTTGGCAAATATCTACAGTTGGCTTTGTATATGCAGCAGAGTAAGTTATTAAGATAAACAATAGTAATATAAGTTGAAACTTCTCCTCAAAATACTGTGTATCTAATGTTTCTTTGAATATGACAGGTAGTCTTAAGAGTTTTAATATAAACATGAAATTAATAATCTGACAGTGAAACGTTCTATGCCGAAAGCCTCTGTTAGATGCTATCTGAAAAATGTGCGTAGGCGGCAAATGGAGGCTTCTTCATATAGGGAGGAAAGGGCTGGTGTTTATTCTCTCTGTATTGTTAATAGCCTCTTGAATTTCAGAATGTTATTGTGGCTGAAATAATGACATTGCTCCTTTGAAAATGCTGACAGTTATGGAAACTGTTGCTATGTGATGCCCAGAATGAATAAAAAATGCTTGGCAAACTCCTTTTCAGCTTACTTTGTGATTTCCTGGCTGATTTGAAACCTCCTGCTGTTTAATCCAACCAAAGCCTGTGATTTTCTTTGATTACTACAAATGTAACCCTCTTACACTTTAACAGATTTGTCTGTCTTATGGGAAAAATACACAAATATAACATTCCTAGAAGTTGGTTAAGATAACCCTCTTCAAATGGACTCAGAAGATAACTCCTAGTCTGATTGCATTTGACCTTGGAAAAGATGGGTGGTAAAATGTACCCTCTATAGAAATAACATTTCTGATCACTGTTAAACTGCCCAGCTGTTCCATTCTCTGCGGCTATCAGTATGGGCAGCAAAAAACGAAAACCAGCCATGTAGCCTAGGGATTTCCTATGTGAATGCTGGTTGATGCGAATAATTTTCAAACAAGGAAAGCCTGCAGATGCACATGATAAGGAGCTCTATAGAACGAGATGGAGAGAGTATAGGGTAGAATGGTCCTACCAGGGAGTACATGTAGTAATAGAAGCAAGAAAAGAGCAGTGTAAATTAGCAACACAAGTACCTACCAGAGTTCCCAAGCAAAGAAGTACTCTGAGTGTCAGTCTATGCTAAAATCTGCACCCCTAACTTTCAGCTATCATTAGCAGTGCTGCACGATGCAGTGCGTATGTCAGCCCGTGCGTTACAGTCACACCTTCACTTTGCCGTGTGGATATAGCTCTAGAATCCACTTGCAGACCTCACCAGTGCTGCCACAGGAAGAGGTGCAGAGACACGGCACATGGTCACTGCCCTCTGACTCCAGGGCTCAGCAAAGACTTTGTTCAGGATATTGCCTACTGCCTTCGGACAATTCATAGGAAGTGTTCTACCTGTGCTCTGATCCTTCTCTGCCACATCCACATGACAACAAACCCGTGAGAACTGCCTACACCCCTTTATCATTGACAGATTTATCTGTTACTGAGGGATTCCCTGGAATGTGGGAACAATGGAAAAAATGGAAAGTAGAGAACTAATTTGTACGTACAGTGAGGGAATGATGCATGCTCTGCACTTCTGCATTTAATCTTAAACCCAGGCCAATGAAAACCCTTACAGATTATTACTATGTAGTGCTGGAAAAATTGTTTAGAATAAGATCGACAGGTTTTTTTGCACAAGATGTACTTAAAATCCTATTTTATGTTCATATCCAAAAGAAAAACACAAGTTTCCTTAATCTGCTAAGATAATTTGTTTCTTTACAAACAAAACTGGTTCCCACAAGTGAGACACTTCCTGTATAAATGTTATCATTGTAAGAAAAGTCACCTACAATTAAAAACAGTTTTGTGTAACTACTTTATAATCAGGAAGATAAACCTCGTTTGTCTGGAAAAAAAATTAAACTATGAGCAAATGAAAAAATAGACGTAGTTTATATTTTCATTGCTGGCCTTTCCTCAAATCCTTCTACTCCTTTTCGTTAGACTAGCATAGTTAAATTGCTACAGAATGCTGCCTGATAAATGATTATCATCTCTGAGATCCAAATGCCTTCCAAAGGAACTTCTAATAAGACTGAGGTCAATACTGGGTATAAGCTATAAGAAGTTGCTCATTTGGCACTTCTGTAATTTTCATTTCAAAGAAAATAAATGAGCATAAGACTGCAAACAAACACGAAATGCTGCATTGCTGTAGATCTAGGACACAGATTCTCTTTGGTAGCACAGCACAAAATAATGAAATATAGAATTCTAAGTTACGCAATACCAAGACAATAGAACAAAGGAAGCTTTTTCTCTCAGACTCTATTTTAAATAAAGTGAAAAAGCTCAAACGGATTTCACTGGACTTTGGACAAGTCCTGAGCAGCTTCGGCTAGCAATTCATTAATATGAGTTCCCAGTTCCTTCACAAATCCAAAAATAAAACACAATTCCCCTTCAAAAAAGAAAGGGGGGAAGAAAGCAAAGAAAGTTACAAATTCTGAACATCAATGAAGGCATGAAGCCAGTAATTAGAAAAATATTGGAAAGTTTTCAGTTGTGCCAAAAGATGATTTGGGAGAACCATTCATTTTATCAGCATTTGAGGACGTGCCTGTAATAGAGCATTGCAGAGCTATACCTGTAAAATGTCTCTGTGCTATAAACAGGAACAGTCTCATCACGGAGCTTATGAACATGTTAACTCAGGTACCAGGTGATACTGCTTTTGGGACCTGTTCAAGACGTTGTACTGGGTCATGTAGAGACATACCAGCTCATTCAGAAATAGCTTGTCTAATTTGGTGCTGCAGGCCTGTATTTCCTTTCTTTCCATATAAGAAACGGGAGTAATAAGTATTGCATTCTACCTGAGTTTTGGTAATACCCATAAAATAATACAGTATATACATAAGGACAGGGAGATAGAGTTTCTTCCCCTGAAGAGATTACAGCCCAAGAACCCCTGCTCAAAGTAAAAGTGCTTTACTTCCCAAACAGGTTGTAACAAAGTCCAGTGAATTCAACATGAATCTTTCCATTTATCTCAGTGAGCTACAATTCTGAGTTCTAGATGCAGTAGCCATTCTCAAGATACTTGTACTAGTCTGAAGAGGTAAAATAAATAAGTAAATCTCAAAACCCTTCATATATTTGTGACAAACATGCCAAGAGTATTATAAAGCAAACATTGTTCCCCCAGAGGTACCCAGGACTTCTATACTCCTGCACCTGGAAATAAAAGGGTTTTATCTTTCCTTACATGTGCTGCGAGGCATTAGGAAAGAGATGTGAGTACTGAGGGGCTGAATCTTCAGGGCCGTGAGGAGCAGCATGGCTTATAACCATCAGTACAGGCCTGTGAGGATACATCTTCTTTGAGATTCTGAAGAAGGTAATACTGTCATTGGTAATCAGATCAGTTAGATAATCCTGCAAGTAGAAGTAAAAGTATAATGAGATACTTGAAAAATATTTTCAAGTTGGGGGGTGAGATGGGAAGGGGAGGTCTGAGGTATCACACGAAACAGGAAAAAAGAAGCTACTTCACTCAGAACAGGAGGAGGAGGGAGTAAGTTACAGATGATAAAACTTCAAAAACTAAAACCAAGTAATTCTTTCTTCGCTGCCTAGAAATATGAAAAGCCACAGCTTCCTCTCAGAAATGAGTGACATTAAAGAAGATCAAATAGGACTCTTTCTTCCCAGGGTGCGTAATTACATTATGAAGATCACAATACTAAACACAATGACCAGGTATTAATACAAAAACTAGAAAACTACGGGTCAATTTCTTTGCTTTTTGGTGTCAATATCTTCAAAGTGCTTACATCATAAAAGCACTTTGAAAATCAAAAAGATTTGATGTTCATTTTTCTTAACCTCCCTCTGAACCAGAAGTCACTAAAGCTAGAAGATGCTGGGCTAATTGGACCAAAAATTTCATTCAATATTATGGACACAGTAACAATCTGATAGAGGTATAGCTTTATCAAATACATTGCTGAGAATTTAGAAAACTTCCTTTGGAATTTATGGACTATCTTTACTTTTTCAAAGAAGTATCATTATCATTCTTCTGATATCTGCTGGAGCTATATGGATTGAAGACAGTATTTTTAATGACAAGCCATGTTCTCTCTTAGGCTGCATCACAGGAAACGCTGCAAATATAAATAACCTTCAAACATGAGTAGGATAGGAAACTGCACCTTTAAAAAACAAAATAATAACTGTCATGTCACAGCTGAATGTGAAAATCAGACATAAAGTATGCCTCTGGTCAAGTGAACAAGTACAAGGTGGGGTACATACTGGATCGCACCTCCTTTGAAGCACAGCTTTCAGTCCCTGGTTCAGACACTTGCTCCCCTTTACCACCGCCAATGTCCTTGGTGTGAGAAGTCAGCTTATCATTCATCAAAGGAAACTTTTTTCATTGACTGTATTTACTATACCCAAGTTATTTCCTGCGTATCCCAGAACAAGGCTGGCAAAGTCTCCGTTTATAATTTTTCACTTTTGTCCCAACATGAGGCCTGTATGTTATGAAACTGCCATGATTATGACTGTTATTGATATGATACTTTCACTCACGAAAGCAGGAGTAAACAGGCATAATTCCATCAAAGTCAACTGAGGGGCCTCCATTCCTGAGCGTACACAGGGGAAGGGAGAAGGTACAATAACCCAGACCAAAGCAAAACTGACTTCTGAACATCCTTTCAATACCCGAGACCGTACTCACGGCTGAGAGAGAATACAGAGAGCCTGCAAAAACGCACTGGCATTTATCTAAAATGTGCCTGTTCTTTAAG
The DNA here is from genome assembly GCF_964106895.1 of Numenius arquata. Classification (NCBI taxonomy): domain Eukaryota; kingdom Metazoa; phylum Chordata; class Aves; order Charadriiformes; family Scolopacidae; genus Numenius; species Numenius arquata. The sequence continues at coordinate 10,063,012 of NC_133587.1, read as the reverse complement.
CTGGTTGGTCACTTTCTTAAGGGAGTAACTCATTTTTGATTTGGCCATTACAAGAGCATAGTTTCCAAACTTCATTTTGAAGATGAAGGTTTTCACCTGGTCAGAGTGACAATCATGCAAATTCAATGTTGCAAACCCAGTGTTTACCAGACCAAAAGACCATATAGAAACATTTCCCTGAACTGATTTGTTTTTTTTTTTTTTTTTAAAATCTCCAGATTGTAGAGGTTGTAGTAGACTGTGCGAATGCATACAAAACTAAAAATTCATCCAAAAAAGTTGACAGAAACTGAGAAGGAAAAATTGAAGTAGAATATATCCTGTTACAAAATCTGAAAGAATTTGCAAAGATTTGATTTTCTGAAGGTAAGTGTTTAGCAGTTGCTTTGGAGGACAGAATCAGAAATGTTGGTTTCTAGTTTTCCACTGACACATAATCAACATTAACTATGTCAAGTAGATAGGGGTAAAAATTAATCTGATTATATTGTTAATTGCTGGAAAATTAAGTTTCCAGCAACAAAAATGGCAGGAAAGAAAGAGAAGCAATCTTGTATTTCAGCTTCTGTTTGTTCATTTGAACTCCAGTGTTAATATCAACAAGTGCTGTTGCTCTGCACACCATCATCTGTTTATTACCATAGCTGTGTATTATGCAAGAATATGAAGATTATAAAAACATTTATATTTTCATCAGACTTTTTGTATTTACTACCAAACTCGGTAAGAAAAACTAAACCAAATGAAAACCTAAACATTTTCAAGTATTGCATACACAGAAGAGAGCTGAGAATACTGGAACATAAAGTTCCCTGTTGGCTCCTCGGTACAATCGGGAACAGTCCCCTATGAAATCACTGACATTATTCTACATAAGATGTATTTCCATCATAACATTTTTGGTACATGGCTGTAAAGATTAGCTCTCATTCTTCATAGATCAGAAGGGAAATAAAAGACAAATAATGCTGTACATCAGTTGCCCCTTCCCCTTAGCAGCTGGTGACAGAAAAGAAAACCCTAGAAGCCTATTAAGTTTTATCTTTCAACACAAAGTACATTTAATTAAAAATGGCAAATAGGGGAGGGGAAGGGGGAAATCACACAGACATTAACCTTTCAAAGGAAAAGCTGACTGTGAACTCACTGCTAATGAGACACAAATATGGAAGCAGGATTTGTGCTCAATGAGAGAAAGAAAACCAAATCCCTGTTAAGCAAATACACGTCACAAATTAGTATCGCTCCAGACTGAGTCAACTTCGTGAATTATACACTACTTAAAAGTACAGCAGTTTATGAATAAATTTATTTATCTTCATACTTCAGGGACAATTCAGGCCATTTTAAGAATTCACAAAAGCTGGTTCCTTTGGAAAGGTAACACTTTTGGCTGAAATAAACATAATCCTGACTGCAAACAGGTAACGGCTTGAGCTGTAACATGTGCTAGACGAGGAAGAAAAATGCTCCTGCATTTGACAATGATTACCAAGCATTTTAGTAAGTTTGGCCAAGGTATAACATCCTTGCAAAGATATTAGGAAACATACGCGCCTGTAACAATACACAGAGATATAAATTTAATAGTTAAATTCTCCACTCATTCAGAACGATCATAAGATATACCAAGATATTATGAATTCTCCATCATATTATGGCTGTGAAACAAGTTCCTTAAACTAACATAAAAAGATAGGTCTAGCTGGAGGGAACTGGATTCTTATCTCATTTACGCTTGTGTAACTCCACTGGAGTCAGTTCTATAGCAGGGGAATAGATGACAATCAGCCTTGGCACACAATAATTGAAGTACAAAGCATAAAAATTGTTATCACGCAACATTTAAATCCATTTTCACGTCTTCAGCTCATAAGATATAACACAGTCTCAGGACATTTTGTTTGCTTCCATTGCTGCTAATAATGTTTTCAGTAACATGACCCTCCCGGAACGGAAGATAAGGAAAACTCCAAACGCGCCTATTGGGTTTTAGCTAATGTTACATGTAGCAGCTCTCAAGTACGAAAAGAATTCTTTAGCTAGACTGAAACCATAAAGTGCAGTTTTCTTGCAGTCATGTCCAAACGTTAAAAAAATAGAAATGAATCAATAGGACATACCCTGGAGTAGTCATATCCATGCTTCTCCTTCACTCCATTTCTACAGAGTGTGTAGTTGTAAAATCGAGAGTTTTTAAGTAATCCAACCCATTCTTTCCAACCAGGAGGCACGTAGGAGCCGTTGTATTCATTAAGGTACTTTCCAAAGAAAGCTAGGGGTAGAGAAAGCAGAAGCATAGTAAGAAGGCATAACAGAAACTCCTCAAAGACACCATATTTAACCATATTCATTCCTTTCTGCCTCTTCTGAGAGGAGCTTGGTTTTCTTCATTCCAATACATTTAAGATAACAGGTAAGTTCTAAGTTTGCCTGTGTTTCTTTATTTCAGAGCTCCATAATGCAGGTCTTTTGATTTACAACCTGACTGTGTATGCAAGAAACTGGACCACAATTACCACTATATTTTCTTTAATGCCTGATACATTCAGACAAACAAAATAAAGAATGCTTAAAATAGTGCCAGTTGCCACATTATCTCATCCTACTCTGAATCACCCAATTTAGCTACATTTTTCATTTTGGTTACACCCATTTAAGCCATCTCCACCTAAGGAACTGGCAGAAGCAGTGAAGTCACTAATAGGAAGTTGGCTTGGGAGAAATTATGACAAATGAGGACCATAAATATGATGAGATTTTAAACTTGCTGCATAGAAGAAATGAAGCAGCAGCCTGTTTGGCAGAAGTAGTACAGAATGAGCAAAGGATTCTTACAGAACACAGGGCAGGTCTTTGAGCCATGCTCCCAGAAGAGCTATGTACACACTAGCCTTGCTCTGTAAGCCACAAGTGCACAGACACAAATTATTTTCCAGAAAATGGTTAAGGAAAATGAAAAGCATTAGATTTCTATGAGAAGAACACAAATTCTCTAAAGGACGTGATGTACCCACTGATGCTTTCACAGTATTCCAATAAAAAAAATAAATAATTTAAAGGAACATATTTTCCAGTATTGGTTTATATGTTATATCTTCACTATGCAAGTACAGAATAAACTATGCTGGAAGACTCCATTCATCTAGCTAGTGTTTTTAAAGCTTAAAGGCAAAATTCTGCTTTTAGGTCTGCAGACTGCACCATGATTCAGCATCTGACTTCTTGGGATTAGAGCTCAGATCTCAATTTTTGACTGGTCTGGCAGTACAAGTTAGCACTCCCACAGTGACTAGCACAAACACCTTTACACTTGTTCCATTTGTCTTACAAATATTTTTAATCCAGAGGCAGCATCTCACACTGGGCATTGTGAATGTCTGTGCTTCTGTAAAGACAACAGAATATCTAAGATTCTGTTCTTAGATTTAGATTAAACCTCAACTCATAATCTATGGGATTTGAGCACACAATTCACAGTTCTCAGGTTCTTAAAGATTTTTTTTAAGTTTGCAGCCTATAGTATCTGATACTGCACCGTCTTGTACTTATACAAGTGCAAGGAGCAATACTGTGGATAGAGCAGAACAGATTTGCAGCCAGTGTAAAAAGGGCCAGCCTCACTGAAGTCAATGGATTTACATCTATTTGTAGTAGGCTGAATATCCATATATCCATCCAAAAGATAAGACACAGTGAGAAACTGCAATTCAAAACAGTATGCGAGAGCTCCATATCATTACCTGATAGGGGGTTTTTTTTCCCTAAAAAAATGGGAAACATTATATTAGCAACAAAATAATATCGCAGAATTGAATTAAATAAATTTACAGGAAGTAAGTCAATTGTGTGCTGAATGCCCATAAGATCCAACTCAAAGTGCTCAGGTAGAATGCAAAAGCATATTTTGAATATTTTGCTGGCAAAATATATTTTGCCAGCAGGAGCAGGGAAGTCATCGTGCCTCTGTACTTGGCCCTGGTGAGGCCTCACCTCGAGTACTGTGTTCAGTTTTGGGCCCCTCACTACAGGAAAGACATTGAAGTGCTGGAGCGTGTCCAGAGGAGAGCCACCAAGCTGGTGAGGGGTCTGGAGAACAAGTCCTATGAGGAGAGGCTGAGGGAACTGGGCATGTTTAGTTTGGAGAAGAGGAGGCTGAGGGGAGACCTCATTGCCCTCTACAACTACCTGAAAGGAAACTGTAGAGAGGCGGGGGTTGGCCTCTTCTCCCAAGGGAATAACGACAGGACCAGAGGAAATGGTATGAAGCTGCGGCAAGGGAGGTTTAGATTAGATATTAGGAAGAATTACTTTACTGAGAGAGTGGTCAGGCACTGGAACAGCCTGCCCAGGGAGGTGGTGGAGTCACCATCCCTGGAGGTATTTAAGAAACGTGTAGACGTGGCTCTTCAGGGCATGCTCTAGTGCCCGGGATTGTTGGTTTGTGGTGGGGTGTTGTGTGTGGGGTTTGGTTGATGGATGCTGCTTTTTTTTTTTTTTTTTTTTTTTTTTTGGGGGGGGTGTTGTTGTTTGTTTGGTTTTGTGTTGTGTTTTTTTGTTTGTGTGTTTTTTTTTTTTTTTTTTTTTTTTATGTGGTTGGACTCGATGATCTCAAAGGTCCCTTCCAACCACTAAGATTCTGTGATTCTGTGATTCTGTGAATCATCAACAAATTTCAATGTATTCAATTGACGTGTATGGTGACGTGAATGTTTAACATCTTTCAAAGCATTCGAAAGAGATGAAAGTGCTGACAAAATTAAGATCTACGTCACGGAAGATGAGGAAGGCATGTCTATTGGGACACAATTAATGAAATCCTTAAAATTACACTGTGCTTTCAAAATACTTTGCAAAAGCAGGTAAGGTGCTATGCTGTTTTACAGATGAGCTGCTTACAAAAGGGTTCAGTGAGTGATAAGCACACTGAAGAAAAGAATTTGTTTCGCTGGCCTAAACTACCTCATGACGTCTTCTTTAACCAAGCAAAGTAAACTGGCAGCAATGAACAAAGCAAATCTACTCCACTGTAGATGAAAACCATCACATTACTCAGGGACTGCATTTATACCGTATATACACTTTTGCAAATGATTTTGCTTTATGATCAGCTTCTAATTTTTAAAGAATAAAAGGCAATTCACAGCGGTTGTGCCCAATAAAACAATAATGAGACACATTTTTTCTTGTCCTAGTAACAAAGAACACAGGGACTGAAACACTGGCCAGTGTCTACAGTAGCAGGTATGCGCAGGGCAGTCCAAAGCCTTTCGTCCCCCATTCAACATACTCTATCCAAACAGATATATTTGGCATTTCTGCTCACGGGAACCAATCCGCTCCTAAACCCTTTGGCTGAGCCAGCTGAAGAACTCAGGAAAGGGGCATTCTGTAAAGAATTACTTCATTGTTATTCTGCAGAGGCATTAAAGGAAAGTCTGGCGGAAGTTCCTTCCAGCACCTTTTGCATACCCCCCATTGTATATTCAGGATGTCTTTATAATCTTTCATGGATGTCAAAGTGCTTTAAATAATTTTCTCTGCTGTTTCCAATCTTCCATTTCTCATCTTTTTCTTTTCCCTCTCCTCAGCTGTTTAAAGGTTTGTTATTCAAAAATTTTTAAACGTCACTCCTCTGCAGTACAAAATGTTGGGTCACAATAAAGCTCTCTTGATGCTGGTGAAAGATTTTGATTTCGGATTGCAAAGATTCTCTCTAACACAATTTTTCCTGTCATCAGATCGGTTCACCACCAGAGACAGCTGCTCACTAGAGTACACATGCCTTTGCTACATCCAATTTCAAACCACTCCAAGATTTCATTAATAAACATTCAGGGAGGCTGCTGTTTGATATGCTCAGCCATGTTCCTATATCCAGTCTATGTAACGATCATTAAAAAACATCCAAGTGGCTGTTTTTAATAAATGCATTAAGAATGGTATTTTCCTTTCCTTTAAATACTATAAAACGTAGTTTCTCCTAAGACTACAGAAAACAGGATATGCAAGAACTGAGTCCTTTGTACACTGTTACCACTTCCGCGGGGGTTCATAACCTTCTAAAGTTCTTTTCTCAGAGTCTCACCCTTCAGTGATAAGCACCTGGAAATTTCTTTGGTATAGAGTGGAATTTTTACAAGAGGTTTTGTGTTTTTTAAACTCTTCCTGTGAGAAAAAAAAAAAAAATTGTACACAAAAGAATTTTCCCTGGGCTATCAATTAATACGAAGGTCACTGAATGTAACACAACCACAGATACACCAAGGCCACAGCTCATTGCTTAAAAAGCAGCTCCAGCATATTGTCAAATGTAGTGTAATAGCACAATTAAATGAATGGACATCAAGGCATCATCTATCACCACCGGAAATGTTCAAGCTAGTTCTCTCATCTAGCTGATCATCTTACCAAACTCTACAAGTTTGTTGGGTTCCACCCCCGTTTTTTTTTAAAATACTAATTCTTTCCCTAATACCTACCTAGAAATACTGAAGGCAACTAAAATGCATCTAACAAAGGATATTCGCAAAACTTTGCATTAAATTGAAAACTAAGATAATTCAAGGTGCATCAACAAAATGATGCAGGGGATCATTCACCCCTTTTTATTCCATACGGAACATTGGGAGTTGGATATAAAAGACCTTTTTTAGTTCTCAAACTAGAAACAGGAATGCAGTGGAAGTCAACTGAGATTCCTCAGTGTAAAATTGCCAGTGGATCAGATTTAGACACAGAATTTCAGTCTTTCATTCTTTTCATTCAGTTTCCTTGATCGGGTAGCTCTGATTCTGACCATAGTTAGACCCAGTTCTGTTAACTACTGGCCAAGATCACTTATCCATTCCACTAAAAGCCTGTTTAACAAATGATCATAGCATTTATGCTCATTTTAAATAAAGTAAGAAGATGAAATCAAGAAAGGAGTGCATGAGAGGAGTACTGGCAATAATTTCCTGACAGTGATAAGTTCCATTCTGTTGGGAAGCAGTGAAAGATAAAGCTCTTGCCACGTGTAAAGCCAAGTCAGGCTACACACTAGAAAAAACATACTCCGTGGAGCAACGTTAGCCTGGCTTCAGGGGGACCTAATAACCTTTTCACCAGTGAGGAGATTATTGAGAAAACAAAGCCAGACTCTTCACGGTGGTGCATGGTGGGAGGACAAAAAAGAACCAGTATAGATCAAATTAAGTGAGGTTCAGCCTGGATGGTAAGAAAAGCTTTTTCACAAAGAGAAGAGTCAAAGAGTAAAACAGGTTGCTCAGAAAGACTGTGCAATTCCAGTCCTGGGTGTTTTGCAAGACTAGACCGGACAAAGCCCTCAGCAACATGGCCTAGAGCAGGCTTTAAGCAGGTGGTGGAAAAGAGACCAGCTGAGGTCCCTTCCAACCTGAATTAGCCAGTGAACCTGTGATGGACTAAGGGATTTATGAGGCCCATCTTCAGTTGAACATACACGATTCCAGGATTTTAGAATTTAGAAATAATGACTAGAATATATAAATATTCATGCTCTCATAATAAATACTGAAGCTGAGAAAAAGTAGAATTCAGCTTTTTGTTACTCCTGGACAGTAAGCTCAGTATTTATACCACACAGCCCTCCTCCTGGAGTCTTCTCTTCATATCCTTCATACTACTTAGCTATATCCACCTCTTAGCACCCCATTAAATTGTACTTACCACCATGACTGTGAAGTTAAACTCATGTTTTAAGCTATTAGCCCTCTACATTTAAACACGAATGTTGTACATTAAGTACATTAAAGACATATTTAAAGCACTGTTTTTCTGTCATATTTCAACAGGCAACTTTCCAGGTATTAACTTAGGTTTTGAGTTGCAAGTCTTAATTACTCACAGGGATTTGTTTACCCCTCTAACATCTTTTACTTCTGTATCTGCTACTACTTTTCCCCAGCTCAAAGTTGAACAATTAGTGACATGTGAGCAATCTCTCAGTTTTGGACTGAGGCCGGGGGGGAGGGAGGGGGGACAGGACGACACACATTTCTGATCTTATTTCTGTTGTTTATCTAGTAAAAATTACTTTCAGTACTTTTTGTCCTGTAAGAGACAATCAGAGGAAAGCAGATGAGAAAGCACTCTCAGCATGGCTAAGTACACATGTAACAAGTAGTAAGCCCAAAGGTCGAGTCAGCTTTGCATTCACATCATGGCCAAATATACTCTTAAACTGACAATGTACAATGGAATAAACCAAGTGAAATTAATGGATTTACAGCAGAAGTATGGGGAGTTCTGAGATAAAATTCTGTCATTCAGTATTACATTTGGTTCCATGGGAAAGATTTTTGAAAAGACATCAGTTCTCATTAGGTATCAAAATAACTGACCGGATTTTCCAGAAATCAGTAACTCTTAAGTGCTGAAGTCACCTGAATGAAACAGTCCCAGTTGGCACCTTTAGTGAAAACAGGAAATATGACACTACTGCAAAGATTAGGAGATAAGGCCTTAGTATTCATATCTCAGTGACTGCAGTAAATCTAATGAGTTGCACAAAATATACAGTGAGCTCCCAAACATTAGAGTATTTTTAAGGAGCAAGAGGAGCTTAAAGACCACATTTTGTTCTCAGATCCCTTTAGTTCCATCAGTTTCAGGACGCTAAGGAAGACTGGGCTCCGAGTACCTTTTTTGCTATTTCTTTTCTTTTGTACATCTGCAGCAGTCCTTCAAATGATGAATTCCTTCACGTACTTAATCAGTTAGACTAAGGACAGGTCTATACACACACACACTTTATTTTAGTCTATTGCACATGGTAGCCCAGTTTTTCTCTAACCTACAATACAGTGATAGTACAAGATTTTCTTAAAGACCACATGCTCCATCCACCATCACAGGGACATAAAAAGAGTAGTACTTAAAGGCAAGAGCCTTTACATGCACAGCTCCTCTCCGTAATTGGAATAAAAATTATCGCTACAATTCATGAAACATAACAGTTGTAAAACTCGTGTTGTACAGTGACTGGTAACCAGTGCAGTAAGAATAGCCTCCAGGCTTTCTTATTACGCCAGGCGACTAGTCTGATATCTAGCAGGACAAAGGCAACGCACAGTAATCTTTATGACACCTTTGTTCCTCTTCCTGAATTTGCATTGCACATTTCTCAGTTGTGGCCAAGGATCAGTGCCAAGGTCTATTTAATGAATCAGGGGAATTGGCTGAAGGGGAGCAGACGAAGCCAAATAAAACAAAAGGGCTCAAACCAAATATTTTGAAATGGTCAACAAGGAATAAAAAGAAGAATGCTGAAGGTGAGCCAAGTCTTGCTTGTCTTTCTCAGGTGAGCAAATTCCCATTGGAATTGGGGCCAAACCCCGCTTTCACCAATGTCTGTGGCAGAGATTACAAAAGTTTAAACAGAACTAGAAATGCAAGGCATAAATATCTTTCTGAACATCCCTCTGACGCTCTCTGAAAGTTGAAGGCAAAAAAATCTAGAAATGGCAATCTTCATATCATCAAACTTTACTACAATTAAGGACAAGACAACTTCATGTATTGCAACAGCATAATTTCCTATTCGGGCAGCACAAGAGAAGGCAGGAGCGCTGCCTGGCTACAGCAGAGCTCGCTATGGCTTGGCGGCCTGCTCATATTCCTTGGTGGCCAGTTCTGACCATTCAGATTTTCCACAAAACCTTTCCCAACATCAAAACCACCACGACAACGAGACGTTTTATTAAAAATTTACCATGGATATCACTCCTCTCTTTTATGCATCATGGTCACAGAAGAGTCTTAACCTTTAGGTTTATCCTGCTCTCATCACATGCAACATTTCCTCCTCCGCACATAAAAATCAGAAACCTCCCCAGCAGTGGATTGTCAGACCTTTTTTAATAATAAACAATCTAAGCAAAAGCTTATCTAGCTTAACGCCAAATCTTTACTAAAATAGCAAAGTCTGCACCATGCTATTTGGGCCAACTCCAAAAGAATTTCATTTAGAGCCATTTTGTCCATAGGATTTGAAGAAAACACAACTGCCAACTTTCAGGGAGCTGCTGAGATATGCTGTGCAAGAAGAAATATTTGCTGTACTTTAACAAACTGTTTTTTTCCACCTAGCAATAAACTTGGAAGAACACTACTAAAAGCATTAGTTCATAAATAAAACCAATAAAGTCTTACTGAATCCAACTGGGAGAAAAGTCCAACCCTGGTTCAATATAACCACAGAATTCCTTTCAACAAGACATTCACTGAAAGAGAAGAAATCCAGATTCTACAGCAGTTTATTGTCTGTACATTTACCTTTTACTTTTGACCAAAAAATATATTTGACACTTTTGTTTTTCATAAATAACCAGTCACCTCTTACAATCCGAAAATGCAATCATCTCAAAACCACACATAGTCCTCCCATGCATAACATATACACAAGGATGGGAAGTGCTATTATCTCTAGCTCGACAGACGAGACAGAGGTGTCAGGGCAGTACTCATGCCACTAAAACATACAAAATGACATGAGGATGTTCGGATTCAAAGAAATTGGAATTAGAATCTATCTGCAAAGTTTTTAATGTAGGCACTGGTAAGTCTTTGAAATCAGCACTGCTCTCCCATGCACTTTATTAGAGCTGGCACACAGATTATTGTTTTATCTCTGAACTTCCATATCACTAAGCTTTTCCAGTGCCCACTAGATTGAGCATTGCTACTGCACAGGGCGAGTATGTGACCATGCGGGCCACACGGAACACTCACACTTTTGGGCATACAGGAAAGACAGCTTAGGAGAACTGTGTTCAATAAATTACATTACTAAATTAATTTGATGATTTTGAAAGACTTCTGCAAAAAAACAGCATTCCAGAAAAGCAAAGAAAAAAGAATGGAAGATACCACGAGGACTTCACTTGCTAGCTGGACAAAACAAAAGACTTTAAATTGGAGTGAGAAAGAGGGAATCTATTTCTCATTTTTGGCTGATGAGCTATCTAATATTGAACACAAACGGCACCGGAAGATTCAAAACTTAATAAGCCAATAGATTCTTTTACTTTCTAAGTACTGCCATCCTTGAAGATCTAAACTAACAAAGATCTTAAAAATATTTTCACAATGTGCAAATATCCTGTTTAACTTTAGCTGTTTTGAATGCTATGAATTGATAATCCTATTTCTGAAGAAATATCAAGATACAAATTACTTCTTGCTTGTAATGATAAATCAGTATAACAAAGCCATTACACTTTAGATGCTAGAACTGGCATCCTATCAGAAGGGTGCATTATAGTAGGGGGAAAGAAGGAGATGAGGTGTTTCTTATAACCTACAACATTTTATGTTGAAAATAGATAGATTTAGGGGAAGAAATAAGAGAGAGGGTTAAGAAGGAAACAAAATATGACTGGAAATAAGGGAGCCACAGACATTGGCTTATTTCTGTATTGTGGATTCCTTCCTCTCAGACTCCTGGGAAGGTCTGATTGGATTGCAGGCTACTCACAGGATTTTACTCAGTGAGTTATTCACAGAAGTGTATATAGTGCTTATAGTGCTCTCTCCAGGATAGTTAAAATGTGCATTAAACAAAATAAAGCTACATGTAGAAGACAGGTGATGAAACAGTAGCTGCGCAGGTAATTTTTACTTTTAAAACCTCTGCAAAATCCTCAGGAGACCACAGCGCTACTAAATGTGTTCTCGTTTTCAGTTAGCATACATTACAATATGTTTAAAGTGAATTACTGATGCTTAGAACTCAATTCATAGAAACAGAGGGAAAAGATACATACATGTTTGACCTGAAACCAACTTATAGTATAGACGTGAAATTAGAACTGGGAAGGGAAAAAAAGTCTTTAATACACACGAGGAAGGAAATCCAGAACTGTCTTTTGTCTGAAAATTTCATTCTCCAGAGTATTTGCAGGATATTCCAGCTCAATAATTCACTGCCATGGACCAAGCCTGCCAGAGGTAGTCACATGGAGTCAGTGGATGTGGGCTATATATACATCAGGACTCGTCTTCTTACACGCTTTCCAGCACAGATCCTTGGTATCGTTTTGCAATAACAGCCATTATGATATAGCCACTATGCTGAATCTTTCTTTCACACCATTTTCAAGTCTAATGGTCTCAAACCACCTAACACATAATTTGACAGACGTTGCTAAGATAACATTTCTATATAGAGAGCAAAGGATCTAAGGAAACCAATTTACCTTCAAGATAAATAATTCAGAAACCGGATACCCAGTTCTGAAAAGTCACCTAGGTGTCTTGGAGGTGAATATCATAACACTTCAGTTCCTAATTGTGCAAATCACTTCTGAAAATTAAGTCTGACTCAAATCACTTGGTTATTATTTTTTAAAATGGCCTTCAGTTCTTCATCAGCTGCAAAAGCTATCTGTCCTGCATATAGGATGTTCCTCTGACTCGGATAATCTGGTTTTTTTATAGGCACGTAACATGACAGAGAAGTGCAGTGTGGCATAGTGGCCTGGGCACCCGAGTGTGAATCAAAACTTGTATCTCTTCTTAATGCTGCTCCTCACCTGCATGGGACCTCGTAGAAAGTACTTCACTATCCTGTCTCCCCTTTGACTCTTTAGTCACCAACTATCCCCTACCAAGTAATTAAACACAGAGATTGACTTCAGTCAAGTTTTTAAATATTTCTGTAATAAAAAAATAGCAACCAGCAACTACTGTGGGCAGCAAATTCTACAGCAGGAAACTAATAATCTGAGAACTTTTCTCCTGTTGTGTATGTAGATATTAAATTCCGGTCACATATTTTTCCAGTTCATTCCTCCTTTAACAAACATTTACCAATAGCCTTTCCCCTCTTTCTTACAATTTAATGTTAAAATCACTTTAAAATGTCAAAGGCTCAGACAGTGAAGTGGAAAAATAATTATTTGAATGCAGTCAGCCACTGTATCTTCTTAGGCTAATATTAATGGGAGGAAATGGAAGATTGGCACTGAATTTTAATGAATTCATTAGTTAATTATTGTAAAGCCCCGTGAAAGTGCTAAGAATGATTATTACTTTTATTCCCAAGAAATTTTTTATAATGGCAGAGATGGACCTCCCACAGTGACTTTTCTCTAGGTTCAAAATACACGACTGGTGCAAAATGGCATTTATTAATTCTTTGCATAATTCAAGTATGGACCTATCATCAGAGTGAGATACTGACATATCACCATACAAGTGGCAGCTTTTTCCTTTGTTAATAGACTCATTTAACTGAATAGGGTTAGCTGTACCATAGGGTACTGCTCAACAGGAGCAAGGATGGTAAGTTAGCCAAAATGTGTACAGTCTTTGCTGCATACTGAGCCACATTAAGCCCTAACATAAATTAACAGAACTCTCTCAGAAGATTCACTGAAGGAAAAGTATCCTTCTGCTAGGCTGAATTTGGCCCACCATCCCAAATTCTGTTGAATTTAATAAGATAAACATGTCTTTTCATTTCCTGACTGCAGATAAGGCTGACAAAATATTCTGGAGTCAGTCACCAATTTTAAGACCTAATCATTCAGCCAGCCAGGCAAATGGAAGAGAGAAGCTTTTCTCATTAAGTAATGTCTAAGGGAAAGTTTAAATCTGTATTCCAACAAAACATCTTGGTATTTGTTGCTGCAGGACCCGAGCATGCAACAATGCATTGTACATTTTAAAAGCTGTCTCACAGAAGGAGATGTGTACGTTCATGGAAAACAGAACCTTCTCCCTGTAAATGTTTACACAGGAACCTTTGGCAGAGAATTCCCTAACATTCAGAAATGTTTGTCACAGGATCTCTTTGTTTCTTTTCCATTCTAATTATCTCCTGCTCCAAGTTGAAAGTACTAGCGTCCACTGTTTTAAAGTTAGTGATGATTCAGATGTCTCTTACACTAACTTTTCTAAAGATTAATCCATCAATTGACTTGGTTTGTTTACATAAATTATCCTTCTTGCACAATTTCCCACAATCTGTAATAGGGCAATGATGTCAGAAGCTCTTCAAAATTGGACTGATTACTTAATATACTGAGATGTGGAACTTGTCTGCGTGTAGTGGCTGCGTAACGAGAACGGGGCCTTTCAGTCGCTATTCATCACACTGGCTTTTTTTAGATTGTGAGACGGGTCAATGCAGAGGAAGACACACCTGTAACACCTACTGCCTCAGTGGCTTCCAGTGTGGAAGAAAAACCCATCCTTTGCATTGTCATGATATTTATTTTAATTGATCCACATAAAGTGACAGCGATGCACGATGGTCAAAGTCCTGACTGTTAAAGCCAAAGACAGAACCTCCCAGCTCAGCCTCTTCCTCCATCTCTATTCTGCCAACTCCAGTGCCTATCAAAGTTGGTCAAACTTATTAAAGTGCAACAGTTGAAAAATATAAACTGACAACTAAGGCTCAAAGTGAGAAACAATTATAGGAAAGTCGCACCTTTTCCACCTCCTCTCATATTCTTTACTTGCAATTTGTGTAGGAGAAACCTGCACCACACTGCTCCCTCCGGCCCCCACGTCACCGGCACATTGCCCAGAGGTGCCAGCAGCAGCACAAGTCTGTATAGATCCAAACCACAAATGCCACCGCTACAGGGAAAATTCTACAATGCAGAAAGAATGGCCCCCAGCAGAATCATCTTTTGTAACAGAACAAAACACAGGGAGATCACAATGAACAGAGAAGAGGGCAAGGAGATGTGAAACAATGGGCAGAAAAGAAAAACAGAGGGAAGGTTAAGTGGAATAGGAGAGTACAATTTCTTCCTTCGAGTTTAAACAAAAGAAAAAAGAGAAGAGAGAAAAACAGGGGGAAGATCTGGCTTATGAATTAAGAAAAAACCAAACTCCCTTCCAAAATGTGCCCCTTTCTCTCTCCAAGGCTGTGAACTTAAATATAAAAGCAAGCTCCAAAAGGCTTTATTCCTCACGGCTTCTTTCTCTTATCCTTCTTCAAAAAAAAAGGGATCAAGAAGCTAAACTGTGTGATTGCAGGGCAAACCAGTACTACCATGGACCTAAAAATAAATAATTTAAAAAAAAAAACCTACAAATGAACAGCAGTGCTTTCCAGCTCTTCCTTTGTTCACTGCAATCATGCTCAAGGAGAATTCCCCTTTTTGGAGAAGCATAATGTCCGAAACGCTTCCCCTTAGCAGGTCACTTTTGAAACTTGAGAAACTGAATTCTAAAGTACAATTTCCTGCTCTCTCTGAAGTAGGTAAATCCGATCAGATCTTTGCGGGGGGAGTGGGAGAAGAAGGTAAAAAAATACTTCTTACTCCAATACCTTCTTATCCTTCATAGTGGATAAGACGACTTTAACTGGAGATCAGAAATGAACACCAGCCTCCAATAATGGAAATTTCCATTTAAATTTGTATAATAACATATCACATTTAACTATATGAATGTGGATCTCATTTACACCTGAAGATTGCTTTGTACTTGTGAAAGTACTATTTCTGTGGGTTCCAATAAATTTAGTTTGCAAATTGAGAGGTAGACAGAAAATGTGATATAGATTCACTAAGTTCTTTGGTCTAAATTTAAACATTAACTTAATGTAAAAATATAAGACGTATGAATACAAGGACACTTGCAATAGCTGTGCAAGTTAGTAGAAATTGCAGGTGCTTTAAAGTTTAGTCACTAAATATAAAAATTATTACAACAGACAAATATCAGTAAACACAAAACAAATAATCTACGAAGAATAAAACATTAACCTTGGGGTGGTATTCATACGATTGCTGGTATTAGTGGCAGGAACGATAAATGGAGGGAAACAACAACAACCAATTAATAAGGTATGTGCATTTCCCTTGATTTATTTCTTTCCAGATTAATTCAGGTCTTTATTTCAGAAAAAAACAAAAGAAAACAAAACGAGGAAATTACCTATTTGTTTTAAGACGTAGACTTTGCAGCAATGACGCGTAAAACTCACGTGAATAGTTAGAAGGAAAAGAATGTTTTTGTTACAATTATTATTCAAGATTTACACTAGTTCTTGGAAGCCTCAAATACCATAAATTCAAAGCACAAATGTATATTATCAGTAACAACTAAACCACAATACCGTAGTATATATACTATAAATAACACAAATAGAACCAGGTTTATGCCTGTTTCTCATCATGACAAAAGGCATCAGCAAGAAACGTGACAAAATCACTGTAACAGGCAAGGACCTAAATCTCACGTCTGGAGAATGCAGGAAGGAAATAGGTGTGAAACGTGTTACATATTTTCTGAAATCCTTTCTAATGGATCTTTGTTCCTAAGAAGCACTGCACGCAAAGAGTACACGCTTCTCAGGAGCACATTTGATCTTGCCGATTATTCCTCAGTTGTTATTTATCCTAAACATCTTTCTGGGAATGGATTGTCTGGAGAAACCAATCCAGCTGACATCTCTACCCCAAAGGGAGCAGTCCCTTCTCGTGTTTTCTTTTGATATATCCATTTTATGAAAAATTCAAATTACTAATTCCTTTCCATAGCATCTTTCTTGTCTGTTCTATGCACTTCAGGTAATTGCAGGGCATATCCTACATGTGCTATGGCTTTGGTTCAAGCGTGCACATTATTTTATCCTTTCCAGCTTCGGAAAAAAATCTTTGTCTTTTTTTTTTTTTTTTTTTAAACTTCCTCAAGTAAAAGTACAAGGAAGATAAACCTACATGCACAACTGAAGCTCTGACATTCTGCACTGCTTCAGTCCATTGTGAGAACAAATTACAATATTATATACATTATCCTCTGTACTAGTAAGCCTAAGGAAGCTTTCAGATGGAGCCAGCCTTGATCTTACCTGTCCTGTACCCTGTGTTGTTGAGGTACACCGCAAATGTACGTATTTCGTGTTGCGCCTGCCAGGACGGAGAAGAACAGTTCTCGTTGTTAGTGTAAGTGTTGTGGTTGTGGACGTACTTCCCCGTAAGAATAGAGGAGCGAGATGGGCAGCACATAGGTGTTGTCACAAAAGCATTGATGAAATGAGCACCTCCGTGTTCCATGATCCGCCTTGTTTTATTCATCACTTGCATAGAACCTGGAAGAAAAAAGCCATCTCGCAATTATTTTGGTGTTTCAGTCACAAGAGCTAACTAAGAGCTCACGTATTACATCAGAGACCAGAATGAAGCACAGGTAGTAAGGGCACTGCAATGTCACACTGAACCAAAATCTGAAGAGCAAATCCCCTCTAGCAAAGTTCTCCCATTGCTTTAAGAAGGACCAAATACTGAAGTTTTAAGTTAAGTTTTGACTCAAAACTGAATGGTTATTTAATTTTTCTCTCTCTAAGCTCAAGATTTACCACTGTAACTATCTGCACTATCCATGCAGCCTTTTTGGAGCCATTAGTACTGTTCCAGTAGCTGAAGGCAAAAAGCAGCATGAAGTAGGCTGAGACAATGTGGTCTGCGGGTGAAAGTCACTTTGTGCAGCAGTCCTAACCAAAGTTTGCATAATCCTTGAGCTTTATTTAATCCTTGGTTTCAGAAGTTACCTGATGCACTACCTTTTGTGCCAACCTCAGCAAAAGGCTGAGGGTTGTAATCACAGAATCACAACACCACTGAGGTTGAAGGTATTTAGTCCAACCCTCTGCTCAAGCAGGGTCTGCTGAAGTTGCTCTCTACATAAAATGTTCTTTTCCCTAATGTGAGGTATTAGCAGGTGTTGATTTCTGTAATTTTCACTGAACCACAGACAAAGTAAAGCCCTCATAATAATTTCCATAACTAACCCACTGAGTTCTATCTATCTATCTACCTACCTACCTATCCATCCAACCACTTGATTCATTTTGATAATAGCGTTACCTAAAACTCTCTAAATTTTCTTAGGTTTAGTTGTGCAGAATCAGGTTTTTAGATGACTACTTGGGACACATAGCACCATGTAGTTTATAACCGTCATCTAAAAACAAACACACAAGTTTAACTGGCAGGGACTTGGATAAATTAAGGTAATGGGAATAAAAGTCTTGCCGACAATTATTAAAAGCCACACTGCTGCCAAATGGTTGTTCTGTTTCATATTTAAGAGAAGGCTTTGGACATGGACTGGATCTTTACCATAGACATACATCTAGCTAAATCTGGATCCATATCACAGTTCTTCCCACATGCAGAAACACCAAGGATCAGAAGAAAAAAGACATTTAGTTTCCCTCATCCATCAGTGCCTGATAGTTAAAACTGCATCAGAGTGAGTTATACTAGATCCAGGAAGAATTTCCATTTTCCAAAGAACTTGTAAGGCTACCTGTCACCAGCATGACCTTGCAAAGGAGAGCAAACGTTTCCATCACCAACCCTCCCTTCTTGTTATGAGCAGGGAAAGCCAATAGACAACATGGAGATGAAGGTATGTGCTCATGCTGGAGCAGGGCTGGGGCCAACTTACCCAAGGTTGAGTTGGATTAATAGTTCAGCTTTAATCAATGCATCCTGCAACCATCTGGCACAAACTATATGTTGTTTCTGTCAATAATGGGTTTAAGTTTTTTCTAAGCTCTTTAGGCAGAGATTTCATTATGAAATTGCAACAGTAAGTCAGTTTGATACAGGGCACGTTGATATAACCAGGAGTCAAAACCTAGAGGGAAAATGGTCATAAGCCACATAAAATATCTGACTCTCTGGCACCATGAAGGAAGGTTAATTGCTACTGTAGGTCATTTCACCTAAAAATTTCCATGTTATTAGTTCTCTTGAGATCATTTTGTTGGAGTGAGTATTAAAAAAAAATTTAAAATATGTTTGTGCATTTCTCTGGTCAGAGGACATCTCCGTCCCATCACTTTGTGACAAGAACCAGGGCAGGTTACTGCACTCCCCCTTCAGAACTTGCTAAAGTCCACATGTTAAAAAGAAGTTTCTGAAGAAATCAAGACTTTTTGTTTCTATAACTGCGAGATAAGTGTTAGCGCTCAAAGGCACTAACACCACAGCTAACAATTATAGCAGTCAATTATACATTATGCGAGCCTGAAAACTGTGGCCGTTTCCTCTCTGTTGTCTTATGAGCTAGCCCAAGCATAAACAGGCAATCTGAAAGAATGTTTTGTCATCCCAATATTAAAATACAATTTAACAACCCCTTTAAATGACAGAGGCATCTGTGCATAAATAACCGTACATGTTAAGACTCCCCTTGGGGACAGTAACCTCCTTTAATAAAACTGCTGTAATGACAAGGCCCTATATATCAACAGTCTTTAATACAAAAACATATGATCTAATCTGCTTCCCCAGCTTGAGAACTAATACAGAGTGACAGATCAGTGGAAGGTAAAAATCCAGCATACTCTTCTGTACAATCTTAAATAGGCCAGCTTTAAATATTTTAAACAGCATTAAACCAGCCAACCAAAACTTATGTTCTCCAGCTTGTCTCCAATACAAACACAGAATTGTAAGAAAAAGTAGAAACTGATCTTTCTGTGGCAGATTAGTTGTGTGTTAATCAGCAACTGGAACCCCAGCAAATCACCTTTTGAGTTGGAAAACCTTCTGGGGTTTCATTAGTGGATGTACCAAGGATAGTCATGCTTTGAAGTGTCAATATTTAATTCAGAGAGTGTTCTGTTACCTAAAACAACTGATAATAAATAAAAATGATTTAGTCTAAGCTATTTTAAAAAAATAAACCATTGGACTACTGTGAAAATATGAAAGTTTAATCAATTTTATGCATTCAAGCTGCTCACTGAACAAAATGAAGCAAAACTTAGGTTGAAAATCCACTTGAAATTTGTGTAGTATCCATAACTTTGCTTACTGTGTCTTCACAGTCCACTTTAGGGATAAAGCTGATATTTTGACTAATACTAAGGGTGAACATATACTAGTTGTTTATAAAATAATATTGACCTTCTCATTAGAAGTGTTTTGTTGTCAGGGGTCATAATTTACATGAGGTTTTGGGAGCTTCAGCTGTTGAAGAACTTGTATTAAGGCCTAAGTGACTTAGTCTACCGTGAAGCACAATTTTAGAAGTGGTATCCATACCCAGAATGTTAATTAACTGTACCCTAAAGCCTTCTATTTTTATCCTACTTGAAACTCATTAGACACCCTTTTCACATCTTCATTTCCTTTTTTTCCCCCTCATATTTAATTTTAACGAAGCTCTAAGGCCCTAATCTCTATGTATGATAACTAAGAAAAATTATCTTCTATGCCACTTCTGTAGTTTTTCAGAGGAAGATGTAGCAACATACAGACCACCTCTCACTCAGGTTTCTCTAACGTGGCTGAAATATCTTCTAAATAATCAGATCTTTCTCCAACTATGAGATAATGAAATAAGCTGGTTTGTTAAACCACAGCAATATGGTAGGAAAACCTAATTAAACTGGAGATGCTGAGTCCATCACACAGGGGACATCAGCATTATACTAACTTGGACTTAAATGGCTCTAATGGGGAAAAAAAAAGTCTGTTTCCAATTAATTCTTTCTCCTCATCAATATATTCCTCTTTTTTATGTTCTGCTTGTCAGTACAACTTTTTTGATTAGACAGTCAACTGAGTGTGCATGTTTCAGTAGTTCTTGGTGTTCTCATTTGTCTTCTCCCATTTGTATCCATTACAATTTACACTCGTTCTCCTTTGACCTGGATATTCTGCATCCTTTTCATCAGCCCCTCATCAGTTTTTCCCTTTTTCAATACAAGGCTGAGGTTTAGTTTCCCAAGTAAAACTCATGATTAACAGTAGGGCAAATTAAATAAAAAAAAAAAAAAACCAACAAAAAAGCATGTTTCTGAAAGGATGACATTCTCTTTCTGGTAAACTCCACCTGCTACTGGTACATTGTTCAATCTATCTGAAATTAAATAAAGGAAAGGCTGTTAAGAGCACTTGAGATGGTGTTGTCTTCCCTTCTGCCTCAAAAGTAGCCACAAAAACCCCAAAGCTACAACACCCATCAGTTAAGAATATTCTTAGAAACAGATGAAATCTTAGTTACGCACAGCTTTCTCTACACTTTCATAGCTTCCAAGTTTTCCTAAGCTTTTATTTGTAATTCACATCTTGTTTTCATCTTTCTTAAATGCATTAACCACAATCCTCACAAATGGCAATTTTGATTAACTTGGACAGCTCACCAGACAATAGTCAAGAATATAAATTAATTCAAACAAATATCGGGTCTCACAAAGCCATTAGTAGCAAACGATGAATATCAAATCTCAGCTTCATCAAATGGATTTTCCTTAGTTAGATCCTAATTTGTGTGGACACATGCCCATTATGCTTGAAATTGGAAAGCATCAGATTATCAGAGAAGAGAAATATACTGCCCAAAGGACTTAGACAATTGCATCAGAAACAAGCAGGATGGCATAAAATAGAAGATGATAAATTTTTTAGGACCACCTTCTGAGTTTGCAAGATAATGTACTTAGGTTCTTTTGGATATACATTATTGAAACGATCCAAATAACCATTTAAAAAAGAAAAAAAAGTGACAACAGCAACAACTCTTCTGATCCTACTAATTTGAAATACATTCATATTAAGTGGGGTTACTGCCATAGCAGGCTTTCTCCCCACATCTGAGGAGAACGTGACATCCATGCTACCGCAGACATGAAGTAATACTGATAAAAAGGAGGTATTTGTAACAATGCGGCCACATCGCTGTGATTGACTTCTCAGCTAGACGTGTAAGTGTATAAGTAATACAAGCTCAGTAACTTTACTATTGTGTTCTTTTTCTTCTGTGAGGTCTGTTTTCCAATTTTTCCCATCCATTCTAGAAATTTGATGCAGTAACTGTCAAAAAAACCCACCAGACCACACATACACAAGCTCTCATCTTTCAGATGATCCAGGGTTTACACTTACTTAAAAGCATATTTCTAATGTAAAATTATTAATGTAAACTGGTTCGTGTTAATCACTTCTCCTAACTACAGACAACATTTGGTAAATGTAAGTTTGTGCAGGTAACAGAACAAAATCCAAACTCCGTCAGTTAATTCATTATTCCAAATCATTAGGCAAAGCGTGTGTTTAATCTTCATCTTCTTTCTTCAACAATTAACATAGTGTTGAATAACACCGTAGAACCTTTTCGTACTAAGTGATTTTGGTCAGTAATTAACTACACATCTAAACGGACAACACCAAGAATAGTATGACTACGTTAGGCAACATTTCAGTAATTAAAATTAAAATTGTACATGTAATGAATGTCTGCAATTACACAAAAAAATTTGGGTAATTACACAGTGCAATAATCAGTTATGAATTTAAACCTACTGCTTTGGCACGTAGCTTCCCAGGTTATACTTGCAACTGCCAGAAGCATAGTTTAGGGGTGTAGATGAAGACAGATAGGCAGGAATCTTGTATTTCCACAGAAACAGGAAGTTTGATATTTTAAATTGAGATTAACTTTTACTGTCCTTGAATTGCATGCAGACAGAAAGTATTTTCTACATAAAGGCAGGTTTAAACTTTTGCTACTTATTCTTCCTATCATTTTTCACACTGGAAAAAAAGATAATTATTTTGAATGCAAGAATCAAGCTTCAAGGAAAAGCAGTGCCGTACTCGTTAGCTAAAATTCTCTTTATGTTGGGCTCTTACCAAGTTCTACATCCTGATCATCAGTAAGAACAAGGATGATGTTTGGGCGGATGTTTCTACGGTCCCTTTGAAATCTTCCCTTCAGACGCTGATTTAACAGGAAAGCTGAACTTCCATCCAACAGTGATAAAACAGTCATCATGAATAATCCAAGGACAATACTATGCTGTGCCATATTGTGCTGATTTAATGTTCTCTCTGAACAAGGTGGGTTAATGGCTTCTATTTCTTTTTTTGTTTGCAGGTCTCCTGTAAGGGAGAAGGAAACAAATATTTATTTATACCTTGACCCCCCTGCCCCGCCAAGGAACAGCAAGGTTCTCTCCAAAGAAGTAAAAAGCAATATACTTGAAATAATCTAACTCCTAAGAAAAAAAAACACAACCAACAAACAAAACAACAAAGCAACTGAATGTTTTTCTAGTGCTAGCTAGAAGCAGAAACGTGAAAAATTCACAGTTCATAAGGTGTTACCAACGTAGGCAATGAAGTTTCACTCCATGCTCAAATTTGGCAGCAAGTTCAAGGATTTAGCAGGGTATCAAACTCTTACATTTGCTTTGATGCATATAAATCTTCTTCCTTAAGGTTCTGGGGTATTTTGAGACGGCATTTTTGTTTACTGCATCAAAAATGCAGATGTTGAAGAAAAAAACCCCATGTCTATCCATACTTTTAAACAGGACTGTGGTAAAATTTACTTACTTAACAACACATTTTCAAATTCGTAGAGGATTCTCAGATAGAAGATTTGTTATACATTGATTTATCTTACAGATTTCATTAGAGAGCAGAGCTGCCGAGATCTTGGAACTATGGTATGATACTGTTTGAAGTCTACTACAGCTTTGATGTTAGTGTGATATCCCTTCAGCATTTCTGTTGGTTTCCAAGATTTTATTTTTTTAAAAATATCATTATTATTAATGAACACATTTGAAGGCCCACTACTGCAAAAGTTTGGTAATGGATGCACAAAATGATTTGCCCTGCCTATGACTTCTCTCCACCATAAATACAATGCCCCCAAATTAACTTGTTTGCAAAACAGAGCACATCTAACTGGTCCTGCTCCTGACAATCAGCCGATAAAAACTTCTTAGCAATTCCTACAAGGAAATCCCCAAAAATGAATAAGCATGCTGGAATAATTTTTAAATAATAGTTTTGCTCAGTGATCTTCTGGTATAAAGGGATTTTCTCTTGCTTTCAGAAGTCAAAATAACAATATGGAACTGTATTGAAAATATCAAGTACTAACTATTTCATCAGATCCAGTGATCAATGAGTCAGTTTTTGATTAATTCTCTACTTGCTGCCTGCCTTTTCCTGGACTGGTGCCAATGATCTCTTGTAATGCAGTGAAAAATCAATTAAAAATGACACAAGGGAGACTATCTGCTTTTTGTAAAGACCAGAAATGCCTGAGTGAAAAGAACCTAGCACAATGTGTTTTACCCAAAGAAATACATTGGCTATTCTGTCCCTTAAGCCACTTGGGAAAACAGTTTTTCCTCCAGCAGATTATTTCATAGCCCCATTATTACTTTATCTCTGTCAGCGTCTGTTCTTTGAGATAAACTTTGATTAAGAAAGTTCTCATGCAATAGCAAAACCACCGGTCTGAAAAATTATACTCAGCTCCTATGCTTATTTAAGAAATGCATATTGAATTTTCATATAAGTCAACAGATACATAGCTATAGCATGATGCAATATTTATTAAGGCTGCTCTCCAAAAATGTACACTAATAGGGTTTTGAGGAACTGAAAAATCCTTCTTCCTCACTAGTCTCTCCAGTGACTTCCACAGGCAGGCGAAATTAACTTTTTTCATAGAAACAAAAAATTGATTTTAAATATCCTAGCACTTGTTCCAATAGGTAGGGAAAGAGAAAAGTCCAGCTTCCTAAGTTTACAGATACAGCTTTAATACCTCTGCTGCTGTTCAGAGATTTGCCGGGCTATAGCAGAAAGAACACCGACAAGTCCTATCAATTTTCATTCCTTGGACTCAGAATTCCATCTGCAGCAGTACAACTGGGAAGAATCATGTCAGATTCAATGTGTTGCTACTGTCCAGAGTAGTTAAAAGCAGCCTGAGAGGCAAACCTGGATCTGTTTCAATAGAGAAAAAAAAAAAAAAAGAGTTAGTTTAAAAGGCACATATTCCTAGACACCAGCTTTTTGGGGGAAGGGAGTACAGAAATGGCTTCTGCTCTTCAGAAATAGCTCCAGATATAGTTCTGTTTAAAAAAAAAAAAAAAAAAAACAACAAAAAAAAAACCAACAAACACCCAAACCGACAACATAGGCATTTTCATTACACACAAACATTTTCCTGAAGGTCTAAAAGTTAATGCTGGGTTTTTTTATACTCTATACTAGCCAATAGCTTCTCAGAATGAAAGCATTTGCTGACTTTTCTTGCAGCATTTAGAAGGCTGTCCTTTCTTGTTATATCTGCTCATAACTCCATTCACTGTAGAGTATCGTGCATGTGACAGTCTTCCTTGCCTTTTTCTCACTTTTTTTTAAACAAATGCATGGAAGTAACCTTATGACCTGATTGTCTCTCTCCCCTCATCTTTTCCTCACAGTTTATTGCCCCTCACTCACTCCACTGTATATAAAAATAGAAGTTGTCCCCAGCTCAGAGAGCTGCTTATCTACCTATAACATAGTTAACACATTTGGGGATGTACATAAACTGCTAATGCACGGCTATTTTATCCATACTTGTATATTAATGGTTAAAAGAATGAGTTATCTCTGAGAGGATACTGCAGGTGGAGGAGAGAATTTCATGTCAAGTACAACAGGCATCTTCTACCAAACCTGTTATCTCTTTCTCAGCCCCCTCCTTTATGAAGTTTTTTCAACTATTCTGGTGTGTTACGTTCCTATTATTATCAGGATAAGTACTGCTGGGAACCAACTCAAAGTATGTAATTATGTGCAAAACTCACACCAATAACTAGGTAAGAAAATTAAAGCAATTTTAGAAAATAACCCATTTCTTGAAGTATGTATTCATAAAAGACAGACATGCCACAACTAACAGCATATATGCAATAAAATCTAAAAGCCAGTTTCAAATAGTTCTCAGAATAGCAACAGAAGAGTTTCTCACATGGATTGCCAGTGGTCAAATATAGATTGATTTTTTTTTTAACCCCTAGTCTTCAGTGAACTTCAGGGAAGAAATATGACATAAGGTCTCTATTAACAGTTCTTTCCCCATTTCTGTCAACAAGTTTAATCTGCAACTCATAGATAAAGCCAGAAGAGTTCCACAGCAGTGCCCCAATCTGCCTTCACTTTTAATATAGCACCCTCTCCAGCAATGCATTTTGATCTGAGTGGTACAGATGGCCCACTGCTTTATGTGCCTCTGCAGGCCATCCTCCAATATTAAAGATGCTTAATCTGTAGTGGCTCTCATGAGAATTAGGTGTGCCTTTTATTTTCTCCCAGATTACACATATGAACTTGACAAGTCTGGTCACTCCTGGTTTATATTTAGGAGAGTGCTATCAGAAATTTATGAAATGTTCTTCAGCTGGAGCATCTAGCCGAGCTTTATTAAGCCTATGAAACCTCCTTGCAGGCTGCTTTAGAGGAAGTCTGGTCCTCTTATTTTCTATGGTTTACGGTTGAGTTTAACAAAGTCCCTGACTGCCTTCATAGCCCGAATTAGATACAGCTGCCTCTTTTTGTTCTTAACTCCTGTTAGTATGGGGAATGAGAATAAAGCCAAACTTAATTCTCCTGTGTGGCAACACAGAACATTACACTATCTCTTCAACATTTATAATGTGACTTAAAGCCAGACTTCAGTACATTTATTCTATTTATAATAGAGCTGAGCCAAGTTTTGTTCCCAAGTAGCATTTACACCAAGGAAAGACTTTATAATACTGCCCTCAGTAATTAACGTCAGTTCTACCGCAGCACAGGCAGGATGCACAGGGATGACCAGTGTCAATTCTACCCCCAGATGGTATTTTTAAGATGCTATTGATTAGTATTGCTTGGCACAGATGTACCATACACTGTGTGCAAAACTAGTAACTGACAGTGGCTTGCACACACTGTCACCCCCAACCTTGCTATTGCGAGTCCTAGCACAACTGTCCCACGTGTAAGCCCAGTGCAACTTCACTGAAGTCAAATAATTAAGTTATTTCAATATAATCAAGATCAGGATCTGACTCTTCCTGTAACAGAAAAGGCACAAGCACATACCAAATTAATTCTTGTGTCAAATACATAAATTAATCCTGCTTTGAGCCCACTTCTAGAAAGCTATTTCTTGTTATGTTTACATTAACTGATTTATTTTTTTTTTTTAAAAATAAGCATACTGCAAAACACTAAATCCAGAGTCGGTATGGCAAGTCCAACTCGCCCAGCAGCTACCACAGAACAGGGGAACAGCATGTAAGCCACACAGTGGAACTGCACAATAAGGGAAAACTGGTCAGCAAGAAACAATGCACACCTGCTCTCAATACGGCTGGAGCCAATACCAGGTGTATTATTTAAGCAGACTTAGGTGTGCCATTTGTCCAATGTTTAAATTCATTGAAATCCATGGTGCTGGAGCCATTCCCTAGCAACCAACCCAATTAAAACCACTTTGCCAGTAAAATGGATTCAGCAGTGCTGCTGTTCTTTTAACTCTTGAGTCACTCACTCCTATACACCCAGGTCTGGTTACGATAACTCCTTTTTCACTGAAGCTGTCAAACATCATTTGAAACCGCTATATTTTGTTTGTAAGAGATAAACACAGTTTTATATGTGGATTGGGAAGAATCTTGTTTGCAATCAAACAAGGTTCTCAGGGGAAGGCTGGTATCAACATTGCCGCTGTAATCTAACAACATGCTGTGTTTTCTTATAGTTTTATACTTTCTGTTTTTTTTTCCCCAGACAGCCAAAAATTTAAGAGAAAGTACAAAATCAAAGGCCCAGTGTGAAATGTGACTCTCAAAGATGACAGTTGTGCTGATTCACCTACACAAACTATGGCTAAAGTATTTTTACTTGCAATTATCTACCATTTCTTCAGAAGTCAGGAACAGAGCTCCCAGACTTATCAGAGCACTGAATTTCTACTCAGACACATTCTGCTGACTCGCTTTCCTTATGCTGGTGAACTCTACACCAAAGCTAAATATTTATCATGGGGAAGCTTACTTGCATTACAGAATCTCTTCCCTATTCTGTAACTTTATTTTAAATAAAACTGAATTATAAATTAGTTATAGTTTTCCCTAGGCCTTGATATTTTAAGAAGTATTTTAAACAGCACAATATACTTTTCACAAATCCATACTGTTCTTTGTGTTCACTGCTTGCGTGTTATTATTAGAACTTCCCAGCAATACACACAAAATTAATTAGTCCTCAGATAGGTTAAATTGCTGTTTGGATCCCCCAAATCCACAATAATAAACACGCTTTTCTGCACCACATGCAATGATAACCCAATAATAACTTGAAAGAGATTAAGAATTATTTTCCTATTATACTTACTATCTTCACATATTTATAAATAATAAAGATCCATGGTCTTTGATTTTAAAGATAATTACATTAACTTGTATTAAGTACAGTAATAACCACAGACTTT
The DNA here is from genome assembly GCF_964106895.1 of Numenius arquata. Lineage (NCBI taxonomy): Eukaryota > Metazoa > Chordata > Aves > Charadriiformes > Scolopacidae > Numenius > Numenius arquata. The sequence goes on along the minus strand of NC_133587.1, from coordinate 10,034,734 downwards.
CACTTCTGGAAACAGCAGAAGGAAATGAATGCAAGTGATTTAGACAGAAAAAGTAGGCAAACAGTTACCATTACACAGCTACATTCTATCAAGTAAACAGAATTTTTTGTACCAGCATATAGAAGAAAAACCATACAGTGTCTATACATATGCACACACATATAGACATTCAGATACACACATTACCCGGATGCGCACGCTAATTTGTTCAATGAGAAGCTAAGGGCTATGCCATCAGTTGTCTTTGGAAACTCTTTTCCGCACAGCCCCAGCCCGGCGCGGCTGCCTCTCACCGGCCAGGGGACACCTCCGGCGAGGGGGTGGCACACACACGGCCCCTCCAGCACCCACCGCCCCGGGAGCGCACCCTCTCCTCCTCCGCGCGGGGCGCGGGCGCAGCACGATGGCTCCCCAGCAGGGTTAATAGCCACCGGGCTGGCAGCGAGAGCCCACCCCGCCGAGCCGGCAGCAGCCTCAAGGCCGGGAGGGCCGAGGGGCGATGGCGCTCCGGGGGGGCTCCCGCCGCACCAGACGGAGCCGGCAGCGGGGGCTCAGTCATCCCGACGGCGGGACCGCACCGCATCGCCTCTCCTCCAGCCTCCGCTCGCCTTTCCAGCCCCGAGCCCCCTTTTCTCCTAACACCTCACTCAACTTCCAGCCCCGCCCGTTACCTATGCAGCAGGAGCGCGGCCAGACCTGCTGCATCAGACCGTCCGCCCAGGCTCCCCGCTATGGCAGCCTGGCTCGGCCTCCGGGAGAGCCCCAGATGCGAGGGCACCGCCGCCCAGCCGCTCCCAGGCTGCGCGCCGTCCCCAGCCGGGGAGGCGGGCGGGAGGGAGGGCTCCAGACACCCGCTTCTTCCAGCGCTGCCTGCGCGGGCAGCGCCGCCGCACACTCACCCGCGGAGCTGGCTCTCAGCCGCGCCAGGGCCGGTGCTCTCACCGCTCGCCGGCGGAGCCCGGCGCGGCGGAGAAGCGCATCCTCTGGCCGTGGCGCCGGGCAGCGGCCAGAGCCCGCTTCCCGAACCAGCGTTTAGAGGAAGCGGCTCGGGCGGGTGTTGTCTCTCCCCCCCACCCCTCCCCGCCCCGCGCGCTTCTTCCTCCTCTCCCCTTCTTCTCCTTTTCCCGTTTAAAAAAGTTCATTTACCTCGAGGATCCTCCTCCCAGGATTGACGCAATGCCCCGGCGGCGCGCAGAAAGGAAACCTGTTCCACCAGCCCCCGGCTCGTTCAAAGTCCGGCGGCAGCACCGCGGGCTGCGGCTCTGCCCGCCCGGAGGGACGCGGCGGGGGCCCCGCTCCGCACCCCGGCGCGCACGGGGGAAGGGGGGTGGCCGCAGAGGCAGCCCCCCTCCGAGGGGAAGGGGCCGAGGCTGAGCTGCCGGCGGGTGCACAAAGCCTTTTTAAGCAAAGGGGACAGTCCCTTGAGGGGTGGGGAGAGGGAATTAATTGCCCCTCATATTTTATGCTCTTCTTGTCTCCTCTCTCTAGGCCGCGCCGGCCCCTCGCAGCTGAGCCCCCCCTCAGCGCTGCTGGGCCGAGGAAGGAGGGAGCAGACGCCAAAGGGGCTGGGGGCTGCTTGGGGCCCTGCACACCTGTGGAGGGAGAGCCTGACGACTTCTTCATGGGTTCGTAACACAGACCCCATTCCACTTGTGCAGTTGAAATTAAAAGAGCCAATATTCATTAGTAATTAAAAAAAGCTTAATCAAGCTCTTAGAGCTCGTGTTTACAGCAGGTGCTATCTACACTACTGGGAACATGTTACATTCTACTGGAACTCAACAGTGTTTGGATAAATATCTAACTATGGAGTAGCTTCAGTAGGTTCTTTAAAGACCTCTTAAATAGATATCTTTCAAAGACACTGGTACACTAATATGTTAAAAAAATACAAGAGTAACTTTTTCTTCTAGCATTCCCATGCCAATAATGGCATACATGTAACACAGGTTACCTCAGAACTTCCTGGCACTCATTACTGCATCTAATACTGAATTACCCGTGGGGGAGGCCATAGATCACAAATTCCACTGTATCTGCAAGTTTTTGTTTTGAATCTGTACCTTTAAAATACGTAATAGAAAACATACACCTGAAAATAAAAAGAACTTTATGCCACTATTTTTATCATAAAATGATGCCGCAGTGAAAATGGTTTATGTGGTTGAAAATGGACAGGATACAGTTCTCTACAAGAACAACAATCAATAGAAGAGGGGGAGTAAGAAACAGAAAAAGAAGATTCTATCATTTCCCTACTCAAGTCAAAATACACACTTACACAGCTGCAGAACCAGCGAGGAAATACGATGGCTCCTGAAAATGCTATAGGAAAATGACTAGCTGTAGTTCTAAAGAAAAAAGCCAGAGCAGAAGAGACTCAGAGAAAGTACTATAGAGTTCTAGAAGTATTTAGAAAAGCAATGCAAGATATATATAGATATACATATTAAAATATTTCTGTAACATCTGTGATTTATTTGGATTTTTGCTTTAAAACAAGCATTGCCTCCAATGACCTTGTTCAGACTTTGCTGGAGAAAGCTAATCGTCTTGAACCTTTTTTCGTTGTTGGCTGCACACAGACTGTCCCTAGATCAGCAAGAACTGAAATGGTACAGTTCCTCCAAATACAGGTGTGTCACTACTAAGGTACCAAGCGTGCTCCTGTACGGCCAGGAATAAACAATACAAGTGAAGCGCTTCATGTCAGTACAACTGCGTCCACACTAGGGGCTGCAACAGTATAACTGTATTGGTATAAATAAACTGCTCCCTAACAGGGCGTTACACTAAGACAAAAGCTGCGCGTAAAAGAGGAGCTACATCTTGCTAACTTTTTGATAAAATTGTTATATTGCTTTCTGAGATAACATTTGACCTTTTGCTAGCGACTTCCATCTCACAATAAAACATTTTAGGGACAATTAATTTTTAGAACACACCTGTGAGCTATGATGTTCTGATTCTGCACATTTTAGACATGAATTAGTGTCAGGTAAGGCAGCGGAGTCACCCAGAGCCAAAGAGCCTTTCAGCAGCAAGGCCAGGAAGAGAGCCAGGAACCACAGGCCAAGGGTTTGCCACCTGCAATACGCAACCTCGACAAACCATCTCTAAAGGGACTGCAAACAGTAACTACCGAGCCAAAAGAAAATACAAAATTGGCGACACAGTGCTCCCTATTTCACATTGGAGAAGGAAACGGACAAGCTCTCTGTTTAAAATGTAATTTTTCTAGAGCACTGTAAATGGGATTTTCCTTTATGAGAAACACACGATCATTGTGAATTTTCATTAATATAAACTACAAGCAACAAAGATATTAAAATTAGTATTAGTGATATTAGTATAGCAATCTAAATTTGATTTAACACCACAGGAAAATCTGTCGCAATAGATCACTCATTTCAACAAAAGGGTGTATTCACCTCACAGGGAGTGCATGTAATTTCCATTAATGTTAATGGGAGTTATGCAAGTGCATTAAGAGGATAATATACCCCCTGGTCTGAGACAACCCTGCAAAGTGAAAGGTGCTTCCTCTTGAAGAGAATGGGGTTTCCATCTCATGCATTTCAAAAGAACTGGTTCTGGCACTGTTACAAAACAGTATGGATATCAGCTATTATGCATATTTGAGGAGTAGTTTCCAAAGTTAAAGCAGTTTAGTGATTTCAGCTAACTTTCCTATTGCCAAAAATTCAGGGGATATAGATGTATTTAAAACACTGTGGTTTATTTGAAGTCTAGGGCAACAAAATCATGTAAAATTACTGGTAAAACAAGAAGGTCTGAAAGCCTGCTGGTGCAATGGGAAAGGAACTGTTTTATTTAAGAAGTAGATACCTAAAAAATCTCTTTTAATTCACTACCTGGAAAAGGATTCCATTGGTATATATGGATCATCACAACTGATCAGGAGTTCAAAAGATCAAATGAAGAAGTAAGATCATTCCCTTTTTCACTGTGCATCACCAAATGATTTTCTGATCTCTCTCACAGTATGCCATGGAACAGCTTGGAGTTATTTTACTGCACCTCAAATAACAAATGTCTCCTATTATCTAAATAGTTTGTCTAAAAAAAAATAATCCCAGGATAAACCTATTAAAATTAGGAGAAAACAGACATGCAAGAATTTCTTTAAATGTCATCACACATCTATCTGCATTTTTAGGCACATAAATCCCTCCAATAATTTAACCTACAGTTTCTCTGCCCACCTTATTTTCAAGTAGTGGGGCACAGAAAAATATATTGAACAATGCATGTCGGACTGTTAACTAAACTATGGATTTGTAAGTAAAGGGGAGCTGCTTTGATCCAGACGCCAGACAGTGGGAATCCACACCGCTATCTTTTCATCAGCTCTGAGACAACAGCTGAAACCCAAGGGTGTAACAAGTGCTCAGGGGGAACTGTCCCCTCACAACGGAGCTCCATAGGAAGAGCAGCACATCAGCAATACAGAGAAGCAACTTCTGGGAAATGAAAGGACGGTCAGCGATAATCCAAAGTCATTAAAAAAAACACCCCAAAAATAGAAGACAGGCAACATGCTGTGCGAGGCATGTCTTTCACTGTTGCCAAATATATTGTGCTTTCAGAGCTCAAATATTGTTCTTTTCTCATGTTACATGAAATAGAAAAGAAAGGCCAGCTTTTGCATTTTTATATACTTCAGTCAATGCCTTCCTACTCTTCTTCAGACTGGCTAATCTTTATCTTTATAACTACTCATCATACGTAAACCTCCCAAACCATTAGTCATTTTGATTTCTCCTCTGCTTTCATATTTTTTGATGCTCTGAGCCATCTTTACAGACCTAGAAATAAAGCCAGCCGTACAATAGGAGTCTGATCTCTCTTGCTTTTCCTCAGTGCAATTTATTACAGCTATCACTCCAGAGTTATACTAATTACACTGGTCAGAGACCTTATGACAGTAGAGAGTTTAATTTTTTACTTCTTTAAATAACTGCATTTCAGTTGCATAAAATATGTAAATACTGCTTCACCAACAAATCAGAATGCTGTTGGGAAGGCACAAACAGCACAATAAGCTCCACTCCTTGGTCCCTCACAATGCATGCATTTGGTATCACAGACTCCAGCTCAATATGATTTTGTGAGCAATTGCTCCAGTCTTACATTTAAAGTCAAGTTGCACTTTCTATAAATATGCAATCACATTATAGGGGAAAAGGGTTTATATGTTTTGAGGTACTATGAAAATGGAAAAGGGGAACACAGCCAAGAAAAGCAAACGAGAAGGCAAAAATTCACCTCACTTGATTGATCCAAATGCTAAGCAAAGAAATGTACTATACTCTTCAGTGTGAAAATAAAGATTACTTATAGTATACTACATGTATTTAGTTAAAACTAGGAGTTTACAATGTGTCAAGACAATATAATTCTAGTTTAAGATTAATCAAATGAAATTTAATCATAACTGACAACAGTGGATGCAAGTTACTTAGAGAAACATTGAAGCAGCAAAGACGATGGGGAAGTTGTAAAAGTAACACCCCAGTGCATGAGAGAAATGATGAATTATCTGTTTGGACAACAAACTCAAAGCAAATCTTTCCTGGAAAGCCAAACAAATTCATAAGAAAACACTATTAGAATGATTCTGAAGTTTCTCAAAGATGCATCTGAAGATCTATACAGAGGATGCAAATTTAATGAATCATTGTTCATCACACAGCCCATATAAAGAAGAAAACAGTAGTGAAAAAAGCAGGCCTTCTTTTTCCCCCATTTACAAATTTGCCTTAGAATAGCTGTTTGTAAGCCAGCAATGATTTAATAATTTATTTTAATAAATAATTTTTCTTTTCATAAAGAATTCAGATTTTTTTTTTTTTTTTTACATCCTGATCTAATTTTCCCTTGTAGGCTTTCAACACATTTTAGTGCTCAATGCTAACGCTCAGATTGCCTCCTGTTCTGATACCTGGATGTTGAAAATGGGTATGGGTATGGAGTAATGGGACAATAATCAACTGAACACATTGTTCAACTTATGATTAGCTGCAATCTCAGCACGTTGGTCTGTGAAGCAAAACGTGAAAGGCTATTACATTCACTTTTAATAAAACTTCTCTTAGAGAAGCCAATAGCCATTGCCCTTAATTATATAACAGTTCCTAAGAAAGTAGTAAAGTATGTGATGATAAAATACTCTGTGGCTATCTAAAAATATCTATGCTCTGATTTGAAAGGATTAGAGCAGAAAAAGGTATCATCAACTGATAGAGGATGGATAAACCAGGAGGCCTCACCTTAATACAACACTACAATGTCCACTCTCTTCTGTGGCCTGCTGCGCATTTAATGTTAGTCAAGGATCTACCTGCATGACCACACTATCTCCATCTATCTCCAGTAAAGCACTCCTGGTGCTCTGAATGGTCCTGCCTCTGAGTAGCTCCCAAATGGAGCAGGTACCCAGTGTATGTTATTGTCCTGGTTTCAGTTGGGATAGGGCTCATTTTCTTCCTAGGAGCTACTGTGTTTTGAATTTAGTATGATAATAATGTTGATAACACATATTGGTTTAGTTGTTGCTAAGCAATGCTTATAGTAAGTCAAGGACTTTTTCAGCTTCCTATAAAAGCTGAGAGGGAGCACAGACAGGACAAGCTGACCAAAGGGATATTCCATACCACCAACATCATGCTCACGATACAAATGGGGGTTGGCTGGTGGCAGAGATCTGTGACTGCTGCTTGGGACGGGCTGGGTAACCGATCATTGGTAGTGAGAGCAATTTGTGTCACATCACTTTATTTTGTATATTTATTATTATTATTATTATCATCTTCTGTTACTGTTCTATTAAACTCTCTCTAGCTGAACCCGTGAGGTTTGTTGGAATTTTTTCCCCTCATTTTTCTCTCTCTTCTCCCTACCCTGCTGGGGGGTGTGTGGGGAGTGAGTGAACAGCCACATGGTCCTAGTTGCTGGCTGGGGTTAAACCACATCAGTAGTGTACTCTTCGCCATGTAAGTGTTTGGTTTGTGGTTTTTAGGTTCAGGTGAATTTGCTGCCCCTCCAGCAGAAGTACCTTCACTTACAAAGGCCTATTTTGTAGGCACTAAGTCCAAAGGGACGCAACTGGACTTCACCTCCATTAGGAAAGCTATAGCTTACTTACTCTGCTTTTCATTGTGGCTTCTAATCATTACTGTTTAGCAGTTCTCCTTCTCTACCTCAAATATCTATATCATTATTAAAAGTATCTAGATCTGACTGAATATTTATATATTCTAAGCTGGACTTCAAATGCACAATTTTTAGAAATATTAGCAGAGTAAATTACACAATTGCCAGCATTTCACACACACAAAAAAGGCAAAGTCATTTTCTTTTTCAGTTGCCTCAATAGCACAAGTGAGGCAAAGCTTACGGTGGGATGTGATACCTGTTATTAGATCAGCAGCTACACATGGGAAGGAACAGACATGCCCTCGGGCATATCAAGCACTTCTTCAGGTCTGAAATAGAAGCACCAATCTTCAAAGTTAAACTGCTCAGAGTTTAACTAATGTGTTAATCAAGGCACCCGAAAGAAAAGTAGCTCATATCTCTGATATGGGAAGGCTTGCTAACAAAGAAAGAGGAGACACAGCTTGATCTGTTAAAACAAAGTAGTAACTCACCTCCTGAAAAACAGACTTATTACTGAGGTGGGGACACAGGAGAAATCAGAAGAGAGGTTAAGAAAATTATAATACCCATAAACCCAGTATCTCTAACAAGTCTATCATTTTTACCTTTTAACAGAGTCATGAATTTTAATATTGAAGCTTACCATTTGAAGGTGCTTTGTAGATGTTCCTTGAGGGTCAGGACTGATTCATCAGAGATAGAGCAGTTACTTTATGAGAAATGTTCACCTACCAGTCATTGGCATCTCTCACTTATTGATCATCTGCAAGGACCTTGGGGGTTTCTTAACTCTCTTTCTGGAAGGTCATTTGGTTATGCAGGTTATTTCCTCTGGGGACTACGGAGATGTATCAGAAAGTAGATGTGCAGTTTTGATAGTGTTACAGCAGCTCAGTACAGGTAATGTGCAGTCACTTGAAAGATTTAATACATACATTATGCATTTTTAAAATATAAATTATTGTATTGTGAAAAAGTTGTTTTTTAATTAGAAATAAGCAATTTCAGTTTCTTTCCCTAGGTCCCATGGGCAGAGCTTATTTATATTATGTCTAAAGGACACTAAAGCAATCCAAATGCTTTCTATTTCATTCAAGACCATGAGAAAAATACTGGAACAGAAACACGTCCCACCCCTGCTAAAGAATGCTTTACTTTCAACTCTATTTCTAACTTTCTGGAAATGAATCTAAGTGCGAGCTTCAGCATCACTCCCCTACCTTCAGAGTTTACAATCTCCTATCAGGAAGTGACAAGATTCTTGCATGCAAGAAAGCCTACATCTTGACTACAAATACCATGCTATTGACAGCCACTGACTTAGTGATGCCCGACATGTACCCTGCAACCCTGTTTCTTCCTCATCTTTGGTGTTAAAACTTTTTAATACATTTGTATAAATAGATCTGATTTTTGTTCATCTTTCAAAGATTTCAGGCTGATTACAGAGTTCTCTAAAGTCCTAAAAATAACCCTTCAGCTACTGTCTCTGTTCAGTCCTGTGCAATTAGATTCTTCTTTCATACTTTATCTAACAAGCTAAGAGATTCCAATTCTGTAATCTGACTAGCGTCCTCATCTTCTACCTAATTATCTTAGTTTCAATCTTTTATTTTCTATCACATAAGTACCCTTTTCAGGTGATTTATATCTATGTTTTCTATGCGTATGGCACGTTACAAGATCCAACTCAGCCCCTTTGCTATTCAAGAGCATCACTTTGAGTTATTATTTGTAATCGTAATTTCTCTTTTCATTTGAGAAAAATACTTAGCTCTATGTCATTTTCTCTAGATTCACAACCAGCATCCACTCTATTTGCCATTAAAAAAACCCCTAACTCATCATCATTGTAGGAGCAAAGCTGGCTGCAGCTATTTTTGGCAAAGAACAAATCGAGCCTGATTGGTCCCTCTAAACATCATTTTATTTTTTTATTTTTAAACATCACAGCTGCCCTTTTTGGCTTCAAATACACATTATTTCTGATTTCAATCATCCCTTGAAAAATTATGTCTGATCCTGAATTCAGAGAGAATTTCATTACTAACTTTAGTAAAAGCACAGTCTATATTTCTATCACCACAAAGCTTCTGCATCGCCAGTGAGCAACAAATTACAGGTCAGATACCTTACATATAGTAAGTCTCATTTATGCACCTAAAACAGAGTGAATTGATTTTTCAGAAGTGGTTAGCACCCACAGGGAACAGTTCAGAAAAATTACATAGCTTTCTTTATGTCCTGAAATTGTAGCTGAAAACTCTTGATGTTTGGCAATGCAACTTTTTTATTTGTACTTTAGTTAGCTTTACGTTACTGGTATGCTTCATCACGCCCATGGTTGATTACAGTAATAATTCTTGCAAAACTTGCTAGTCCCAAAGTATAACAGAGATCAACTACCTCCCCTGCCAAAGAGCAGCGTCTGATGTGAGAATATCTGAGTGTATTTCTTTAGAAATTGAAGAGACTATTTTTCAAGACAAGGCTGGATGCTTAGTTGGAAAAAGTTCTTACCATGCACTGAAAAGGTGACATGTAACATGTAAGTGGTTAAAATGAGATTTTAAACTCAAAACCTCTTCTTGTAGATTTGGCTTTTAGGTTTTTCTGAATAAAACCATGCACTATCAGCAAAAAGCTCCTGGAGGTACCTGTCAAGTCAGCACAGAGATTTCTAGTAATAACAGTGGTAAAACCAAAAAAAATAACTACTATCCTTCAAGTATGAGTAACGGTAAATCACAAATCAATATTTATAGCTCAGTATTAAAATTATTTCAATTTTATTTACTAGCAATGAAATATGTCAAGACAAATTTCAGACTTCATAATTTCCAGCTGAATAAATTTTAAAAAATCTGAAATCTTTTGTGAAGTAAAGTAGAATGTTTTATCCGAAAAGTTCTGACTATAGTAGTATGTAATTCTAAGGTAGACTTTCTACTCACCAGTAGATTTTTTGTCTTGCATATTTCTAAATGCACACATGATCACATACCAAATTTTGTTCTGACTTGCATCAGCTTAATAGAAAGTAACCTAGATAGCTAGTAACTAATAAGTAACTAACTAATAGCCTAGTATATTTTACCAAGAAGAAAGTATTTTAAATGAACAAAAAAAAATATTTCACCAAAAGCACCGTGACACACTTGCTAAACGACAATCTATTCAACACTCCCAGTTTTATGATTAAAACCTCTATAACGCCTACGGCAATTTTAATTTAAAAAAAAAACAAACACAAAACCCAAACCAAAACCACACTATCTTGGGCATAAAATTCTTGCAAAACATGGTGGCTCCAATATCAAGATATGGAAAAAGGAGAAATATATGCAAATAATATCCCACTCTCAGGCTCATCAAGTCAAAATCAAAATGAGTTATATCAGGTAGCACCTGTTTAGAATGCTGGCTTTGAAATGCTGCATGAATTAGTAGATATTTGAAACTTAAAGCAGTGTGTCATCTGCCGGAAGGAAGCTGATAACACTTCAAATGCTAACAACAGTGGAAAACATGTTAATTTTTTATGGACAGTAATATCTCTTGAAACAAAAAAAACCCTTAATATCTCTTAAAAACCATCTTTATTTGAATCTTATTAAAACTGAACGATAAGAAGTTAGAAGTAATATTTCATCTCCTTGTCCAGATCTTTCAAGATACTGTTTATACCCTACAAAGAGACTATGAAAGACTTTTCACTAAGAATTAGGATAAAGTGTTGTCTCAAAAAAGAACATGTTTAGTTTCACTTATTTTTTTAATGTAGATAGATATCTAGTCTATTAAAATTCAAAACAGTCAAAAGGAAAAGCACCCAAATAATCTTTCAAAATATGGAAATAATTGTTTAAAAATAATATGTGCAAAGAAAAAAAGTAGCATTTTGAAAGTATTCTTAGATCTCAGTCAGCAATTTGTCAAAACCAGCCTGAAGAGCATAGAGATGAATGATATATATTCATTTGATATATTCAGCTGCAATTTTTAAAGGCAAGAATATTAAGGTTGGAGCCTTCTCCTCCTGCTCCTACCCTCACCTGTTAATTCCCATTTCTTATCCCACTGCTATACTATATATACTATATATAGTATATATAATATATATACTATATATATATAATATACTATATTATATAGGCCTATATCCCTATACAGGCCTAAAATAAACCCTTGGATCTTAACTCCAGACAGACAAGGGCCAGAATTTGTAGCTTGCAGCTTTTCCTAAAAATCAGCCAATTCCATACCCGCCTCTCGTCGCCCCCCGCCTCCCCCCAAAACAAAAAACCAAGTTCCCATTTGGAATTCAAATCACTAAGGTTATTACTGGTCTAGAGCTGTTTTGGTTTGGTGGTGGATTTTTTTTTCTACTATGAGGCATGAGTTTATCACAAATTTTAGTTTAGAACAACATTTTTGGGCTGAGCCGCTTCCTTTGCAGCTCAGGGTAAGTTCAGCCTTTATTAGTATATGACCTGCGCATACCAATCATCCAGAACAAGCCCATGCAGAATTGCCTGGATGAATCCAGGTACTTTAAAAGAAATTCTGCAGAGAGAAACAACAGGAAAGCTATTCCAGAGTTACTATTACAGACTGCCAGGTCTCAGTATAAGGTTGGGATGGCCAGTCACTTCCTGCTGTATTTGATCTTTTGCAGCCCCTAAGCCTGCTCTTTGGCTGACACTGCAGAACAGGGAGATGACACCTGCATCAGGGCACTACGAGGCCATTTTGCAGTTCAATTAAACACGGCTATCTTTGGCTTTTTCTAGGTGAAACTATAAAATGTATAATTCTGATAAGATTTTTAGCTTAACTGGTTTTGCATATCTTTCATTCTCTAAGAGTAACTTAACTTCTTACCTACTGCTTTTCATAATTAGATCTCAAAGGGGTTTACACATTGGATATGGAATATTTGTTACATTGATTGACAAACTGAGCTGCAGGAAGGTAAAATGACATACTCAAGGTCAATTCAACAGGTCAGTGATCCATCCAGGAACAGACATCCTGGGCTCCAAAGCACTGTTCTATTTGCTAGGCTAGCAGTTTCCTACTTGAAGCCCATGGACCCCAGGGTTCCGCAGATTAAATCTCTAAGGCTACATAATATGTTATCATTTGCTTTGCTAACGATAGTTCCTATACACGCATCAGAACATATCAACCACACCGTGCCAACAGCTCTCCTTGATACTCCAGCACACGGAAGGTCTTTCAGATTGTGTTGCCAGCCAAGGTCTCAGACAATTATGCTCTGAACTGTCACCCACTTTGACAACTAGAACAATAATGTAGGGCTGCGAGCAATACACTCTCAATGTTACTGAGGAGCAAGCACACGAGAATTGCCCCGCACTCTGGAGACGCCCAGAGAGCAAACAGGGTACCTATGTGCATGCACGTGCATCTGGCAAGTGTCAAGTAAGGAATGCTCCAGCACTAACTGCAGAGGGCAATATGCGCACTTGTGTTTGGGGTGCAGGGTGAGGCAGAGGGAGAAGGACAAGGGGAATGGTGGGTACAGCATCCGAGGCAGTAACAACCTTTCCATGCAAGACACAGAACTGTACACAGACTAGTGTTAAAATTAAAACAGAAACTCCTTAACACAACCTTATTAAAGCAGTTTATACTTTCCGTATCTGGTATTCTGGGCTGTCTAAAGACTCGGGTAGACACATCCATATTGATGACACAATGCTCAAGTGTTCAACTGCTCAAGAACCATGAAGTAAACAGCTAGATCAGGAAGTTTCAAAGAATAAGTAAATAACTAGGATTCTGATATAATCACATAACTTCAGGTACTTATAACTTATCCAAGCCCTGTCCAGTTTGTGAGGAAAAAAAGGCAAGTAGGAAAATACCACTGTACTTATGATGGAAAGTCTCTTGCTACAATAGTTAATAGGCAGTCTGTTTACTTTGATCCCTTGAGGATCTCTACTAATTTTGGCTGGGATAGAGTTAATTTTCTTCATACTTGCTAATATGGTGCTGTTTGAGATTTCTGATGAAAACAAGTGTTGACAACACACATGTTTTAGTTATTACTGAGCAGTGCTTACACAGCATCAAGGCCTTTTCTGCTCCTCACACTGCCCTGCCAGCAAGTAGGCTGGGGGGGGCACAAGAAGCTGCAGGGGGACACAGCCAGGAATGGCTGACCCCAACACACCAAAGGGATATTCCATACCATATGATACCCCCAGCATTAAAAAGCTGAGGGAAGAAGGAGGAGAGAGGACATTCAGAGTCATGGCACTTGTCTTCCCAAGTAACCGTTATGTGTGATGGAGCCCTGCTTTCCTGGAAATGTCTAAACGCCCGCCTGCCAGTGGGAAGTAGTGAATGAATTCCTTATTTTGCTTTGCTGATGCATGCAACTTTGCTTTACCTATTAAACTGTCTTTATCTCAATCCACGAGTTTTTGCAATTTTACCCTTCCCATTCTCTCCTCCACCCCACCGCAGGGAGAGAGCAAGCAGCTGTGTGGGGCTTAGCTGTCTGCTGGGATGAACACACAACAGGATCACAGGCACGGAGCCCAAGAACAAAAAAGACAGAAAAAAAATTGCAGATGAGAACTCAAGATCCAAAACAAAATACCATGTTCCAACTGAGTCCCTTTCATCAGTCCTTAACTGATGCCTCTGCTGTAAGAGATCTTAAGAGACTAAAATGTTTATTAAAACTTAAGCATAATGCAGATGTCTGTTGCAGAGTTGATAATAAGCAACGGTGATAACTCATCGCATTTGCATAGCTTTACTAGTTAGTACTTAACAACCAACTGCCTTGAGGATGCTGACATATATGTGTCCTGCACACTTTTCAAATCATTGAGAGACTCCACTGCTGCTAACAGCATCTGAAGGTAGAAAGCACTGCTCATCAGTTTTTACCCTGTGATCAAATATGAACATCAGAAAAACCTCAAGGGCTTGTTTTGACTTTGGAAACAGTTCTTTCTTAGACCAGAACTTTCACTTCAAGCAGCGCATCTTTTCTTTCATTCCCTCCTCAACCACCTCTGCAAGTTCTAATTTTTCATGCACATTCCCAGTTGTGAGCATGTCACTGACAAATCTAGAGGCACAAAGCACAAGTTGAGTGACAGAAAACTTTTTGCTGCTGAAACCAAATAAAAAAAGTTCTACTGAATTTTTGGGTGGCCTGGCTGGATCAAACCAATAACAAAAAGGCTGAGTTTAAGCTATTCTGCTAGTTCAGACACGTTTAAAAATGTTGTTGGGTTAACTTCATCCCAAGAGACTTTGTGCTAGATGAGGTATCACTTCTCTTCCCATAGTTCACCAGAATAAATCATGAACTTCGTTGGCAAAAAGACAGATCTAAATCTAGTTTATACTTCCAGATAATCCAGTAGTGCACAGATCTAATCTTAGTGATCACAAATGAAATCTGCAAATGTTATTCTGCTTGCTTTAAAACAGAGCTAGGGAGTGGGAGTGTTAACATTTGCTTATCAGACCTAAACACAAGGCAAAGAGATTGAAACTATCTATTTAATAGGCTGCGTTACAAAGCAGGAGCTCCTTAGACCTTTTACATCAGGAATCTCATAGCAAGCCTTCTCAAAAAGTTTATAGCAGGTATTTCTTTTCCTTCAGCTTGCAATGTGCTGATCTTATCCTCTCACTGCTCAGTCTGACAAAAAAGAATTCAGGGAAAGGTTCATCAGACCTGCCCCAGTGACTACAACAGTGATTAACAAGGTAAGTTAGAAGCTTAAGTTTCTTAGTAGCTTTGATCAGGTTAATGGAAAGGAACAATTAAATACTGTTGTAAATAGTTATAGCATGGATGTTGATACTATTAACTGAAGTTGGATTTTTAAGCCTTAAGTTGTCTAGCTGCTTTTGATTTTACATAAGATACACATCAGTTCCTGATTGTCCCCGTTCCATGTAAGCTCTGTGACATAAACAATCCATTACCTCAGTGCTTTTCCCCACACCACTTTCACTGAAATAGAGAACATCATATAAATGGTCCAGCCAAAGTGGGCTGAGGCAGCGTACATGAAATTGTAGTTTATGTTTAGCAGCACTACTATGCAAGATTAGAATAATCAGCCTACTTAATTTTTACCAACATATTGCATTTATAAACAGTCTTACAGGTCATTCTACATCTGTGTTTATGTGATGATGAATCCTACTGCAATTTAAGCATTGAAATATTTCGTCCCCATTCTGACATATTATCATAAAGTCTAAGGATTACAGTAAGGACGGCTATTCCTAGGGGCATAATATTAGCTGCATATGAGATTGATGTTGGTAGCTACAATGGAAGCATAATACCACTATCTCTGCTATAACAGAGCATTATAAGTTCTCTTGCTGACCTACAGCTCTAAAAATAAATGCTGAGTGACTTGAATAGCTTTGCAGCAGTTCCTAAGTTAAAAAAGATAGAACTACAACAGACAAATACAGCATTATGAATTCTTCAAGTACAATTAAAATGGGTATAATTTGAAGCTTGCATTTTCACATGCTTTTTTACATACCAATACTCAGACAATGCTGTAATTCAATATTAAATGCACATATGAAGCTACCTGACAAACAGGTAATACTCAGGTCTCATACTATCTTGAACCCAGTGAAGAATGGTTTTCAAAAATACAGACAACACTCCCATGCATTTAGTTACCATTAAATTTTAATAACCCCATAAATCAACAGTGATGCACTTTCAGAAGCTTGTAAATACTGTCCAGCACCTTTTATATTTACAATTTTATTAATACTTCTTTTTACCTTCTCTGACTTAGTAATACGCATGGGAACCATCTGACCACAAAGGTCAAGCAGATTATTAAGTAACTAATTCTGGGGAACTGGATGAAGCCTGAGTGGATGCCCCAGTGAGCATCTTCCAAGCAGGAAGACGTGTGTTTGCTTATTATGATTTTAAATCATTGCTTCAGATGTTTATGACAACAAAAAGCACTTTGTTCTCCCAGTATTCCTTGAATTCATTTAGGATAAAGCCAAAAGTAGCAGAAAGCAACCAGCAAATCTAAGAAACATAACAGTAACACAAAGTAATTTTCAAAGTTGACAGCCACAAGTAATACACAGAATGGATAAAAATCAAACTGTTTTCATCTCCCTGTCTGAAAGCTTCCTTAACGATTAGACTTGCAGATGTAAGATATTTCATAGCACTGTAACGGGCACTGCCATTCAGCTCACACTTTACCTCTTTGTCACACCTACTTTTCCGTAATTCAGGAACTCTTTGGGATGCAGTCTGACTATCTGGTACTGGACCCATTCTATCAGTTGGTCTGCAGGCAGTGGGAAAACAACACGTTCTAACACTGCAGGCAAGCAATTGCAACAGGAAAACCAGGCTAGAAAAAGAAATAAATATTCCTAGCCAGAAGAGTCAACTACACCTACATAAGTAGGCAGTTACTAGCCTGAGTTTCCTTCCTCCAGTTAGCCATCTTCCTTAACTCAGTCAACTGAAATAATATATATGAATCAAGATTTTCTGTGATAGGAAGACATTAGGAAAATAGACATTATCAAATATACACTCAATGCTTTTAGAGTACATAGAACGCACTTAAAAGAAAATGAATGGAATATTATAGTGTCATCTTAGTTTACATCTGCCTATGTTGCTGCCTGTATTTCCTCATAAACTTCACGCACAGCAGAAAACACTCATAAAATCTTCTCCACCCACCTGATGTGATCTTACCAATACAACAGTATTACATACTGGCATCTAAATAGAGACTTACCGTGTTCATCTACCAGCAAAGTTGTTAAAGAAGCACTATTATAGATCAGAAGTTTGGAAGTAAGATTCAGTATCTTTATCAATAGTTTCAGGGGCAAACAGGAAAAAAAATAATGAAGCAAAAGTTTGGCATCTCAAAATTCTAAAGCTCTTGTCCCCAACAAACTAGTTTAAGGGTATAAAGAAACACAAGCAGTGGAAGACTAACCTGAGGCTTTGAAGTTTGACAATTTCAAACTCATTCTCAGACATTACACAGTTCTGCTCATTTACCAGTTAACTAAAAAACCTAATTATCGGTCCTGGTATTCTTGTGATTGACCACTTTTACCCTCATTTTTTTCAGTGGGAGCCAGTGTAAGGTGGTGGTCATCCGTTCAAAATCACAGTGCGATTCATTAGAAAGCAGCAGTATTTTGAGTAGCTGAGTAACAAGTTGCAAGACATTTGCATGTAATGCTATCCGTCTCATTTTATGCATGTACCAACACACATAATCATACACATGCAGAGCAACAGGGAACAAGGTTCAGGAATACCCGATTCCTCTTGTTTTTCTGACAAAACCTTTCCCTGGTGAAAATAATTCCAACCTCATCTCATTAAGCACAAAGGGCACATCAAACCTGTTTTTTAATAATAAAAATCTCATGCAATGTATCTTCAAATCAGAAAAATCTACTGAAACCAAAACTTGTCTACCTAAGCTGAGGATGAACGAGAGAACTAACCCAAAGGGCAACTGCTACTTACGTGACAGCACACTACAAGACGCTAAGACATTATGCTGATCCGGATGGTGTAAGAATCAAACAAGAACAGAATGGTTGCAACACTTCCAAAACAGCCATTCCAAAATTCGAGTCGCCTAAGGTCAGCAAACCTGATGGCTACCAGGGTTGCTGCATTCTGGGATATGACAAATGATCTCATCTTTCCAACACACTTGCTCCAGATTTCTAGTCATAAATTTACAGTACACCCAAAATCGGTGCACTGTCTGTTTGCAGCACAAAGCTCATAGCAACTCTACTTCCCCTGATGTTCTCTCATCTGTATCTGTCAAAGCCAAGGCCGTATCACAATGCTTTGACAAGCATTTATCCATATTTAGTTAGGTACTTTCACATTTTGCCCTCTATTCTTATTACTCAGTTCTGTTCTCCTTTTATTGTTCTCCAGCGTATCTGGTACACTGAAATACTCAGACAGAGCACACTGAATCCATGAACTTTCACCTTAAAAAAAAAAAAAAAAATTAAGAAAAAAAAAGTATTCTTCACAGAGCTCACATTGTGTAAGCTCATATTCTTCCAGTTAGACCTCAATTCAAATGACAGCACTTTAGGAAACACTAGCTTACAGTTTCTGAATAGTTGATTGTCACTCATCCAATATGAAAAACTGTGTGCCATCCTAAGTACTTTGTCCATTATAAAAATACTTTTCTTTACAGTTATGGATGAATGTAAAACATTTTTTAAATGAACCACATACTTAATTCCTAGAACACAAGATTTCCTCCTCACTCATGCATTATACTTCAAAACTAAGCAAACTTCAAGCCTTTGATACTGCTTGCACTATTGCTTGAAAAAAAAAAAAAAGGCCCAACCACTTAATTTCCAAACTAATGAGCACCTGAAAAGTAGAAAACATAATAGGAGACACTTTTAACATATAACAGAACTCAAGCAGTAAGGCTGCGGTTAAGTGTTTTATTCTGAGCTCTGTAGAGCTTTGCACACAAAGTTTGATCACATGCAGGGATCTGCTCACCTAAAATTTGCCAGTAGAGAGGTGTTAAAATGAAAGCCATCCCAGCACTTCTGGCAGCAGCACATTCACCACAGCACCACGCTCTCCTTAGCATGACTTTAGAAAGACCAAGTAATGGTTACTGACGTTTCTAACAATGAAAACTTTGAAGTTCTATTTCTGTTTATATATTTTCCACTTAGGCACTAAATACAGTAGGGTTTACACATGCAAGCTCCTTGGGGAAACCTAACTGAACAGCGTGACCAAGCAGACAGGTTTTTACTATTCTTTTAAATTGTAGGAAAAACAATCAGGTTATATTTGGTAAGCAATATGCTGCTGTGTCCTTTCATTAACGATTCTCAACTGGCTAAGATGCCAGGCGTTCAGTTTTCTGCTGTAACACTAGGAAGTATATCCATTATACATCTGTAGCATGTTTTTCCTGTTTCAGTTACTACTGCTGTTCATTTAGGTTATGGGGTACAACATTGTGTTTTCAGAGCCCAAGGTTGTTTCCTTAGGTTGGTGGCTGGCTAGGTATAAGAATAGGTTGCAAATGCACTTTTTACTTTAGCAGTAGCTTTATGTGAGTATATATGGGTGCCTGAACTGAAGAAAAGCTGGGAATTAAAAAATCCCTCTTGAAATCCTGTAAATCTCTTGTGAAATTTAAAAAAAAAAAAAAAAAAAAAAAAAGAAAAAAAAAGAAAAAAGGAAAAAGTGAATCATAGCTTGTCCTTTGAACCTCTCCAGGAACAAATATCATCAAATACTGCACTGATCGAGAGAAAATATGGCATCTACCAGACTGTTTTGAGCTTTCAAAGGAAATATGCTCTGACAAGCTCAATAAATGAGCCAAAGCTTATATGCAAGCTACTGTGCAAAACTCTAGCTTGGAAAATTCCAGCACAGAAGAAATGAAAAGAGTTAGAAAACCAGTTCATTTCTAGAACAAATAAATAGAAAAAAGGACCAGATGGACAAATCACAAAGCAGCCAGGTTTCTGTATTTAAGAAACAGATACTTAATAAAATAAAAAAAAAAGGGAAAGTTTTTTGGGGTCATCTTTTTCTTAAACAGCTTAAGGATGAAAGCTTTTTATTTCAAAGAAGCATAGAGTAAGTGCCAATGTTTCTTTCAAGAAATGAGCCTGATATTGCATATTTATCAGGCACTCTAGGGATTTGTACAGTGAACACATGCCAGATATTTTAGAGAAAAGATACTAATCTGTTTATACTCCTGTAAACCATACTGCTGTGAGCAGGCACAACAGCAGGCATAGTACATACACTGGCCTTATGAGGCAATTATGAAGCCCTACATCATATTGTCCATACTCTGACTTGGATAGCAAATTTATTTTATATATTGACTATTTCCTTATTTTCTTGGTACATCTATAATCAGGAGTCTTGTTAACTTAAAAGAAAAAAGAAGACACAGAGGAAGGCTTGTTAAGGGGCTGGTTTATGTAAAAAGCCACCTAGAAAGCAGATAATTCAACCTATATTGTTTGTCCTCCAGCCTCCCACTTATTGTTTGATATTAAATTAGATGAGAGGAGAGGCTGTATCTTTTTATGCGATTCTGTGGGACTTAGCATCCTGAAGCCTTCATTAAAATACAGTCTCTTTTGGCTCTTCTGATTTATAAATTCATCATTTAGAAGATAAAATACTACAAAAAATCCTAACAGCTGTAAGGTGTAATGCACCTGCAAAGAAAGTAACCCATTTCAAATGCCCTTTGAAATGTACTGGTATTTGTCAGAGTGGAGTCTGATATACCAGCCTTGCATTTTTGCACATACCTGTCATTTCCAACACCATTCACTGCTCCCTTAACTGAATCAACTCCTTCATTCCTCATCAATGCACACTTTTGTCTGTGAAGTATCAGGCTGTTTTCATGATTTATTTATTTCAAGTCATTTGGTAGTAGCTAGAAAGTCAATAGGTGCATGTTAAAATGAATTTTCTTAATTATTTAAGGCTTCAGAAGATTAAAAAAAAAAATCTTAACATGAATTGAGCATTCACTAAATAATGCTAAAAGAATAAGAACCCCTTACAGTCCTTTTAGAAATAAAAAAGGGACCTGACAAGCTAACTTTGAGAATAACTAAGATTCCTAGGAACAGTCTGCCCTGCCTGATACAGGTTCCTACTGTTGCATATTGAGTAAAACCCATTGATATTGGTGCACCGACACTGACAGATAAGCAACAACAAAGATGTATGGCCACCCTCTTCTAGCCTTTGGTGTTGAAATAACATCCATTGCGTGATTAATGGACACTGCATTTGTGAAAAGGTGCTGTCATCATTAAGGATTTCTGAAACAATGTCTGTTGCAACATGTTTTTAATGCAGCTGAGGTCAGCACTGAAAGATGTCAGCTGAACACTCGGAACTCCTGAAGCAGCTCCTGGGAGACAAACAGGAGTGAAGATGCAGTTGACATTGAACAGCAAAAGGCATCCAGCTTGAAACTGCAACTCTCTCCCTGGTTTTGAAGGTGTGTGCAAATCAGTAAAACAATATAATGAACTGAAATGAAGCTGGCTCATAAAGACTACACAAAACAAGAGTCTTCTAATAAGATGAGATAAATAGTTACTGAGTGAATAAAGTGTTATTGCCTAGGAGGACAGAACAGCATAAACTGATCAAATGCTCATTCTGCTCTACAGAGAAGTACATTAATACAAAACCCTTGTCAATCAGAAGTTCCAGAAGTTTTATTCCAGATGAGCTGATCAACAATGTTTAAAGAATGAGAAATTTCTTAATCAACAAATTTTCTTAGAACTTCCTCTTGTGTATAGCACTACCGTTCATATAAACCAGAAGTTTAGGCTACTTAAGAATGATGCCAGAACTGATCCAGTAGCAACTTCCCCCACAAAAAAAATGCCAGCACAGACAAATTTCAACTTACTTTCCAAATCATCACATATCTCTCATGCTTCCCCCTGCCCCGCCCCCCCCCCCCCCCCAGGAATGTCACTAGGGGACTTTGAGGAAGGAAATTTGTTTCATACTTCGTAAGAAATTTCCAGGATCTCCTGTATGTCAATTGCTGAGTGATTTTAATATCTTGCTTGCAGCAATTTTGAGACCATGAGTCATTTTGAGAGAAACAAGATGAACAGGATATGATGGGCATGGTTGCCACGTTGTTTGAGATTCCATGAAGCCAAGCCTTCCAAATAAGCAGTGAGGGTTCTAACATGATGGAGAAACTATTTCCCAGTATGCACAGAAAGAACTTGCCTTGAGGGGACAAAAAGTTGCTATCAAGCAACATTTGCTGCAGACAAAATACATACTATACTGTATGTACATAGAGGAAACAATCAAATTCAACTTTCAAAAGTAACGATAATCACAATGTTTGCTACAGTTTATCTAGTACGTTGACTTACCGACACCTCAGACTTAATCCTACATGTGTTTGCCCAAGGAACACAAGAAAAAACTATGCCCATGCTTAATTGTAGATCTGCAATTATTCATGACAGAGAAGGTTAATAGAACCCAGTTGCTACCGCTACTATTTCCCATAGCTGCTAGATATCAAGGCTGACCTCCCTGTGAAATAGTGGCTTCATCCCAATGTTCCTCAGTGAGAGCAGACACGCAACCCACGGTGCTGCCTTTGAGAGGGAAGGCTGAGCTCTGCCTGCACTGTTAGCTAACGCTTCCCTGAACTTCCCTCTGCCCCTCTGAATTCAGATGCATAAAAAGGGGTGGAAGCAGCCTCAGGATCAAGGTGAAAAAGATCTCTTTCCCTTCCAGTGCTTCACATCATAGAGCAGACACATGCTCCCACAATATGGAGCTGCTGGCAGAGATGAGCACACTGTCCTTTGTGGAGTGTCACAGCCTCTCTCCAGCTCCCCACACGTGACACTCAGAGCGAGAGGGTTAAAGACAACCTGTGGCCCTGTACTAAACCCACAGAAATACCAGCACCACAGAGCAGGAATGAGAGTTGGAGGATTAAAGTCCCCTAACCTGCTCTCTTCCTCTCTGTGTCAACTCTGTAAAGTGGTGATTCTTATTCAGTGCCTGTGTGAGAGGGACAGTTTGTACAGAGCTAGCGTGTGACCTCGGGAAAAGAAAATCCATATTTTTCCTGTTTATCAAGCTTGGAAAGTAAAAGATAATGAATTTTTTTTAATAAAAGTTGGGGGTTTTTTTTAAACCATAAATTTTCATTTAGCTATTGCGAGACCCTCAAATGGAGGTTGAATAAGAAAACCTTTATTTTATAATGCTTGAGGGAAAAGATTGTACATTTTAAGGAGTTCCTTGTAAGGCACTGACAGCCTTTCCAGAAAGAGCTGGGCAGGGGTGTACCCCTCGTGGCAGCGTGCAGGATTCTCCCTGGCTAGTTTCAGACAGCATGCTATTCCCCCAAGCTCCCATAAATCAGAGTCACTTCAAAACATAAGAACTCTTTTCCTATTTATATGTCTAATCCCCTGATGATTCAGCTGCATAGGGAAGGAAGAGTTCATATGCCTTTCATTTGGTCACAGATTGCCTGAAGCAGTCTTTATGCTTTAATACAGAGCAAGCCCATTGAGAGGAAAGACAGACACATTCCTTTTGCTTGGTCAGACTCTATGCCCTCAAAGCGAAGGTCTGTGGAGTGCAAGGCAGCCTGCTCTGTTAGAGCCAAATATTGGCTTTCACAAGTGATCCAAGCATTTGTGAAAAGCGAGGTTTGTGGCAGCGCCTACTCTAGAATAGTGAAAGAGTTGCTGTGAGAAGAAATCCACAAAAAAACACCCACTTTCCTCACGATAGGAAAATAAGAATCTGTTGTCCAATTTTGATGCCACTTGTCAGCACTGGTCTGTCTCAGCACAGGTCTGTCTTGCAACATCACCAGACTTATCCTTGCTTTAGGGAAGTCTTTCTGTGAGAATCTTCACATTCAGGTTAAGCCTCAAAGAATGACGCTGCAGCTCTCAGGAGACTTGAGGAATTCCACACGTGTCCAGCTTAGAAGCCCGTATCTTAATGCCCGTAGACCTCTGACTTGGCTCCAGGATTTCCCATCATCTCTGCTGCTGCAGTGAGGCACAGATGTGATGGACCAAATGGAACAAGGAGAAAAAGTTCTCTAGTCACTCCTCACCTCAGAAGAAAATTGGTGGAAGCTCACATAAGTCACTACTCACTAAAACAAATAAAGGTTAAAAGACAAAATGGTGGAGAGAAGTTCATCTATCTCACTGCTGAAGGCAGAAAATATGATGGCCTGAGCTGGAGCATGGGCCACGGTCCCAGAGGCTCTAGCAAGAACACCGGTCCACCTCCAAATTCCACACCTATGAGAGAAGAACGATGAGATAAAACATGCGTATCCTGCTGTAGTGTGTTTTCTGAAATTAGAAATCTAAATTTAGTTTTAATTTTTTTTTTTAAATAATCTTACATCAAAAGTATCCCTGGTGGTAGTTCACTGACTGAGAAAAGGTCAACCCAAGAATGTGTCTGCCAGAACATATTTGTCCCAACTACGTTCCAAACTGGCAGAAAGACAGCAATAATTAAGATGGATCAAATAAATCTAAACTGTCCGTATAGACAGTAAATAAATCCATGTGTTTAGATCACTTTCCCCAAAATAGGTCCAAAAGGCAGAAAAGCCAGAAAAGATGAGAAAGAGAGAAAGAATCAGGCAGAGAATTAAAGCCAGCAAGAAACAACAGACTGTACGTAATAAAATTTAATACAGTGCAGTTCCCATTCAAATAGACCTCGGAGTTTAATGATGCAGCCTGACTGATCATATCAAACACAAATGAACTGCCCAGGAACACAGATAACACCCTACTCAGCAGGATTAGGAAGCAAATCAGTCACAGCCTTTGTTTGCGCTTGTCTTCCTTCTCTTTACTGGTAGAACACTGTTTCTGACAGTGCTTTTGCAAGCTCTTCAGAAAGCTTCTTTTTGTGTCTTGCACTGCAGTTCAGTCAAGAATATTAAAGAAAAAGGGGTGGATTAACTACTTGACAGTAATTGGGAAACACCTCAGGATAAAAATTATGTTCTTCCAAGGAAAAAGGGTTAACATTAAAATAGCTGATTTTAATGGGACTGAAAGATCAATATCAGACCCCACAGCAAATTAATAGTATGTGTAATAAATGAAAAAAGGTTGCTGCCAGACTGCTGAAAAGTGTCACTGAGCAAGGGAACTAGGGATCCAAGATGGCTACAGGCCATTTTGTACCAACTTCCTGACCTCACTGTGAAAGTGAAATAAATATCAGAACCATCAGATGAAATTAAATGTACAGCATCTCTTGAGTTCCACAGAAGTCATGAATCCTTCAGAAGAGATCTGCATAAGATAAGTGGATTCCATATATTTAGGGAAGACATACATATGTATCAGAAGGTCATGTGAAATACAAGGAGTGAAGAGATCTCAAAGTTACAGGATTTTTTTATAGGGCAGAAGCAAGCAAGCATACACAAGAGACATGATGGTGATAATGAAACCTTGAACAGTGATGATGCATCCCATTAAAACACACAGGATTAATTTAAGCATCTAGAATATAACTGTGCGAGAAGTTGGTGCTGAAAACTAAGACAATGAGGAGTTCTTGAATTCAAAATAGTTGAAGCTATACAAGAATTCTCATAGTAAAGATAGAACGAGTCCTAACACCAAGTTTTAGTTTATTCAAAAGTAGAAAGAAATAAACCAGAAACTTCACCACTGTTTTATTTCTCCTACTGAATGAAGGGCCTTTAAACACCTTCAGTGTGCCAGAAGAGATTTTTTCCCAGAAGGAGGTGGCTGCAGCCCCCCACCTATGGAGATGCTGCTCTGTGCCACACCACACAGTCCTTAGGGACTTCCTGCTGTTCTGTCTGCCCCAGAAAAGACTTCTGTGCTTCTCTGAGCTTGTTCACACCCACACACTTTTAGCAATGCAGACATACTTCAGCATGTAGGGATGGCTTGAAGATACCTTAGACATCACTCTTGGCCAGGTTGCAAGTTTAAAACTCTTAAAAATATAGGATTTCAATTGAAATCCATAGCAATGTTTCCTGCAGGAGCTGGGCTGTCCTGAAAGTTCTCTTCTCTAGTATGGATTACTAACTCTGAGGCTACAGCTACAAAGAGCCAACAAACCTTTTCTAATAATGCAATACTGACACACTCTCCATTTCTGTATATTTTCATCTTCTTTGGTGAGGAAGGTAAGGAAAACTTTTCAGTCTCTAGTTAGTCTTCTCCTTTGTCAATAGCCAAGCAAAGAATTCACTTAGAAACACCAGGCATTGTTGAGCATCTATCATTAAATTACTCCCATCATTCTGCAGAAGCTCTAACTTTTAAATTATCATCTTTGCCTTATGTCCTTGAAAAGTTTCTTTTCACTCTTTAAGCAATATTCCTTTCCCCCCCCATTTTAGTAAGTGTAATTACCATCTCAGTCCCATCTTACAAAACTAATCTGTGTCAGTCATCTGGTACCATTTAAACATTTGAATATTGGCATCCTCGTATGCACGTTCAGAGTAATTGAAATTGGCTATTTTTTGCTTCTCTGCCAAACAGTATTAAAACTTTAAACTGTACAAGGAGCACCCATTTTTAACTACAAAGTATACATACTGATTTCCTTATATGCAGCATGTGTTCGATACGACAGAATAACTGGACCACAACAGGCAATGATGAGGAAAGATTTCTTTCACTGCATTTTAAACCGGCTGCAGCGGATGCCTTTTTTAGTCCTTGGAAGATTGATGATTCCATTATTTGTAGTACTCAGCAATAAATCTCTGAGTTTAGGCTAAAGTGAGCACTTTTCCCTACTTTGCGTCTTCCATTACACTGTTATTCATCATGTTTAATCATTCATTTACCTCTGACTGCTACTGCACTTGGGAAGGACTGGCACATTATTGATTTTTGACTTTTACCCTTTAGAAGCTGGGTAAAGGGCTTTGCAACTGCTTAATCAAAAGTGACATGACCAGGGCAGGGGAGCTGTAGACCTTGGGAAATAGCAGCTAAACAATGTGCCAAGTTATGATGAAATGAAATTAAGAGTCAACAAAGAAAGCAAATTATAATAAACCGAAAATTAAAGTGGATACCCCCGGGAGACCACAGGGTACAAAGCACTCCTCTGCCTAGCAAAACACATTCTGGGAAAGGGGAGACTAAGATTAAGCAGGAAGATTTACAACTTCAAATTCCCACAATAAGAAAAATGCAAAGCCATGTACTGTTACAGAAGTGTCAGATAATGTAATTTGAAGTGTATTCTCAGTTGCTTATAAAACTTTTTCCTCAAATAGAGCATCACTTCAGTACCCAACTAGCAAGCATGCAACAAGAATAACAAACAATGCAATATTTTGATAGCTGACTTATTTGCTGCTTACCAGAAAACTGAGATTTTAAGAAAGTCTGAAGAACTCCATTCATACCTTGAAAAAAAATGTGCAGATAAACCCTTAACTTCTGCTGTGATATACAGCAAATTATGCAGTAATAATAAAGTAAGAGGAGAGAAGGAAATGGCTAAAGCCATCCCAAACACCCAGCAGAAAAACTCTTGGCTGGAATGAACATTATTTCAGTGATGCGATTTAAACAAGGCTATGATAGTCAAAACCACCTGAAGAACAGACACGTGAAAAAGTAATCTCAGTGCCCAGCAATGGTGAAAAAGACAAGAGAAAATATTTACAGGAATGGACTACAGAACAAAACAGAAGGCGCAACTACGTCAGCATATTGATCGTTAATTTGCCCACATCCTGAATAGTGTATGCAGTTCTGTTCTCCTCTCATCTCAAAATGTTGTACCACTAGAAGGAGTATAGAGAAGAATAACAACAAAAAAAAAAGGTAACGAAAGATAAGGAATGTCTTCTGTAGGAGGACATAAACCAGGATTTTGTGAAAATGGGGTAGTATATGATAAAAATCTATAAAAGCATGGAGAAGGTGAAGAGCGAATAATTTTTCACCACTTATAAGAACCAGAGGAAATGGAATGAAATCATCAAGCAATATGTTTAAGACATTTTTTCCCTACATATTGCATTATTAAAATGCATAACACTAGCAAAAGATATTCTTGAGACCAAAAGACATGGCCAGTAAAACTCCCCTCTTTGTTGAGCACCTCACTAGTTCAGATCTCACATCTTTTATACCTAATGGCCATAAATCGAGACAGAGGGATAAGGGGACAGTAACCAGTTAGTATATTAAAATATATTAAAAAATGTCTATTCATAAGGCTAAAAAAATTACTTCTTGTTCCAGGCAAGAAGTGGAAGTCATTGCTTTGCACCATGAAGTGTCAGTCTTGTACCCTCCATCCACGCCACTCACCTGTCAATAACTGTTTAAGCTATGGCTGGTCTGCAGGAGGTATTTCGGGTCACATACCAGTGACCACTCCAGTATCTCCAACTGGAGATGAACACATTACATTTTGTCAACGACCACTACAAACTTCCCAGTATAATTTATTTTGTCATCCACAGTATGACTTTGATCTGGCTCAAATAATTCAGGAAAAGTAGCTGTGGTATGAAAGATGGCACTATTGCAGGGGAACTATTGTTCCTATGTTAATTGAACAGACACCATAAACTGTCTATGAAAGTGAAGTTAATCTTTTAAAATGTGATAAATGACACAAGACACTCAAGAAAGTAAAATCAATAATGATGAATCTTTAAACATGGTACACATAAGCTTGCATATGTGCAAACAGCATGGGGTAACTTGCCTGGCCAGGTTTTCATGTATTTGGGAAAAGATACTCTCAAGAAGACAGGATCCTTAAAAAGAAATTTTAAATTGAGTATTTCAAGATGATACTGTAGACACAAATTACTAGTAGATTTTCAAAGCTTGCCCAGTTATATCTACAGGTTCTCTGCATTGCCAGTTTCTCACAATCTGCTGCATTAACAAGTAACTTTATAACATAGGAAAATAAAATGACAGTGTTGCTAATCCAGGAGCATCAATAAAATTTACAAGCTCTTATATTAAAACCCTTTCAAAAAGGAAAGTAAAAATATAGAGTGAAAGCAATTAAAATTTAGGAAATACTATTGTTGTGAAGTTAGAAAATAAACAGGGTTTCTTTCCTGCCCCCCTCCCCAAGAGAGCTGCCAGACATGCAAACGAAACTACTGACCATATAATTGTTTTTGTTAATTTTCATTATTTGAACATCAGAAAGATTGTTCCCACAACCTTCTCAAGCCAAACCCAGTCCCATGAAAAAAGTTTTTAACCTACTAAAAAAATAAGGAAAAAAGGAAAAGACAATTTTAACTTTTCTTCCTAGAAAGCAATTGTACAGTCTTCCTTCAAAATTCAACAGTATCAAACTGACAGAAAAAGCCCAAAGAGACCTTAACATATTGCAAAGCTCTTACAAGCTCAGGCAGGGCGAGCAATGTAGTTATAGGAAATATTACCTGTTCCTTTTGTAGCAAGAATGTGTGTTCTATTTCTGGCGGTCTGTTGTCAAGAACTGTAAGACAGTGTCCTATAATTGTTATCAGAATCATGCTTTCAAATAACTTAAAAAACAAGTTTCGTTTATAGTACAAAGGCTTTATCTGATATCTCTTTCTTCTTAAGTATTATTATTTACAGCAATTTGGAGCAGTAGGGCCTCCTGTTTACTCAAATGGAAACATATGGTGCTATGTATCTGCGATAAGCAACCGTTCTGACAGGCATCACGGAAGTTCAGCATCACTTTCCAACCTTACTTCAATCAAGTCATTTCCCGAGCTCTCTTAATTGGGCTGGACAGTCAGACTAGCTTATAGTAATGCTGTGACCAACCTCAATGCAGGAGTTTTGAGCAAATGCCAGGGAAGTACCAATTGCCTCCACAGCTGTTTGCAACCTGATCAAAAAGATACTGTTCACCGAATACTGGCTCAGAAAAAACAAAGCTCTCTCTCTGTTTTCATTATTCCTCCCCCGTCCCCAGTTAAAAACAAGAATATAAAGAATACAAATGTTTCTCACTAATCACTACAGCATATTGGTAACATTCATGTATTTTATTTTTTAAATGAAAATGTCTTCATCTTAATAATCCTATCAATTCATACTCTGCATGATTTTCAGTTCCCCACTAACAGACTGAGCCAATGCTTACAATAACTATTTTTCTGATACTATGTGGCAAAGTACTGCTATTTCATTGCAGTCAGACCTTGTGGAGTACACTACGCTGCAACAACAGAACACAATTATTTCCCTATTATATGTCATAGGGAATAATAATTTGAGTAAGTCAAAGCAAAACGCTCAGTGCTCACACCAATCATCAGCAGCAAATCTCAGTAAAATCAGTTTAATCTGGACTGCTACTTTGTATTTTAAAAAATATTATTTTAAAAAAATATATAAATGGTAAAGCCTTTTGGTTGGCTGGTTTTTGTGCAATTCGTTTCATTTTATGTTGCATTGCGGAAATTCTTAGCCATAGGAACCAAGTGGAACACAGCTGTGATTGTGGACAAACATTTCCTTTTTGAATGGGCAACTTTATTTTTTTCGGTAAGACTAGACCACAGCTACCCCAGTGACAGACAGGGCCGACACATGTGACTCAGGAAACACTGATCAGGAACCTCAACTCTGCAAAGTTGTTAATAGCCTCCTGAGCACAGCCAAGGTTCCTGACAATTGATTACACTTTCACAGCTTGGCTCAGACGACAGAAACCAGCCAGCACTCACGCTTCTGAAAGCCTTTGCAAGTAGCAGTTGCGTGTAGCACTCATCTTCATGATCACAGAATCATAGAATCATCTGGGCCGGAAGGGACCTTCAAAGGTCATCTAGTTCGACCCCCCCCGCAGTCAGCGGGGACACCCCCAACTAGACCAGGTTGCCCAGGGCCTCATCGAGCCTTACCTTGAATGTCTCCAGGGAAGGGGCCTCAACCACCTCCCTTGGCAACCTATTCCAGTGCTCCACCACCCGCATGGTAAAGAACTTATTCCTAATGTCTAATCTAAGTCCGCTTTTTTCCAGTTTAAAGCCATTACCCCTTGTTCTGTCATTGCCGGCCTTTGTAAACAGACTGTCTCTAGCCTTCCTGTAGGCCCCCCTCAGGTACTGGAAGGTTGCTATTAGGTCTCCCCGGAGCCTCCTCTTCTCCAGGCTGAACAACCCCAGCTCCCTCACAGCCTGTCCTCGTAGCAGAGGTGCTCCAACCCCCTGATCATTTTTGTGGCCCTCCTCCGGACCCTCTCTATCAGGTCCATGTCCTTCTTATATTGAAGGCTCCAGACCTGCACACAGTACTCCAGGTGAGGTCTCACCAGAGCAGTGTAAAGTGACAGAATCACCTCTCTGGATCTGCTGGCGACACATCTCTTGATGCAGCCCAGGATGCGATTGGCCTTCTGGGCTGCAAGTGCACACTGCCTGCTCACGTCCAGCTTTTCATCCATCAGCACCCCCAAGTCCCTTTCCTCAGGGCTGCTTTCTAATACCTCATCCCCCAGTCTGTATTGATAGGGAGGATTGTTCCGGCCCAGGTGCATAACTCTGCACTTGCTCTTGTTGAACCTCATAAGGTTTACTTGAGCCCACCTCTCCAGCCTGTCCAGGTCCCTCTGGATGACATCCCGTCCCTCTGGTGTATCGACAAGACCACACAACTTGGTGTCGTCCGCAAACTTGCTGATGGTGGACTCCATCCCTCTGTCTATATCGTTGATAAAATGATCCCAAGACACCACCTGGATTTTCCCAAATTGGCTCACTACTGCCTACTAGAGGGACCGCTGGTAAACTCACACATAGCAACAGCAATATGCTGCTTTAAGCCAACAAAAGCAGTTACGTTTATGGTCCCTTGCTTGCTGTCCCACAGCAAATAACCTGTCGCCACCACTTTTTTTTTTTTTTTTTTTTTTTTTTACATCATTATCCTACTTTGCCCATCTCTACACAGTGGCTGAACACACAATCAGTGCTTCACTGAGCCTCTGGAACTGCTATACTCCAGAAAAAACTCTCTTCTGAATTGTCCGACTTAAATCTTTGCTTCCCTGTTGCTTATCTACTTAACTTCTTTCATTCAACATCAAACAATTGTTTGGACACAAAAGCCAAACCTATTTGCCTATATGACTTACAATGAATATTCACCATTCTGTTCAATTCTAATGATTGACATGATTATAGCTCCCAGCAATGAGTTCCCCACACAGCCTGAAAGTCTGAAAAGAGCAGCAGCAAAATTAATGGAAGCCAGGAATGGAATAATGGAAGCTTGTTAGTTACTTAGACCCCAGAGACCTTGAATTCCACAGTTCTTGGTTGCCATCGTGCACTGAATCATAGAAACATCTAGAGAGAACAAAACCGATGATGAAGTACACTGCATCTTATGATACCTGCTCTGACTACTAAGCAGTTAATTCAAATCAATGCAGAGTTTTGAGGATGTAACACAGAAGCAGAGTTTCTAAAGCCAAAAGAATAAAGTGCTGGATATAATAAAGCAGACACATTTCAGTGTGATAGTGCTAAATCATTATACTTGGAACAAGTAAACTCTTCTACCACACTGAACAGACAGGTAACCTCAGAGATAGCAGGAGAAAGGCTATCTTACATGATAGCTTCTAACCATAGCCCGAAGAATAAATAGCTGGAGTCACAGCATATCTGGTTCTCAGTGCCCAGAAGGATACTAACTGGTCAAAAACATTTCTTTAAGCAAACAGGGAGATATCTAATACAGGCAAACAGAGGCCCCCCTAACTTACTAATGGAACAGCTAATGTGTGGGTGGCTGCTCTTAGAGAAGATGTAGCTGTACTTTTGTATTGCATTTTCAGTGGCTATACATACATGCTTTTCTTGAGTCCAGTTGCATGCTGATGCAGACTCTGGCATGCAGCTTGGAAAAAGAAAAAAGAAAGCTCATTTTGGCAACAGGAGGCCTTCCTGAAAGCCTAGTAACTGAACTCTGACACTACGCAGCTTCTCTGAATCAACAGAGGCCATTCAATTTGGCATCTGCACAGCAAAGCTAATCACATTCAGTATTTAAACTTTGGGGTAGACAGTGAGATGAATTAGAAATCTGAATTCTTAGCAAGTAGAATAGCAAAGCATTGGTAAGATTTCAAAAGCCAAAACTTTCCAAGGATCCCTTAGATGAGAAAAGACTGAGATGTTTGCTTTGGAGTTTTAACTCTCCGCCCAGTGGACATACATTCTTCCATTAGTTGTCAAAACAAATACATTGCTGTCCTAACACCTCCAGTATTTAAAGTTTACTTTGCTTTGCAAATCAATTATTAAAACTTCTCTCTCATGAAAGACACTTCCTTTTCAGCATTTATTCCTCATTTATAGCACTATAAATGAACTATTTTATAAAACAAGCAGTATTTCCAATAAGGCAAATTAGCTGAGATAGGTAAATCACTGAAACTCACTGACAAGCAGGTTTATGAATAATTAAGTAGCTGATACACAGCTGCATTACCATGAGCCTCTTACTCAGATTGCCATATTTCTCAGCACGACACAGGCAAGACTTTGTTTCTGTAGTATAAAGAGACTCTTAATTAAATCTTCATTCTTCAGTGTACCAAGATTTCGCTTTCTTTATATGAGTTCAGATTATTATTTTTAGTGCTGAAAAAGGTAATTTTCTGCTTAAATTCACCAGATTGCCGATGGGATTTCCTTACAGTTCTTTATTTTAAAGAAGTTGGAAACAACAAAGTGCTACAATTCTTTAGGTAGAAATTGATTGCACTACTCCAGTCTTCAAAGTAGTCATCTGAATATTAACATTCTTGAAAAATTTCCATTTTAACATATTGTTAGTATGTTGGAGTGATCTTAACCCACAGTTATAAAATTCCACATAATCGCCCATGTCTTAACGACCTCAGGCTTTGAATACAATCATTGGTCTTTGCACACTGCCTGTCACTTTTAGTGCTTGAGTATTTACATGGTATCTCTTTTAGGTTCTTTGCAGCCCTTTAATGACTATACCAATTAATAATGCATCATTCTCTCTCCTCTAGCTAATTTTAATTGCTGTAATTTATGTCCCTAGACAATTCTTGCACTACAGATGTAATCTATACCACCGTGACTGAGCTAGAAGATCACACTCTCAAGGTCCCTAGCAGATAAACAACACAATTTCAAGTTCATAGACATCATCCACAATTGACATCAATTACTGTTCAAGGAAACAAGTCATGACATTACAGGTAACAAACAGCTCATTTTTATGTTCTGGAGCAGAGTGGACTTCACCGGCAGGGCTTTGACAATTAATTACAGCTTCACAGACAGTGCTTTATGGAGATACTCAGATACTTTGAAAGGGAAAAATTCACCTACAATTAGCAAAGATAGAGGTTCTGCAGTTCTTCAACAGGGCGAGGTCTATACTGCTACACAGATATTCTCAGAAATATATGAATAACACCTTTGAGGTAGTATTATATTGTGGCATAAACATGCAAGTTACTCACCTATAGCCTTAAGACAATGTGTAAGACAAACTTCAGCTTTTATCAAAACTAGTTTACAAAGCTTATGGGTACAAACAAAATAATGCAGGGAAAAAAAAGATGTTAATAACTAATCTCTACTCAGCTCTACAGACAGCCCAAACTGAAGGGCATAATGATGAATTGTGTTTGTTACATATTAGATTATTCAGTCCATCCCCTTGCCAGTATTAGGGATGTTTCACAAATCATATCTCAGTGTTTCATTTAGTATAGTTTATTTTGATCCACAGCCCTGTGAAGTTCAGTCTCTCTATTTTACTGTCATCTCTTATTACCTTCAATCTACCTTGTCAAAACCATA
This sequence comes from Numenius arquata, assembly GCF_964106895.1. Taxonomy (NCBI): domain Eukaryota; kingdom Metazoa; phylum Chordata; class Aves; order Charadriiformes; family Scolopacidae; genus Numenius; species Numenius arquata. Next base: position 10,000,049 of record NC_133587.1, on the reverse strand, counting down.
AAGCTTCTTGTGCCAGATGCCTCCACTTCTCTTCCAAAGTACACATAACCATAAAGACAGCCTACAACCTGTTTCTAGATGCATTTGACTATGCACAGTATAATCCACTCAATTTATCTGGTCTCCCACTGTACCAGAATACTTTCTGTTCTCAGTGAATGAAAAGCCATTAAAAATATAATACAAATGTCAGTTTTGGACAAGATCATATTTACCCTTTTCCAAAGATGAAAAGTTCAACACCAACAAGGTTAGAAATCCATGAAAAGAATGTCAAATGACAAACTTGTCTGCTGTCTCAGTAGCAAACTGTTTACACTGGGTATAACGTATTTGGAGTTCACAAAAACGTAACGCTACTACAGGTTACTTGAAAAGTATTCAATCCTGCCTGGGTTTGGTGTTGTAACTGAATGGGACTGAAGATCCAGGACATAATTTGGTATTTATGTTATTGATACAAGCCCTATATTTTATAGGGTACAAAAACATGAAAATTATTGCCCTCAAGCACAGCAATAACCATAATTCTTCCACAATATGCACCTTGTTAAACAGTCAAATAAATTTACTTGTAATGCAGTGTAATTTGTCCCAGTCATCTTTAATTGATCCTTTCCCTTTAAACAGTGTTGTTTTTTTAATATATGAGATCACTAAACAAAAGAGAGAATGAAAAGCAAAACTTATTGTAGCTTGTAATGCATCTATCATCATTCAACTTCCAAGTGCCTACTAATGAATCTTGGAAATAGTACACATCTTTAACCAGTCTCTAGTGAACTATATTCTTATATGCTATCCTCGGAACACATCTAAAATGCTGCATAAATTTACTGGCACAGAGCCAACTTGTCACGTATATCTTTAACCTGTTTCCTTTCTTCTATTAGAATTAAGGTACTCATTTGTTGTTTAATTACTTTTAATAGCCAAAAAGGTGAAAGGGCGGTAGAAAGACGGGTAGGGTGGAACAGAATGGGAGACTCCACCAGATATCAGTCATTTAACTACACCTGCTTACCTCCCTCTGGAACTGGACAGCAAACCTAGAAGCCCTCAGTCACTGAAGCCCCCTTTCAGTTGGCAAAAAGCTATTTAGGTTGCTGGCAGGATGTGCCTCAGTGCTTTCACATCGCTGGCTCATACGCGGAGGGTAACAAGCTGTTACTACAGCACTTACTACAGCCATCAAGTAGTACAGCTTGGTGTGAACCTGAAGGTTCCATCACTCTTCTCACACACTGGCCTGCACAAATCTTCCACACAACAGCAAAAGCAAACAAAACAAACCCAAAATATGTCAAGCAGTAAATGAACAATCCTCCACTACAAAAAGCATGTTTAACTGTAAATGATTACACGAACATTTAACTATTAATGACTTCTGTGGAATGTCTGAGAAATTACTTAAAGCAAGGCTTTTCCACAGTTGATAGCTTAGGTTACAATGGCCACCATTTCTGTGTATTTAACCGACTATCTCAGAAGCATTTTACATGTTAAATTGCAAATGAAGCCAGAGATGTGCCTATGACAATTATGGACTAAAATGCTATAAAAATGCAAAGTCATCTAAATAAATCAATCTCACAAATTCCTAAGATAATCACTTTTAATCTAAATTGTTGCGCCTATCTTCCCCTTGTCTGAAAGGGTGGTAGTAATGATAGCTGATTTGAAATTACTCTAATAATCACAAAGTATTTAGATATGTTGATAGTCACTGTAAAAGTCAGCACAGTTAATAATTCTGCATTCAGGTTCACTATTGTATAGTGGCTAATAACTGCAGCACTTTCTTTTTACTGTCCTGATGCCTGGCTTATCTGATGCAGTAAATCCATCTGTCCTGCATATCGAATGGAGGAAACCAAAACAAACATTTATGACATGGTCACATACAATAATATACTTGTGCAAGGGACCAAACTATAAGAACACTTAAGTGCTCAACTTTACAGGCATAAAATTAATTTTAAAAGGGGGTGGGTGAGTGTTTAAGTATTTGACTACAGCAGAACCTCAGCAGTTAAACCAGTTGTGATGCTCATTCGCAATCAGTTCAAATTCAAAACTGCAACTCTCACATCAAGACATTCCCCTCTTTCATCAACCACTCTTCAGTGCCAATCAGTTTGCACTCCCTCACCCCTTTGAGCTTAATTTTCCAGTAAGCAGAGACAAGCTTGCAGCTTTTAAGGACCATACACTCTGCTGAAACACAGTCAAGAGGCGTACACAAGTATAATGAAATTGAATCTGTGCATGCAAGAGCAGCACATTTCTCCATCAGTAACTTCCTAGCAACATTTCTGGCTGCAGAAAAAAAATCAAGGATGGGAGCCAAATGTACCAGTGCTTTCCATTAAATCTCCCCGCTAAAAAGTGAGACAAAGCCAGATTCCTAGAACAGTGGAGAAAATAATTATAATAAAAATGTAGTTCTACCGAAAGCCCCACACAACAGCAAGGTCAGCAGAGTGGTGTGTCTCTATGACTTACAATTAAGCTTATAATAGATTTCTGTAGTAGCTCACGTGTGAACTGCTAAGCAATTTTTTCTTCCTCTCTTGCAGTATCATACTAGGAACAGTAATAAGTATGTCAACCAAAGAAAATGCCTAACACAGCTTTGTATAAGAAAAAAAAAAAGCCCAAAACCTAAAAAGCCCCTTAAATCTGCTTTGTCGTATTCCTTTAACTTCTGAAGGATTGAGCATAGCCTCTACATTACTGCCAGAAGCCTGAACTGTAGTAAAGCTAAATCCTACATGCTCCAAATTCCTAAGACTGGAACAGCTATAAAGAAGTTTGCAGCCACTACAACTAGCAGCTGTTGGTGTTGTAAATAATTTTATTTTAATTAGAGAGCTTTTGTCGTGTTTCTCATTATCCATATAATTAAGAACAATCAGGCTCAAAGGCTGTGCAATTTCTTCCTTGGTCTACAACATAACAAGTTGTGCAAAATATTCAGTGAAACAAAAGTCTTGAAAGGTAAAGTTTGCTCATCTTTATTCCACTTCTTGAAGTGAACAATGTTGGGTTGTTTTTTTTTTTTAAAAAAATAGTAGAGGGGCTTCCTCAATTTTTATGACCGCCTGACAGTGTTTGTCAAAAAATATTAATACAAATCCAACCACCAACACACTCTGCAACTGTTTATACTGAATACTAGGGAAGATATTTGTTATTTATGAAGTAACATAAAATGACTCTGCAATAGATTAATAAGGATGCATTGCTAACACCACACATTCAGTTGAAACAAAGAATATAAAATATTCTATATGTTCTAGAATTTAGAATCCTGAAAGTGACACTAAATTCAAATCAATCAATATTTTAAGTAATTTCTCACTCATGCCCTAAACAGAAGCATAGTAGAAAACCTTCTATACCAAAGTTCCTCTGTACAAGGGGTAAAGACACATATAATGGCAACAATGGAGCAATAAAAACCTACCTCTCATATTCAAGAAAGTCCAAATTCCCTAATATTAATGCCTGGCTGCATTTCAACTTGGGATTATCTTGTCCTTTATAGATATATGCTACTATGAAGTGAAATATTAAAAAAAAAAATTGAAAAATAATTAATGGAATAATTTTGGAAGTACAGACCAAAACTTCTTCACATTCATTGAAAAGAAGGGAGAGAAAACCATACTGAGCAATTCATCTAGTCACTTCTTAATAAGAAAGCTTCCTCTTCTTCTTCTGTGGGGACTGTCAATCACAGAACACTTCCAGACATGAAAAAATGGGTGGCCAAATCTTCAGACTGGCAATGGCACAACTCCCAAAGCCAGTTACTCCCACCCACTGCTGGTTACACCCCTCTACCTCTTTACATGCATTAACCCTCCACCACGTTCTTTTGCATTAGCATCACAGGGCAGTACCAGGTCCTTGCTGAAAACTGTAATTGCAAAATAACAGGATAAAGAGTGGAAAGAGAGGGCAAAGGGCAGAAAGAGAAAACACACCAAATTGAATTTTAGAATATTCAGAAAGCAATGAGAAGGGAGTGACAAAGACAAAAGAGATCTCAAAACACGAGAGAAATCGAGCAGTATGGAAGTGAGGAAACAGGAACAGCTTGTCTAAACAGAAACATCAGAGGTAATTAGCAAAAAGCAGCACAGATGTTTGCTTCCCTGCTCCAATAAAAGGTAAATGAACTGATCTTTAAATAGGACATGCTTTAAAGATTCCAACCTGGCCAAGAGCTCAGCTATAATATTAATTACACCAATCTGTCATCTGAATTTATTGTGAAGACCAGCATTTAGGACCAACATACTGCAACGATCTCATTCATAACAGTCACTCTTGTAACATCCTTTCCCAAGTCAGGCATCTACCAGCAAGGCTGACTGACTCCTAGAGCGAGGTACACAGTAAGAACAGCATCTAGTGCAAACAGCGAAGATCAGAGAAGAGAAAGATGGACTGTATTTGCATGGCATTGTGCTGGTACATACTGCCAGACTCTCACAGCCTTGGTTTCAGATTTGGACCACAAGTCTTAAAGTGAAGACAGGCGGAGAATCTTCTGAAAGTACATGAGAAAGATTCACTCTTCCATGTAGAATACTGGACACAGGACAGACATTCTTCAGTATAAGGCAAATGTGACATGGTTAAAAAAAAAAAATAAAATTTTGTATCTTGGCAGATTACCTTAGCAACTTAGAACACCGGAACCACAAATGTGATAGCAATAAAATGCACTCTGAACTCTATGAAACTATGTGATTGAGAAGCCACAATATCAGTGAACTATATTCAGAATTTTAAATCCCTCCTGCCCACACTAGATCATCAATCACAGAAATCAAAACATCTACTAAGCTTAATACAACTACAATGATTTACAATAATATTTACTTTTTTCAAGTTTTCTCAGCAAGGCAACACTTTGTCTAAAGATCAACCATCAGAAAAATACTTGACAATTTTTCAACTGTCAGGAAAATACTTGCTTTCCGTTATTTGGCAGAAGAGATTTCCTGGAAACTAAAATTAAATTATTTTGTTTGCATATAAAAAGGAAACTTTGACCTCTATTCCTCAGGCAAAACTACTCATCAGTAAATAAACTTTGAACACGTCTACTAATGTCCTCATGGAATATATGAGTGAATTTTAAGTGCCACAGAGACTAGGCAATTAACATAGTACAAGAGGGTTTACACTCACAAGGTCAGCAACTGGTCTTCTATAGAGGAACACTGAGGTGAGTAATCAAACTCTCCAGTATCAGCAGCTGTAAAATATTACCATGAACAAATTGGTAAATGATTCACTGGTGTGAAAAATTTTGCTTTTATTTACACATGTAACTAAAGCAGTGCACTCATTAAAAGCAGACTTTTGGAATACATGGCAAATACATTAATTTGAGGTTTCCTCCAAAGAGGCAGCATAACACCCTTGCTATGTTCCTCATTCCAAGGTACTGATTTATTCAGGACATGAAAAACTGTACCCATCAAGCTACTAAGAGCACTCTGTACAGCACCTGCGGGAAGGACTTCCATGCAACCATTAACTCGCATTAAGTAAATACTGGTATTACTGATTTCTTTGGACAAAGCATCAGGCAAAGATGAGAACACCAATACCAAAGAAACCACACTGTTTTGCAAAACTATCCACAAGCGGTTTGTTATCTCCCTGTTGTAGATCTAGTTTTAGAAAATGCTGGTCCTAACTTTGACTTTTCAAGCATTCTTTTCTCCCTCAAAACACAAAAGTGCTTTTTTTCCAGGTATAGAGTACGAACTAGTTTCCTGCCACACTTTCCACATACAGTTGTCCTACCAGCATTAAACAAGGACTGATCATCTATTCTGTTCACTTCCAGGTTCTTCTATCACTGATGCTGAATGGTCATTACATTTGGTACTGGTGGTACTTAGGGATTCCAAAGAGAATTCAAATCTTGCTGAACTTGTTCTTATTACTAATACAACTTGAGAAACAAAGATTCTTCACCAGGACAGTTTGCAGTCTCTGGTGGGCATGTGGAGTCTTGCAGGCTGCGACTGACACATGCCAACAGCACAATTTCTTCAAGTCAAGAAGTCTGCTCCTAACACATTTTGTATTCCTTAAGACTCTTCCCTCTTAGGATATCCTCCAGATCTGGTATGTAGATAGAATTTTCAATCTCTACTGTTGTAGACAAAAATACAGGGAGTTATTTTTAATTATACCAGTTGTAGCGTTGCATGCATAAACCTGAGGAAAGCAGAAATAGGTCCCACCAGGGCACTGCAGCATCAATAGCACCAGCAGAGCAAATGTATCTGTATACACAGACACTGCCATTTTCGCAAATTCTCAGACAGTCTTAATTTTCAGAAGTGCTGAAGAGTCAAACCTGCAGACAGGGGAAGTAGAGCTATAAATAGTCAGCACAACAGAAAACCCTGGATCATTAAAAACCTGTTCAAAGAAGCAACTGTGATTCATATTATTCACCTGCTGTGGTTTAGCTTCTAAGTCAAAATCAAGTCATGATAAGAATAGGTTACTCATGTGAAGAGGAAGATTTAAATTTTTTTAATAACAAGTATTAAGAAAAGTCTAAAAGTTACCATTCAGCCAATATTATTGATTTGCATACCAAAAGCAACAGCTTAATGTCAGACAAAACATGCCACTATAAGGGACAGAGGCTAAAAAAAAAAAATCGGCACTGTGTTAAGAAACCAATGCATTACAAAAATAGTTTACTATGATACAAATCCCAGCTATTCAGGTGTCTTGACACTTGCACCATCAACTCAGGACTTTGAACCAAAATTTACTTAATATAAATGATTTCTTTAAACTAAGTTGACCACATATAAACCTCTTAATTATAGTCACTCTATTGTCTATTACAGCAGACATAAAATGTGAGCATTGTTTTTTCCTGAAAAAGAGGTGCAGCTACAGACAGCGAAGGCAGTTATTTAACTACTTTCTACTCAAAAATGATACTTTGCAGTTGAGTACATTATGCATTTGTTAGGGACCATCAAGATCACTTTCAGAAAGAGTACTGAAAGCTTTTGCCAAGAAAAGTGGACATATTTTCAGATACATATTGCATTCTTTTATAGAAGATTATAAGTTCTCCTTTAAGCTCCTAGCTAGTGCAAATCTTTTAATATCTTATAAAAAATATTGGAACCAAGCCATAGTAACCTCTTCACACTTCAAGATGTTCACGTATCCTATTTCATGGCTCATTCAAAAGGAAGATTAGAAGGATTTTTTCCATTTCATATATTAAATGATTTAATTCACAAGGGATTCGTGTCAACGTAAGTATCAAAAAAGTGTGCTTCCTTTATAAATGGTATTTTTTCATCCTGATTAAGACATGTTGCACCTACACAGTCACCCACTGCCACTGCTGCTCCGTGTTTCAATGCATAAACCCTACACACAGGGAAATACTCAGCCTGGGTCTTTACACTCAACTCCTGTTTTCTGATAAAATAAGAAATACACAATTAACTCATATTATTATGTCATTAATAATAATGTGTCCACAGAAAAAAAACCTCAAAAATACCAATTTATGAAGAACTTGGATCTTAAAATAACCCAAAGAGTTTGCAGCTGTGTTCTTTCAGTAAGGACTGAAATCACATCTTCAGCAGAAAGCAACACCAAATATTTTAATGAAGACTAGCAAAAGTTTCAGGGGGCGTGAAATTATAGTATTTATATAAAATTTCGTTGAGCTTCGGTGCAATTTGTCCTATGCTAGTGACAAACACCAGCAGACCCTAAATGCAAAATAGGTAAGACCTTTGTCATGCACTGTCTCCCAAAAGCAGTTCTTTCTAGAGTGTATGACCGCAGCATTATACTGATAAATCTGTCACCGCTTATGTCTTAACAAGATCACAAATTGAACCAGCATAACTGAAAAACATAAATAACAAAATAACGTGCTAAGTAACTTTCCTCAACAATCAAAGAAAGATGTAAACAGTTTACAGCCAAATTCCAGTTTCCATACAACTTGTATTCTTGGTTTTATTATGTGTGCTTACAGCTTTTTATGAGCAATATGGTAAACCGTATCCATCTATTTTCTCACAGTATTACAAAACCTAGTACATTGATTAGCCCGTAAATTCTATTGACAGTTTTTGTCCAACAGTAATGTATTTCACTATTTACACAGCTGTTAGTATAGTAAATCATTGCAGGAGGCAACAGCAAGACACTACATTAGATTTGGATAGTCTGCCGCTGAACTGTCCCAAGAGAAAAGCAAAGAACAAACTTGTGCTTCCTGAGACTCACCATTCCCTCGTCAGCTTATGACAGACTTTGTAGCAATGTGTGCGTTTCATATTCCTATAGTGCTAGTTCTAATAGACGATGACAACTTATTAGTTCTGTCAGCTAGGGGGTTTTTTGGTTTTGTTTTTTACTCAACAGCAAAAACATCTTAGGAGGAGCTGTGACATGTCTACTTGGTTGGTACAATACACTACGTCAGATTGGGTTGATGTGTTTAGACAGCGATGCAGTGCAGTAATATGCTAGTTTCAGAAATGCAAGCACCATGACTATGCTAATGCTTTGCTAAACACAATTAATGAGCCCTGAATCTGAGCAAGGCTAATTAATCCAACTGCAAACTCTTCACAGCTGATGATTGTGCACTCCTAATTTTCTCTACAGAGGCAAGGGGAAGGGGAGGATTGAGCTGGGACTTCTAAAAAGTTGCTGAGAACTTAGAACTGTGGCTGAAGTCAGTGTCTTTGCAATGTAGAAAATGCTGCATGAGAGCAAACAAACCCCAACTGAGCAGCCTTCCACCTGCCAAAGCAGCAGCAACAAAAACGCACAAAGGATACTTTTCATTTGTATCTTTGTCTCAATGCATCACTTGTGAAGTACAACTATAACCTTTTCCATTCAAAAGGTGCACTATGAAAATTACTAATTCTTGTCAAGCATTACAGTGCTATTTGATGGGAACGATGAAAAATTTCTAGGGAGAAATCTGTATTCAGTAACCTGCTCAGACCATCTGCAGCAATTTCCATCCTGGTTCTTCTCAATGCTTCAGTGCTGGATTCTGCGACTCTGCAAGGGAATTGTTCTAACATGTTAGCGGCAAAGCTCACCAAAATAAAACTTTAAGCACTTTGGGGTACAGTGTACTAGGAGTCCTAAGAATAAAGTAAGAATCTCATTTTTAGCAGTGATGCTGGCAAACAGAACTCATACTGCTTGAAACACATTCTGCACTGACTCATATTGTGTTTCCTTTTCAGTATATTGAAAAGTCACTAAAGTTTTAGAAATACATTCCACTTAAAAATTACCAGGCATGATGTAGGTCACAGTATTTTAAGTATAAACAGCCTGATAAACTGATTTTCCATAGTGCCCTGTGCCACCTACACCTTTAAATTTCTTGGACAAGGGAGCAGCTTGTGGTCAGCATTTGTTTAGATGAAGGAATATGGTGCCCAAGAAAAAAGGGCTGAAAGTCATTAATTTAATAATAAAAGCACAGTTGCATTAATGTCAGAATAGAATTTAAGTTTACTGTTGAAGTAAGCACCTATTGCATGATGGTGAGGTAAACACCCTAAGTAAATTATGATCTCTTCCATATCCTAAGAGAACTGGGCTTGTTACAAGAAGCAATTTCTGTTATAGTCATAAGCAAAGAAGACCTGGCTATCACTTACTTATTTTAAAATTACATGGCTTCAGAAACCCAAGTAGCTTTTGAATAGATTCACGTAGCATTTTGAGTTTCTGCACGCTTTGCAAATAGGGTTAGCACAAAGTAAATCATATTGCTATAACTCTGGATTCTAAATTTCAAATCCAGAAGAGATTTAAAAGGTAACATGCAAAACTATGCAGCAGAAAATAATCAAGTAGCAGAGGTCAGGCTTCATTCCTCACAGGACGACATTTTGGAAATAAAGAATAGCAGATAGGTAGAAAAAACCCTCTGCTTTCTCAGTAATACGATAAAACCAAATGCATTTCTTTACAGTTACTCACAGACTCTCACAAACTTGTTGAGCTGCATTTTTATGGAGCAATTACAAATCTTTCAACTTCCTTTCTCCCAGGACATCCTCAAGGCTATCACTAGTCCCTCAGCATCAGAAGAAAAGCTAAAGGTACCTCAGAGGATCAAGAATCTGACTCGGTGAGAATGACACAATGTTTGTAGTTGTCTCAATGGACAGCTGTGGTAACGCTGCAGCAACAAGAGGGATGGCATCGTGAACTGGGAAGATTAATATAATGTCCTGCTTCTTACAGATTTGATGGCTCTATTGCAAAATCCAAGATTCCCCAAAGTTTTCATTGAGTAACTCCTAAAACGGAATAGGAGATAGCTCATTTGTGTACTACATTATAAAGAGAGTACATCAGCTTTACCACTGCTTTCTCAGTTTTTATTATCTGTAGGCTCTTCAGCTCAGGGTCAAAAGGCTCATCACTCTTATTACGGAGCTCTGGAGTACCACCATTAGCACTGAGCCATAATGCAGTATCTGAAAGTGTAACAGCAAACAAACCCGGGGGCTATGCATATTCTCTTACTTTCCCCATGACACATTCTTAAATTATAGAATCATAGAATCGTCCAGGTTGGAAGAGACCCTTGGGATCATCGAGTCCAACCATCTACCCTACACTACAAAGTTCTCCCCTATATCATATCCCCCAACACCACATCTAAACGGCTCTTAAACACATCCAGGGATGGTGACTCAACCACCTCCCTGGGCAGCCTATTCCAATGCCCAACCACTCTTTCTGTGAAAAATTCTTTCCTAATGTTCAGTCTAAACCTACCCTGTTGGAGCTTGAAGCCATTCCCTCTCGTTCTGTCATTAATTACCTGTGCGAAGAGACCAGCACCAACCTCTCTACGGTGTCCTTTCAAGTAGTTGAAGAGAGTGATGAGGTCTCCCCTCAGCCTCCTCTTCCTCATACTAAACAGTCCCAGCTCCTTCAACCGCTCTTCATATGATTTGTTTTCCAGGCCCTTCACCAGCTTCGTTGCCCTCCTCTGCACTCGCTCCAGCACCTCGATATCTCTCTTGGATTGAGGTGCCCAAAACTGGACATAATACTCGAGGTGTGGCCTCACCAGTGCTGAGTACAGGGGCACAATCACCTCCCTACTTCTGCTGGTCACACTATTTCTAATACAAGCCAGGATGCCATTGGCTTTCTTGGCCACCTGGGCACACTGCCGGCTCATATTCAGCCGCTTGTCAATTAGAACCCCCAGGTCTCTTCCAGTCAGCTTTCCAGCCACACTTCCCCAAGCCTGTAGCGCTGCTTGGGGTTATTGTGGCCCAAGTGCAGAACCTGGCACTTGCCCTTGTTGAAACCCATACCATTGATTTTGGCCCAATGATCCAATCTATCTAGGTCTCTCTGTAGAGCTTCCCTATCCTCCTGCGAATCAACACTCCTGCTTAACTTGGTGTCATCTGCGAACTTGCTGATGATACACCCTATGTCCTTGTCGAGATCATCAATAAGGACATTAAACAGAAATGGTCCTAACACCACTTGTGACCGGCCGCTAGCTGGATTTAAATCCATTGAGCACCACTCTTTGGGACCTTCCAGTCAGCCATTGCTTGACCCAGCAGATCGTATGCTCATCCAGGCCGTGTGAAGCCAGTTTTTCCACAAGAATTGTATGGGGGACAGTATCGAATGCTTTTCGAAAGTCCAGGTATACAACATCAACAGCCTTTCCCTCATCCAATAATCTGGTTATCTTGTCATAGAAGGAGATCAGGCTCATCTGGCAGGACCTGCCTTCTATAAACCCATGCTGACTAGGCCTGATCCCCTGGTTGCCCATTATGTGGGTTTTGATGGCACTCAAGACGACCTGCTCCATGACCTTCCCTGGTATCGAGGTTAGACTGACAGGTCTATAGTTTCCTGGATCCTCCTTTTTGCCTTTCTTGTAGATGGGTGTTTTTGCCCATTTGCCACCCTCCAGTCCATTGCGACCTCCCCAGTTAGCCATGACTTCCTGTAAATGATGGAAAGCGGTTTGGCGAGCACGTCTGCCAACTCTTTCAGCACTCTTGTGTGTAGCCCATCCGGTCCCATAAACTTGTGTGCATCCAAGTGGCATAGCAGGTCACTGATCTCTTCCTCTTTAATCATGATGCTCAATATACACATAACTCTGTGTATACACAGTGTTATGTGTGTTATACACATAACTCATGTTATTCATGAGTTTTACATACAGATATATATATAAAAAGCATATTTTTATATAATGCATATACAGCATATGTATACATATATAATGCTTATTCAGGGATAAGCACAGCTTTCCAAATACATCTTCCTCCCACAATAGATATCATTTACAAATCTTTCAGTTCAGAAATCTAAGGATATGGACACGGTATCTGAATTACACTTTGTAAGAAGTATATTTAGTCTTAAGTCTTGAAATTCTAGATTCTCTATAATGGTACACATAATGAGAGATAGAAAGCAAACAGAGGTGTATAAACTTCACATCAGGAGAAACACTCATGAAGAATAAGTATTTTGTGTGGAATTTCAAAATTACTATTAGTTATCAAATCCATGTCCAAAACACCCTGAGAAATACAGTGCATAACATCTACACATCCTTCAACTTGGCAGTGTACGTTAAAGAAAATAATTCAGAAGTGAAAAAAAACTAAGAAGAGTAACCATTTTTCCTTTTTGATGTTTTATTTCCAAGGAAGACTCTCTGGTCATTCCTGCATCCAAGACATCTCTGATAAAAGGAAATATTGCACATGATCCATGAGAGCTAAGATTGTAGATAAGACCAGTGATGTGTGGTAAGAACAGAAACTGCAGCTAGTCTGGGACACGATGAAAAAGGATAGTCTTCTGAGATTAATAACTGGTTTGGGGAAAGGAAAAAGCACAGCTGAGAAAATCACACACAATCGATTGTATACAGGCAAAGGAGGCTAAGTCATTCCAGCAAAAAGCACTAAGAACTTTTCCTAATGTTAATTCAGAATTAAACCAAGAAAAAAGTTAACTATATTTTAGCTTGTATTCTTTAAAATACAGAAATTAAACAGTTAACAGCTTAAAAAATTAAGCAGTTCATAATAAAGCCAAAGTTTCTTGTGATCTTTATTCTCCAACAATATTCTTTATCACAAGATAAGGTGAGATCTGAAGACGGCAACTATTAACATTCGAAGAGTGTTAATGCAATTAAGTTCAGTTCTAAACCTCCTCGTTTCATGAATCTTCAGAGAGTTGCTTTTTTGTGTCTTTGAAGATAATGCAAAAGCACCGCTTTATACGAAGTGGAATCTTCCATCTAAGTTTTTAGGCTATACTTCCAAAAGTTACAAAAGACACATCACAGACTGTGATCAGTCCTCAAACCTGTCGTACACTGATCACAACTAGTACCAATTCATAAACTGAAAAAAGACTTTTGATAAGAAAGCTGAATAACAATGCATCTAATAACAGACTAGAGAAACTACTGCTACATAAAAGCTGTATTATTTAAAATATTTAAATGCAGTAAAAGGTCAAATGCATTTGAAATGTACTGATACTATCTGTTCCAGATAATGAATTTCTCAAATCTTTTTGCCAAAAAAAAGGATAATTTGGACAAAATAACTTCAGGAATCCAATATTAAGAAGTGTGGGGACATATTTATTATAGTATATCAGCCCTCCTCTTTAGATGTCCAAGCTATCATACTGCATTCAGTGTACAGGAAACAGAATAAAGATGGGTTTCTTCAGAAAGTAATTCATGACCACTAATTTAGGAGCCAAATTTAAATCGAGGAAAAAGCATCATTCCAGCCTGGATATTTAATTTATCTGATGCAACTATTACTACAAGAATATTCTTTGTGAATTAATCATGCAGTCTGTGATTTCAATACCTAATAACTTGGTTAGGTACCACTGTTAACTCTTACTGCATCATTTTTGTTTCCCCAGTGTTAGACTTCCACACCCTTATAGTTTACCATAATCACTTATTCCCATAGGCACTGATAAACCATAAAGTTACTGAGTAGCGCATGTTGTTGTCAGCGTTAAAACCAGGGTACTTTGATGGTGCAAGCATCTTGATATTTGCAGCTGTTTATTTCTGACAGCTTGCTAAAATGCTACAGCAGAATATTGTTTCACAGTTCTCCCTCACCAATGGATTTATCAATACCTGACAGGAACATTTGAAAGACTTTCAAACACTTGTATGAGTGGTAGAATGCCTAGCTCCCTTTTGAAATAAAGCTGGAAGCCATTTGCTAAGGTTTAATTTCTCCATATGCTTTATTTTCTCCGTCAAGCTTTACAAGTGAAAGTTTGTACCAGTTTTGGTAGAGATGATTAAATCAGGCAAGAAGTTACCTGAAGTGATTACTGGTGAACTGAACCATGAATGCTTCACATACACTGATAAGCAGTTTAGACACACGAATAGTTTCATTAAGTATAAACCGCAGCAAGTCTTTTGCCTAATGGGATCATACCATAAACACCATCTGAATTATGTCATAAGAAAAGTTAGCTAAAAAGAGGAGAATTCCTTTGCAATGGTAATTCAAGCAAAACAATGAAGTTGATTGATTAACTGATATAGTTAAGCAAACAAATAAGGGTATGTTAAAGGATACAAAACACCGTCAGCCTCTTTAAGAAAACAGCCATGGATAGTTTTAACTAGAGGTAGATCCAGCCTCGACCTCTGAAGTCCATGACAAGCTCACCAAGAAACAGGAACTGTAAGTTAACAGTCCACAAAGCATAGAAAACACTGGTCAAATACATATCTCCAGAGTGCTGATATGCGTAAGAAACTTCACCAAGGAAAGGGACTGAGGTTAGAGACTGATTAGACACTGAGAAAGGTGATGCAGTAATTACATGTTAATTATATAATTAAGTTTTCAGTCCACACTGCAGCTTTGCCTTCCCGGTTTACTGTGGTTAGTTGAGGATTATATCACCAGTTTACTCAAGAAGCACCACAATAACCCGGAATACTGGAGAGCTTGAGCTTACCGAGTACCAAGAGTTTCAGTTTTCCTGGAGTTCAGAAGACTGGTTTCTGTCATGGATTAAGATTCTCATACATTTTACTGACCACAGCATAGGACTATTGTATACTTCGTGAAACAGATTTACTGTGCTCTTGAGTAATCACAGGAAATTCAAATTCAAGCATGCTTCTAGAATTCTGTATTCGTTCAGCAATATTTTTTTTTTTCAGCTTGACAGCCCACGCTGACATCAATCTCAAAAAATGTTTCTTTGAATTATAAATACCCAGATCTCCTCCATTTCTGTAGCTCTAATAGCACTGAATCATCGTCCTTCCTAGCAATCTTCAGATTACTGTGGGATTAGACAAACTTTATTAGAATTTAGTAATTTTGCTTGATACCTTAGTCTTAAGTAGTCATACTAATTATACCACACAAAAAATCTAAATAAAAGAAAATAAGCCATCTCCTAGACAATCTGCTAGCATTTCTTTATTTGCTTGCCCTCTGTGATTCCCATAGTCCTGGTGAGGAGGAAGGGGAAGCATTACAAATGGGAAGTTCCAATAAACTGTTTCTTAAATGGCCCTTCATGAAGCGAAACATGCTGTCATTAAGGAACATTAATTTATAGCACTCCTGTCAAAATTATAACATTCATTCAAAACTTCAGTGCTGTAGCAGATTGGTGCCAAAATAGCCCAACTTCAAAAACGTCCTTGTCACCAGAATCAACATAGCTCTTTGATGCTATTTATTAAATAATTGAAATATTTGTCACAAGGCTTCTGCCTTCTAGCTGGTTTGAAGGGCACCCCTTCCTTCTTCACAGAGGAAAAGTAATTCCTATGTTCTGCCATGCCATCTAAAGTTGTCAACCAGTCAGGCATCTCAGGAATCCTACTTCTTCCCATTTATGACATCACAGTTCAAAGCTTTGTCTAGTAAAAATACTGTAGCTGAGATTAGTAAGAAGCATTTTTTTTTTTTCATTTCAGATAATCTTTTTATTGGAAATTCATATGACATTGGAAAGACAGGATTCATCTAGCACTGAGAAACACTTACTGTCCTTCACCTTTTTACAACTCTGCTGAAACTAAAACACTTGATGAAACCAAAGTCTATGTGAGACCAAAATAGATAAAACCCAGGCTTTATTGAAATACCAAGAAACCTGCACAATGGTCAACATTTCCACCGCCAAGTCCTACATAATTCTGAAAAGAAGGAAGGTGATGAAAGTGTTTCAGGTAAAATACCAGTATTCACATTTTCCCCTGAGAGAACAGAGTTTTATTGTATTTGTTGGCAAGTCTAAATTTGATTTGTTTTGTTTTTCCTTTTACAAGGAATCTTTCTTTAATTCACAGAAAACTGTATATCATTCTGCATACCCAGAGTTAAATGTCTTATCTATGGAACTTGAGAAATAAAGTTTATATATATGGCTGAGATTTGAGAAAATATGAAAAATTCAACAGCCAGTAATTGAACTGCTGTAGTTGATTGCCCCAGAACTACTTTGTATGGCATACTAATTCCAAAGATAGATTCTCTGCAGCACACTAGAAATTGTTTATGCAGATCACATTTATGATGAAGAAGAAACATGCTACTAACTTTTATAAATTGGATAAGGTTTGATTAAATTTTCTCACCAGAGTAATGGGTGCAGGACTAGGGAACTCAAATTTTGTTTTCCTGGTAGAACCCTTGATCATTTTTATTTCTTTGAAACATCAGGGATTCTCTGGCAGGTAAGCAAATGCCTCCCAGCAACCGGCTGATAGTTTTAAGGTTACAGACTACCTTTTACAGAAGATTTAGCAGAAAGAAGTAATTAAATGCATACCTCCCTTCATATCTTCTGTGATTGTTTGCATGGAGGTAAGATAGAGGTGTAACAAATACTCATCATTCGCGTGGCCAGAAATGAAAAACGTTTTCAGATTTGAAACTCTACTCTGAATCATTGTCTTTACATATTCACCCCAAGATTAAATCTCAGCAACTACCACATGTTACTTTTTATAGTTGGTAAGTGTCTTTACCCTAGAATTTCATCACAGAATGCTGATACAATACAAGCACAGCAGTATTACATATGTATGAGAAAAACCTCAAGGAAGAGGCATGTGAACATTTTTCTTTTTTACAAGCCAGGATATATTCACACCAACACAATGAACACACAACTACAAAAACTGCTTAGTTATTACATTCATAATTCATTCTACAATTAGATGCGTTACACCTGAAGAAGTTATAACATCTATATATGCATACGTTGCTATCTCCTACTATTACCATAATGGCTTATTATTTGCCATATGGCTGGAATGGAATGGCTGCTCACTGCAGTTATGAACGGCTGGCTATATCTACACTATTGCAATTACTAAATACCAGGTCTAGAGTGATTACCTTCTGAAGTTTTTAACATTTTCTTCTTCACATCTCTACATGACTCCACTTTTCCATTATGCCAGACACAGCAGAGGAAATTCACTAATTCACACTAATGATGAGGGGATCCTTTACAAAGTTAGTTTGGAAATGTGTGATGTGACACAATTTAATCACAGATATTGAATCACAGCATTATGTCTGCAAAGCCAGGTTTTGTTTTTAAGTCGCTCTCATTAGTGCTGTGTACATGTCTAGCACTTAAGTTCTCCTACAAAACAACTTCTTTTGTAAGCTGCTAAATTAACTAACTTCATTTACATGTGATTTTGCCTGGTACAACCAAACACAACCCCCTTCTCTGCTTCCATTCATAAATGGCTCCCTGCAACACGTCACTTCTTCAGCCCTGGTCCCAGCTCCACCTAAATTTCCACACATTGTAACTTGACCAACAAGCATTTCACATGATTCCAACCCGTGTTTGCACTAATCAATTAATACATACATAAAAACTGATAAACAGAAAAGAAAATTGACAGAACAGGAAAAAATTGACTAACAATTGACAAAAATTGACTAACAGAAAAGAAAATTGTTCAGCCAAAGCTTTTACCTCAAGCTTTTCCCTGAAACAAGACACTTATCTGACCTGCCCACCCACCATATTCCAAAAATATACATGTTTACAGCCAATACATCTATCCCTCTAAAGTTATTTTTATTAGATTACAAAAGTTATGGAGAATCTAGAATCTGCCTTCATAACGTCCCCAAGGTTTGATACTGTACAGTAATACATTGCCAAAGGGGTACCAATCCTCTGCTTTGGGAAAGAAACACTTATTGATGGCTTTCATACATGCTAGCAACAGAAAAGGAAGGAGAAACTTAAGATTCTTCAGTTTCTGGATATAAGAATCAAATTCCCTTTCATTTATCCTGATGCAAGGTAAGAACTACTTTTCTTGAAACCAAAACAGATATTCTTGGAAGAAAAGAGTCAGACCTATGTTGTATATAACAAACTTTAAACTATTTACTAAAATATATGCATTCTTATATACAGTATGTGAAATGCAAGATAGGCGTCATCTGAGAAACAACTCCATCAAATTATCCCTTTAAAGACTCTTTTTAAGGAGGATGGAAGGGAAGAAACATTTCTTTTCCCTTCCTAACCTGTCACATACCACTGCAAAATTGAAGAATAGATGCAGCAAGCAGGGACTTTGAAACCTTGCTACTGTTCCCAGTTTTCCCTGCCACTTCTGTGAAGCAAAGGGTGTTGGTTAAGCAGTATCAGTCTGAGCACATCAAGTAGAGCCAGATTGTGGCTGTGAGTTTAGTCAGGAAAGAAGAGCTGCTGAGCACACACCCAGGAACTGAGAACAGGAAAATTAACAGGCATATGCACTGGTCTTCACTTTTTGGAACAGAAGGGCTGAGAGGCAGAAGAGATGGAGGAATGAAGAGAGAAAAATTATACTTGAAACTGGAAAAGAATGCAGGAGCAAATACATAAGCTTCCAATCAAAGAAGAAAAGCTTAGTAGGACATTAAGAGAAAAGGGAAAATAGCACATCTAATCAGAGCGAAAACATTCCATTACTCCAACAACAGGAACACAGTAGTTTAACACATACTATAGTTAAACACAGAGCCAAGAGAAGAGAGTCAGCACTTCCTTAACAAAGTCCTTACTTCCACAGTTGCAGGTGTGTTGTACCACTATAGCACTGCAGAATTTAGTCCCAAGAGCTAGAGATATCTCTGTGCACATTTCAGAATGTGCACTCTGTAACCCCACTAGAGACTTAAAGTAAGCACAATTATTTATATACACAGAACCTAATACTCTCCATTGCTCCGTACAGCCTGAATTTAGTTTTTAGTATTTATTAAAATGAAACTCTGACCCCCTTTCATTTATACAAAAAAAAGTCCTGCTGGAAACAAAATTCTTCAGTGCATTCTATAGAGAAAGGTTCACATCAGGCCCACATGGAGACAATCCTTGACACTCGTGCTATATTTTGATTTCAAAAATACTTTCCTTTAGAAACAATATATCTACCAGTTATTTTTCATTTGTTAAAAGAGTACGTATTTTTTCTAGATTCTCCTTTCACTGAAAATGGTTTGAGCTGGAATCTACATTCAAACTTAAACTTCCACACAGGACTCGGCTTTTTTTACAGTCATTGCAACACTGAAGAAAGCTATTTACATCCATTATATTTTGGCTATTCCAAGACATTTAGTTTAGCCATACTACTAAAAAAAAAAAAAAAAAAGTAGTTTCTGGTGCAACAAATATTACTCATATCTGAGGACAGCTGCATTTTCCCTGATAATAGAATATTTTCAGAGATGAAACAATATTTAATTGGTGATGCTTTCAACTTATCTTTCTGTACATTGGTTTATTTTCCCTTCCTTGTCTTTTTTTGTATATTGTGACACGTGCCATCATTCACAAAAGTTGAGATTATTGTCTTTGTCTCCTGTATTATCACCTATAACCATGCAAGAAACCATTACCTTGTACAAAAATATAAAGAAAAACAACTCATGAATGAAACACTATCCAGTTCTTATGCACCCAAGAAAGCACGCATTCAGAGGTGTGTATGAGGTGCAAGTTTCTGATAGTGACTGATGGTGTCTCTCACATGCTACCTACAGGCAAAGGAAAACATCTTTCTAAGCTTTCAGTCACTCTGATGGAACACAGTTGTATATATTACCATGGTATTTTGCATATTACTGCAAGGAATATAATATTTGCTATAAATCTTCCTGTTACAGGCCAAAAATACCAATTAATTCTGGCCTAAAGGGTCCTTCTCAGTTTTGAAAGATATTTTGCAAACAGAACAGAGCTGTGCAGGAAAAAACCAAACAAACATTAAACAGACTGAAAAAGAAGAACAAAAGGCAGGCATCTAAAGAGACCAAAATACATTACATAGCAGGGACCAACAGAATGTTTACTCAAGCCAAGCAATCAAGAATATAATTCTTACACATCTAATACAGGACAATTCTAGTGAATGAGTATCTGAAGTTGTCAAAATTAAGCCAAGCCTAACTTCTACATGTCTTTTATACAGATTCACTGATTTAAGCAGGCTATAAAGAGAGAGCTATGCATATATCACTGATGTCAATCATTTAAAATACTGTATATGAAGTTGCCAATACCCATAAGAAAGACATATTAGCAGAGGTCAATGTACGATGAGCACAGAAAGACAAAGTTAAACACATCTAAAGAAAAACATCCCCGAAACTTCTGTTTTTAATCTGTTACTATGGTAAACCGATCTATTAAAATAAAATAAAATATATATATACACACATGCACAACTGGGATCTGACAGATTATATCTATATCCATTCTAGATCCTCAATACCATCTGCCTCTGCCAATAATTATCTGCATGTACATAACATCCACGAAATATACAACACAGATTTTGAGAGTTTAGGCTATAGTAAAAGTCCATGGGTAAAAGAACCTGAACCTTCTGGCACTTAGTTGTGGATACAATACACTCAAAGGACAGCTGTTCAGAAGTCTCAACATCTTCCCACAATGCAAGACTAAACAGACAGTAAAAAGTTTGGTTTCAAAATGTGGTTTTGGTCTGCAGAATATGGTCTGCATTATTAGTTCCAAACTGATTCTACATAAAGCATCGTAGATGCAAGAAAATCAGATATTTAAAAAGAGACTTTTGATTGGGTCAATAGTATCATTAAGGAATAGAAGCATTATTAAATATGATTTTATACAAACAGTAACTGCAGACATCTATCAATAGCATTGCTTAAATCAGGTTCTACAAGTATGCCAACAATACCTACTGTTATCCATTGGGACCAGCATTGCCAACTTGAAACGTAACCAGTTTCTGGATAGGCATTTAAAAAAGCATTATATCAATGGGATCATCATGTCCTAATCCTGCTCTTGTCCTACTCCTTCCAAGTGCTTAGTTGTGATATCTCAGGAAAAGGTTAAACTATCACCCTGATAATACATGTTCAGCCAAAGCATGCCAATTTACACAGATGACATGCATCATTCTTTTTTCATTTCTAGAAATTCTCAATTTACAAATTTACATCCGCAGCAGGAGGCTTGCCTCAAATTACTTCAGCATTATTATCAAATTATTATTTTTTTAAAGCAACTGTGTCATACATCTGACAAACTTCCTACTGTCATGAATTGCCATAGCAGATGAGTCAGTTAGGAGGTATATACTTCACAGTCATATCTTATTTAACATTCTGCAGTTATTTCTTTTTAACGTCATATACTCAGCTCCTTGTTCATATCTGCTCTTAGTTATGACAACTCCTTCTAGTTTTCCCTCCGAGGCATAAAACGTGCAGATATGTACATTCTCTCATGTCTTTCAGAAGAAATAACCTATTCCAATCTCTGCTACCTTCCTTTAACCTCACACACACACCCCTCCTCTTCTCAATCTCTAATCACAAATGCATAGCTGACAGCCACCTTTCTTCCAGTACCGCATCTGGGAATAGCCAACATGTCAGACCCACAAAATGAACTAACTCCTTTTCCTCTCTGACTACAAACAACTCCCCTTTTCTCAAGCTGACAAATTAGGATCTTTTCTTCACATGGTTACAGTCTCCACAAACTGCTGACAACTCAATGAGAGGCCAACTAAATAAATCATTCAAAACGAAAGAGCTGCTCGAGCTGTAAGTGACCTGAAACAGCTGGTAAATTTTTAAATGCTGACACCCTCCCCTCAAAGCAATGAAATATTCTGTATAAATAAACAGTGCCTCTCCAAACCTGCTGGGCTATCAGAAAACAGGGTTAAGAAGGAAGCACAGGAACTGGGAATCAGCAGGGATAATTAATTTTTCTTGAAGGACTGCAACACTGCCATTAATTTCCTTGAAGTGTACAGAATGTAGGAACAGCCTCAATTAAAACTCGTGTTCCAATGCCAACTGTGCTTGTCTTTTAATCCAATGCTTTGCATATTGATTTTCATATAAATGTGTATTACAGAATATGATATTTTTATTGTGAAAAATCCCTTAAGGAAAAAGGTTCATTAGGGCAGAAATAATTCATAATTAGTCCACGGACATTAACAAACATCATTCATATTTTCCACAAGTTGTAACAATTTAAATAGACATTTGTCTCCCAAAATAGAAGGCTAGTTAGAGGTGTTTTTATTCAGAACACTGTCTGCTATTTGTCCTTAATTTGTTTCTGCAAAGTTTCAGTTTAAACTGGAATGTGCCTAATATTATAAAATCCAATGCAGAGCTCCCAAAAGCTTGATGATAACTTCTTTACATAGCTATTTTAATTTATGGCCTAGATAACATAACATTTGAAGAAGATAAGACAGTGAATTGTGTTATCAATCACATTTTTGTAAACATTTTGGGGACCACTTGGAATACAGTATTCTCTGCAATAAGCTATCAGTGAAAGGCATCTGCTTTCAACACTAATGGTGGTAGCAAAAAAACCACAACAGAGAACACAGAAAAATTGACAGAAAAAAAAAAAAAGGATCCTAGCTTCAAAGATCCTAATACGAGGCAGAACAGATCATTTGTAGTTTCTCATTTTTGTTGTTACCATCAAAAAAATCGCTATATTTATTCAAATATGAAAGAACAGAGGTATAATCTAGGCTATATGCATGAGAACCAGTAAGGGTATAAAATACAACGCAAAAGCTTCCCCCACCAATAACTTCATTCCAATCATCACATCTGTTCTATATGATTAACTGAAGAGAAAAAACATTATCCTGGTCTTTAATCTCTTATCCTTGCCAACAATTTTCAGCTATAACTCCTTTTTTAGCCACCAGGATTAAATATGTTTGATGGCTAAATTAGCTAAGTACAAAATAAAGTTCCAATAAGTACAGGCTCTCGCTGAACCCAGCAAAGGCTAAAGCAATGCTAGTGGAGGAGAAAGGGAGTTATCAAGGAAACAGCACATAAGTTCAAGCAAGGACAAAGTGGATAAAATAGTCTGCAGCCTGTGGGTAACCCTAGTTTAAACATTACTATTGACTCAGTCAGCCAAAACCACCTTAAGCATTTTCCTTCCAGTTACAGATGACAGGATGACTCAGTTTGATCCCCTCAACTAGTAAATAACTACCATCCAGCCACAACAGACCCAGGAGCTCACAGTACCCCCGTTTCGCATCCTTTGGTGTATTTATTTCAGCTTCCTTGCTCTTTTCAGGATAGGTAATAACTTACAGAAAATGGCTCTGTCATATGTTAGGCTATTATACAGGCCACCCCTGAGAGAGGAGCAACATGATCTGGTAAAAATTGAGTAGCTGTAACAGCAAAGATCTCCACATACGCCACATTGTCTCCTCATTCTCTTTAGCACATGCTTTGGTGAGTGGATGATATTTGCAGCATCTTTGTTGTACAAGAAGTCGGGAAATGCTCTAGATTTTTACCTAGTAGCTTCTCCAACTCGCATGTAATGAAGGCATCTCTCCGTTGCAGTCAGGTATCTCTGTTGCACTCCGCATTAGCAGAGACATCAGAGATACCCATCTTCATAACAGAGGCTGACTGGGTGGAATTAATAGGTCAGACATAATACTACTGCAGCTGCACCTCACTTGGAAGGAGACAGTCCATATTTAAGCAAAAGACAGGAGCAATAAATTACAATTTAATTTTGAAGTCATCTCCTGCTTGGAAGGAATTCAACTAAATGACCTCCACAGGCACCTTCTAGCCTAAGTTATTTTATGACAGAAAAGTATAGCCAAAAAGTACCACATACGATTTCAGTTTACCACAAAAATCAGAAGTTTTTTGTTGTGATGTTATGTACAGCACAACACAACAAGCACTAAGTAATTTGTGCATGTAAAGCTACACAAAGCAGAATCTACTGCATCTTATTTCCAAGCAGAACTATTAATTGTCACTGAATTTCAAACAAATTTCTATAGCATTACAAGAATGTTCAGTAGGAACTCTGAAGAGATCTGGTGTGTAAGGAGAAGGCTTCTCCAATCTCTTACATTTTTAAGGCGTGCTTAATTAACTGCATAAATTTGAAGCATAGCTCGTTCAGACTCTCATAATTCATCATACACAACACACATTAGCCAAGGTCTGAAGAAACATGAAGAATTAGCCTTAAAAAGAACAGAGTTCTGGCACAAACATGTCACTGCAGCTTCCTTTACTATAAGGTGGCATCGCAAATTTACAGACGGAGTTTGCTTCAGGATTTTACCAAGAAGTAAATACTGTTTCTCTTAAGAATTTGGTTGAAAATAGAAACCAGCATATCATAGCTTCTTACACGAAAGATGAAACACTGTATTTCTACATAGCCATTTGGAGTATAGCACAAGGAAAAAGCAGAATCAAAACTGTCAGACTCATCAGATGAAACAAGTGAAAATAAATCTCTAGTTGAAAGAGATACCTTAAAATTGAAACATTCTTGCTTTTTAGTTGAGGGCTACTTTGGCAGCACAAAACTGAATCACAGCTACTGCTGAACACTAACAACTTTCTAGCCATACTAGACCCAAGCTCCCGACCTGAACTTTGCCATCAGCACAGACTCACATAGGAATAAATAATTGTCACAAATGCAGTCACAATTACAGCAACTTTGCAAGAATTTCACACCAAGCAATCAAAATGTCTATTGCATTTTGAGATATAAAGAAGGTAACATCTGTAGAATATGTAGATTAAATTAGCATTCATCTCTGCATAAAAATGTTGGTGCTCGCTCCATTTAAAATAACAGATTTTAAAAGAATTGTCTTAAAAGCATACTTGTACTTTAGACACTTTAAGCTGCAGCACTACCATACAAACAGTATGCATCTGCAATACTATTGTTTTTTACAAAAAGAGGAGCTTTAAGAGCCACGTGATAATAAATAAAATAATAAATAAATAGAAATCAATACAACTCATTTATGGTGTTCCATGTATGATGAAAAACCTAATTCAGTGTACATAATCACACCCTCTACCAGGCATTTGCCTGGCAATGCGTAAAATACAAAGTAACCTGGACATTTTTATTTATTTTATAACAAGTTGTAACCCTTGCTGTCATTTCTCTGTTGATCTGTTTCATCTTTGTTTTTAACTAAATACATGTAAATAGAGCCTATACTAAGAGACAAACAGCTGAAGCACGTTTCTAAATTTACCATGAAAGTATCTTAGATTTCTTATTTCTAATGAACATGAATGCTTGAAGAGAATGCAGTAAGGCAACACAGTTAAGGTATTCTAACTCAAAGTGATCTACCCAGCAATAAACATGTAATGAAAACCACACATCTATTATTATATATTGGGGAGATGAGGAACAGTTGGTATTAAAAACAAAACAACATAAAACCCATACAACTAACCCCCTCCACACACACACATATTCCTAATATTATTAGCAAAATATTAAACAGCAAGAAGTACATTGTCCAAAAGTCTAGTCCTATATTTATTTCCTCATTCTTAGACATCTCATCACTTCCTAACATTAAATGCTCAGACTAGACAAATAAAAAAAAAAAAGTAAATTTCCCTCTATTTAAAATCCATGTAAATAAATCAAGGCAGACCAAGACAGATTTGTTTCATAGACAAGTAATTTATGCCTAGCCGTTAACATTAAGAGCACATCTACTTCAACATCTAGTTCCCTACAAGATCCTTCCCCATCTAACATCTGCTAACAGAAGTAACATTAACATTTACCAGCCATGCACCACATCAGAGAACAGACCATGGTCCTGCAACCCTCAGAAGTGAGAGTTGAAGTCTGCTGCCAGTTTTTCAGCTGGTTTAGACAGAATATTTTCCTAAAATAAATGTGCGGCACAAAAGTAAAAAATAAAAAGGCAAAGGAAAAGCTGAAGAAAGCAGTCCATAAAACACAGATTAGAGGCTAAATTAAACATTGTTCCAAAACAGTAAATACAGACAGTCCAGATTATTCGGTTCCACGATGTCACTTTTTTAACTCCTCAACCTGAATCTCATCAGATTATGAGCCAGTTTGATGCCTCTACCTTCACCAGTCTCTCCTAGTAGCTACATACTACAAGAAGCTTAAGTACTGTTTACTTCTCACATCTACACCTACAGCCCAGTCAGCAGGAGATGAGAGACAGATTCAAATCCAGTAAAAGCCTACAGCATCAGTCCAAAAGGCAACCAACCCATAAGGAACGTTGAGTATCAACTTCTGCTCATATTTTCTCACTTTGTAACAAGTGAAGCAAGAAGCCAGAGCAGGATTTTTCATTGACTGAAATCAAGGTCAACTGGATGTTTGAGAGTAAGAAAATTTTGTTGCCTTATGAAGAACATGTTGCTGTGTTTCTAGGATGGAAGAATGAAATTTAGTGACCTCCTGTTCACTAAAATCAAATACAAACCCAGTTTTCCAGGTGCATTTATTTCCTTGTTTCCAACTATTTTTAATTGTAGATTTATACTTCATAATCAAGAATTGTCCCAAAGATTTGTACTTAGTAAAACCTATAGATTATGCAACAAATTAATTTTAATCACACTAGGTAAATACTGGGGAACTGTCAAACACAGCTGCAAAGTGTGTAAACGGGAACAGTGTTGGACTGACAATGTGCTTTGCATAGTAACCCAAACAGACCACATCCGGTTTCACATGCCATCGTTTTCAGGGCTTCCCAGGAAGCATTTTTCCTGTCCCATCATATTGTATCATACTGACTTTATATCACATTGACTTCAGAATCAGTCATATTAAAATAAAACCAAGACCTTCTAGGCAGGGGAATGGGAGGAGAGCAAGAGTTGTTGGGTAACAAGGGGTGTAAGGTGTCAAATAAATCCCCTAATACCCAATTGATGTGGCAAATGCTTAACATGGGGAAGAAAGTTTTCAGTTTTAATTCTATCATTCCCTCACACACCAGTTAAATGGTTTGCTTCCTCCTCCTCCCCTGTACAGCTGCTATTCCATGCTAGAATAGCCCTTACCAACTTTCTGGGTTCAGGGACAGGTGTTCTGTCTTACCATGGAAAACCTCCTTTCCAAACAAAAGGATACAGAAGGTTCATATGACAATTACATAAAAACATGCACATCAAAAATTGGTATGTTTTCATGAACTACTTCACTCATTTTACATTCTTTTCCCGATGCACATAAAACAATGTTGCAAAATCAAGTTTTATTTTCCAAGCAAAGATAAAGCGGATGTTAATAAACTACTTTAAGTGTTATTCCCGCTCATAACTGCCACAGTAAATAGAATTTGCAGTGTTAGAATAATATGTTTTGGGCCTCGCTCTCCCAACATTCTCTAAGTTGTCATAGACGCTACAATTATAAAACAAAACATCTAGCAATCTACAATATTTACGTCAAGGCATTATATACTATTTCCTTATCAAGAAGCAACAATTCCTAAAAACATTTTAAAGCTCAAGGAAGCTGTTATTAAAAGATTTATATGGTATAAACTGTTCACGGTTCCATCCCTAGAGTGTGAAATTAGTGACTGAGGAAAGATTTCACAGGAAGTTAATCTGAGTGCAGTGCTATTGCAAAGGATTTGCAATTTTGGTCTCTTTGCCAAATCCTATGTATTTGCAAGCTGCTGTAGTTATTCATGCAAAGCAATAGATAATCAGCAGCGCCTAAAGCTTTTTTACATTTATATTGAACGTGGAGCTCTTTTCTCTCTATCGGTGTGTATCTAATACCTTAGCCATGGCAATGTCATATCCGAAGTAAGCACTGGGGAAGATCCTAATGCCACAAGTCTAAAAATGTTTTTGATTTCATGTTTTAATAAAATTCTGGAATCCTCTGAGTTCTATTTGCAGCCAACATCAGAAAATAATGCAGAAGGTAGAGTTAAAACTTGAAATTCAACATGCAAGTGAATGATCAGCATTTGCATTTTAATTGTTTATAGGCTTTGTGCACTCATTTAATAACACTCCACAGTAAATTCAAAATAATGAATTCCAAATTTCCATAACACATATCATCGCTCTGAAACATATGGATCCCTTGGACAAATGACCACAGCTGGAGCAACACTGAAAGACTGACAAGGCTATTGCCTCCACTAAGCATGCCGTAGTTAAATGCCAAGAACACAGGCACACATTCACTTGTGGCTCAGTCACGCATCCTGGCTCAGTGGCTACAGAGCTAAAAGCAAAGGCTTCCCAGACCTCCCCCATTTATAGTCCATTACGGCCTCTCCTTTCCTAGGCTGTTCAGAAAATTCACCAGATGCATCTGAAAAACTGCATCTGAGAACAAAAGCAGCCACAACACTGGGCAGCAGCAAGGGAGCAGTGCACCTCCTGGATCCACTGAGCATCCTTTTAGAAGGCCTTTCAGAGTAGCTCTGATATAGCCCCATGGCTTGATGTGTGGCATATTCACCCTTATTGGATGACTCAATGCTCATGATTTGAATAGAAATAAACGTGAAATACACAAAACTCCAAAAGACCCAGTGCAAAGAAACACAGGAAGAAGCTTACTTGTGGTACAAGCATCAACAACAAATAAAATAGAGTATATCTACCTAAATGCCAACTTTTTTCCTGAATGATAAACAAGACATTTTCAAAGAGAAATGGTCTAAAGAGGTAAGTGCCTTTTCTCTTCATATTGAAGTATTCTAGTGCAACTGTACTGAAGTCACTTGACTCCAAATTAATACCAGGGCAAGAATAGAATCTGGCATAAATAAGAGATTAGATCTGGTATTAAGCTCATGGACTTAGCAGCTACCTCTCCCTGCCACCTTCCAAACTAAGAATATTTTCCCATAGATCTTCTTTTCCATTTGCTGAGTTTTGCTCCGACAGTCAGGTGTCAAGTGACATTTGCAGATTTCAAGTCAGTTGGATGGGGGAAAAGATTCAAACTACTCTATATATATTCAAGGGCTGAAACTAGAAAAACTAATTCAACAAAATTTGACACAGTTACGGTTTATTCTTTGTATAAATATTTGAGTAAAGTATTGCTTTTGCAGCGCTGTGGTTTAGGAAAACACTGTAGATTCAGATGTGTTTCCTTAATCAGTGTAATCTTGAGCATCTGTTTTACCTGGAGAGGGCATAAGGTCTTGTTAAATTGTACCTTGAAGAAAACTAGCTTAACAGAAGTTACTTGAATTCTGCACTTGGTTTGAAAACTGTTTGGCAAATGAACTGTTGTCCTGCTCACAATAATTAGGGAGCACCAAGAAGAGAAAAGAGGTAATTAAAAGCTTGCTATCTTGTTTCAGAGCTTTTAGGTATATTGTTTAAAGAAAACTGTAACAGGATAGGTTTTGATACAGTAAATAGCTATTTAAGTCCTGGGGACAGTAACGCAATCAGTATCCATAAACAGCCAGCACTAACATCCTGTATTCCTTATCCCTAGAGCTATATGGCAATTTACATTTTAAACTTTGGAAATAAGGTTTCTGAAATTCTATCCATTAGGCTAAACAAGCAGATTCATGAATGCCATTAACAGACTATTTACAGTCCTGTTTGCAAGATCAAACCCCAATTCTTTTTTTGTTTGTTTGGTTTTTGGTGTTTTTTTTTTTCTTTTTCTTCTTCTTTTTTTTTAACACATTTGTCTTTAAATAAAAATTTTGTCCCAAAATAATATACTATTTTTTCCATTACAGTGTTTACACTTCAAAAAGAATGATTTTCAAGCACAAATATGCAAGATGAGCTTCTTCATACCATACCTACAGTACAGAATACTTATGCAAAGTATTTTCAGTCCTTTGAGACAAAGAGAGGTAGTATCTAATTTCTCCCTAAATATCCACACTGTAAGCAGCATCAGTTAAGTTTCCTGTAGGTGTCCATGTAAAAATGCACTGAAGAAGGAAATCAAACACAAGAGCAGAAGCTCTGAAAAGTTCAGTTAAGTATTTGAAATATAGAACCGTGAGAAAGGTAATTTCTTTTATAGAAACAAAAACAGTTCAGAAAGATTATTTATTATTATATTCATCAAGTATTACATGAAATCTCTTGTGATCATTAAAAATATTAATAAAATCTCTTCTCCCTTTCACGGCATCAATCTCTTTGCAAATAGACATGCAACGGAAGTCACATTCAGTGAACAGTATTTCTGAAGTTTCTTTCTGAAATGCTATTTTAGAATTGTTTTAGCTTTTTCCTTCATCTTTCTTATGCTTCAATACCTTCATCTTTTAAAGTTGATCACAATTCATTGCACTGCATCACATTTTGAAACTACTTGTGATGGATGAATACCTGATGTCAGATTGCCCCTTCATTAAGAGGGCAAAACTATTTTTAATCACAAAACTTAAATCTGAACACATACCACATGGGAACATTATCCAGAGCACAGTGTAATATACTCAAGCTATTTTTCTAGTTTTGAAGGAACTCAGGTTAGGCCTTAATCTAAAAAAGTTCTTCTCCTTACAGTGCCTCAATAGCACTGACTGCAGATTTGTAAAAATAAATAGAAACATCACATACATCTACACAGGAATAACTTCTCTTATGGATTTCTTTTTAAACACAAGAGAAGACAATAAAGAGAAATACTGAGCTTAGCATTTGAAATATCTGAAAAGTATATTCCCTCTCTTACAAAAGATTGTGATTCAGTTCCTCTCAACCACTAACCAAGAGAAGCAATTCCCTTCTAAATTTATGAATAAGGGAATTACACTGTGTGTAATTCCAATCTTCTCAGTCACAGTTGCTTTTTTCCTCTAGCAGTAGGAATAGTCAGAGGTGAAACAGGGAAAGGACCCATGGAGACCACCAACAGGTCTGAAATCCTGTTAAACCGCTAACAATACCAAAACTAACAGACCCTGACAGGATAAGCTCATAAACAGAAAAGACCAGGGACTAAGCTGTGGGGTACTGTAGCTCCCTCTGTACATAGCATAGAGCTTCCTGTACTCTCTCATGACTGACAGAAAAAGTTTTCAAGATGCTTCACTCAGTAAAGAGGGAGGGATTTAATATCTTGCAACTCAAAATTCCTTTTGTTTAAACTTAATTTTCAAGAAAAACAAAACAGGGCTTGATATTCTGCTGCCTTCTCTGTCATAAACAAACCAACCGAGGAAAATACAGGATACTTTTTAATCATTTCAGTTCAGGCACAAAGCCACTTTGTAACAACATAACAAACCACAACTTCAGTGTTATTTCTACTGAGTCAAGTAATTTCCCGCCACTTACAGTAAGAAGGTGAAGCGTTGCAGTGCCCAGTAGGATACAACGTGGTAGACCCTTTATAGGGCGTAGGCTCTTAGGAAGAAATTGGTTTAATCACCAGGTAGAATATGCAAAGTCCTATTTGGATGGCAGTGGTTTCACAGCAAGTGATAAAGTTTGTACAGTTGTCCCGGGAATGTTTCTTTCATGTTTAATGTTTTTCACAGGTAACAAGGAAATGACAACAGATAAAAAAAGAATGTCAGTTCTCCTCAGCTGGTGGAAGTAGCTGGTCTCTAGCAAAATTGCAGAAAATACCCAAGGCACGCACACAGCACAGACACTGCTTACTTTGTGTGGTGCTCTAAGCCACCTGGCTGAACATAGCAAGCTCCCGAGAATATGTTCATGGAAAATCCTCCTCTCCCTCTCAGCATTGCATATTTTTAACGTGTCATTATCAAATAGTGATTCTTAGGTCATAGAAAGTCCCAAAATAAAACTAACAAGCATCTGAACAAGCGTCCTGTAGCTCAGCAAAACAGCTCCCCCTGCAAACCCATCTGCTTACGTGGCCAACACAGGACCCAGGATTGCTATAGAACCGTTTCCATCTGCTCTTTTCAGACCAGCTATACTACAGCATAAGGCTGAGCTCTTTCTACCTGTTCTTCTTGCTGCCATGGGCAAAACAAAAAATAAGGATTTCATCTCCAAAGGAAATTGGTGGTAAAAACTTCAAGGAACAGACACGGCAAAAAGGATTGGCTCTAGAACACCTGTTTCTCAAGGCCTCAACCTGTAAGCACTAGATAGTCTACGTGTCAGAAAAGGCTGAGGTTGTTTTGGACTATGCATTACTTAATAGATTAGTGACACAGTCAGACAATATAGACTGTTACTGCAAATGGGTGTGGATAATAATTCTGCCTTGCTGTGCCGGTTGTGGTATCACTATAACTTCATTTCCTGAAAAAGAACATATACTTCGTATATGAGCCCACCCAGTTGCCAGAGAACCCTATTTGCATCAGAAAAGCGGTATTCAGATCCACCCTTATACAAGATCTTCCTTATTATTATTTTATGGTTATATTCAGATTTATTTGCATAACATAGCCATGCAATAATAAAATTGCATTAGATGCAAAATTCCCCAACAGTGTCTGTACTGGTTCTAGTTTAATATAAAGCATGCAGAAGAGGGGAGTCCCTGGGAAGCTGCCAACACTAATGTCCTCCTGCACGTTAAGCAAATAGTTTGTTTCCTCCACAGGAGACAGATCAATACTCAAGAAACAAAAACAAAACCAAGAAAAGCTAAAAGCTTAGTCATGTAAATCAGGGTGGAGGAAAAATGAAAGAGAACTCCTCATTGGCATTCTACAACTTCTGCAGACCCCCATGGCCCATTAGCTAATTTCTATTAAAACACACAGCTCTAGAATAATAAATGCCAGTGGCACATTTCTAAAGGTTTGTGGCAACTGAAGTAAACATGTCCCTGTTCCCAGGACACCAAGAGACAGAAAATTAACCAGAGGTTAACTGGGTCATTAGCTAGAGCACAATATAGGTCACTGCAGATTTAATTTAGTTTGTATTCATCTAAAGAATCAAATACAGCAACCAGTTCTCACAGCAGGAAAACAAGTAACTTATCAGCATGTTAACGTATCTAGGATACCAAGGCACCAAGTCTGTCATTATGATTCATACCACTTTTAACTAATTTCACATTATTTTGATGAAACAAAGTACACTGTATACACACACGCATACAATTTAAATGGTTCTGAATGCAAGCATACAAAAATACAGAATATTTAACACTGTACACAGTCTGCTCCCCCCACCCCCTTTTTTTAACTTTTAAATACTGGAGAATATTTAAGTAAGCTTTCCCTCCCAAAACAGGGTTAGCAAGGAAGCAATTAATACACAAGACTAAGAAGTGTTATATGGGTTAAGAAAAAGACCAAAACATTAGGTTTTAATGAGAGTTTGATCAGAACCTAAATAACATATCTATAAGTATTTCGCCTCAATATAGTTTTTTGTGAACAAAATACCTCAATACCTGTAACAGGAAGAGTCCAATAACCCAAACATTGCAAGAATTGGCAGTAATATTAAACATTTAGGACTGGTTTGTATCCAATAGATTTGGATCATTTTAGGAAAGTCTGCACTAAAGAAGAGGGTTCAGAAAGACTGCATGAATTATGAAGACAGCTGTAGCTACATCGGGTGTAATAAAGAGATTACCAACTCAGTCTGTTAGAAGTACTAACACTGCCTTAATTTCCATGGCTGTGTCATGTTTGTAGATAGTTTCCTGTTTTCATACTTCTCCTCTTTTGTTGCTGTATAACCAAAAATACATCAGAAGTGGCTGCAGACAAGATGCACTAGTAATTACACAGAGGAAAACTCCCTGAATGGTGGGAGTGTATGGATGAAAATTTTAGGTGTAACGTGGAACTAAAACTTTGAGGTAGAGATGAGGTGACTGGTTTCGTTCACAGGCCATCTTAATCTGAAATATTACCTTTTCAATAAAAGTAACAAGCAGGATCTAGCATCAACAAACTCCTACTCAGTCTAAAACCCAAAGTTAATGTGAAAAATAAGTCAAAGTGAAATCAGTGCTGCACTTGAGAATAAATTAGCACCACAGGTACTGTATTTTGATGCAGGCCAGTATCTAGTGACCCCCAGCACCCAGCAAATAATTTAAAGTACATCAGCAAATCACAAGGCAAGTATTTCTTTACCAAGAATGCCTTTGAGAATTAAACAATTCTGCTTGAATATTGTAGCTTCATCTAAATTGCATTTTTAAAACTGCATGCGATGAATTAAGACCTGAATTACAGAATGAGAAAGCGGCAGTTCCTTTTTTCCAAACAAGGTATTTTTATACATAAACACAATACTTTCTCTTGTTTAGGAAGTGTTAACTGAAGAGGGGGAGGAGAAAGTCTTCTGTTACCTTTAATATTGAGGTTTCAAACACATCCTGTTCAGCAGCCAAAGGAATGGTTTCTGCACACCCCAGCCAAGCATTGGAACAAACCTATTTGGTGCTCCAGGCATTCCATCTCCTTGTAGCTCTCTGAACAGCCATTTCCATTTACAGCAGCTACTACTTTAGCTGGGGATGTTCTCCCAGCTCCCTTTCAGCTGAATATCCCAGGTATTTCACACACCAACAAGATTATTTCTCCCCCATGCTTGGAAATCTCCAGTGACTCCCCCTACATGAGAATCCCACACAAGCACACACCTCAAACACTTAACTTCAATAGATTGATCTCTAATGTTACAACTCCTCGAAGTCAGACTATAGCCTTAGCGGTAGGGAGGCATTGTAAGTCAGAATCTGAAGTCCTGGTATGGGATCATTAGACAGCAACGCACTGAGAGCAGTACAAACAGCAGAAAAGACCTAAAGCTTCAAACTTTGCTTTTTGTTCAAGTCCTTTTACCCCTCTCTCCCTTTAACTTCTTGCAAAAGTGACTTTAAAACATCTCTAGTTTTACTTCCAAAAGTTACTCTGTTTTGTAATAGTCGTGTTTAAGAATCTTAAATTGGTCACTCCTATAATCTGATTACAGCGACTACACCACTGGGCACTATGGTATCTTCTCTATTCCCTATCACTGTACTAGCATTACCATTCTCCAGCATTTGCATTCTGGAATGATCAAGTGTCCACTTGATTCTCTGTATTTATTTTTCACTGAATTCCTAAATTATCATTATTAAATTTCACTAAATCATCAGTCTGTAGAATACAAACATCTGCCTGAAAATTAAGGCATCTCAACAAATTCTTACTGCAATTAGTTACAACAACTCACAGAAGGCACTTAGCACGATGCAAAATTTGGCTATATTACTGCTTTTGAATTTGAACTTATTTTCTTCCTACATAGTACCTGCTGGCCATAAATAGGGCTTCTTAGGACACATAATAGGGGGGGTTTGTTGGGGTTTTTTCAGGTTTTTTTGGGTTTGTCCGTTTTCAAAAAAACTACCTTGTAAACATTGAAAAAAGGAAGAAATTGAAACAAAGTTAAACTGAATCAGAATCAAGCTGAACCTAGATCCAGCTTATAAAATATCCAAGTGGCCACACATAACTTCACAATGAAACAAACTAATTTTTATTTCTCTTTTACTCATTGTCTCAGATGAGAAAACTAAACAAAGATCACAGAAAGAGTCTGGACAACTTCTTGGAAGTTTTGTAGACATTTTGTAGACTCTGGCATTTCTTTTCCTACATCTTTGCTCTCAACAAGAATCATATTAAATTCAGGAGACACTACTACAGTTCAGTACACTGTAACACGTTCTACTGAAGCTTCCAAAATTTAAAAAAATCTCCTCCTTTTACAGTTGGCATTGCTTACAATACACCTAGAGAAATAAAAGCTGCACTTTATGGTCTGAGTGCACGAGCTTTAACTAATGGCACATAGTTCTTACGGGCAGAACAATGTTAAATCAAGCAACTGTGTACCCCACCTCCCTCCTTAAATATTAGTTTTCCACCTGTGGCCCAGTATATGAGCTTTCAAAAGTATAAACACAGCAATTTGATTTTTATCTAAATCATTCATAAGAAAAACAAGTGTAATGAATGATTTTGGTATTTTTCTCCTGCCTTGGTAATATTAAAATAGGCTAAGATGCATGTTTTCAGTGACAACACTTGAATCCTCAGATTAAAGATTAATAATTTAGCATACATGCTGGTGAATGCATGATTCATGAGAGACACAAGCAGCAAGTTCTATTTAAAGCTTTGTATGGCCATGAATAGAACACTAAGATGTATACACTGGAAGGCAAAAAGCAAAAGGTGCCATTTGCTAGAGAAAAAACTTGCCTGCATATGGATGTAAGATGATGTTTTGCACAACAAAATGTCTGCACAGCTAATACATTAACAAACCACTGCTCAAAAAAATAAAGTTATCAAGCAATAGTCCAATATTAGAGAGCAGCTATATTTGGTGTCAGAGAGGTTCACGTATCATTGCAAGTGGAGACTGCATTGCTGCTTGGTGATTTTCTCAAAGATCCACCTGCTAGAAATTAACCAAGATTTAAAAAACTGGTACGATGAAACACTTAATTCTATTCTGCACAACTGCAGGCTCAAAAGTATGTACATAGAGACCTCAAAGAACAAAAGCAAAATAAGAATATCTGGTTTTGCACTTAAGTATAACGGATTTAAAACCAAACATGTTTATTTACTTCTTTTTTTTTTTTTTTTTTAAGTAGGTTGATCTTAAGGTCTTGGAATGGGATGAGATGGAATAAACAAATAAATAGAACCAAAGGAAGAACTCCGAGGCTTTTAAAAAAATCCACAAAAACACTCAAACAAAATCAGTGTTTAACTAAGCTAAGTTCTGTACTAGTATCCATTCTAGCTTCATGACAATATACAATTTCTCCAGGGTTTCTAGAACAGATGATGTCAAATGTAATAGCATTTACACATCAGAAGTTCCACTAACCAAATCCTCACCCTATACAATAGGGTTTCCGCACCATATGCTTTACTGTCATTGTTTGCAGTTTGGTTTTTTTCCCCCTCCTCCAACCTATGATGTGGAATGTTCAATATTACCTAAAATTTATAGCCAACTAAAATATATTATGTTTCTGAGCCACCTTATTATAATACAGTAGTAAATCAACCTGTAAAACAAAGTTTACAAAAAGGCTTTCTGGAAAATGAGTTTACTAACTGCTTCAGGCCTTTCCCTACTAAGAGTCAAAGAATCCTTACCAGATTCCAACTTGAACAAAATCATGTTCACAATATACAAAACACATTCGTAGGTCAGACGACGAAGCAATTAAAATTGCTTCTTCTTCTGAATACAAAGTTTACATTGGACTTGGAATATATTTTTAAATTAACAAGTCTTTCTTTTTTTTTTTTAAATAAGTCACAGAGAATCTTTAAGATTCTTCCTTCATCAGAAATGTTACCTTTCAACCTGCCATTCTTCTCACTAATGAAGAATTTCCTCTCTTTTTCAGCTGCTATCTTTTTGTATTTCTAAACAATCTTATTCTAATCAGTTACTCAACTATCTTGAAGTTAGTTCCCTTCTCTTCATATCACCTTACCAACCCATACTCAATGAAAGGCTCAGAACTATGACCCAGAAGAAAGCTTCAGGAGTCTTTGTGAAAAGCACAATCCAAACAGATGCTCAAAAAATTTTTAAAATGGTAAAAACAGATTCAATTTAGTGAAAAGATACATTTATAGGTAAAGAAAGTAAGTCGAGGATTATTAATTGCAACAGTGTAGGCACAGTACAACTTGTAGAACTTGCTGAGCCAGAGGGACTTCTCAATAGCAGACCTCTTTACATTTGTGTTCTTACACACTGCAGTGCCCATTGCCGGCTGCAGCCAGAGACGAAACCCTGGGCTTGACAGATCTTTGTGACTGCCCTGCTGTGAGAATGAGAAT
The DNA here is from genome assembly GCF_964106895.1 of Numenius arquata. Taxonomy (NCBI): domain Eukaryota; kingdom Metazoa; phylum Chordata; class Aves; order Charadriiformes; family Scolopacidae; genus Numenius; species Numenius arquata. The sequence continues at coordinate 9,961,759 of NC_133587.1, read as the reverse complement.
ATGGGGTTAGACCAGTGTTATTTATCTTCACTGTCTCCAGTGATATTTTTAAAGTAGACCAATAAAATACATGACAAGTTATTTTTCAGTTTATGTTGAAACAAATTGAGGTGCTCCATTGTTCAAATTATGTTATCACCACCTTCAGTATATGCATGATAGTATTGTTTATAAAACTATGCCAAAATAGAAAGTCTTGAAACAGTTATGCAACATCATTGCCCTATTTAGTAAGGTAGAAATGGATAATGTTCCCCCCTGTCCCCAGCTACATAAATATGCACATAGCATGCTGCAGTAGCCACTTTCCTAGCTACCTTGCCTCTTTTACTATCATTTGAAGAGAACTACATAGGCATTGTCACACAACAAGTTACTCTGAAGAAGTACAGGCAAATGAAGTTACTCAAGTAGAAGTCTAAAACTTGACATATCAGAAGAATTTGCAGTGAACAACATTGTATTGAAAGTGATTTTGATCTCAGCCTTATATTTCCCACAATTTACACACCAAGAGGATTACTGTAATCTAGTGATCAAATCCTACTTTAGAAATAAAATTACAAGTTCATATCTGCAGTAAATAGTTTCACCTTGGAACTCTATTTAAAGTTTCTACAACAAAGAAGAACAGCTGACATCATCTTCAGTGGTTTCCACTTCAAGTGCAATAACTTTCCTATCAGTGGTTTTTACAGAACACATGCTTACAAAGGAAAGAGGATAATACAGAACAAGTTCAACATTTTTCTCTTCAACAAGAGATAATATAATGGAATAAGTAAACTTGGACTATTTCCACCTGAACATGATGAAACACTAAAGATACATTTAAGCATGAGAAGTCTGACAGTTACTCTTCCTAAGGCTAAGAGCAGTAACAGAATCTGGGATCAAAGGTTCAGAGGAAGTTACTTCCTCAGCTGCTGATCTTTCCCTTTGTGTCAGCCAAATACAGAAGGCGAATACAACAAACAACTTGAACATTGTTTTGCAATGTCATGGGGTCATGGGCTATTCTCAGTTATAACCTTTCTAGAGGTAGCCTGAGTTCACTCAAAAGTAAATTAAGTCTAATTCATACAGGACAATATTTTTGCCTTTCCCCCTCCTCTCCCCACAGATGATGATTCATTTCTTCTGATTGATTCCTCTGCTGGAAACATTTCTTCAACTTGTCAGAATAGTGAAGTGCTGGATTACACAATACAATTTTCTGGGAAGCTGACATATACTCAAACATTTCATTATAATTGACTTGGACTTAACAAGCTTAGTTTGTGTTGTGCAAAATAAATCAAAACTAGACATATTTTCTCCTTGCATATAAGGAAGAGATGGGAAGTAGGAGAAATCAAGAGCATAGGAACTGGCATACTGTGGTTCACTGTAAATCCTGTTCTGCAAATTGGTTTAACTAATTCTAACTGAGTAAAAGTGTGATCAACAGTCAAATGAACTGAGTCACCGAGACAAATCCACAGACTGTATTTTTTAAAATCAACTTCTGGAATACATTTTAAAAGACACCAGATGTTTGAAAGCCATGTTAACTGTCTTTACCTATGAAGCTTTCAAATTTTATTTCAGGTTTAGTTTTTGTTGTTTTGTTTTGTTTTTTTAATTCAAAAGCATAACTAGAAATTAATACTATGCCACATAACTTCTGCATTCATTAAAATTTGTGATATACATGGTAGGCACCATTGTCAACAAGATACTTACATTTACATGGCTGGCAAACACACGTCTGTAAGGACAATCAGCACACTGGACAATTTGAACCTTGGTTTAGATTTGTTTTAAACCAACATCACTTTTCAATAGTCTGGAATCTGTCAGATGTAGAAAAAAAGAATCAGCTTCTTAGTTCACTAGACTGAACCCTACCTGTAGTACGCCCTTCTTTAAGATTTTAGTCACACCCTGTTTCTATAGCACACTGCCCGTTAAAAGCATGGATCACTGTTCACAGAAGACAGACTAATGTTTTATTACCTGTCATTGAATAATCTACAGGGGTTTCCTCAAGAAGTTATCCAATCCATCTAGCTCTCCCAGGCATGCCCAGCTACACCAAGCCATTCTGGCACCTGCTTGTTACCTATTCTTTAAACCTCCAGAGGTTTCAAACCTCTTTCAAAAATCTATTCCATATTTGCAAATAAGAAGCTCTCCTAACCATCTAGCCTTAATCTCTAAGTGAAGCTTATATCTTGTTCTGTTTCCAAGGAATGAGGAAGAGATTATTCCCTTCCTCTTTACAGTAATATTTGATGTAACTGAAAACCCACCTCTACCCTCAGTCTTGTCCTTCCTAGGATAAACACCAATTTTTAGTCTTTACTCATAAATCACATTTTTCAGGGCATTTGAGCATTCTTTTTACTTAAGCCACATCACCATGTGTGCAGAAAGGACCCCTCAGCACCAGAGTAAGGGGTAAAAAAAAGTTATTCTGCTATTCTATCCTTCAATATTTGAGCAGCTACTTTCACCTCAAAGCTGCTAAAAAATTTGAAAGACACTATCTCCACATTGGCAGCATAACTGCTTTTAATGCAGCATTTCTGAAACGGGTTTGCACACATCATTGATGGTATCATCACTTGACTGCATTCGCTTTTAAAAGTCACGTTCCTCTATAAAACAGTATTTCTGGTTTGATTTCACTGCTCCTTTAGAAAACAAAACCAATTCTGGAATGCTTTCAGTGCAAAAGAACATATATGAAAAATGTGATTTATTACAGTGGAAATTCTTAGATAACTCGGTTGAATATGTATCTGCCATGCACAACAAACTTCCCAGCTGCTCCCACTTACTGTGCTTTGGCTTATGCTATGGAGACATCTCGAAGCACAGAAACAGGACTCTTCTTAGATGAAAGTAAGCTATAAGATGTACCTTAGAGGCCCATTTAAAACCTACCAAAAATGATAATTCAAATTCATCTGGAAGAACCAAACTAGAACTGGTATAAAGAAAAAGACCACAAACACACAGTATGGATGTCAGGTGCTCAGCATCAACAATCTTGCTCTATAGGGTTGCTTACATTGCATTATTTAGTAACATAGAATAGGATCTAACTACATGTTAGCTCATGAAGGATGAAGTAGTTTACCATATGCTAATATGTAAATCAAGAACTCAAATTTAGCGTCAAGAATTTCTCTGCTTTTGATACAAAGTTCCTTTGCCACATACGCACAGTCTACATTAAATTTCTTCACCCACGCAACTAAAGCAAGGGAGTAACCAGTAACCTACCTTATCCCCTACAGTTTTGTAGTCACAGAAAACATCAAAAGACTTAGAACTTCCAGCTTCACCATCTTTTCTCTCCGAGTTCTCTAAATAACTTTAAACCTGTAACGCACACCAGCACCACCCCCCGCCTTTCAGAAATTAAGATTATGAATAGACTGCAAATCCTTTGTTTTCCTTCCCTACAGCAATGCCTTAAGTTATTAAAAAACATTCTTTCTGCTTTGAGATGTCATTCATCAGAGTTCTTGCTTTAGGCTTGGCTTCTGCTTGACTGCTCATTCATAGTTCCAAAAATTCCTGTTGTGTAAAGACAGGGTCAACAGTTAACAACAGCAACACTGCATTACACACACACACAAAAAAAAGTTGTTTTCTGTTTTATTACAGTAGCAGAAAAGACCGATTTTATCTTTAGTTATCTGAAGACAAATTTAAAAATAAATCTGTTTCAAGTCAGTAGCCTCACAGTGGTTTATTTCTTCAGAACACTACAGACATATTTTTAATTTGGTTATCTTCTAAAGTCTTCAGACATTACTAGAAGAAAAAAAGGGAGATTACTCTGGTAGTCCAGTAGGTTTTGAATTGGAAGGTTTGGAAGGAAAGGTCATCTAGTTCCAACCCCCTTCCATGGGCAGGGACACCTCCCACTAGACCAGGTTGCTCAAAGCCCTGTCCAACCTGGCCTTGAACACCTCTAGGGATAGGGCATCCACAACTTCTCTGGGCAGTCAGTTCCGGTGCCTCACCGCCCTCATAGCGAAGAATTTCTTCCTTATATCTAATCTAATTCTACCCTCTTTCAATTTAAAGCTATTATCCCTTGTCTTATTGCTACCTGCCCTTGTAAAAAGTACCTTTTCAGCTTTCTTGTAGGCTCCCATTAGGTACTGGAAGGCTACTATAAGGTCTCCCTGGAGGCTTCGACTCTCCAGGCTGTCTTCATAGGGAGGTGCTCCAGCTCAAACTAGCTCCAAGTAATTTAACCACATTAGCACCAAGGTCTGCCAAACAAGGTAAATGCAGAGCTCTGTGCAGGTCACTAACATAGGTACAGTGCTTCCAGTACTCAAGGACTCTCATTCGGAGCTAGCTTAGTTGTACAGCATTATGCAGAGCAGCTGTATCTCAGGAGATCCAGAGGCTAGACGGCTAAGAGGCTAGATTCCCAGGAGCATCCAAGCAACAGTCAGGGTGGAGAGAAGCACACAAAAAAATAGCAGGAGGACACATTACAATTGAAAATGGTGCTGATGTCATCCTCATTAACTGGACTTTTTAGCAGATGCATCACCAAAACACACAGCATTTTTGTCCCTTCCCCAAGATACTCCAATGCATCTGTGGCAAATAAGGAAAAAGGACTTGAGGCAGCAGATCCAACACAGAGATATTGCATTATATCTATGCTAGAGTTTTCTATGCAAGGGAACTCCTCGTTTCTTGCCTTAAAGCAAAATAGGAATGGCAGGGGACTAGAAATAGCCAAGCATATGGCCTAGAGGTAATTACTTTAGAAGTATTTGAATAATAGAAAACCCAAGAATCAGACACCTGTCACTCTTAATTCAGTCAAATTCTGTTGCTGGCTCTGAATCCACCCTAACAAATCCAAGTAAAAGTATCAGTGACAGGAAGAGGAGGAAAAAGCCTTGCTGTTCAGCATGAGGCTTAAAACAGTCAGTGCTCAGAAATAACTGCCTTACTGCACAGAAGTAGTAAAGACTTTAGGCAAGGAAAGCCTACCCTAGAACTCTAGAGGTCTAGAGTCCCAATTCCTAATGGAATTAATGTTGATACTTGATGGGCAGATGTCGTTTTTCTCTGCAAATCAGATAGCTGACTGGCCGAGTGTAAATATTTCCCTCTGCTCATGGGTGAAGCTAAGAAAACTGGCATTATGCTGAGTTCTTGCAAAGAAATAAACTTCATCAAACAAAATCTGGAGATAGTCGCTTTCTTTGCCTTTGGTAGAGTTCACTTGGCCTGTGGCAAGGGGTTTTTGGAAGGTGAACAATGCTAAATTACATTATATTTGACAGAAAACAGAATCAAAGAACTTCTTGCAAAGTGGGTACTCACACTTACCCTTCAGGTGCCTGTGTATTTAAGTTCCATTTCATCCTAGGTAAGTTAGAGTCTTCTATGTTGTAAGATTTGCACACAGCTGAACTGGACTCTTTCTGTCAACAGTTCTGCATCCATGGAAGCAGTGGGCTGAAACTCACCATAGCCTTTAAGCATATATTAAGTTTTCCTGTTAATTAAGGGGTTTAGGGTTTTCTGCATTGAAGAATTTATTTTATTAGCACCAAGAAGCAGATATTTCAGTCTCTAAGAGACTAGAACACACTGAAAGATGGCTGATTTTAAGACAATCTCCACAGCTGCACTCCTGCTGAGATGCACGAAGTACACATACATCCTCATTAATAACGCACATATTTTTAAATCAGTGCAACGGGTATAAGAACCTCAGAAGTTACCTGGAACTCAGCCCAACTACAATTCCTCAGAACCACAGCAGAAATGCAAGTTTTAATGCCTTGAGAAGAACCAGAAAGTTTTCCTACAGGTAAACTTGTGACGCAAAATGCTTTCAGTGGTAGAGCATTGAATTTATAGCACTGGATTACTTATCTTAATATACAAACATAATTATTCAATGAATGCAAGAGCTTCAAAATTACTTTAAATAAGCCATCCAGTGATAGAAATGCAACACCTGATTATTTTTAACTGTCAACCCCATACTGCAAGCTATGAAATAGTATAAGCTTATTATAAGGACCCCCTGCTCAAGATCACTAGAAACAAATAACACAGTACACTAACTTGTAAGAGGATAGAAGAGAAACCACAAGCTTTCTCAAAGTCTTAGGCCCCAAAGAAAGAAGGAATTCCATTTGGCTTACCATCTAACTCCAAGAACACGGATATTACACATTTCCATCATGTAATAATGTTACCCTTTTGTCCACAGTCTGTGCCAACTGACACGGAAGCAGTATTCTCTCCGTCTCAAATCTGGCAGTCAGTTTACACAAAAGCACGAGTGTGATCTACCTTTAAAAAAAATATCCAAATCCTCTGCCTGCCCTCCAGTGCTCAAGGTTTCACCTCTATTACAGAGTGGCAGAGAGTCCAACAGAAGCAGAGTTACGCATCAAAGTGAACAACAACAACTAGTTCCAACACACAACTAGTAAAAGCCACGATGCGTGAAATTATGAAATAAAAAGCCATCACAAAACACCATCTGCCAACTGGTTCAGCCTCTCTGAACAAGTTTAATGTCTAAAATTTTATCTCAAAGATGTCCCATGCTTTCCCAAAACCTCACTTGGCTGCAATTTTGCTCCTTGTCTACCTTGTCTTATCCACAGTATGTGCAAAGCTGACCTGTTTTTGTCAACTGTAGATTGTCGAGATTCAGGAAACCGACTAACTCAGTCTTCCCTTATTGGGGTAATAATTATTTTAGATCATTTTACTCCTTTCATCTAGATTCCTCCTAGGGAATTCCTGTGTTATATTTTCAGGATAGATACTTAAGAGGAAAAAATGCTGATATTTGACAGCTCCCAAAAGACTTAAATGAGGGAAGTGTTTCATTTCAGGTTCAGCTTTAAGGTTCATCTCCTGGTACCAAAATACTGCGGGGCATATACAACATTTCCCTGCACAAAACTTGCCAAATTCAGGTTCTATTCCCATTCCCTCTTCTCCCTTTCCACAGTTCAGCAAGTGTTTGCTTGAAAATCAGAGTCTTCACTTTTTTGAAGATTCTGCTGTGCTGGAGAACATTTGTTTCTGAATCAGACTTACAAAGTTTGGTATACAGTGGTACGTCTCAGATGCATCCAAATAACCATGAACATATCAGATTGTGTTTGGTTATTCGTTATCTTAGCATACATCGAATTACACACCTTGGAAATAGCTTGGAAATCATAACCTAGAAAAATTAGCATTCAAACCCAGAGCTATCAGACATTCTAGTCAATAGAATTTTGAAAAAAAATACTGAATTCTTATTTGGTGTTGTGTTTTGTTTGTGTTTCTGTTTTTTCAATAGGTCTTTAATAATCTTATAGGGTTGCCATTTCCAAATCTAGGAAAAAAAGATATTGTTTCTAGCTAACCAAAAGTTAAATCTTTCAGGCATTTTTAAGTTTTTAAAATTTAATAGAACTGTTATTTTAATTGCTTGTAACATCTCCACTCTGGCAAAGATGGGCAAAAAACTTTGAAGTCTCTGAAAATTATTTTTGTCATTTTGAAAATGGCAATAAACCATCAAGTCCGTCTGGTTCTTTTTAAATTGCAGTGATATTATATAAGATAAAAAGCAGGATGAACTCACAATTTAGTTTTATTGTTTGATAGCACAGCAACTTCAGTCATAGCTTTAATGAGATAAACAGCAGTGGCTGGAGTACTATATTGTCACACTTTAGAACATTGATGTGGAAGCTAGAAAATTTACTCATGAATTGTATTAGGTAATAAGCTACTGCAAACACATCATATTGTTGAAGCTTTTATGTTCTGAAGCTAGTGACATTAGTCCTCTAACCTGACACTACAAATCCTTATACAGTTAGAGACAGGAAGAGTAAGAAAGTCACAAGGATCATCTGAAACTAGATTAATCCTTTCCCTAAAGCCACAGTAAATGCATTCATCAGTTAACATGCAAGTTTGTATTACATGTAGTCATCTGATGGAAAGGGACTTACTATGTGAGCACCTACTTTAATCCCTTGCATAACAACTGATTAAAAAAGAGTGACCTAAAGCTGTTAATAAGAAAAACATTCAAAATTATCCAGAAGGATTATAGGAGGAGTTAACTGAGGCTACAGCACTTTTCTACAGCGCACTGCTGAAGTACTTGCTTAACAAAACCAGGACAAATCCCAACTCAACAGCAGTGCCTGAAAGAAAGGAAGAGACATCAAGATATGTGTTAACTATGTAAAATAGTCTCCAGCATTATTTATGGATGTGAAAAGAATATAATGAATTCTTCATTGCTTAGAGGGGAACATTTTTGTCTTGCCAGAGGACAGATTTACGAAGAACGATATTTACATTTTCCTACAACCTGTAATTTTCTCATTTATCATTTGTCAGGGTCCAAAGACCTTTTACTGCACACGGGATGTTTGCATATGTTTAATGATCCTTTTACCAAACAAATGTCACAGTCTGAATGAGGAAATTAGTTAATATCGCTGATGTTGCTAATTTAACACCATTAATGTCACACTGTCAACAGCTACAGAAACTACAGGGTCTTGTATCATGGCTAAGCTCTACTGGTTGCAAGTCTGTTCTCCAGCAGGCAGCACCGAGAAGATAACCCATGCAAATATCACATGCAAGGAAATTCAATAAAAAATTTAAAGATTGCTTTGATTCTGTAGCTAGACTACCAGACAAGTGTGACTAAAGACAGATCATTTGATAGAGATTTAGAGGCACTAATTGGAACTCACTTATCTACACTCTTACAGCTGCCTCCACTTTTATCAGTGTGCTAGGATTTGGAGCAGTCAGAAACGAATCCAAGTGAATCACAGAAACCATTGCATCATGGCATTTCTAGATGTACAACAAGATCCAAAGATTTACCCAATTAATTAGATGGCAGAAGACACATTGCAGTGTTGTCTTCAGTTGCAACTAAACCTTTTCACCCTTCTCTATGCATAACTGAGTTACGTGCAGGGACAAATTACTTCACAAAATGTATTATCTATGAAAAAAGCTTTCTAAGAGCAAAACCATATAATTTTTCTCTAAGCCACTAAAGTCATCTACACACTTCCTCTGACAAAGAGAGGATGACATAAAGGAGCCAGATTCTTTAGGAAGTCCCTCAAATGCTGGAACATGGAACATAGTGGAAAATAAAACTTGCTGAAGACTAAAAGGTAAGTTATTTTAAACAATTAACACATTTTTGCATGGAATGTGTCCAAAAATAGGGGTGGGGAAAGGGAATTGCAAAGCAATTCATTTGCAACAGGAGCTGGTAACTTCAGGATGATCATCAGGCATTTTTCAATAACATATTTCCCTTCTTCTGATTACTAATAGATACATATAACATTTTTAATTAGAAAACCAAGTTAATAATTCTAAACATTACAGTCAGCAAAATAGCTGGCTTTTTGTTCTTTCCCTACCCAAAGGCACATGCTGTATATCTGTTGCACAAACACAGGGATGGTGAAAACTGATGATGAATTTGACTCACTGGGTAGTAAAGTTAGGGGGGGGGAAAGAAACAAACCCCAAAGACACAAAAAAAATCACAAAGAAATGTTCCGGAACCAAGGCACTACTAAGCAGTGATAACCATTCAGAACTTGCTTCATCAAACTTGTTTGAACTCTTATCTGACCTAGCTGGCTGAGTATCTCAACACTGCAGAGAAAATAATTTAAGATTTTGCCCTGTTTTACTCACCTAAGTAGACCCATTATAGCTTTAATTTTCATAATACATACAAACCACAGTGAAATCTCTTAATTCAAACACATCAACATCACAAGAAACTAACTTGGACAGCTTTTCAAAACACCCTAAACTGAGCTCTGAGCCAAAGTAAGCAAACAGTCCATTAGGTAACCCGTCTAGTTTTGTGTTAATTTTTTTCTTATCATGCACCTTTCTCTGAGAGAGACTTTACCTCTCCCAAAGTAATGAATCTTTAGAAACACTCATATTCCCAACGACTGACATTCAAGGCACATGCCTGGAACAGTGAGATTTGGAAGTCTACAGTATTAAAAGGATTCAAATCCCAGTATAAGGAAAGAGAAATGTTCCTAACACAGCACAATCTAGAAACTGTCTGCACCTTAAAAAGCTCTCAATTTGCTGCATGCATACATAAAATCCCAACTTCCTCAAATACTTGAGATATTTCCTCAGGTCCCTAAGACAATTTAGGTAAAAGCTACAACTTGTAGCAGGAAGAAAATCCTAATTTTTCTAAGTATATCCATTTTTAATTTTTACTTTTTTATACCAAGCAATACGCAATCTTTCCCCAAACCAGTAATATTATTTCCTGGATCAAGTTCTGCAATGCAAACTAGATGTTACTAGAGTCATCAGAAGTGATTTTAGGATTAAAGAGATTTATTCCCCAGATAACCTAGAAACAGAAGAAAGTGGGTACTATACACAACCATGTATTGAAATGCCCATTTAAACGCTATTAGGAGAAAAATACAGATGACCATTCACACACCTGCCAGCAGCGCTCTACAAAGACACTGGAAGTTGCAGGTATATGACTTATTAGAAGAGCAAAAAGATTTTTCTTGCAATTACTGGACAAGACAGATATGGACATTTAATACTACCTTTTTCACTACTCAAATTCAGATGACATGATCTTGTGATCATATGAAAAAAAAAAGAGAACATCCATACATTTCATTATTACTTTTGGCATAAGATAACTTCACAACTCAGTTGAAAATTAACACTATTGTAACAACGTAACATAAATTTATTACTTTTAACTAAGACAAAAAGGGAGCAGTAGAAAAGGAATAAAGGAAACTGAACGATAAAGCTTTGTGAAGATCAGCTGATATTAAATCCACCATTTTTCAAGAGTCGACCAAGTATCTGCTGTGGGAGAAGGATCAGAACTTCAGTTCTCAGGTGTGTACTGAGCTTTATGGTTTCAGTATTTCAACTTTCCTTAGAAGCAAGCTGCAATTTCCAAGACCACATACTCTTATTCCTTTCACAGTCACAAAAGTAAAATGTGTTGGGTTAGGATTCTTATATTAAAGCTATAAAACCAACACAACAAAACCCCCACCCTAAAACACACTTCTGTCTTTTTGACCTATGTTCTTCCCCTCCACTGAACGGCAGTAACTCTGGGATAACCTGCAGGGATAACACTGTAAAGAAGGACACATAAAGAGACTTTCATATTGTTAGAACTTCAACCACAAAGACGACAGAATCCAGAAGAAAAATATTAAACCTATAAGCAGATCTAAGAAAATCTATACAACTGGTCAATTGATCAGGACTTGCAATCCCAAAAACATACATGAAGTTTTCCATATTCAGTTTCCAGACTGTAAGTAACAACAGCTTCTGACACATTTCAGCATCTTTAAGATCCAAAGTCTTCCTTTCCCACATATTACCAGAAAGTGCAAGTTCTTAAATACACTGAATCCATCTAATTAACCTGGGTAGTCATTGTCAATGACTTAGTCACAGAGATGGTCAGAACTGCCAGATCACAGCAGAACCACTGTTTACAATGCTTCCTACTTCAGGGATCAGTAATTTCAACCTTTCACAATGATTGCCGCCTGTCCAAGGTCTTCAAATAGGGAGAGCAATTCAATTGCTTTCTTTTTAGGAACTTGAAATAAGGTGCTGCCTATTTCTAAATGGCACATATCTTTCTGAAGCAATGAGACTTCATCCAGTATTTGTGTTGTTTCTTGTGAGGTATTGATATTTACATTTGTTTCCCCACCACCACAAAGTTATTGCCTTCATTTTAGAATAATAGAGTTATTACCTTCAATTTTAGAATACCGCAAACCACTTAAACTCACTGAACTGTGAGCAGCTATCCTGATTTTACTGTGGAAGGTGAAATAATGCTCGAAAATATAGATAGAAATACAAAATAACATAGTAAAATCTAGAATAAGCTCATTACAAGTGAGTACTACATAAAACACTTCTATGTTGTTCAAAGGGCAGAAAAAAATATCACTGCTCTAACAAGACCAGGTTACAGATGCCAATGTGCCACTCTATCATCAAATCACCATTTAGCTATTCCAGTTCATTGTGCATAAGTTTAGATAGTAAAAACATTTGATGTACGAACTATCTCTGTACTATAAAGATTCCAAGCATAAAATAAAGTGTTGTAAAACTAAATAAAGTCATACCTGCTTTATGGATCTCATTCAGCTTTAGACAGTTTCACTTGAACAAAGTTTCCAAGATTCTGTTGGATCTTTCACACTAGTTGGTGCTCAGAATAGAATGACACTGAAGAAAATCAAAACAAATTTCCTACCACAGCCAAAGTGCAGAAAGACGACATTATTTCAAATACTTGTTGAAATTTTGCTCACCAGGATTTGGAAAATAAGACCACAGATACACATTGCTCTATTTTTTACATGTGCATACATACATATACACACACAGAGATGAGTCTACGTGACACTGTAGAACTATTGCATTCACTTAAAAAAAAAAGAGCCATACCCAAGTGTATACACAACTGTGCTAATACAGAAAATAGAAGTTTGCATTTCACTGTGATACAGACCACTGTAGACACTAACACGCAAAGATCACATATATCTATGCATGAAGGACCCCAGGGCAGCTGCACAATACCAATATACATTTCACATATTACTAGAACACTAGAACTCAAGTACAAGTCCTTATAAAAGGGAAGATAAAAATTTCTGTTTATTGAGACATTCTTACTGCCTAAGAAGCAACACTTCTTTGGACACTGCTTCTTGCTGAAGACCTCTACACTTGTAGCATCTATATTTCTGGAAAGGCATAGTTATATCCAGTATCAAAACAAGTCTGAAGTAACATTTTTATGGAATTCAGAAACATTACACATCTTTTCTCCTCCTACAGAGGTCGACCACTGATTAGTTTAAAACCTCCCTTGTCAAACTCACATTATTATTGCAGAATTTCTCGCCATGCACCATTTGGGTCCACATTCAAACCGCAAAACACCTATAATAGGAAAACCCCCCCATGCCAGGAACCTTGCCTTGAATTCCACGATTTGTGCTGAAGAGAGTCCAGAGTTGACCTGAACTCCCTAATACAGATTAAAAATAAAGCTGTCCTATTTACACAAACATTTTGAGTATTTTCCTAAACCTCTCTCATATTCCATTTCCCTACCCTCCAAAACCAAGCAGAACAGTTAAAGTAAAATTGAGAAAGACAGTAGGGGAGTTTGCTTACTTTTTGAACAGCACACTTAAACGTTTAAGTTTCACTGCTGCAGGATGTCATGAAATGCAAGGCTCAAATTCTAGGAAGAGGATTGACTCAGGGGAGTCTCATAATATGTTTAATCAAAACAACAACCCTTACACGTGTCAGTTTTACTTCTACATAATGAGAAACTTGAGAAACACTGAACATTAGCGGGGATGCACTACAGAAGAATAACTTTATGTAAACTCATTAAAGTTATATTTGGAGAGAGGGAAGGAGAGAGAATCGTTATGCATATAGCTAGCACTAAAACAATTACTCCAGTTACATCCTTTAGAGAACTCTTAATTACATTATACTCTAGTGCATAAGTTCTTAAAGAATGGCCCACAATGCTTTACATCTCTCACATGCACTGAGCATAACAGCTATTGCACTGCAGATTAATTTTGGAATGCAGATGACACCTAACCACTTAAGGGGCTTTTCACAACTACTATCTGATGGCATAAAAAGATATTCACCGTTAATAGCAAAGGCATTACTTATTGCCATAGCAAAAGTGAAGAAAAAACATCATATTTTAAGGAAGAATTTCTGGTTTTAATCAATGGAAATTAACATTAGTCACAGAAAAGCAAGAGCATACATGCATTCATTCACGTGCTTGCAGGCTGCAGAAAGCGAAGGAGATGACACGGACACTGCAGCTCTGCACGGTTCCACATCCATACGAAAAGCTTCAAAGGAAAAGAAAAAGAAGAAAAAAAGGAAAAAAAAAAAAAAGAGCAGCTAATTAAAGACCTATCTACAACTTCACCACGTCTATGCCTGGAGCCCTGCAGCCTTGCAGTGCTGTTCAACAGCCCGGCACGGGACTAGGAACCAGAAGTTTTGAGCTCAGCGCATGTTATTTTCCAGCGCAGCCACTGCCTCACTGACTGACCTTGGGCAAGTCACTTCCCCTGCATCTCGGCTCCCCACCTGACAGTCTCCCCCTCCACAGAGCACCGAGAACGAAAACCCGGTAATTATCTACCACAAGCGACTCTGTACCGGCGAAGCTGGAGTAGAAGAGAGGGTGGGGGGAAAATGCGAGTGGGGGTTTCCTCACTTACAGGTGATAAAAATCTCCCCGACACTGATTCAGCCTCCCGCCCAAGGGAAGATCTCCCCACACACCTTCCCTGTTTCCCTACTGTACGGGTTAAACCGGAGGAGAAGCCGGCGGCTCCGGCTCGCCCGCCCTAAGCGCTCACAGCAGCCGGGGGAGCCGAGCCGAGCCCTCCGGGCCTCCCGCCCCCACAGCGAGAGCCCTCCCGGCGGCCCCAGCCCGGCTGCGCACGGAGGCGGCGTTTACTTACAGCACCCGCCAGGCGGAAAACTCACAGGTGGCCCGGGCCGCCGGCGATCCAGGGCTGAGAAGCGACCGACTTCCCGGGGAGGAGGTCACCTCAGCAGACTGGGACCGGGGCGCCGCGCTCTGCTCCCCGCCGCGGGGCCGCCGCCGCCGTCGCCCTCCCTGCGCGGGGCCGGCTCCCTCCCGCCCTTCCTCCCGCCCGGCTCGCGCCGCCGGCCAATGCGGGCCGCGGCGAGCAGCCGGCTTTAACCATCTGTTGCGAGGCGCCTCCTCCAAGCGCTGCCGCCTCCCTTGCCGGGGGGCTCCCGCCCGAGCACCTCGCTGAGGAGGTGGGGAGCCGGGAAAAAGATTTAGTCCCTTCCCCCCCACCCCAGGAGCTCTTTGCCCTCCGCGCCCTCAGGGGCCGCGGCTGTTACCCGCCTCCCCTCCCCCACTCCCCGCAGGATCGCCGCCCCCTCAGGGCTGGCGCCCCTCACCTCAGCGTTCTCCTCTCCGCACCCTCTGCTTTTTTCCTCGCACATCACCCTCCCTGCCGGGTAGGCGCCCTCCTGCATGCTCCCTCCACCGCTGTGGGGTGAGGGAAGAGGTGAGGAAAGAGGAACACGGCTGAGGGTGCTCTGAGAGATCTGCGGCACCGCCCCAAGCAGCCCCCCATTAGGAGTGCCAGGTGGGGCAGCGAGGGTGTGTGTGTGGGGGGGGGGTGGCGTCAATGCGGGAAAAAGAAATGCGTGTGGGGTCTAATCCTCCTCAGGTTGGTGGGGATAAAGTCCTGACCTGTTAAAACTTCTGTACTTCCTACTTAATAATCGGGCTTCTCCACATGGGGTGGCAGGAGGCCGGCAGTGGGATTGCGCAGAGAGATGAGCCTCCTCCTGCTTCAACAGGCATAAACCAGGGCTAAAATCTGTGTTTAGACTTCTTAAACATCTCCTGTGGAGAAGCTGTTCCAAAAGAGTCAAAAGTGTCTTTCACTATTTATTGGTTTTGAGTTTTAGCCTTTCTCGTTCCTAATTTGAAGGGTTTTCCGTGAACATGAGGACAGCCTGTGCGCAGAGTCCCTTATTTTGGGTCCCTCTCTCCACCCCAGGTGATAGTAGTTCAGATATTTGCAGTACATACATAGTTTCCCGAAAACAGAGCTATAGTTCCTGTTTTATTTCTCTTTTTATATTAATAATTTCCTTGTTACAAACCTCCCTGATTATGCTTTTTAATCAGGTCCCCACGTTATCAGATGATTCTCCACAGAAAACCCAGGGAAAGAGAAGCTAACTTTATTCCAACAGGTTGCAGGATAATATTTTTATGAAGACGTGTTAAGAAAATGATGCAAATTCTTTTCAACAACTTAAAGTTAACAAAACAGTCTTGAGATGCATTCTGTGGAAAGAAGAAAATGTGCATTTGTAGCATGTGTTAACAGAAGTTCTAAATGAATTTTTTTCATTTTTTTAATCTGTCAGATTTTTATTTCTCTCCAGAGCACTGTCATTAAATTGTGGGTTTAAAAGCAAAGCATGGACTAGATAAGATTTGCAGGACTTGAGATATATTTTTACGCAAATTTTAAGGTTATCTTTTCTCATTGTCATGTATATTATCTGTAGCTGGATAGTCTCATAAATAAATTAATCATAGGTCCTCTTATTATTAAAAAAATATGATTTCTGGAAATAAAGTCAACCTCCTGTATTTCATACCAATGGAATATATGCTGGTATAAAATGACTTATAAGTGGTACAATGTGTTACTCCAAATAGACATTTTTGAGGACACTAGGAAGGCTTTATCTTTGCATTAAAGGATCTCAACACAGCTTAGATTGTCTCAAAAATACTCAAAATTGAATGATTTGGATTTTTTTGGTGAGGCTTCAGATGGATGAAATTTTGCCCTCATATATGCATGTGAAATGCCTATAAATCAGAAGGGAGAATTTGTCATTGCAAGATATTTTTAAGGAATGGTTTCTATATAGTTATAATTACTAGAATGACAAATTAGATAGTGAATCTTCCATTAATCTTACTAAGCTATTCTCAAACCTAAGTTATTCCCATATATATTCTAATCAAGGTTCATCATAATAATTTTGTGAGATATTGTTTCTAACATTGCTACAAGGTTTTGTCTTACTACTCTAAGAATGCTATTATTGAATTTATTAATGCATAGAAATTCCATCTAACATCTTAAACCAATTGTCCTAGGTACCAAATATATGCATATAAAGATGCTCTTCACTTGAGTGCTTCGCATGCCGTCGTCATATATAGAAGTCAAACGATGGTTGGAAATAGAACAATCCACAGGCAACCAACTGCCATCGGAAATGGTGAAAATGTAAATAACTTGTTCAGTGGTACAAGAAATCTTGGCAGAATCCAAAAGCACATGCAGGTAAGTGGTGTCTCAGTCCTCTGCTGTAGTAAGCACTGCTGTTAAATATAAAAAACTATGCTTTAAACATAAAAGAATATTTCTCTAGGAAGTCTTTTATTTCACAAGCAAAACAACCACTGCAAAGGCAGTTGCTTACCTTTTTTAAGATAGGTATTCTTTCTCTTTGCTCATTACGGTTTTTATTACTTATTTGTATAGATTAAAAAGATGACAAATTCTGCATGCATACATCATCAGTATTGTGTATGTCATGAATGTGATTAGGGCAAGATTCAAACAGACCAGCAACATGCCATTAATTCAGGGATTTTCTTCTATATTTTTACTTGCTACTATCTTGGTATGTGACCTTGGGCAATTTGTTGAACTTGCCTGTGAATCGTTCTTTCATCTGTGAGATCTAGGATAGTCATACTTGGAAAAGTGGCACTTTTTTAGTACTGATATTTTGTGGATTTATTTATCTATAACAAATGAACTAGTAAATAACATCTTTGAATATAGGCATCCATCGTAACAGGAGTTTCTTCTGCTTCATTCTAAGTGGCATATACTTGGCAGTCTGTAGTGCTTAAAATGAGATTTAAAATCTAGGCATTATTTTTTGTCAAATATCATAGCAAACATCTTAAAATCATCAAAGATCCTGTGTGAAAGTCTTTTAAAGAATAAGCCTATTTTTCTAATTGGTCAAGCAGTACATTAATAGTGTGTGCAGAGGTAAAGCTGCAAGCAATTATCATTCAGGAGACCAAAGACAGGGAGAATGAACAGTTTTCCACAGAGTTCACGATAAAGAGCACTGTATCCCTGAAAAGCTTTATGTTTTCTTCATGAAAAAAAGATTGCAGTGCCTAATTATAGGAGTTCAATGAGACTAGGGCCTGGTACCTCCAAGAAAACTATTCAGAAACTATTTTGGTGTGGGTTCCATGTGCAGCAGGTGTTCATCACCGCAGTAAGCTCAGAAAACAACATCTCTTGCCATTCCCATACTACGTGTTTGCACTAAGAATTTTGGTTTTAGTGGCTGCTTTCAAGTCACTTCCAACAAGAGATTGCATGTATATGTTACATATAGCTACCCTGTAACTTTCTTCCCACGTCTTTTTTTTATGCAAAGTTGAACAAAATGCCATTTTTTAGGCTGATGCTTTCAGTGGAGTTAAAAATATTGATATGCATTAGCTGCAATAATCAAATTTTTAAAATCCCTAATGTCTTAGGAGATCCATTAACCTTAATCAATCAAACACATCTGATTATGCTTGCCAACTGCCCTTTTCCAAATAAAGACATATCAAGTTACATTAATAGCATCAGTAATTAAATACTAGTGTGAATGCAAAACAAACCCAAAGATCCAAATAGTGCAAACCTGGGCCACTGATTTAGTTCCAGATCTTGCAGCAGGGTATTCTCTGAAGTGAACCAGCCAAAACCATGAGAGTAAAACTCAGCATGTGAGTGAAAAGGCAAAGTTTGAATTTTAAACCCTCTTTTTCTTTCCATGTGAATATGTTAAGTTCCCAGTGGAAAAAAAAAAAAAAAACCTCAGGATTGAATAAACTAATCAGAAACATACCTTAGAGCCTTAGTCATAAAGAAGTTGTTTTGTTATAAAGACAAAGCAGATTTGTGGGAATGCTGCCACTTTTTATAAACTGTCGAAAGCTGGGGGTTGTTTTATTTTGGTTATGTGCCAGTCATGACTCAGGAACCGTTATGAAAATGAATGTGCTATTTCAAGCATTGCAAGACCTAGTCTAGATTTAGATATTTACCTAAACAAGCAAATTAATCTTAGAAGCTGCAGAACTGAAACCGTTTGGAATGTCACTCAGATGCTGACACTACTGAGAAAATAAAAGCATGGATGGACAGTGTCAACCACTGAAAATGCCAGCGGATGGTAAGTGAAATGTTGTGTTCCTACCCCACAGGGCCATGTCTTCTGCTGGCAAACAACCCTACCTCATAGGGGAAGGGGAAAAAAAGAAAAACAACAATAGCAACAAAAGGTACAAGTACATAAAGAAACAGGTATCTAAACTTCAGAAGATAGAAAGTTCTCTATTTGACTCCAAGTTTAGCCTTTCCATGTAAAGACAGCTGTCAAAACTGTGACTTTTTGCATGTTCTTTGGTAACTGTGGTAATTGGTAACTGCAATCTCATGTTTCCTACCCTCTTACTCAGAACACATTAAGGGAAATGGATTATAACTCCAGTGCTAACACGGAAGCGTTCAGCAGTAACAATTTGTAGCTTCTAGAGCACTTTTCTGTTTCAAAGGGCTTTTACAAACATTGATTAATTAATCTGTTCTGTGTTCATTTCTGGGGAAGCATGCAATCCTTCCACTAAGCAGTTGGACTTCGTTATGGCTTTTAAAGCCTGAACTGTGCTGTGAGGTTGGGTGAGTGAGCACGTGCAGAGGGGCAATACTGGAGTGATAGCTGCTGAAGGCATGCTGTTTGGGCAGCTACAAGGAACATGTTTAACAGTGGCTGTAAATCTTTTCCTTTCTTGAGGTGCCAGGTGATACACAGAGGTAAAAAAAGCCTCATTATCTCTTTCCACAAGTTAGGTTTCCTCCTTGATGTGTTACACGTAAAGGCAGGTTACTGTGCTGACACAGGGATCACAGTCATCAAGTTCCTTCTGCTACCCACGTGCTCACACATTACTTCTGTTTTCTGACTAAGTGTGCGAACACAAAACTTATAGTATTGGTTTCTATATTTAACCTACAATGGATTTAATTTTAGTCACAATCCCTTTGTAATGTGTCTGGTCAGGATCCACCTGTCTGGATGCATTCATTTGCATTCATTCCCTTCACTTTGGATAAGAAAGGCACTCTGGCTTTGTACCTTCTACAGCTTCTGTCTAAGAATACTGGTCCTGCCTTTGTCAGGTGGTAGCCTGAGTGATCTGAATTACATATATCCAAAAGTTACCCTTTTAAGAGTCTGTTTACAACATCAGCTACTGGAAACTAAACGAAATTTTTTGATTTGAAATGCATAGTACACTCAGTATGTGCTTCAAGCTTACATAGTTATAATGGAGCCCTGCCAATGATGCTGTCTGAGCAATTACATGTATTGCGTGTCTGCTTTGATACAATAGTGAATCTGGGACTAGACATTACAAAGCAGATTTTTTCAGGGTTTGGGTGGAAGACACCTTAGCTAGACTAAAGAAGATTTCTTTTTTTCCTATCTCCAGTATGTTGAGGAAAAGCATCTTAAGGAGGAGGAATACATGAACTCATTTCAGTGGGGAAAAAGAGACAGAGGGAGAAAGAACTTTATATAGCTTAGAAATCTCTGCCAAGTTGCTTGCTATAGAAGCTTCTGCAGACACACTTTGTAAGCAAAGATTCCTTGGACTCTAGCAGGGGACTGAACATTTTTGAAAAGATGTACAGCTTTACACTGCAGGACAGGGTTCACATTATTTACTGAGAAATGGCTGGCTGCCTGCCAAACTGAAAAATGCTCCCTTGCCAGCATTTCAGCTGAAGAAAAAACGAGGTAAAATAAATACCTCAATATTACTCTATTACAGTGTTTAGACTCTACCCTTCAGATGGAAAAATGAAATTTATTATAACAGTAAATGACCCTCTAAAGATCTGAAAACTGCCAGGGCTCTCTGTCTCTTCCTTTCTAATGAAGCTTTGCAATTTCACCAAAGTCAGAAAGTTGTGATTGTACCAATAGATCATGCCTGTGCATACATATGTGATGTGTATAGAGGAGTGACACGCTTTAATTGTATTTTTAATGGGAAAGATCAAATAATTCCATAAAATACGCTACAGGTCTCATGATTGATGATTTCATTTTGAACAAGGCAAATTAAAAATGAGACTGAGAGCACAGGGAATCTCTGAAATTACTGTTGCATATACAGATTTATGCATATATCTAATACTTAAATGTGGTATGGGTTGAATGTGCACGTGGCATCTTTTCTGGTTACGAGTTCATGGATCTTTCATATTATTTGTTAATTTCTAAAGTAATACCAATCAACAAAAATGCAATTTCTGCATTCTTAGAAAATGCTTGAGGAATTGAACATGGTTATCACTGGGAATTTTTTCTTATGATGTCTGGAAGTTGTATTTCACATATATAATACTACTGCACTTGTATATTAATCAGTGGATCTGCAATTTGCGGATGAAGAACAGAAGGGTATGTACTCTTTAAGGCCTTAGGTCAGTTCCAAATTTCACTCTTCACCAGCAGCAAGCACTGGTCTAATACTGTATTCAATCACACAGATTAACTTGCATGCTGTATTTAAACATTTTCTTCATGCAACCTGTTTGAGATCTAAGATAGAATAAAATAAACAGCACAGCTATTGGCTAGGCCACACAAGCATAGGTTCCTAGATATTCAGAAAAGCAGGAACTGTTGATCTTCTGACATCTAGGCTTTTTGGTTAGACAGGAAATCTTTCAAGCTTCACTGGTTATCACTGTCTCTACTGTGATAACTGCTTGATACTACAGATACTGTTAGGCAGTATGTTGCTTACATATTCCATGTGGATTTCTATGTATTGAGCCTTAAAATCAAACACTCCCTGACCTTTGGGGCATGAAGTTTGAATCACAGTCACACCTGGATTAGCTGCTAGCCTTTACTACTTGAAAACTTCTAACAAAATTGCCATTTTCCTTTTTTGACTTAACATCTGGACTCAAACCAGACCTGTATGTGTGAGATACATCTCAATATGTATGAAGCCGTATTTGGAATCTCCAGGGTCTCAAGGGTAGAAAACTTGAAGGTATTTGCTTATGCTAGGGAACAGACAATATATGCAGAAGCAGAATTTCTTTTCGATTTTACTCTTCTCATATGTGTGCACTGAATGTACACTTACATACACTGTCTTTATGTTGTAAATTTGTGTATATATAACAGTTTTCCTAGGACAAAGTTTGTCTGTATAAACATGTCTTATTGAAGGATCGGCAAGTGTTGGTCTGAAGTCAAACAGCTTTAGATATAAGGTGGATTGCCAAGTGTAAAACAGGTATTTGGCACAAACAAGACATCACAATAACACATCCTTTTTTGCACATACCCTTTCTTTAGATAGATAGCAAGTGTACAGTCCCATGCTGTGCCCTTCTCACTGCTTGGCATGTTGATATAAAGCATCAGAAATAATAAATGGTTTCAATAGTTTTCTTGTTATATAAGGAAATTCTGATTAAAGAAATTTCTGCTCTCATGACATCACATGCTGCAACCCCTAATTGTATGAATCCTCAGGTTTTGCTTTTTAATTTTGTATCAGCAGAGCAGAGAAATCTGAATGTGTATATGAAGGGGGAAGGGACTGAGCTGTGCAGCTTCTAGGAAGCAGGAGCAGCAAATGATTCACCCACCCAGAGGTTTTCATTATATGGTTCTAATGAAAGAAACTACATTGTGGGATAAATGCCCAGGCCATTGTTTGGTTTTTAACCCAGTCCTCACTCAGATGAAATCCTATTAAAGTAAGTTGGAGTTTCACAGAGTGAAAAAAACTGTTTTGTTTTTTGCAGAAGGATCAAAGTTTTGTTTGGGAAATCCATTGGAGCAGAGGCATTTTTTTATTAAAAGGATTTTACCAGATAGGATTCTTTTTCAATATATGGTGTCATACAGTATACCAAACAGTATTCTTATATCCCCAAAAGTTATATAGCAAGTTGTTTAATATGCCTAGCACAGCAGCTGTAGAGATCATGATCTTTACAGGCAGAATGTAAGCTTGAACATTTATAATTATTTGTAATAATATTTATTTCTCTGCTGTGATAGTATGACTAAAAATAACTGCAGAAAATATAAAATTGTCTTATGCTCTTTGCACCCGAAATCTGTATGGGAACAGAGCTTTGAAATCCACACATTCAAGTTAGGTCCTAAAATACATAAATCATCATGTTCTGGCTACTGAATCACAGAAGACAATGAGCAAATGCACTGCAAAGGGATTTCAAATAGTAACATTATGTAAAGCAGTAAGAATTTAGAAAGAAAATCCAAATTAATTCCTGCCACTGGGTGGGTGGATTTATTTCCGGGTTTGATTTTTCTGAGTTGTGACATTTGTAGTGCTTTCTTGAAATTTTTTTAGCATAAACAATAAATCATAACACTTCCTAAATGAAACATTTTCATTTGTGACAGGTAATTTTGCAGGAAAGTTGCAGGTAGGGAAGCATCATTAAAAATAAAATTCCTAATCCATTTTGCATTTTAATCCTGCTGAGAGCTAGTTATCATTTGAACTTTCATCCCACTGCCTGAGCGCACTGGTTATATGGTTATTTATCCTATTTCTTAGCAGAAGGCATGAGAGAACTGAATGTGAAGCAAAATTGCATATAAATTTTATTACATTCTTTTTAATTTGAATCTGTCGTGTTTCTCACCTTGTGGTTGCAACAGGCAAAACTTGCTGTGAACAAAACAGAATAAGCACATAGAGCTTCTGTTTGATTGTAAAACTCAAAAGTCAGCTCTCTGTTTTTATCAACTGCTCTTGAAGTGAGGCTGCAGTGGGGGTTTCTAAGAACTATGATCAGCTGACCTGGTTGTAAAACCAGAAAATATGGATTATGTCTGGTTGCATATGCATTTTTAGATTACTCTGTTTTATTATTTGAGGAATGAATCTAGAAGTCAGATCTTCTGGTTTTTGTGCAACATGTGGTATGCCCTTTTAATGTTTGGTAATACGGAGTGATGTATTTGAAGCATAATCTAAAAGTTTTGACAGATGACATTACAGATTTTCTGGAAAAGAGCAACACAGACAGCATTACTGACTGTTTGTTGGTTTTAAGTCCGCTTCACTCTAGAGTTCATACGTCTTATCTCCCAGTTACTCCGTTACTTGCAGCTTTATGATTTATGTATTTATCTGAGTGTAGTCCTTTGATAGTAACAAAGGCTCAGTATAACTAACTGCCAAAAATTTCTCAGGGACTTTCCCTCAATTTTGCCATGACATTTAAGACTTGATCAATCCAAGACAAGCTCTATTTGTTTAATTTCCATCTTGTTTATTCTTTATAATAAAGTCAGGTTATTTATATCTCAGATAAGGTTAAAGGAGAAATCCTAGTTGTACTAAAGACAACGGGGATCTTCTGCTGGAGAACTTGTGTATGTTCATCTGTGTTAGAAGAATAAAATTTTATGTAGGATTTTAATTTCTTTCTCTTGCTTCCCCAAGTTTTTGTTTATCCCCAGTACGCAAGAGGATCCTTTTGTTGTTCACAAGTTTATGCTGCTGTATAAACAATGAACATATAAGACAGCATTATAATCTGAGAAATCCATGTGCTTTGTTACCTGTAAAAATCATCAGACTTCTTTAGGTCTTCCCTGGAGACATCACTTTCTGATGCTTTAAAAGAGTTTAGGCAAATTTTCTTCTGGAGGGGGGATAAACTGATTTTCAATGGATTTATTTGGGTGTTGCATGTTCCATTCTACTCATTTATTCTAACCTTCATAGGTTGAATATGAGAGACACTGAAAAAGCATAGAATACAAAACTCAGTACCAAAAGAATGGCATGGAAGGACAGAAGAAAAGCAAAATAGGAATGAGGGGGACAAAAAGTGAGAAAGTCTGTCAAAAGAAATAGAATATTTAAATTTGCTTATTCCATTCCTACCATGTAATGTCATTATCTACATTTATGCAAGGTCACTGCAAGCTGCGAATGAAGAGCTAAGTGATAACATTTCTGCTTACATTGAGTTGGTGAATGAGCTGGAATAAGCTCCGGATAAATTGCTGAATATGGGACTCAGTCTTTTAACAGCCTGTTTTTGGCAAGGGTCTTCTATAGGTACTAACTGCCATAAAATTGACTTTAATAGGAAAAAAAGAATAATTAAGCCATATACTGGACTGTGTGCTGGCTCCTTTGCACTAAAAGAATCTACAAAGCTTTCCTGGGTTGGCAGCTGAGGTTTCTCCTGCAAGAGGGAATCCTTTGCTGAGGTAGAGCTGGCTTACAGCCATCTTGGCTCCCGTCTGTGCCAACTGGTATTAAAAAAGAGATATGGAATATTGTCCTTTAAAATTGAACCTCCCATAGAAATACAGAGACTTGCACTATTTTTTTAAACTAGGTCTGAATCTTCATGGCTCATCTTCTCCCTCTGTGTATGTCCTAAGCATGTGTTTATATGCTGTGCATATAAAAGGACTTCTCCAGCAACGTTGTGATTTTGCAGCATTTAATAGGTTAAATTTCTTTAGAGTATTTATCTTTTCTTTTTGTGAAGAGTCATTTCTCCCTTTTTGTGAGTGATTGACTATTACTGTAAAGAAACTGGGTACATTTCCTTTGGGAAAACTCATGCTGATTCCAGGTAGAAACTTGTATTATTAGTATCTTATGTGAGAAGCTGAAAGCACATTAGAGTTCATGCGTTTGCTGCTATATATGTAAAGGGAGTCATCGTTACAACAGATAATGAGTAAAAGATTGCAACAACTGGTTACATAATAGTATGTAATTTATCCTTTATAGTTGCTTCCTGTTTTGACATAAAGAACTTAATTGTTTGTTATCTTGCAATACATATAGTTTTGTTTTAAAGCTTCTTTGATATTTGAACCCGACAACCATTAAGTGCTTTTATTTTAGCAATGGCAGTCGACCTGAGTATGTGCAAGCAAATTGTTATGTGACTGTTAAGTTACTGCAGGTAACAAGTTTAAGAATTTCAAGTGTTTGTGTATGTTTGCCACTGAGATTCAAAAGACACTTTGGAGGTGGCATTTTCAAGTACCAGCTGTTGTGAAATCTCTCCCCTTTGTAAGTGAAATCCTGTGTCCCTCCAGCAAGGAGATAGTAATGGAGAGAATTCCTAACTTTAGATGATCCCCAAATAAGAGCTCGCTAAACGGGTTTCCTGAACTACACTTATTTACTAGACTAATACATTCCTTAGAAACATTCTAAATAGCCTCCAGGATTCGCTTGCCATCCTGGTGTCATATCAAGAGCCACTTCAGTGCCATGGGGCTGTTCGGTAGTGACTCTGCATCAATGTGTTAGAACGAAACTAAGAATTTTTCTGATGGTACAGCATTGGCACCATAGTAGCGCTAGAGCTCAATTTGGTCACTGCAGGTATGGTAGAGATAAATTTCAGTTCAAATAATTTAACTTGGAATTACCAGCTTTTTCTTTCAGAGTTGAGCCCCTGGCATTACTGTACTCTATCCTAGCTTGTAGGTTAGTGGTTTACCACTAATCTTTCAGTATCCCCAGCTGAGCCATTTAATTACACTTCTTGCTCCCTGAAGGCCAGTCTGGCCAGACTGTTGAGAATGGAGTTGCATATTAGTGTCTTATGTTCTATAAATATCTTATGATGTTATTACATTGTAACATGGATAAACTAATTTGTTCTGTAGGTGTGTCTACATGAAAGGTAGAAAGGTTGTGGCATATTATACCATGAGACGTTTGGACCACATTCTCAGCTCCTGAATGTAGATGTAGCTCCATGTATACAACATACCTTTTCCTGATCTATGTTGTTTGGTTTTTTTTTTTTTCCTATTCCACCTTAAGTTCAGACACCGGTAATGTTATTGCTTATGATTTAGGCTTTGATGTATTCTGGTAACAGAGGCGAAAAATTTCTTCGGTCCTTACCAATCCCTGAGGCATCTTATCCTTAATGACATGTTAAGTGAAACCTAAAATGCCGGGGACCAAATCTGGATGTTGTGAAAGATAAAAATCTTTTAGAGATGTCAGTCTAGAATAATTTTGTAGGACAGCCGTAGGGCAGGAAAAGGGAGTGCTCCTGTATAGAAATACTAATTTAAAAAAGGAATAAATTTGGACTTCTCGTACAGAGTGTTTTAGAACTTTCATAATTATTTCCACGGACAGGAAAAGCATATTCTACCATTAACTTGGACAGCACTTTATGCAGAGAAGTCCTTGTAACCCCTGCTAAAGCTAATATGGCCCATTTCCAGCTACTTAATGGAAGGCTTCTTAGTGTTCACTATAGGTATGTTTGTATTTTATTTTCATTGGTTTTTGTACTGGTCCAAATTTGGAAAATCATTATGTATTAATCGTGGGCATAAATAAACTTCTTCTAATCAACCAGGCAAAACCTCTAGAAACCTGTAGAAAAAAGGGGACCAATGGTAAGTTTTTCTTTCTACTACCTTCTGTCTTTCACATGTAAAGACATGGCCTACTCTTTAGTATCTCCTGCCAGTCTTTTGAATTAAAGATGTCTTTGTAGTTTTAAGGTGATTGTAAATGTCCCAATCCATTAAAACATTTATCATTAACATTACAGCCAAATAGTCCTCTTTATGATTAAAATAGTTTAAAACGTTGTCTAATGGACCCAGAAGGGTAACTTCTCTGTGCATTTCATCTTTGTCAAGTTTCTATATTCTGTGTATTATTCTTCACAATTATGCAGCTAGAAGCCTGTTATATTCCATTTGCAGAGCTGTTTGAGAAGAAATTAAAATGAAAGAGCGAGACTGAATTTTTGGATTAATACTAGCTACAGATCATCTGTGTTGTTTTAAAAAAAAATCCCGATGTGGGTCAAGAGGTTGGGAACGTGGTATGGAATTGTTCATGAGGCTGTAGGATCAAACCAGTTTGACCCAAGCTGATTGCATCTGATGACTGTAACTATTTGGTAATCTTTGGGAAACAAACTATTGTGAAAATGACTATATAATTAAGAGCTGAACCAAGCTCTCTCTGCACTGCTTCTGTTCTGTTTCAAAGGAAAAAAAATGTATGTCAGGGATGTAGCTAGAGCTTACTGAACTGTAATGTTCACAATGGCCAAAATGTTGTTGAGCAGACGACATATATACTAATTGGATTTATTATATATGGAATGTGAACTCATTTCAAAAAAAAAAGTACATGTTTAAGTAGAATCATAAGTTCAATTTTAAAAAATCTGTAATGAAATTATGTATTTGGTATGCTTGATAAAGCAGAGTGCAGGAATATTTATTTGCTAATCAAATATCCATTTTCATTGGGCAAATATCTATTTACATTTGTAATTCCTTTGGTGTAAGTGTTTGTCCCAGACAAGTCCAAGATAGATTTTCAGTTTCTCCAAATATTTAGCTTTATAGCATTTGTTTGCAAATTATCTACCAAGTTCATAATAGGAATGACACAAAGTACAAGTGACATCTTGTGTGTATGGCATGTGTGTATATCTTTGTGTCAAAAACTCTGTGTAAGCTTAAAAAGCAGCTAATGCAGTGCAAGAGCTACAAGAGGAGTGGGTGACATCATTGTGCTGGAAAAGATTTTGAGAAATGAGACTTTATACTTTTGTGTGAAAACATCAAAGGATAGACAAGAAGATGAATGCTGAACAGGTTTCAGGTTTATTTGATTACATTTGTGACTTTTTCAAATTTCGTTAAAAATATGCTGAGTTTTGCTGTTCTGCTAGCAGCTCGAGACCAAATAACCATGCTTTAATTGTAGGCTTTGTGGTTGCCGTTCTACTGACTTAGTGCAGAGGCATTTATCAATCTAAGGTTTGAAATTAACTTCAAAATGCAAAAGAGACAGTTTAACCCAGGGAAAAGGAGCCTGTAAGCGTATTTTCTGACATAAAAGGAATGTTAGGATCTGAATCATATTGTGAAGATGGTTAAATGTCTAGAAAGAAATTGCCAGGTATGATGTTATGCAGCTTGAAACTCTTCTGGAATTCATTTGAAAGGATTCATTTTCTGTAGTATTATTTTTTTGAGAGATTTTTTATGTCAGCTAATTTACTTCAGTTTATAACATTAAATTACAATTTAACACTTTACTAACAGGAGCAGAAATATTATGACTAAAATTACAGTTTATAAGTTTAAAGTTTAAGCAGTATTGTAAAGAAACACAAATTATTATTCTTGATCTGCTGTTTACTCTTCATTCCTTTCCCTAGCCTTTAAATCAAATCCCTCAGACCTAACCTCTTTATCTCCCATCCCCCCAAAGCATGACAATATGTTCCAGCAATCATCCCAGATGTGTACAGTACTCAGAAATTAAACTGTAGCATTTTGGATTGTTGCCATAAGATAATGTCAGACTTTAGGATGAAGATTCTTTATAATTTTGAAAACAAAACAAATCTGAGAACTTCATGATTAGATCTTCCAATTTGGTCCTAACACCTGAGTAAGTTACCATATATTCAAATTATATTGTTAATTCTCTACTCGATTGTTATCTTCTTGGGTCAATAATCTTGTCTTGCTATATGCCTGTATAATAATCAGCATAATACTAACTACATATCATTCTGCTCAGATAATGTGGTACATTTGATTTTTTTTATCGGTGTACTTTTTTCTATGTGAAAAGTGGAAATACGAATCCTAACCTGTATTTACCAGCAAAAAAAAAACCCCAAACACTCAACAGTAGTATCTTGTTTATAACTTTACATGGCCCAGACCATAGAAGTCAAGATTGCAACGGTATAGTTTTAGGCAAGAAGAAACTGGATATTACCTGAAGACAACAAAAGACCTGACATGCCAAGCTGTAGCTTTGCTAAAAATCTGAGTAATACTGCTTCTTGCTCTTTAATGAATGGGCGTCTCTCTACCTCCCACCCACCCCGAGTGTCATTTTGCTGATGTTTCTCTTGCCTTTCAAAAAATTTATGAATGACTGCAAGGTTCTACCTTTGTAGAATACATTCCAAATAGGATACTTATGCTATACCAGTTACAGCTTCTCCCTTACTATTTTAATATTTTATTTCAATGGAAATGAAACTTCCACCTATTCACCCATACTCAGAGTTTTCTTGCTCATGTATTGCCACAAAGTCTATGCTTCCTACTGACAGGTGTCCCCCACAAAACCGTGTGCCATCTAAGTCAGTTTTTGTTGATTGATGTCATTCACCTCTTTGAAATGATCCTTGTGAGTGTTGAAATTTGTCTTATTGTATTGTGCGCTGTTCAATCACATTTAAAACTGTAGAAAAAAAAAAAAAGGAATGAAAATATATGTCTCCCTCTGCAGCTGAGGTTTTAATGTCTTTAACATTTGAATTTATCATAAAGTTTATAGACAGTGCTGTGTATATATGTAGTATATTGGACAAATTCATTCCCTAAATCAATGGGAAAAGTGAAAAACTTGGGGTAATACTATCAAACTATACTTCATACCACAGTTTAACTTGTTGTGATGTATGATCAGAAGAGTAAGCTTTGAAGAACTGCTTGGCTTTTGCAGTTGTTAACTAATAAATATTAGCCAATGCAGTTAAAGATTTTGGCCTACTCAGAATCAAATGCTGGTATTTCTGCCCCTTTCTTTTTCGGTGGCTGAGATGCAGCTGTCTCATCTGAGTTCCTTATCTTTGCTTTCTGCTAAAAGGTTGGAAAAGCAGTTCTATCACTCATACATTACCTGCTGTTATAAGTTCTCATAATTTAAGAAATAGCAATAACTCTTTCCTTACTAGCTTAAGGTATTTTCAGTGTATCAGTGCCATACCACGTTATGTTAAGTGATAAGAAAATGTGGGGCATCTTGAAAGTCTTGCACAAGTTTATTATTTTAATTTTGTGGGTAGAGCTTCAGCTGGTACAGTCAGCAGGGCTGTCAAAAAGGTTGTGTTGCTTTTTGTTTTTTTCTTAAAGATTTTTACTTTTAGTTTATAGTCTTGATGTCTTTCAAAATATATTCTGAAGAAGGAGGTTCTTTTATGGCCTCCTCCTTAAGCTGTTGCACACTAGATTTACTCTATAGGCTTATACAGCACAGCTCAAACTCTGAAGAAATTTTTGTTAATGCTAAAATACAATTAATTTTACATACATCATTGGCTTCATCATTGCAATAGAGTGGTGCCACGTATGTAATTTATAATGTTCTGCTTACACAGTGACTGAATTTTTCACTTGATATGTCTGGGAATAGTTAACATATTAGAGACTGCTGTCATATTTGGCTAATATTGGACAAATCAGACATTTTTCCAGCTTTTCAGCAGAGGCAAATAATCTGTATGCAGTGCAATGTTGCTAGCTTTAGCACCTGACTTCATTCAAGCATTTCTGCAGAGTCGTGCATGGTATTACAGTGACATTCAGGAAGGCATTTCGTTGTGAAACTGAAAACAGTTTTCCTCACAGGATTCAGGTAATGTTCTCAGTCATGATTTAAGGAATGTGAGGGAATTGATGTACAGTGTTGTGAAAATTCTGACACTTGCTATTTTTTGTCCTTTATATTGTGTAGTATAATGAGGTCACAACTTTCAGCATAATATTAATAAATGTAAGATTTTACCAAAATAGAGGTAGTATGTGCAACTATAACACAATATGTAATAATGACCATACATTTTTTTAGTTGATTTCCAAGTTAGAAAAGTGGGTGATTAGTGCAACATTGCTATACATGTCAGTATAGCCTGAAACTTACACTGCTAATAGTGGGTTTTTATTAAATCCAGAGGGCAGAATAAGAATTTTATAAACAAATAGAAGTTTCAGCCCAGAGTGCTTTTTCTATATCCACCCATGTTTAGTTTTGTTTGAAAGAGCTGCTGCTAAATCCCTTAACTGATGACTCTATTTCAGGGTCCATTGAGTTACTTCATTGAAAGGAAACTGCAAGGATGAACCTCATAACCTCTACTACAAATGAAAGCAGTATTTTTGAAATAGCAGAATTTTTGTGTGTGAGTGTGGAGAAAAACATTTGATTCTAGCATTGAGTGCATGTTAAATAAGCCTTCAAGCCATCACAAAGAAATTCTGAAATATTCCGGAATGATTAGTTTGTTCATTTATACACACACACATATACATATATTATATGTATATTATGCATTTATTTTGTAATTACATTAATTTTGTATTATATACTTATTTGAACTCTTTGAATTGGACATTGCATATTTGAGAAGATTTGTTCCCTTCTCTGTTGGGAAAAGCTGAAGCATTCTGTAGGCTGTGAACACATATTTTAAGTCATACATTGGGCACTATATAATTGTGTCATTTTTTCTTTGTCTTGAGAATTCATTTGTGAATGAAAAAACTCTGAGGATTACTTTTTTCATTACATCTTTTGGGACATTGAAAAGAAGATATAACTGGAGACTGACAATTCAAACATCATTAGGTCCAGATTCTGGCCAGTCCGGAGTGTCAAGTGGAAGCAGGAACAACCAGTAGTTAGTAAATTTATAGCACTCTGATCTGCCTTTGAGCTAGACAGTTTTTCAGAAATTCCCAGTGTTCAGTGAGATTAACATCAGATCTTCTCGCCTCAACATCTCCCTTGCTCAGAAACCATAGGGAGCCTTTATACTGTTGCACTAATGGAATTCAGGCATTCTCCTCCTTTCCCTTGCACCTCAAATCTGTGTCACCAGCAATGGCCATAGGCAGAACCCATGGTGAATGCTGATCCTATGCATGACCTTTTGAGTTCATTCTGTTTCTTCTGCTTCATCATTCTTTCTGCTTCTTTCAGGGCTCACTCACTATGGTTTAGAGCATGAGCCCTCTGTTCTTTGCTGCTTTCTCCATGCCTTTCTAGTCATACGCTTACCCTCTACCCTGACAATTGACCTTCTGCTCTGATACACATCATTCCAAAATTAAGCCTTTCTGCTATTTTTCCCGCAGCTGTAACCTGATTGGCAATATCATGCCATCAAAGAGGCAATATAGTGCCAAGAGTTTTGCAGTATTCTCTCAATCCCAACTACCCTTTACACTATGAAGTAAATGATTGAGCAGCATCTATTTGCTGCATCAGTCTGTGTGTGATTACCAAGGAGAGTTAATGCGCTATTTTATTTTCTCTGTAGGATGCTAGTGATACCTGTTTCGCATAAGTATCCTCTAGGGAACATTGCTGTTTAAACCACAGCCTCAGGTTTGTGGTTGGAAAAGTGACAAGAGTATGTATAGGAGATCTGGTTTTGATTCCCAGAGGATATGGTTGTCATCATTAAGGCTGCTGATTATGTGCCTTTTTCTTTCAGATTTTTATTCATAACCATAGCATTCACTCTCCATTTGTCTGACATTTTTAGTGTTTGAGAGGAACACAGAAACCATAGAAAGTCTTGCAATTATTGTGTGTCAGAAGTCAGTTTCAGATATGCAGTCTGGATTTTAAAATACATTGTACCACTGACCAATTATTTGCTAAATATCATGAGCTAGATCCTTGATAAAAGTCTGAGGAAATCTATCTGTTGGCACTAAAGACTTGCTTCAGCTGTGGCTCTAGCTGTGATATCTAGAAAGACATCTTATTTATTTGGGATGGTGCTTTGATCTGTGTTTTAGAGGGTAAGAAATGGTGATTGGTACTCTAGCTTAGGTAGGTTTGCATTTGTAACCAAAATACTGTGTTCTACTGCATGTGGATCCTTTTGTCCAGCTATTCTAATATGATTGAAGTAGAATTTCTTGAGAGTAGAAAGGCTGCTAGATTCATATTTGCCTGAAAGGGTTTTTTTGGATTGTTTTGCTTAGTTAATTTTTCTATCTATAATTATAAGTTTTAGTAAATTACAGGTAGAACAGCTTATGCAATAGTGTTAGCATTAGTTGGAATTGTTTAAAAATATACTGTCAGGCTCTCAAAATTCATGAATGCTGATTGTCTAAGAATTTCATTCCCAATGCAGTTTAAGTTACCATATTTTTATTTGCTTATTTGCAAAGTCCAGTGAAATGAACTGCAGATGCATAGTCTCTTCCTGCCAATAATGCTGCTTGTAAATGAAGATTGTTACATTACCAGTGAGCTATGCAGCTGTACAGTCACACAATTTACCACAAAAGTGCATGGTCCAGAGGGTTAGGAGTGAAAAATTTCTTCTCAATCTTAATTCTGGTTATGCTAGTGATTTGCTGTGCAATCTTGGAAAAGTCATTTCACCTTTAAATGCTTTGCTTTTCCACACTAAATTTGAATTCATTATCACTAAGGCATGTAGTGAACACTCCTTATCATTTCTGTACTACAGTCTGGAGGAAAGTGTTGTGTGGGTCTTTTGTTACTGTGATACCCGAAGTGGGCAAATATCCTCTGTAAAGAAATGCTTGTAACCAGTGATTAAACATGTGCAAATCCTACTTGTCATTATCTTTGAGAAGAAAAAAAAATTGGATTTCATCTCGCTTTCAGATGAAAGCTGAGGACATGACCATAACCTCTAGCTAGCGTGTCACAAAGGGATCCATACAGCAAACATTTTGTGTAAAACTTCTGTAGGTAGGAAATCACTTCTAAAATGAGTTATATTTCAGAAATTATTTTTCTAGGGAATAAAGTCACTATTTAAAAAATAATAGCTTTACACGTGATAAAGTATTTAGTGGTCTTCAACATGGCATTAAATATTGCTGTAGCGTCAGGCAGCCCTTCCTAGCCGTTCTTTTGTGGGCCCTGGGAAGAATTCACTTAGTATGAAAACCACCTCAGTGGAGAATGCTGTTGCAGGGCACTACTCATTGCCAAAGTCCTATAATCAGGCTGTGTTTATCATAAAGCCATGGGAAGCAAGTGTGTATGTGTTTACTGAAGGATCTGAATGCTTCCTTTATGCTTTCCTAAAGAATGCTTTGCTACATTTTAGTTCTTCCTTGTGTGTGGTCTGTGGAAGGTTTTCTGAGCACTGATAGCAGGTCCTGTCCTGCTGTATCTGGAGTGACTATTATATCCTCCACCTAAACTTTTTGCTGTCTCCTGCTTTTCTAGAATTTTTTTGTGAGTTGCATTGTTAAGTGGGGCCTTTGGATGCTGGATGTGCTGCGCAGGAGAAGTTTGGAAGAGCTGTAAAACTGACTTCAGTTGGGGCCAAAAACTATATAATTTTTTATGATTTTTCACTTGCCTCTGATTGTACAGAAGCTTAATTCCATTCAGCTCCACTGCTTTTTTGTCAAAATGGATTGTGGTAATTGTCAAATCATATACAGGCATTTGAGGGCCAAAGCACTATCTTGTTCATGTCTCATCTATGTGTATTGCATATAGTATGTTCGCATCTTGCAGAGCTCACTTTCATTGATATATAAAACGGCAATGTTCTTACCACTTCCTGTGCTACAGCACTCCTTATGCTCATGTGTTGTGCCTATGCCGTACAAGGGATATCCAAAGGGCATTTTGAACAGACAAAATTGCATTGCTT
Organism: Numenius arquata; assembly: GCF_964106895.1. NCBI lineage: Eukaryota > Metazoa > Chordata > Aves > Charadriiformes > Scolopacidae > Numenius > Numenius arquata. Next base: position 9,926,456 of record NC_133587.1, on the reverse strand, counting down.
AGAAAATATTCTCACTAGCAAATTTCACTTAAGTGAAGCCTGTTGACATGATCTGATTTAGACCTCGATAAATATCTTATGGTGTTGTTTCCAGACTTGCATTTCATCACTGAGCACACACTACTTGGTAGGAGCCTCTCTTTTAACATCCTGAGGTGAAACACTTAATTGTGCTTTTGCTAGTTTGAGGATGGATTATTGAACTTCTTTCCATTTAATGGGCTCCCAGACAGGAGCTGTGCAGAGATCACAGTGAAGTCAAAATGACATTGCCAAAGGGTTTTATAGAAATCTACTCAAAGTGGACCCAGCTCTGGCATGTCAAAACAGGCTAAAAAAACCAAACAAAACCAGATCTGATCTATGTCTACAGAACCTCCTTGCTATTCCGGGTCTGTCGTACCACACAATAGCTCTTGTGCTTTTTGACTCCTTATTTGCAGCTCACCTAGCACTTTCAATGTTTTCTTCCTGACTCATGCTTTTTCTGATGCCTAATAAGATGCTTGTACTGATGTCTTGATTTATGACTGTTACAATATAGCAGACCTGTCATAGCCCTTCTAATTTGTAAAGATGCTTTTTGGGATACAATAATTATTGCATCTGGAGATTTAATCTTTAGAAGGAGAACTGGCATTCTGCTCAGTTTAGCTAATTCTTAGCAAAATGAAACTTTCAGTTGTTTATAAAGAATGAGATCTTCAGTGTTCTTTGGTCTATATGTAGAAAATAAGATAGCTGATCAAATTAACATGGCTATCCTACAGAAACTGTACATATGTCTTTTTATATATGATCATTCACATTAGTTCCCAAAAGACTTCAGGCATAAATTTTAGAATCAAACATATTATAGCCTTTACACCTCTTGTTTTATGGAGTAAAAGATAAATTTAGAAATGCTTTTGAAAGTGTAAAGTTAACAAGACTGGACCAGACCATTTACAGGTAAAAATGTAGAATATTTAGCGAAAAGTACTGCAAGAAGTTATTTTTATAAATTGTGTGGGTTTTCCCCTCTGTGAGATTCAATTGCTTGACTTGCTGTAGGGGACAAAGTTTGGAGAAAAACTTGATTTAAGGTTGACTGATCATTGTGCAATATACACCTATGAATATAAGATACTGCCTGAGCTTTTTACAGATTATTTTAATTGGTACTTTTGCCCTTTGGCTTGAATGATGTTTCACCAACTTTAATGACCTGAATTAATCGCATATGCTACCCTTTATCAGCTTCTTGTGCTATGGCATATTTGGATGAGATACTGGTTTTCAATAGTACTGTTAATAACAAAAACCTGTTATTAATTGCAAGCATTACTGTTTCTTGCCAAACTTGAAGAGTCCCATGAATAACATTTTTTAAAAAATTGATATCTAGCCCACATGTTGAAGGTTTATAGGTCTTTTAAGGAAACAGATTTAAAATTTGTATGACCTCACATCTAGTTCTTTTTTATTAGCAGGATTAAAAGGATACTGTAGAAGTGAAAAGTTAATGTTGCCTGTGACACTGCAGAAGCAATAGTGTTATGTGCTAGGGTTGGAACTACAGAATCTAGGACCATTATAAGTATCTCTTAATTCAGCTGTACCAGTAGAGGGAGCTTATGCTTTTGAATACCTAAAGAAGTATGCCTAGCTAGACTTTCTACACTAAGTTTGCTGTTTGTCCTTTGCTTACTTCTCCTCTCTACTAAAGCATGTTAGGAGAATAATATAGATAAAGGCAGAACTACCTGATGCTGTTAGTTGCCTTTGCAGTGACTTCAGTAACTATCGTTACAAGTCTCCTGACTAAGAATGGCTACCATCTGAACAACATTTTCAAGACTGCATCATCCACATTATAAATGTAATTTATAACCAGTACATTCCTTGGTAAAATAGACAGCCATAGGTTGTGGTCTTTCCACACCTCTTTATGATTGTTTAGAATATCTACAAATAATAAATGAAAGAATATGCACTTGTATACCAGAGAAAAATTAAAAGCATGCACATAAAAGTCCAGGAAATTATGAAGACAATACTATTAATGCTAGAACTATAGTAACTCTATTTGACAGTCAACAGAAAAACCTTACTTTTAAGTAAATCAGTCTGAAATGTTCAGAAGTGGTCAGTTTGCTTTATTTCATCCAAACTGAACTGATACTTTATGAAACCAAGGGTAGGTCAGCGCTGAACAAATTTGAAAGTTTTCCTTTCAAAGTATAGCTTTTTAAAAGAATTGCCTTTGTAACTTTCCACTCATTAATAGCTAATTCATTCTTTGACCTTATTTGAAGGAGCTGGATTTTTTGTTCTGTGCAGTTTTTACCAATTCCATGACAGATGAACCTCAGCCTACGCGTTGTTTCTTGTTTAAGCAGAATTCCCAGCAAACTGCATTTTAAAACAAGCCCTTTTCTGTTGTCAAAACCTGAGTGCTGGAAGGAAACCACAATCCACAGTTGTCTTGATTTTTTCCCCACTGCTTTCCAGGTTCACACAGTGCTTTCCCCTGTCTCTCTGAGGCATGATGTTGTTCAACTCTTTCTTTAGCATACCAACTGCAAAAATAATGCAAAAATATGTAATTCTTGCAGTTTTACTGTAAACTGATTTGGACTTACAGTTTTCAGCTAGGGCAGCTGCACTTTCACTAGAAAGTGTGAGTTTGGGATGTGTGAATGTATGCAATGCTTGTATTTATGTAAGTGTATAAAGATGAATTTGGTATTGATGGAATTTACAAAATGATTGTAAACATTTGGAGTGAGAACATTTGCAGAAGAAGTAACTGTGATTCCCAATGGCCGTGCTTTTAGTAAATTTGCACCTATTTTCTTGAAACGCTGTTACAGAGATCTGTATGCCTCGGGCTGATGGGGGTTGAGCAGTGGATTACAGCAAAGTATAATTTGGTGGCTGTAGATGTCTTTGTAAGCGGGATGTTTCAGTGTTCTTGCCATGTACTGTGAACTTAGCTACCATCTATATTCTAACTTTTATATTATATTTACATATAAGGACAATGAATAAATTAAACTCAATAAAATCCTCTGGATGACTGCTGGCAGCTTAGTACATAACAGAGAACTATTCCAGTTTTCTGTCTGATGATGAACTGTATACAGTATACAGTGTTAGGCAAAAGATCTGGTCTTCAAAAACACTGTAGAATAATTACATTAGCTCATTCATGGCATGCTTACAGGGACTGCATCAGAGGAGGATCTCTTAAAGAACCTAGTGAGCACAGGATTTACCCAACATGTCATGTAGTGTCACCAAAATGATGTGAAGAGAATTGTCTCCAGTAAAGATCTTAAAATATTCCATTTATTCCTCTGTGACAGCTGTAAGATGGAAAAGAAGACTAAGTAGATATTATCAAAGGCTTGGTATTCTAGATGGAAAAATCTTAATGAGGCTAGCAAGATAACCAGATTGGGATGCTGTGAAAGAACCACTTCATAATTCATTAAATGTCAGTGACCCTACTGAAGGCTTTTCTTTTTTTCTTAATGCAAAGATAGTTATTGAAATGGTTCTAAAATTTTAATGTATGATTATAAAATTCTACTGCTTTTTTTTGTTACCAAATAAAAGGAAGAAATGTTGGGAGGAAGCAGAATTTTCTCCTGAAAGGAAGCACACAAGCATGCAGATTTACTTATATTTCAGGCATTTTATTCTTCCAGACAAGTGTCAGGTAGGGGGAAGATGATGATAAGATCAATCTCCATGAAATCAAAATTTTATTTTATCTCAGTTATTTTTTATCAAAGGACAATAAAATGAACAACTACTGCTTTAGAAAGCTTTCTCTTTCTTTTTGCTTTTCAGTTTATTTAATAAAAGTTACCAACTCTGACTAAGGTGCAGCAAAGCTATGTCTACTAGAGCTTGGTTTACTGTGTTGGAAACACTGCATCTCCATAAATCCAGTGGTCAGTGTCTTTCCAACTGTCCCTGTTACCAGCTTCTGTGACTATCTTGACCTATTAACTTGAAGGCAACATCTAAATAAAATGGCAGGTCTCTAACTGTATGCAGACATAGAAAGACATCTTCACCTGAAAGATTTTTTTACAAACTCTGCACTGTGGGACCAGTCACCTCCAATTCAGACACAGTCAGCTGAGTTACATCACTTGAATGTCTCAATTTAGCCAGTTCCAGTGACCTAGTGTTTTACTGCTATATCGTGGGTATTTCTTTTTTATTGAAACTCTGTACTTCATCTGAAGAGTTTGCATTCTTCTTATGCTTTGCAACTTATTTAATATTTTCCTTTCCACGTAAAGTGGCAAATTGCTTGCCTTTTTCTTTTAAAAAGCAGTCATAATGACTACATTCTTTTCTTTTCAGTATGAAAAAATCTCACCTGCTGATAAATGTCAAGCAGCTGAGGGGAGAGATTTTATAATCCTTGGAGGTCACTTTCATCTAAGCTTGTTGGCAGAGTGAATTTCAATGGAGCTTTAGAATTTTGCCTAATCTCCAAATTCCTCCTCATTATGATGCATCATTTTTCATTTCATTTTCATTACCACTTTCAGATTTGTAGCCAACTGTGTTTCTCAGCTGACATTTTTATGCATTTATTTACAATGATGTCATATTTTAAGTTGCTGACTAGTCAGATTGCAGTATCAGAATACAGTAATTAGTTTGCAATATAACATCCTTTTTATTTCAAAAGTTTGAGATTTTGCTGTAAAGGATATTCTTTTCTCTTTTCAAACAGCTTTTTCATTTTCTAAATGTGTGTGAGGAGTTTAGTATGAAACACTCAAGTAAAGTGAAAGTGCTGGTATTGCTAACTTCAGATGTTGAAAATTCATGAGTGTACCCACTTACTCTCTTCCTGAAGCCAGAAGATTTAAAAAACAAGCAAAGCTAGAATTTTTCATTTGCACTTTAGGAATTAAATATTTGGAATCTCCCTCATTATGCTTTTTCCTTCAACTCTATAGGAAGGAAAATTTTTAAAAGATGGAGACTCTCAGTAATTGCTTGATTCTAAGAATTTAGAGTCTCAGAAGCATGGTATTAATTTGGTATGGTGTAATAAACTGGCAACACTGTGGAAGAGCATGGAACAGTTGGGTGGAGGGGTCTGGCCTGTGTAAGTAATGTCATTTAAAGGCATGAGGAGAAGGAAAAGAGAGCTGCTTATACAACTTTTTCTTCCAGGCTTTCAATGCACTAGCCATTAGCTAAGCAATATCATGCAGGCTTTTATTCAGCAGTAGGCCTTGAGGACAGGCTTATAATCCGAGAACAATAACTGATAGGCCCTGCCTTTCCCAGAGTCTCTAGTAGATGTTTTGTTAATAAGAGCTACAAAAATCAAACTCCATGGGAGTTATTTCCAGTAGCTGGCACTAGAAGCAGGATTTGAATCCTGTGGAGTTTTCTAGATGCTATACAATTCAAAGATTTATATTTTAGCAACTGACCTTCCTCCCTCTGCTCCCCTTCTTCCCCCCCGCCCCAATTTGCCAAATAACCTTTTTAGCAATAGAAGCTCAGTTGCATTCAACATTGAAAACAAGCCTTATCTCTTCCTTTTGCATTCAGCCCCTGGATAGTTTTTGGTTTTACATTTAGACAAATGGAGACTGTTGATTATGTGCTTCATAACAGAAAGGGAATCATGTAGTATTAGTGCGTTGCAATAACATTTTCAAGATCTAGTTGGTCTTATTTAAGATTTCTATTCTCAAAGTCCTTTTCTGTTTCATAACACAGGATAAGAAAACAATTAGTTAAAAAGATATGCAGTGACATATTGATCTTTAAAGGAAATGAAGCTGTATACCTGAACAGTAAGTACTAATTCATTATTGCTATCAATAGATGGCTCTGGCCACAATTTGCCACTGTTTCTTTTTTCTGAAGGTACATTTTTCCTATTTGTTTTTCCTACTGAAACCTGTAAAGGTTTCCTGAAGGTTATCTCTCTATCTACTCCTTAGGCATGAAGCTGTGTCCCTGTCTTAATCATATGCCCAACCCTTTGCAGTCAGTATTTTACTTGTTATTTACTGGTTCTTCATAGGCCTTTCAACATTTTACACTGAAAAAATACCAACTATTACTGTGGATGCTCTAATTCTAAATTACAAATATTTAGAATAACATTATTTTATGAGAGGATATTTAAAATATGAGCACAGCATTTGAAAATGTTTACTGGTGGGGTTTGTTTTAGTCCAGGCTTCAGTGTCAAGAAATACAGGATTATACTGTTTTCCACTGGAAAACCGAGCAACGTGTTGTTAAAGATGGACTAAAGAAATGCTACGCTTTTTCAAAATGGGAGTCTGGTATGGGGAAGGTTGTTAATTTTCATTCTACAACATGTAAAAGCTTCAGACAGTTTGAGAGACCTATCCTGAATTGGTAATATGTTTTTAATATGTGCTTTAGAGACAGACATGGATATTAGGAGTACCTTTTCCGAGAATGTGAACAGTTTAAACCTCTAAACTTGTAGAAAAGATGGATGTTAAAAATGTGCATAGTGATAGTTTATCTCTGTCTGTCTCCACCCTTTTTTGGGTATGACTGTCTTCAGGGGCTGGAAAGGACAGACCATACAAACTATTTTTGATTTCTGAGCAATCCAGCAACTGATGGCAACATTACCTTGTCATTCAGGTTGACTCCTCAGACAGCACCTGTAGCAGAAATATAATAAAAGTATGGCCTCTAAAAATTTGTGGTATTTAATTGTGTTTATGCAGCTACCGTATTGTCACCTGGATATATTTGAATGACAAGCTTCTTATACCACTATAGTGTGTTGTGTCCCGTCTTTTCTAATTATTTAGCCATGGGTAACACTTTACTGAATTATTAATGTTACTTATTGCTTCACATAACGTTCAGTCTCCAAATCCAACCACATGAGTAGTAGTTGCTGCTTGGTTGATTTTGATGACAAAAATAACAAATTGAAACCATAATATTTGTTTACTCAAAGTACATTAGGTTGCTTGTTATCAAATAAGAACTGTATTCCCAACTTAAATTACCTTGAAAATAAAATCAATAGCTTATTTAAACACAAACCAAACAAGAAAAAACTTAATTGCCCCCAGGAAAACAAGTAACAAGTTTCACTTAGAAAGAAACAATACTGATAAATTAGCAGAAGGGATTGCAGGGCAAAACTGGGATATACTGGTCACCAACAGGCATGAGAACAATAAATAAATAAATAAATAATGCCATTACTTTATTTCTATCCCAGTACAAATAGCTCAGCAAACATATTTCAAATTTAAGGTTTTAAGCTATGTTATGACAGAAATAAGAATGAACACACTCATGACTCAGCTGTGCATTCAAAGTAGATTTTAAGTGTTTCTGTTTGAGAGGCGAATTTAGGAAATACGATCTCCAGCTGGTAGAATGATAGCTCATGTATACTTATGCTTAAATGGTAAAACCAGTCTGATATAATTCAGATCCCCTGTTACCTGTAATCAATGTGTTTCAGAATTCTGAAATAGCCAGTCCTAGTTCTCTCATCCCTTGCCCCTTTTGCACCTGCCTTGTTTCTTGCTTAAGTGAACATTTACTTTGAGATAAAAAGCAATGTCCAATCCTTAATACTTTTGGGGAAGGTGTCACTAGTACTTTAAAGCAAAATGATGTTCAGCATACTTCAACTCTTTTTTGAAAAATCAGGGCAGATACTAATTTTATAATGAATAATTCAAGCAGATGGCAGAAGACCTGACTCCTTGGTGAAATCTTACAGTCTGGTACAGCTTCTTTTGAAGTTAGTGACAAAGTTTGCATTAATACTGTTTCCATTGCCAGCTGGTCAGTGTGTCAGTTGCCGGTGATCAGGCTAATTAAACAGTTACCCAAGTTATTGGAAAAAACCTCCTAAGATAAAAGCAAGAATCTTACTTGCTCAATCAGCCCTGAGCGGTGTACAAAAGTATTTCTTATCCTGATAGGTATTGCTTTCCTGAGCACTTACTTTACATAGCTTTCACATAGTGTCAGGTGTAATGGTTCTGGGAATGACATCCAAAATTACCTGACAATTGAAGTGAAAAAGCACGATGGGAATGCCATTTCTTGTGTTTTCCAAAGTGCAAAGGTTGTAAGCTGATTCATTTCTTTGTCAGACACCTCACAAAGCATTGACCATGTTATCTCTATAGGAAGTAACTTTAAGTTTTCAAGTAATTTTATTTTTAGCTTTTCAGATCATGCCAGTCCATTCTGTGAGGCACTGAGTACTCCTGACAGATGCCGAGCGGGTTCATTTCAGTGATTTGGGGATTTGGGCCTTTTGTTCTATTTCAGAAGTCATCTTGTCTCATGTCATTAGCTACAGGGGCTTACCCAAGATCAGATCCCGTATATTGTCCTCTCAATATTGATTCACTTTAACTATAGGTCCAGAATAGCTAGCCTTAGTGTTCCTATACATATGCCCATGTGTCAAGTGCTTCTTTTAGTTCAACAGGCAGAGTTCTGGTGCTGGTTTGTGTCACTGGCAATATAAATATTAAGACTGCTGAATGTGTGAAGCAGAGAACAACTGACAACAAAGGCAGTTTAACAGTAAAACAGTCAAACACATTTTAAGAATTTTAGCAAATCACAGTGAAAGGAACGACATGGGGGGAAATAAGTACAGTACCATGACCGCTGTTTACAGGGATAATGTGCAGAATAAGCTTTTTCTTTAGAAAAAAAAATAGTCCAAAGTTTTTTTTTTCCCAAAGCCATTTTCTGCTGTTTGAGAGAAATAATTCTGGTATAAACATGTTCTATATGTTATCTGGTAAATATAAGGAGGAAAAAAATTTATTGACTCATCTATAATCTTCATGCATTCAGATTTTAGGGTGTTTGCAAAGGAAAAAAGAGTAGAACACACTGTTTATGTTCTATTCTGGCTGTCATCACCCTATACCCTCTTTTCATACCTGTTTCAGTTAAGCACTGAAACTCTAGTGAAATTATTTGAATTGATACACATGTTTTCTGATTTTTGCTGAGTGGGCTCTAACGAAGTTCCTCAGATACCTCCCCATAGTGTTCTTGCTTTGTGAAGCAAGTAGCTTTAAGCAATCAGCTAGAAATTATCCACTACTAAAATCACTTCGAAATAAAAAAAAAAAAAAGAAACCTATAGTGCTGCAAATCACCTGGGACTTGTATGTGGGTAAAACTTACCTCTGCTTACAGGGCTAGTGTCATTCAAGTCTTCTAGAGTGAGTTTCACCTGATATGGCTGAAATAATATTTTATGTCGTACTACTAACTGTGCTACACAGACAGCTTAATGTTAATAAATATAAATTTCTGGGAGCAGGGACTGTAGTTCTCATCCTGTTCTTGGATAGATCATGGCAAAGCTTTAAAAGAAAAAAGTCAATGCAGAGTTTTGCTTAAAGCTCCAATGTTAATTTGGAAGGAAAAAGGTTATTCTTAGATTTAAATTTACAAATGCACATATTTACTAAGGTTTGGAACTCCTCTGCAACAGAACAGCTAATAACATTATAATGAAAATTATTATAAAGAAAGCATTTTGCATCTTATTTATCCCTCCAGAATATGTTTTTAAAAGTCAAAACATGTCTGGGAAAACATGGAAGTTCTTATTTCTCAGAGTATTTGGCATGGAAATTCTGGATCAATGTGGAAATAAAAAAATATTCTGGAGGTACTAACAATACTTTATAGATTAAAGTTTTCACTACTTGCTCAGTTTTAGGTGCATTTTTTCTTTTTTTTTTTTTTTCTGTGGGATCTTCAGAAACTGGTTGAAGCTTTTTTTAAGGTGTTGAACGATTATTCACCTGGTCAAATATTGCACTTTTATAGTCTTGTTTTTAACGCACTTCTTACAGTAGTGTACTGGTTTTGCTCTGTGACTTTATATTTTTATGACAGCTATTTGAGAAAGTAAACACATTCCAAGAAGGAGTTTCTTCTTTTCTGGACATGCTTGAAATGTATTTTGATTTGCTTTCATCTTTGTGTCCCAGCTAAATTGATATTGGTTTTGCTATGAAGGATAAATGTTAAAGGGCTCACTGTTAAGCTTGTATGGAGAAAACTTGCTATCACTTACCTGCAGGCTGAAGAAAATATGTCATTTAGATCTTGACCTTCTGTGGATTCCTGCTTTTTAAAGACTTCAGTGATGCACACAGCATTTTTGGTACAGATAGGCACATTGAAGAGGTTACATAAAGGATATTAGCCTTGTCAGGGACACAATAGCTTAAAGTTAATTTTTTACCATTTGAAGAATGCTTTAATTCTGCAAAGGGAATAAGGACTAATGACTCGTAGAGCCCTTAAGTCATCAAGAAGTCACTTAGGAGTCTTCCATTGACTTACTCTGATTTTGTATTAACTACTTCTCTGTGCCTTAGTTAATCCAACAGTAAAGTAGATGTTCTTGAAAACTTCCAGGTGTCAAGCTACAAATAATGACTGTAATAATGATTCTGATCAATTCTTTTGAAGAATTTGAGAGGGATGCCTATGTTGTGAAACATTTTTCCATAAGATTTAATTTAAAGAAAAATGTTAAGAGTCATATGTTTGGTTGTAGTCAGCAGGAAGAATTTTCAACAGTTTGCATGTCAAGCTCTTCTTCTATGGTAAATTATTATGATTAAAACTGATATGGTCAAAACCAGAATATTGGACAAATTGAAGAGTTAACGTTGTCAGAACTTATTTTAAGTTTGTCATATCCTACGGGTAACAGTCCACAGGCTATCCTTAAATTATTTCTTGCCCAGCAGTGGTTCAGTGTTTAATAAAATGGGGTCAAGGCACAAAGCTTGCAGTAAAGCCTGGTTCTAGATTTCAAAGATACAAGACGCCCTATGCATTTGAATATGGTCATACTCTGCTGCTAGTGGCAAAAAGGTTGTCTGTCCATCTGTGAGTTCCATCCGTGAATGCAGATCTATGTTGCCTTTCTCCAAAGCTGAGTCTTTCAGATCCATAAGTTCCATGTGTTCTACTTATCTGGCAGCTGCACACTCACTGAACATAGTGCCCTTTGTTCCCTAGACTGGCAAGGGTCAGGAGATCCCACTTCCTCTGGCTGCTTACTTCTTATTTAAGGATCTGAAATCGCTCCATCAGTGCAAGAAAAGAAGCTTACGAACTTGTTCTAGGTAAAATCGAAGTCACAGGGACAGCTGGTTTTCTTTTCCAAGCTTCTCATCCTCTGGTTAAGATTATCATATTTTTGTCAGTTCTTTATAGAGTTCAGCTTGTCCATTGTGATTCCTGGTTCCCCAGTGGGTGTTCTAGGTTACTTACACATCAGTGATTCTATTTCCCTTCTATTCCCAGTGGATGGGTTTCCCATCCCTATCTCATGTTTGCTTTCACAGACAACTGCCTGCCTGTCCAACCATCTTTCCCCTTGAAATCAGACCTTCAGTGCCCTCTGAGCTTTTATGCAAAGAGGTGAGAAGGGGAACTGAAATAAATGTTCATTCACTTCCCTTCTCTCTCCCGTTCCCTAGACTAAAGGGCTATAAATCGTGCTTGGAGTATTTGTAACACATTTGCTTCTTATTAAAAGACCAAGGACACATATCATAGCACAAGATGTTGGTGGCTGTGACAGGGATAATGACGCACATTTGTATTTTAAAAAAAACAGGGAGAAATAAATCTATATTCATGTCATTCGTAACATCAACACCATTCACCAGTTCTGGACAGAAACAAAGCTAAATTGAAAGCCCTGCATTATATAATGCATGGCAAACTTGCCAAAGTTTCAGGCAGCTGTTGTACCCAACTAAATGACTTTTTTATTGCAGTATTGTAGTCACACATTATCCTTTTCAGAAAAATAGATTCAACTTCTCTTGAGGTAATTCTACCTGTTAAACCGTCTGTTCCAGGCATGGATTACCAGAGCTACATATTTAATTTTTCTGAAATCTAGGCTTTATTATTTAGTAACTTTTTTTTCAAAACATCCAAAAGACTTTGATGTTCATTACCTATTACCATTGTGGAGAGACAACCACTCAGTTGATAAATTACAGTAGTACTTTTTGCTTAGATCTCTTTTTTACTTATGGCAGATTCATTCCCTTAGGGTCCAACACTATTTTCTTGTTTAATCCAAATGTCCCTTCAGTTACTGTATCTTTTGTAAGGCTCACTAAATGACAGAACTTTCATTTATATGAAGGGTAAGGTGCCTTTATAAATACCCAAGTTAATTCTTAAGCAATTACTTTTACTGGCAGCAAGATTAATGTATTGTGAATGATGTGAATGTGTAACAAGATCTCTGGGGTTACTCACCCAATGCAGATGCTGCTGGCTTTAGATAGATTATTGCATGTAATTATTTTTCTAATTTATTTGTGTGGGAGTTGGAAGAGTCAGGGTGATGGTTTGTAGGAGCTCCAGGGGAACAAGAGTGCGCAACCAGTGTTGACGACCAGGCTGTGTCCCCTGAGGTATGTAATAGATACTGACAGAGAACTTCATTCCTGTGCTGTTTTATGTTAACTGAGGAGCAAGTTTCTGATACCACTGCCCCCACCCAACTCCAGTTCTCAAACAGAGCCTCCCATCTTTAAAACACTTGGCAAATATAGGCTTGCTGCTGATGCTAGACTTGGTCGCTCCTTAATGTTGATACTCTATACAACCATGAAACTAATTCTTTTCTTATAGCTGCTGTCCCATTCAGCTTTTCTATACTTTCTGTCTTGTTACTACCCTTCTGTCAGTTACAGTCATTCCAGTGTGTGTTACATTAAGAGTTACTGCACATAAGCTGATGATCTGTTGTTGCCTGAAAGCCAGAATAGTTGCTGTTGTCATTTTAATGCAATTACCCCACCCAACACACTTTCACTATTAATCATATGTCAGGCTACTTTTTGTAAATTCTTTGTATCATCATATTCATCAGAAAGACCGTTCCTTTTGCTTCCACAACTTTTTCACTCCCCTTATGCAATACAAAATCAATGAATATTTTTTTATATGAAATGGATTAAAACTATACTGCTTCTCTTCTTTGTCCAGCTTGATCAGCTTGATAATTCTTTTTTTCTTTTTTTTTTTTTTTTTTTATTTGAGCAACCTGGTCTAGATGATCTGTAAGGTAAGGTCCCTTCCAACTCAAACCATTCTATGATTCTGGGGTCGTTATTGACAGGAGAGACAATTCATTCTTTATCTGCTGTATTACACAGCACCCAGTTAGTTGTCTTCAATATGTGCATTTCATGCAGAATATAAATTTACAAATGAAGATATTGTTAGAACAGTCAGTAGAAGTTAAAGTCGGTTATTTTCATTCCTATCTGCAGATTTTGCAGGCTTAGGTTAGAATATCTTAAAAACAGAAAATAATAATTCAATCTTACTTTGATTCACAGAGCCTGTGAAGAGGTAATTTGTCAGTGGTACAGCCCTGCAAATGGCTGCAGTGCTGTAAACCTTAGTGCTTTACACTTCGGTTACGTTGTGAAAAACAGTCTTTCCTACTGGTCTTGCTTTGTAAACCTCTCCTGTTTCTGTCAATCAAATTCCATTAGCAGCTTTATAATTGTTCTTTTGCTGGTATGCAATGCATTGAGCTGATATACAATGTGGCTATATGTCTTGGTCTCTGAGTTTTATAGCTGATTTGGCTGGAAAGAATTATGGGAAAGAATTGGATGCAGCTGATGCTGCATTATGTGCCATATCTAAGATATATTTAATATTTCTGCTGAAATACTGCATTGTGGGCTCAGGCTATTTCTATTAATCTTGTGCTACGAAAGGGGAAAAGGAAAAAAAGAGAAGGCCAGAGTATACTGAAGTTACGTGCATTTCAGTGGTCTCTTGCACTGTGTTTTTTTGTGTGCTGAAATCATACAGATACCACGATCTTGTACAGAATCCATCCAGTTTTCAGTCATCAATCCACCACCTTACTGACAAGCAGAAGTTTCAGTACCAGTTAGGCCCTTTGCATTTAATTCTAGTATTATTATCCAAGAGCCTCGGAAATGCACCGGTGTTGTGCTCTACCTGCCTAGTCGCAGGAGATGAGCAAGTCCTCTTTGCCATGATGGTAAAGCAAGCAACTTTCTGCAGGCAACTGGTAAAAACATGCTAATTCCCATTTTCTAAAACTAACCAGCTGATTCTTGCATACATTTCACTTGAATGTGCACACTGCTACTCTCACTGGTGCTTTGTATCTGGCTCTTTGGGTAGGGAATTTGTGTGCTGGGATTTGGGTTCTTGTCGCGACGGAGGGAAGACAGGGCCACTCAATATGAGTGATCAGCAAGCTTCGTTTATTGATTCACACAGTGGCCTTTTATGTTCTAACATAATTAGCTCATACATATTACAAAAGTTAAGCTCATGATTGGTTAGTTCTTAGAAAGATCAACTCCGCCCTTGGTTCCTTCTTTACAGTTACTTTCATCCTCTTTTCCCATGCCTGAGCAGCTGCAACCTCTCTGTTATCATACAACAATTATAGTCAAGGACGAGGTGTCTTTACCAGCCCAGTAGTTACGGGGGCTGAATCCGATGTTTCTCAAGCTTTTGCTCGGCCAGCTGGATCATGTCTACGTGACCCTTCTCAGCTAGCCATTCTCCCACAATTCCCCCGTTTTTATTTTGAATGACACAGGCTTGGTTAAACATCCGTAACACAAGGGTTTTCATACAAGACAACACACAACTCACACAAAGCAATGCTATTAGTACAATGATTAAGACTAGCAATCCCGTCTGTAAAAGGTTTCTCAGCCATCCGGACAGACCCAACCAGTCTCCAAGAGCACCCCTATAAGGCACGTAGTAAATGGGGAGCGGGGTGTTGCTAGGCTTGCACAAAAGCTGGTTGTGTTGAGTGACTGAGCTAAAGTTATCCACACATTTTCTCGTGGGTCAAACATCTCGCTATATGGGATGGCTCTTATGCTTACAACTAAGGCAACTACTATAAAGCTTTCTATACCTAAATTAACCATTTTCTCTGTTTCAACTTCTAAGCAAATAGCATGCACATAATACCTAGGGGTTACAGACCCCACAGACTGTACAATTAATTTCTGTCTTTGCGACCTCATGGTTCACACTCAGGCGCAGCGGTCTCAGTCCGTTGGTTTATGGTGATTAGTCGGGTCACCTTCAGCGGCGACTTCAGGGTGGTCGATGGCGGGCCTTACCCAACGGCTGGGAACCCAGATGGTACCTTGTCCCCTATGGTCCATCGTAGAAGGGGTGATTTGCGAGCAAGGGTCAATCCTCCTACTCCCGCGACTGTGGTGCTGCTCGCGTAGGTCGGCCATTGAGCCGGCCACTTATGTGTGCTGATTATGGAAATGTCAGCGCCAGTGTCTAGAAGAGCAACAAGTGATATAGTTAGGTTGGCGTATTGCACAGCAACCGGGCGTTGTGGCCTTTGGCGCAAGCCGACAGTTAGTAAGGCCATTTGTCCTGTAGATCCAAAGGCTCCTTGCCCTCGTGGCTGCTCTTGCAGCGGTGGAAGGGCTCCTGCAAGATGTGGTAGGGGAATTAATTGCGCCACCTTGGTGCCTTTAGCGATGAAGAGCGGTGGAAATAACGTGTGGGCCATGATCTGGATCTCACTGTGGTAATCTTTATCAATCAGTCCCACCAACACATTAAGTCCCAGCATGGTGGCTGATGAACGGCCTATAAGTAGTGCTCCAACAGCTTGTCCATTGATACAGATTGGTCCCTGTGTGCCGGTAGCAATGCTGACAGGCTTTGAGTCCAACAGGGTACAATCTACTGCTGTTGCCAGGTCCAAGCCGAGGCTTCCGCTTGTGGCTGGTCTGAGCTGAAGGGATTGAGTGCTGCCGGATATGCAGCCGCTTTTTGTGTCGGCGCGGGGCGGCTCTTCCCGCTGAATCGTCCATTTCCCGGTTTAGAAGCGCGACATGCAGTCTCATTGTGGTTGTCCGACTGGCAGTTTCTGCACCATACTGAGCCGGCGTTGCAGTTCCGTCTGATGTGTCCAGCAGCGCCGCAACGGTAGCATCGTGGGCGAGGTGATCCAGTAGCATTTAATCATTGAACGGAGGCTTGCAAAGGAGCAAGGGCTGCAAGAACTTGACTCTGCGTAGCCTGCGCGTGTTCCTTTAAACTATTCCCTAGTTCCTTTACTGCCTCAACTAACATTGCCTGTGGCCCTACCGGTACCTGAGCCATCCTTTCTAGTCCTTCCTCGATAGTCCATGTCCCTGGCAATGTAGCCAAGATGTTGCCTGTGGCCAGATTACTTTTTTGTATGGCACACTGCTTTAGTATAGTGCCTCTGAGATAATCGGGCACCACGGCCGCCTGTATGGCGTCTGCTACTCGATCTATAAATAGACCAAATGGTTCCTCTCTTCCTTGCTTAATACCCATATATGAAGGGATTCTCTTTTTTTTTTTTTTTTTTTTTTTTTTTTTTTTGAGTGAACGGCTTTTTTCTCTCTCTCTTTTTTTTTTTTTCCTCAGCTCGGTTTGCAACGGGGCGTTAGCGACTGCCCGCCACGGCTTTATCAACTTTTTGGCTGATTTATTCTCACATATAACTTCGTCAAACAATTTATCCTCATATTTACGCCATTCCTCGTGTTCAAAAACCGTATCTGGATTATCAAAGCAACCTCTCGCTACTCCATACGCTGATAACCCAGGCAACTCCCTTTTACAATCTATACCCTGAACGCTCCGCTTTTCTAAAAAGAATTTGAGCAAATCGTACGCCGCTTGTCTGTTCATACCTTCGTTATCTATACCCTAAATGCTCCGCTTTTCTAAAAAGCATTTGAGCAAATCATACGCCGCTTGTCTATTCATACCTTCGTCAGCGCGCTGTTGCAGCCTTCCAGACTTCGGCGGCGCGTAGCCGGCAGGACACTCTCTATAGGTGCTCCAGGGCGCGGGGACCTTTTCCTTTAATCCCTTTCGCTCTCGGGCGCGGGGACCTTTTCCTTTAATCCCTTTCGCCTCCTGCGCTGCTTACAGGACCAGCACTGAGACTCCGTTGACCGTGGCTCGCAGGTTCAGCCCTCTGTAGGGTCCCTGTTCGGGCGCCATTTGTCGCGACGGAGGGAAGACAGGGCCACTCAATATGAGTGATCAGCAAGCTTCGTTTATTGATTCACACAGTGGCCTTTTATGTTCTAACATAATTAGCTCATACATATTACAAAAGTTAAGCTCATGATTGGTTAGTTCTTAGAAAGATCAACTCCGCCCTTGGTTCCTTCTTTACAGTTACTTTCATCCTCTTTTCCCATGCCTGAGCAGCTGCAACCTCTCTGTTATCATACAACAATTATAGTCAAGGACGAGGTGTCTTTACCAGCCCAGTAGTTACGGGGGCTGAATCCGATGTTTCTCAAGCTTTTGCTCGGCCAGCTGGATCATGTCTACGTGACCCTTCTCAGCTAGCCATTCTCCCACAGGTTCTTACTCTTGAGTATATAGTTCCTCAAGGACTTTGTCCGACAGACTGCTTATACTGTGAATAACTGCCTCGGAACCCCATTTTATGTGATGTTACTGAACATTTCCTCGGTGCACGTGGGAAACATTTGCAGGTGTTTCAAAGCTTTTTCTGCTTTGCCTTAACAAGCACATTATGTTGCCATTTGCCTGTCCTGGTTCTTTTGTGAAAGAAAGGAAAGATTATGTGAGAAGTGAACTGTTACGAAGCTATTTCAAAATAAAGCTGAGTACCTTTACACCATGCATTTGCAGAACAGAAATTAATTTACTGCTTTATATTCTGCCAGGATGGGCAAAGCTTTTTTCTTTCTTTTAGATAAAAAAAAAAAGAGGAAGAAAGCAAGCAAGCCTCTGTTCTTGATCTTATTCATTGTTAGCCTCTGCAAAGTATAATCAAACTAGGTCATACATGGAGCTGTGTCTCAGTCTTTTGTTTGTGTTGTTATTAAACACATCCTTCTATTTAAGATAAAATAAATCAACAACATAAAGATAAAAATCACCAGCTTGAAGCTTGTGTGAACCCTGACGTCCTGAGTGCAAGAGCCAAATGCTGTTTGCAGAAAGCCAATGAAGCACAAAATATGGCAGCATGTGTCACTCCCTGTGTGCATTATTATCTCTCACACATTATCTGAGGCACCCCATCTTGCACAGTGTGTGTCTGAATAACCCCCTGCTGTTGAGTGGATTCATGCCTGCTGTTCATTTTTGAAAAGTCATTTCGTACAATTATCCTGCTAAATATTGATAGCTTTCACCACTCCAGCCACGGCTAATTAAAAGACACACTGTGTAAAATTTTAATTAGGATTCATGTCAGGGTGAATAATGATTAAAAAAAAAGAAAGAGAGAAAAGAAAAACAAAACCACTTGGCGTTTGTGGGGGGATTTTATTTATGACCTGCTGGTTTGTTGCTGAAGCTCTTTGTATCCTCAGATTTATTTCCCCTCCCAGGTTGTTCTCAACTCCTGATCTGAGGGTATGGAAGAAAAGAGTTCCTCAATGTGAGCCTGTACTTCATACATTCCCAGTAGACGGCTATACGTTTTCTACTGTGTTGGTTGCTATCCTTTCAATTAAGCAATAATGATTTCAGGAACCAGGCATTTCCTGGGGATTGATGACCACTGAGCTGAGACTTGATGGCCCAAAAAAAAAAGAGAAAGCAGTCATTGACTTCAACTGTGCTTTAACTCATGGAGAACCACCCTATACCTTGTTTTCTGTTGCACGTAAGGCATAATAGTCATAAAAGGGGTAAAATGTGTAAGAGAGGAAGTTAATCTTTATTTTAACTTACATCCCCTATCTTATTTCATTTGCATGGAAGTGGAAAAAATGATGTAAAATTTATATGCAGATACTTCTCATGAAGCAATGTGTAAAATTTTAGGCATCTGAGTGTTAGCTGTCAGCTGCATGGAAGCTTGGGAAGTGTTTTCAGGCTTTTCTGATAATGTTGAAATTGAATGCATGTGAGTTTTAATTGAAAATTAATTGAAAAAGAGTGAACAAGTATCCATCAAAAGTATTTTAAAGTCAAAAAGCCATCTACATTAGGAAGATTGTGTAGTCAAATATATTTCTTCTTGGTGGCTGGCTTTGTCTCCTTCATCACTGGCCGTATTTGAGAGGTTTGCATTTAAGTGTTTGACAGTTACAAGTTTGTCCCTCATACACGTAATTTTTTTCCTGTGCACTGAAATAGCATTACTGAGTCAGCGTTAGCAGTCTAAGACTGCTACTTACTAAAGACACTGCTATTTTTTTTTTGCACCTGTTGATTAACAGACTTAAATTATGTGCTTTCTTCATTGAGAAATCTTAAAACCTAGAAGTCTAGTTCACAGGTAAAACTTCTGGATCTTAGAATATGAATGAAAATAACATCTGCCAATAGCTGAGACTTTCTGCAGAGTCTCTTTTTAATACGTGATATTTACAGAAGGGTCGAAGTTAGGCAAATATTTCAAAGGACACTTGTTACACAAGTTACAGTTGTGCTGCCAATCTATATGTGCTATATTGTCCCCAAACTCTGAGGGAAGAATGTAAATCATAAATATTACTGGCTGGAGTATATGAATAATCCAGAGTGTAAGCGATGTGAATCAGTGAGGAGACTTTCTTTTTTAGAGACAAAATTAACTGAGTATGGAGAAAAAGCAATTTGCATTCAAAAAATACTGAAACTCTTAGCTTAATAAATATTGGAAGAAGGTGTATAGGAAGGAAAGTTCCAATGTTAAATATTTGTCAGTTGTGCCTTTATTATTTGTCAGTATACCATTTATTTATGGGCAATTTATTTTTATTGCTGATTTTAGGGGTTCGTTCTCTGTAATTCTCAGGTTGTTGAATTCAGTGCCTCTTGAAGTTGCTGGTCTCTTTGAGCTGAGAGTCCAAAACTGGCCCGTTTGATCTGTGCTTTGCCTAACTGTTAATGGAATGTCATCGCAATATATTTTTCAGCTCTTGTATTTATTTATTAGATCAAAATATTACCAGCGGGGGGGGGGGGAAGATCACCTCATGTTATGTCAAGGCTCTGAGTCTCTGAGTGCACCAATTTATGTATTTATAAATGATGATTGTAGACTAAATTTTAGCTTAATTTCATATTCTGTTGTGGTTTGGATTTTCCTTTAGACAATATAAACATGATGACAGGTTCCTAATTAACTGATTTACAGCTCTTCTGGAACAAATGGTAATTAATATTCATAAATGTTTGCAACATTTAAACAGATGTAGAACCCTGACATGACAAAAATGTCTACTAATTTGGAGATCTAAAAAAGGACAATGCTGCTGTGGTTCTCGGTCTTCCAGCACAAAGAATGATTCTTTTTAAGTGGTTGTCTTCCCTGGCAAAATAGTAACCTTTGCTAATGAGCTGACATTTTTCACTGTGGTACATCTGGTGATTTGCTCTTAACATGTTGCTATGGAGCAGTAGGGGCCTAAGCCATCAAACTCATACACAGAGTATGTTGCAGTTACCAAGTTAATTTCACTCCATTTAAGCTGGAGGTAATTTTGTAACTCTTACCTACATTTTGTCCATCAGTCCATTCAATGGGAGTTGAAGAAACACTGGGTGCTACTAAAGCAAAATAGGAAGAGACTGACTAAGCCTCAGGAGCCTTTGGATCAGTCTGTAACTGAATACATTTGGGTTTGACACTTAGATCTATTCTATTCTGTACACAGTTAAGTTTTTACGTGCTGGGTAATAGAACAGGATCCCCTCAGATAAGAAAAAGTCTGGATAGTGTGGCTGCTACAAGACAGGTAGGGAGATGCAATGTAAATATACCCCATGCCATGGAACCAGCTCGAAAGCTTTGGGTTTTAGCTCTGTGCTGACATGTCAAGTTTCCACAGGTTCCTGTAGTTTCCAAATCTCTCCTGCAGGCTCCCTTTAAGTACTGAAAGGCTACAATAAGGTCTCCCCAGAGCCTTCCCTTCTCCAGGCTGAATGACCCAAACTCTCTCAGCCTGTCTTCATTGGAGAGGTACTCCAGCCCTCTGATCATTTTTGTGGCCTCCTCTGGACCCACTCCAACAGGTCTATATCCTTCTTATGTTGGGGGCCCCAGAGGTGGACACAGCACTGCAGGGGGTTCTCACCAGAGCGTGATAGAGGGGCAGAATCACCTCCCTCTCCCTGCTAGCCGCACTGCTTTTGATGCAGTCCAGGACATGGTTGGCTTTCTGGGCTTCAAGCGCACATTGTTGGCTCATGTTCAACTTTTCACACACCAGTACCCCCAAGTCCTTCTTGGCAGGGCTGCTCTCGGTCCCTTTATCTCCCAGGGGGTTGCCCCGACCCAGGTGCAGGACACTGCACTTCACCTTGTTGAATATCATGAGGTTCACACTGGCCTGCTTCTTGAGTCTGTCCCGGTCCCTCTGGATGGCATCCTGTCCCTCAGGTGTGTCAACTGCACCACTTAGCTTGGTGTTATTGGGCATTAACTTCTGTGTCACAGTAATGTTAAATCATACTAACTTCATTATTCACTTAATCTTACACCAATATTCTACCATTAAAATAATGATTTCTTCACATTTTGTCTATTACAAATTCCATACTCCTCTACCTAGTCAATGTAGTCAAAACACATTTCATTTTATATGTCATAAAAATAAAATAAAGATATTTCATATATTTTCATGAGATTTCTTATAAAGCTACATTAACTACAACAATTCCTTTATCTGTATCACCTTTCAGCCATGTAGATACTGCTAGTTCAACTCTTTAAGAAAAATGTGGGTTAATACATGCTTTTTTTGGAGCCAATAAATCTCTATCCGTTTAGAATCTATTATTTCGTAAGTTTAGTAATGGAATGTGTACCTTAAACATAATCCATTCATCTAAATTCTCAGAACCACACTGATTCATACCAGCTATCTAACTAAAAAAAAAACAAAACAAAAAACCCTCAAACAAAAAAAAAACCCAAAAAACAACAAACAAACAAAAAACCCAACAAAAAAGGAACATTTTGTGTGACCGAGGCTGTGTGGAAACCAAATAGAAATCTGGAATTGTGCCTGGACAGTTAGGACAACCATGGTAAAACTGTAAATCTTTATTAACTATGCACCACCACTTGTTTGCACTGGATATTATTCTCTCTGTTAGTCTTGTTCCACCCAGTAAGCTTCACTGGGCACACAGCAGAAGCTGATGGCTAAGAGTTTTCTGATGGGTTTCTTTGGTTACTACCTTCCAGAAACATGTACCATTGGTGTGCTAAATGCATTGTACCAGCACAGAGATCGGGTTCCTAAGACCAATAGTTTCTGAAAATTGCTCTCTAAGTTTGAAACATTTTCACACATTCCTTGTAGATGTCAGCTTCCAGAAAACCGACAAAATGTGTGGTAAGGGGCTGTGTAAAAGTATCTATGTCTGGATCCAACAGTGATAGGAAAACAGTGCGTGAAAGCTTTTCTGATTTCTAACAGATAGGGCAGTTGCATTAAAATAATGTAAAAAACATGGTAAATGCAAAATAAATCCTCTAAATATAAAATGCATCTTAATCTTCCATTGCATATCTATCTTTCTATTCCTCCTTCATACTTCTGAAAATGGTGGTCCATTTCTTGTATGATTTCAGTTGATTACTATAGTAGCTTTCCTTCAGAAATTCTAATTTTGTACTTTCAAGAGCTGAACTTATCTGTAATTCAGTAAGGGCTATTCTACTAGTGACTCAGCTTGTACTTAAACACCATGTAGCTATAACGTTACAAGAACTCTAACCTTCCTGTCATTTTCTTGCTGAATTTTATCAAAAGAAGCTTTTGCTTTAACTTCTGATTTTGACAGTTTTGTAGCTACTTGCAAATATATATATATATATTTTTTTTTTTGGTAAGAATTGCACGTAACTTTCTAATTTTACCTTCTTAAGTTGAAAGCAATTAGTATTCTTTATCAGATATTTAGGTGAGGGTGAGCACACTTTGCTTACCATCAAAGGATGGTTTCCTTTGGGAAGCAGTTAGAGGAGCCCAATTTGCCATTAAATAGAGGGAACTAATAAATCCGTTAGCATTCACTAGCTTCCATAGCATTTAATTGCTAGTTTTAATTGTCCAATTTACAAGCTCTAGTATGTCCTGGAGCTGGAACTGATAGGCTATATGCTATTTTTCTGAATTCCCCAGTGTTTTAAAGTACTCCTGAAATACTTTGTAAAATATAATTACTTGGTAGATTGGATCTTAGTTGATGGAAATAAGATCAACTTGTCCTGCCGTTAGTATGAATTGTACTGGCTACAGTATGACATTAATGGGCAGTACTGGATTCATTTTCAAGCACATGCTTCTACCCATTTAAAGAAAGCATGTGCAATTAAAAGAGGGTATCGATTCCTTCTTTTTAATGGTATGCTTAACATGTTTGCAATAAGGACCTTTTGGTTCCTCACCCTTAAGAGTAACAAATTGGTTTTGATTACACCCTGACCTGTCAACATGAATAATTAAATTGTTTTCCCTTATGTGAGATTGGGAATTGTTAATAATTGTTAAACTAGTGTAATAGGAATACCAGCCGTGTATTTGCTAATGCAAGGATTGCTAAATCTCCTGTCAAATTTTAGGACAGATTCATCTTTAATGCATTTTAATGAGGAGAGGAGTACCTGATTGGCCTGATTGCTCTATTT
The DNA here is from genome assembly GCF_964106895.1 of Numenius arquata. NCBI lineage: Eukaryota > Metazoa > Chordata > Aves > Charadriiformes > Scolopacidae > Numenius > Numenius arquata. The sequence continues at coordinate 9,902,728 of NC_133587.1, read as the reverse complement.
TGCACTTGTTTTTTAACAAAGTCATCAGGTGATTTCAGTTCTCCACAACAGTCAGCTGGGAAAGCATTCCATAAACTTTCATCAGTACTCAAATGGAACAATTTAAGTGTATTACTGACACCAGTCTCTCTGCTACTAGTTTTTGACATATGTTGTGTAAGTATGTTTCTTTTTCCTCGTAACACATTTCTTGGCATTTTTATCCAAAATACAAATGTGAGTTGCAACTGCAATAGGAAAACTAGCAGCAGTGGCAAGAAGGAAATAAGTTACCATTTCTTAACTTGGAGTCATTTTTAGGAGCATCAGGTTAACAGAAGGTATCTTCTGGTGAGGGAAAGTCTTGAAGTCTTGAGAAATAGAGAGTAATGTGCTGAAATGATAACTTTAGTAAGTTCCTGTTTTGTTGTCTTACAAAAAGTTGCGTTATCTTAAGAGATTTTCTCTTTTAGGGTTAATATTAGCTATCATGACAAGCCTCAGTAGCCATACAAAAATTTGGTAAAGACAGCAGAGGTTGGTAGTAAGTACCTCTGGGTGTACTAGTAGCTGTTGGAGTAATTGTCTTGGTGGCAGATTACGCTGTGTCCTATTGTGTGGTCTGCTGTGACACCTGAGTGAGCCCCTCCCATTGGTATAAGGATGAGTAAGTGTAATGTAGAAGGACTAGAATTATGGTGTATCAGGGCTACTTTTTCAGTTCTAGCATCACTGTTACTAACTGTAAATTGAATGACTCCCTGTAGGTAAGATTATAGTATCTGTCAAGTCTGAGTTAAGATATTTTATCTCTTAGTTAAGTAAAATCTAGAAGCATTCTGTGCTGTGTAGACCGGTGTAATGCATTGTATCTTTAATGCCTATATAATAAATCATGTGGTAGCAAACAAATTTTATCAGTGAACTCAGTTTCAGGGAAGTCAATAGTTTGGAGGTGAGCTTCAAGATCAGGTTTGATTTTTCTGCTCCTCAGTTCCTTCCTCTAAGTATTACAAGCTCTACCGGTGGATCAATGGATAAGCTTCAGCTTTCAAGGTCTGTTAGTACAAAGCATCTATGTCTTTGAATCGAAATGTTGTAAAACATGAGTTGTTATACTCAGTATGACAATCAACGAATTTAATTTCAAATTTAAATTTAAACTAAAGCACACTCCAGCCATGGATTAATAGCAAAGGTAAAATTCTGAAGCTACTGTCTGAGAGGTCAAAAATGGCAGTTAAAGGAGAGCAGAACTTGTACGTGACTTATGTTAACTCAGTTAACATAATAAGAAAAATGTTAATGTCATGAACAAAGAACAAATGCAAAATTCTTTTTTTAATATTGGAAAAGAAAACTCAGTCTCAGGGAGTAATGTAGCTGAGAAAAGAATAGAGCTTATAAATGCTCAAAGTGCTTTTTATACTTTTCAGATTTCAGACAAGCAGATATGGCCAGATAATGCAACTACTAAAAAGTCAAAATCATCGAGTTTAAAAATGTGTATTCCAACACATAATAATGTGTGTCATGTTATCATCTCAGTTCTCAAAGATGACTTAAACCAAGATTTAAGCAAAATGAAAATCCTTGTTGTAGTGAAAAAATACACTTTGGCCAGGTTGCTGGCTTGCAACTTCTTAGTGAATGTCTAATTAATGTATTTCTTTAATTTGTTAGCTTGTCAGATTTAAATCTGTTGCTCTGAACAGTCACAAAATCTTTATTGAAGGAATTGGTTATAACAAAAGTCAAGAGTTCTCCTACTCTCACCCTTGTTTGAAACAACCCTCATCCTGTTTGAAACAACGAGCAGCAGGCATGGCAAGGCTCTGAAATGTCATTCTTTAGCACCTGTTCATTAATTGTACGTATTAATTGAATTCATGAATATTATTTCCTATATGTGTGATATACATAACTCAGGTATAACTCAGGTAGTTCTGTTGGTTACATAGATTCATTAACAGGCATGGCTGTAATATCAAATTGTTGCTAATTTATTTACTTAACCTCACGCTGATATTCTCTATATGAAAATGAAACAGTTTTGTCTAGGCAAAACACACTCTAATTTTAACAAGTTAAGAAAAAAGAATCAAAGACATTTCAGGTCCCTGAATTCACAGGATTTCTTTTGCTGTTCCTCGTTTATCAAAGGCAGACACTGGCCAAGTCAAGGGTAAATTGCCTTTCCCACAGATTTCCTATCAAAGCTCTATTAACTAGGCTTCTGTCTTCCAAGTTATGACCCACCACTGTGAAACAGGTAGTAGCAACTTAATTGCAGGAATGGTCCAAAGTCAGTATATGTTGATTGGTGGAGTATTCCTAGCTCTCAAACAAGTGGAGTGGGCTGGCAGCAATTTGATGTACTGGAATGCTAATTACATGTTTTACTTAGCAATTGTGAGAAATTTAATTTGCTTATCAGGCAGCAACAGGATCAGTAACATGGGAAAAAAGGAAAGAGCTGGCTCTGCACACCAGAAAAATTACATTCAGTTCAGTCATGTCTGCCAGCTGATAGTCTGATGTATGTTTTTGTAGGAGATACATACACAGAGGTTGGCAAGGTGTTTGAGGGTTCCATTTCAATTCAATTAAAGGTGAGTTTAGGGTGTATTCACTTATCGATTAGATTCATTCTACAGTTTCTGATTCCTAAGTGGCTCTAGAAGCATTTGTGTGGGGTTTTTTTAAATGATACAATAAAGTGTTTGTTTTTGTTAGGCAGGAATACATCAATGGCCTTAGAGGGCAACCTTGTTAAACTTGAAGGCTTAGGAATGAATCCCAGCAGAATTGAGCATAATTATTGTGTTGGTTTTTTAATTTGAAAATATGCAAATCAAACAGGACATCCACAGAGGCCATTCATATTGAATATCTTAGCTTTGGTCATTGTTTGTGATGTCTCTTCTAATGCATAATCATTCATAATTAGATAAGCCTCTAACCCTAATCAAGAGAAAGAACTTTTAGTTATTCCAGGTTGCTTCAAATCGTTAATGGCAGAAGCAGAAAAGATCACATGCGTCGTTCTGCTGTCTTCGTACCTCTCTGATGACTTCTCTGCATTATCGTTCCTACTAATTTAAACACTTCTTGTAAATCTGCAGTGATAATCTATTAAATGCTTTTTCTGGGGAAAGCATTTTATAGTTGCTCTTCAGTGTTTCCTGTGGTTTTCCTTGTCTCCTGTGCTGAAGGATTCTCATTTATATTTGCCCTGGGCTGTCACTGAACTACATGTCTTCATGTCAAGCATGTTACATTTGGATTTTCAAAGGGCTTGGCTCTGTGTACCTGAGACCCAGATGTTGTCCTTGAAACCCATGTTATCAGCTACAATGAAAACCTATAGGCTTCTCGTTTCCTAGGTACATAACTGCCTTCTTGAATACCTGTTGTGTAGGAGCTTAAATATTCACTTCTGGGCATGTATCTGGTTCAGTTGTTGAAAACTAGAGCAGACGGTCACATTTCTGGTAGGCAATTAAAATATTTTTTAGCTCTTACTTTGCCATCCAGACAATTTTTGTTTTTTAGGTATTGCAATAACAGTCCAAGCTTCTCACCTGGCAACTTGTGTCGATGTTTCTCATTCCCATTGCTTTGTGTCGATGTTTCTCATTCCCATTGCTTTGGGTACACTGTGCTCTGACAGTGTACCAGTGCAGATTTAGCAATGCAGCAATATCTCAATGCTCCACAGATCAGTCCTGTCCACAGACACAAAGACTGTCAGGCTTTGCCCTTTATTGTTTGGGTCCTGTTTAAAACAGCAGGGAATTAATGGTAGTTTTGCTGCTATTTCCAGTGTTGTTTGTCAACAAAGATGCATTCTCTGCTTATCCTTATGAATATAAACCCAAACTGTCCCAAAAGGCAATGCAGGAAAATTAACGATTTACTACTGGAAACATGCACTGAATGACAGGAGAGGTCTCTTGTCAGATGACAAAACTTTACCTACTACATGTAGATTTGCATTTGAAAGGAAATATTCCTTATTCCCCTGAGTCTGTGTTCTGCTGCCATACCTGAGCTGAATGCTGTGAAGTTGTTTCTTGTCACTTAAGATTTGATGTCTTTGGGATCCAGATATATCCCTGGCACAATTTCAGTGGGGCTAAAGCTTTAACCAGGACCATGTTAGTTCTTGCTATGTAAAAAGACAAGCAAATAAAAAATCCCTATGTCTTTTCTCCTTCCCAAAACCAAGCGTAGAAGAAACTATTTTAGCAGGGTTAATATAACTTCTTGTATAAGTGCTGGTGGGTATTACGAATGTTTTATCTCTGAGCTGGAATACACATTAGAGTGGTTAGCTCTAATTTACAAACGAATGTACAAAAAATTCCTGCATTTTTGAGGCTTTCCTCCTGTTTAAGTCCATGCATCATGATTTCCTAGCTACACTTGTTCACTGACAGCTTGCTGTATCTCAGTCGGTCAATCTTTTGTGTTAACGTTTTTTTTCTTACGTCTATCAAAAATTGGGATTTAAAAGTAGTTTCCTTCTGTCACCTGGGAGATCTCTAATACAGTTGTCCACATGCCCTACAAGCTCTGGTTACTTTAGTCTTGTTTCCTGCTTGTGATCAGAGCTCCTCATTGAAGAGTATGTATCCGGACAAAGGGGCAACAGCAGATACATGCTTAAAGTGAATAATTTTGCCGTCTGTGGGGTGTGTGGGCAGGAAAAGTACAAGTTCAAGCATGGAAACAAAAGTGAATAAAAGTTGAAAGGGGGAAAAAAATGAGCCTCAAAAGTTATCCAGAAAGGGGTCAAATAAGGAAGTGGGAGGAGGTTGAATATGAGGAGAGAAACTGGATGAAGAGATTCAGCTTGAAACAAGGTATAAGGCAATAATGATCATGTTCTTGTTTGTCAGAAAGGAACTGGAAAAAAGAGTGCTGAAAATATCTGGGCTGGAGCCTGTGTGAACCCTTCTGGAAGAAAATACTGCTGCACCTCTGCACTGAATAATTAATTTTAATAATATGGTAATAACATATTCATAATGATATGATCAATATGATATGAACAATATGATAATAACATATTCATAGAGGAGGAGGCAGAGGGGGGACCTCATTGCCCTCTACAACTACCTGAAAGGAGGTTGTAGAGAGGTGGGTGTTGGCCTCTTCTCCCAAGTGAATAATGACAGGACCAGAGGAAATGGTCTGAAGTTGCAGCAGGGGAGGTTTAGATTAGATATCAGGAAGAATTACTTTACTGAGAGAGTGGTCAGGCACTGGAACAGCCTGCCCAGGGAGGTGGTGGAGTCGCCATCCCTGGCGGTATTTAAGAAACGTGTAGACGTGGCACTTCAGGGCATGCTCTAGTGCCCGAGATTGATGGTTTATGTTTGGTTGGTTTTTTTGGTGGTGTGTTCTTTGTTTGTTTGTTTGTTTGTTTGTTTTTTTGTGGTTGGACTCGATGATCTCAAAGGTCCCTTCCAACCATGAAGATTCTGTGATACTTAATAATGAGCTATTGAGTATGAACATCTTTCAGATGAGTATATGTCCAGTTTAATCCAGGGTGTAAAGCGATACATTCTAAGAGCTATCAGTCTAACTCTGAATTCCTCTTTGAACATCACTGTCAGTTTGCTGGCTTTGGGTTTGGGTTTTTTTTTGGTTTTATTGGGTTTTTTTAAAAGAAAAATTGGTATCTTATTTAGTGCCATTTAAAATACGTATGCATGCACAGGTAGCCACCAGGTATTATTGTCAGGATCTGGCACCCTTGCCTAAAAATTCTGTGCCAACTGGGAAATGGTTTTGATTTTTTTTTTTTTTTTTTTTTTAATGAGAGGTAGAGTCAGATAATTCACCGCACTTGAGTTCAAATGGAAATTGCAGAAACTGTTAAAACTAGTCTTCACACACAGACTTGTACGAGTTTAGTTTAAACAGTGTGACTATTTTTAGCTACTCTTATTTCAGTGTTCATTGATTAATATGCTTACTTCAAATATGTTTCTAATTAACTTTGAATTTATAGGCGCAGTCAGATGAGGATAGCTGTGTGATAGCTCTGTTCACATTCTAAACTAGTTCATGGTTTGAGCAGATTAACATGGGACTGTGGTCACACTCGCAAATCCTGCCCCTTTGTTTTAAAACACCAGTGTTAAACTGAATCTTAAATTAAGCTTTTATAACACTTTCTGTGAATAAACAAAATAAATTCTGTTCTGCTTTTGGTAAATCTGGAGTTATTCTGCCTATACCTAAATAATGGTATGGTTCTGAATTTTAGAATTGCTCTTGAGAACTACCCAGAGCAGAATGTGCTTGATTGTAGTTGCTTGAATTAGACAAAAAATATCCGAGCAATATCAGCATCTATCAATTTTTTGGCTGTCTATTTATTTGCTGTTCTTTAAACTCTTATCCCCTCATTAATTGACAGTTTGGTTCCTAGTCTATGGAGCTCAAAGAAAAGGTTAGAAGCTTACATGATGGAATAAAAAAAAATTAAGCTTACTTCAGAGAAAAAAATTGAGAATGTTCTACTGAGTTCATCCTGTAATGTGCGAAGAATCTTAAGGGAGCTCACAGGCTTCTGAGAAGAAATTGTAAGAAATAATGTGTTCAGAGTATTTTCCCTCTGCATTTTCTCTCAGGAATATTTGTCATACAAGATTATTCCATCAAATCGTCAGAAGTGTTCCATTTGGTTAGGTTTTACCTATTAAACGGGAGGGTTAGTTGTAATTGGTTGTATTGGTTTGTTTCTGCTCCATGCCAGGACATGCGTACCACCAGGTTTCTGCTATTGAACGTTCAGTATTTGTGCTTGCCATGGAGTTGAAATTTAGATATACTTTTCAGTTTTAGTGAAATAATTGCTATTGGTTTGCTCTTAGTTGCTTGCTATTAGTTCTTGCCACTAAATTTTCTATTTATGAAATTAGTTGCATCTGATCAAGAGAGGTGGCACCAATATTTCAATTAACAGTGAATTCACATGAAGTAGTACACTTTGGCTATTACATATTTGAGTCTTTTACTTCTTTAGCATATGTAATTCCATGAATTTCATGGAAAACACTGATTCTTTCAGCAACTGTCTCTATGTTTGAGTTTCCATATTTGCATGTGAATAAACTGAATAAATCATAACTAAATTTGTTCTTACAACAGTCTACATCAGGAGTTACTCCCATGTTTATTCTGGAATTTTACCTACAGCAGAGCATGAGTTTTAACTCAGAATTACTATGCATAATAGTATGTGCATATGTGTATTTAAGAGAGAGAGAGAGTGTGCAAGAGGATGGTTCTTTTTTGAAAGTAGATTTCTGAGTAGATTTTCAGAAATCAAACATCAGTGCAAAATGGAGGTTGTTGTGTATGGAGAGGATGGAGCACCGCCAGAACAGCCCAATCTCGTACTTCACCTGAACCTGCAAGAGCCATCATCTTTGAGGAGCCAGTGACTGTGATTCAGTTTTTTTTATTATTACTACAGAGGCAGGCATTTTTTGCTAAACAGTACTGAGTGATGTGTGGTGATTTTATGATCTTATCCAGGGATTAGGGAGTTGGAGCTAAACTCATTTTCCTTAGAGTCACATATTGGCCTCAAACCGTGGTTCATGGACCATGCTGATAAAAAGCAAATGATTTTATTCAGTTCACATTAAATTCAAACTTCAGGCCCTGGAGACCTACAGAAATAATGTATTAACACTTATCTTACAGAGCTGAATTCTTCTAGGAATAGCAATCCTTCAGCAGCAGAGCAGAGAGAATGCTAAGGCTTTCAGGATTCTGGCATTTTGTCCTGAAGAAGGCATTTTGCTATGAATTAAATTTTGAATTTTGAGAGGGAGGTTTTCTGGGGATGTTGTGTGTGTTGCTCCCAGAGAATCACCAGAATAATACTTGTACATTCTAAAGTTAATTTAAATCTTTGTTATTGCCGAAGAGAAAATCAGAAGAGCGAAGCTTGTCCCTATTACCTGAGAGAATCCCTTGGGCTTTTAGTAGGTTATTTTCCCAGTGGAAAGAATGAGAAGTGGATGGAGAGGAAAAGGGTCTTAAACTGAGGTTTTGACTGATTTTTAATAATTCCCCCTCACATTAGAGTACACATGGTATCAGGATAATTTACTGTTGGTGATGTGCTGATTTGGAGCAAAGAAGCATTTGCATCTTGCGTATGATCCTTAGAAAGTCATACTTTTGCTGTATCATCATTCAGTGTCACTGAAATTTAAAATGCAAATGATGAGACACGTGGTATGGAAATAGGTTGATGTATCACAGAGAAAAAGGAAGGTATAGGAACTTCTTTCTAATGCCGAATCATTGCAGGGGAATGTATTCCAGATCCTAGCAGTGAAATACAACACATTTTTCTCCGGAGTTATATGCTCATAAATATCTCCAAAATTTCTTTGGTCCTTGTTTGAGTATTGTAAATTCACAGGAAGATTAATAATCCACTTGCAATGGAACAGCAATAGTCTTTTTTTCCACTATCAAAAAATGCACATCAGCATATACAGTTCCCTTTTTCCTCAGGTCCCTGGGCTAACCAGAAAGGCTTTGATTTCAGTGCTGGTCACCATTACAAATTGAAAATTTTCAGTGAGTTATTTGACTCTGTTTCTCTTGATCATATCAACGGATGCTGTTCCCCTGAAATGATCAAAGCAGGAATGAAATTAAATGAAAAGATAGCTTAACGCTTAAGACCAATTAATGTGACTGGTTTGCCTGTGGAAATAGACTGGTTTGTGTAGAATTCCAAAAAAAGATTAAACTGACGAACTGATGATAATACAACTGGCCAGAATACTTATTGCAGAATTTCAAATGTTATCTTTGTGTTTAAGAAACCTGGTAGCATAACAATAAGTATATGAAGCTAAGCCTGGCACTCCATGTTTATTAGTTAAAAGGATTGGATGGATCCTACTGTAGCTGTATGATTCCTTCATAATTAGGCCCTGGCTCAAGCAGGAGGTATAGGGACCACAGCTCTTGCATTAGCATTCTCTAATGCAGCAGCAGCTCCCTGTAAGGTGAATTGCAGCACTCTGCCCAACACCCACAGTGCCTAGTTGCATTTGCACTTGCCTGGTTTGTATGTATACTTGAGACAAAAGGTGGTAAATTAGATTAGCAGAATCTGACTGAGTCTATGGGATAGCTTTGGCGTATCTCAAACTCGTTAGGGCTCCCCAATTTCCTTTAAGAAATTCAAGACTCATTTAAAAAGAGGGGCAAGAGAGGTTAACAGCTGCAAAACCAATGCTGTTGCACAGGAAGATGGCAGGGGAGATGAAAGGTAGGTCACTGCAAAATGCATTATACTCTTCTCTCCCCTCCCTCCTCTAAAAACAAAACCAAAAAACTACCCCAAAACAAACTATGGTTTTTGAGAACCTGAAAAAGTAGCTTGCCTAAAAATTTACATCATGTCTTGATGCATGTTGAGGAGGTATAGCTCCTTAGAGAATATGCAGAACACCAAATTTACAATGAGAATTAATGACCAACAAAATGACCTAAAAAAGATGCAGCAGTAATTGATTTTATATGTGTACTCTCACATGAGTAATGAGATCCTGCTTTTTATAAAGTTCCTTTCAGAAGTAGATTCTACAGGGCTTTATGGCAACAAATAGCTCCATTAAATTCTTCTGTGAGGAACCAGAAGTCTTATTATTATTTTACTTATTTTATATGTGAATGATATAAAGGGTAAATGATGTGAGGAGCAAATGGTGGCTTGCAGCGTTGGTAACAGTAACCATGTATTGATATCCCTGTAACTTGCTCTAAGTGACACTTCCTAGTGACAGGCTCTCCTTTGTATGTGATTCCGTATTTCCTTCCCAGCTTGCTCTTGGTATACATGGAGTTTTACTTGCAATCTTAGCTGTTGGAAACAGTTATCTACACAGAATCTTGAGCCTCCCTATAAAATGTTTTAGATATTAGTACTGTTGGGTAGGGTTTAAAAAAGCTCTGAACTCCAAGAATAAAGAATCTAAAAATGATTAACATTTCTAAACCACCCTTCTAGGGTTCTCTTGTACCATTTTCCCTAAAAGGCATTAGTTTGTGATTTCTCAAAGCTTGAGGTTCAGATAACTGCTATATAAGAGCTATGCATCATTCTCATATTTCTGAAGTGCTTACTTAATTATATGATGGATGTGGTTTTATTACACAATAAGCTAAATGTATGTAAAAGATATTTATGTATGCAACTAAATATCTGAATTAATTATGTACACAAAAGGCCAAAATTGGTTATTTTTCATAGTAATTGTATGTTGCATTTGATTGCTTAAGGTCTGGGTTATGTTCGTCATCAAAACTTAGATTTAGTATAAAGTAGAACTGTACTGGCCAGATCCACAGTAATCTAAATCACTGCACTCATTTACACTCATGGAATATACGGTTTCGTTGCCCTGGCTTCTGTTCCAAGCACTGAAGCCATACCCAATTCTTTTACAAGTGAAGATCAGCAGAGGCCTGTTACAGACAAAAATTACTTGAACCTTTTCTCCAGAGGTTTGGAAATCCATGTTTTTAAAATTAATGATACTACAGTGATGGCTTTGAATTTAAAGAAAAAACTGTCTCAGAGAAGGAGAAGTTGACAACAATATAGTGCTGACTTCCAGATGGGTACCAGATCGCAAAGTGTTTGCTAGGAAGTCACATTGGGAGGGTTCATGCAGACAGCAGCTGGTGAGAGGCAGCTGTGCAATCAGTTCTGCAGAAAAGTACACACAGTGTTCAGCTCTCTCAGTGCAAAACTAACTTCTATTCCACATGGATCAGAAATATTTACCACATTTTATTGTTAACTGGATGCTGATTTTGTGCAGGACCTATTTGGAAGAAAAGGGACGTCTTGCTTTTAAAACACAGTGCTCTTGCTCAGCAACAGATTCTTGTATGTTGTTTAATTATAGTATCTGATTTTTTTGGGCAGAGGCTGGCTTTCTCTGAAGAGATGATGGGGCATTTTAAGTCACTGTAAGTAACAGAAGATCTGTTATATATTTCTAGCAACATTACAAGATGACAGGAATTGTCTTAAGTAAGGTAGCTCTTTGTTTTATGAAAATCCATAATGCATATCCAGTTATCATACAGGTAGCATTTAAAAAGACTGGTATATCAGTTGACTTCAATGTCCTTAGGGTTTCATGCACACCCTTTATTGTAATGACAAGATATTTTGAAATAGAGAGAAACACTTTGGCATGGATCTCATAGAAATCCCCCATGGTGGGGCACCACCAGTTGTTGTATCTAAAACTTACTGCTTTTTCACGCTTGAATCTCAGCGAGGTGCAGTAAATTACTTTTGTTCTACACTCTCTGACATAGCTCTTCAATCAAGAACATCTGATCCTGCTTCACAGGAACAGGCTTCGTAAGTTGAAAAGTCCTATGTACTGTTGAACCTCCAGCTCTGAGCATGGAATTTATGGCTTAAATCTTCAGAGATAGAGGCAGCCTCAGGTGAACTGTCTCTGCTGGTCCCCAGCCCAGGCAGTCAAACCTCCAGGAGAGGGGAGGATGCGCTCAGGGCCCTGACACTGGTGTTCTTTCCCTGATCGTGTCTCAGAGCACTCTCGTTCTGTGGTTTTGGACACCTGGCATTAATGCTTGGTTAATTTTATCTTCGTCTAAATGTTTTCTTGTGTTTTGCTGCCTGTCTTCTGTGACAAAGAGCCTGTCTTCTGTGTCTTCTTTAAAGAAGACAAAGATCAAGAGAAAACTTAACTTCCCAAATACGTGCTCATCCCATTGTTTTAAAGTGCTCACATTTGAAGGAGGGAGATGAAAAATGTGTGGCTATTCTTTATTTCTGTATAGGACAATAGATGTTGTGACAAATGTCTGTTAGGAAATCATGGTTTTCACACTTCACATATGTGTTTCATCATTTTTCATTGTGATTAGAAAAGTAATTCAGAATACCAGTCAGTTCTTACACAGACTCTTCAGATTATTACCAATGTCATACCTAATTGCATAGTGCTGCCCAGCAAAAGCACTCCTCTAGTAAACAAGATGCCCAATCTGAATTTTTCATTCTCTGTGTCTGAAATTAATGAGCAGCAGTGTCACTTGGTCGAATGGATTTGAGCTAGAGTGGTTAAGAATTCTGACATGTTTTTCTGAACCTAGTCTATTCTTTCCACTTTCTATGTCAATTTTTAGAAATGAGAAGGTATTGATACTGCGCTGGGTAGGAGGAAGGAGAGTAAAGTCTTTTTGTGTTTTGGTATACTTGTTTGCTGTTGTAAAAATCTGTAAATAGCAAACATAGTAGTTGTTTCCATTTGAAAACTGGGGAATGAGGAGAGAAAAAGGAAGAAACCACACTGCCCAAAAGTTTTCTTAGTCCTCTTGCCTCCTTTTTAATTCTAGAATTTCCTCAAATTGATATTATTTTGTCCTTTTGAAAGAATGAAATAGTTAAAACATTTCAATGTTTTTATATCTCAAGAAAATATAAATTCTATGTTCTTCTTTATTGATAGTTGGAAACCATTTCTAGCAAATGCCCTTCTGGAAAAGCTGTGGAATAAATTCAAATAAATGTCTTAAATTGTAACTAAATACCACTTCCTGCCTCAGCGAAACTTTCAATTAGAACGGACAGTTCTCTGTGAAAATGGACACTTTTCCCAAGGGAAGATTCCACAGTATATATTTATATAGTAGATTAATTCACTCTGGGATCCGTGCTGATGCTTTGCCAGCAAAGTTGAAAAAGGGACAAGAGCTACTGTGATGCGGGAGTGCCAGCTGGGTGCGTGCCCGGAGCGGGGCTCTGTCGGACCCAGGCTGCTCAGCCATCGCTGAAGAAGAATATCGTCAGTAAATATTGACTAATGACTTCTACCCCAGGTTGATAATCCATGGTCTTCTATTTGACAATAAGAAATATTTGTTTCATTTAAAAGTAGCTCAGGCATTTTGACTTCTATCTCTCTACAAAAACTTAAGGGAAAGTTTTCACATCAACTCCAAGGATAATTTTGTGTCTGTTAACAAAAACTTACAAGCTCCTTTTATTATACATTATGCAGTCAAAAAGTTGACATTAGAAAATCAAATTCCTTTTATGCTTTGGACTAATTGCTACGCCCTTTTCAGTTTCAGTATTGCCGTGTCATGAAATTCCTCAGCTGAGTTTTCTGAAAGGCATAAAAAATCACGGCCAACCCAAACAAGCTGTGAAATGACTAATGGCTTCAGCTTTAATTATCTGACCTGTCCTTTGAGAGAACATGACTTGGTGTGCATCTTTTCTGTGACACATCTCTGGAACTTTATGGGACATCGTGCATATCTAGTTAGCTATTAAACAGTTGAAATTGCAACATGAATGCTAACATCCCTTCCTGCTTGGGGGGGGCAGGAACCGCAGGCAGGGGTTCCTATTGCGAGGTAGCTGATACCTTTCTAAAATAAATATTGGAAGTTGAGATGTTTAACTAGCATAAAAATGGCAGCTGCAAACCTGTGAGATGTGAAACATTTAAATGGATAATCCTGACACAGAAAGCAAAGTATGAATTCTTCACAAAGTGTCTTTTATTGTCCTGGAAAGGAAGATTCTTTTATATGTTAAGGTTGGACTAGCTAAATCTCACCTTCCAGTTTTTCCCTGAGCTAATTAGACAGAAGCCGGATGCTATTCAGGCTTTTGCTGCTCACAGAAGCTTGTTTCCAAACCTTTGTAATATGATTTAAAATTCTTCTCTTAAGGAAATTGAAAGCAAATTGAAGCAACAGCTTATTTTTAGAAACCTGCCTGAATATCAGAAAGCTAGCAAACAACAAACCTGATACTTCTTTCTCACCTCAACAGAAGACAGCCTCAGTGCTGGCTAATTCTTGACACTGGATTTTCTTGTTGCCTGCTGCTGGATATGAGGTAGTTATTCTGCTCCCACATTGCTTGCGTGCTGGGCTGAGTTTGAAGACTGATTCAACGTCCACTGGTGTCAAAGATGTTTTCGTGTTAATTGCAATAGGTTTTGCGTAAAATGGAAATGTAAGGTGCTGGTCATTAGAAACATAAATTGGCACAATATGAATAGTTTTACTTTCAGAGTAGGAAGCCGGGAGGGAGTGTAGGGGGTCTGTGGTGTGTGTTCTGTCTGTTCCCTGTGGAAGAAAATACGACTTACAGGAGTCTGGTTTATGGGTAGGGCAGAAGTAGAGAGGGATTTATGCTAGAACCAAAAATATATAAAGGGATATTTCTTTTTGAACATAAGGGTACTGCACTTCACATTACTACTTCATGCCTTCTTTTCATTTGTACCTGTCACCAACATGATTCCAAGCTATGTGCTTTAAACTTATTTGGTGTTTTGCATACAGCTAGAGATACCACTTTTTATTATCATCTTACAGAAAGTTTATGCTTAAGCTTCTTTTCTTTCATGTGATTAATTCTTCCTCGTGATGTTGGTAGTTATCTAGCCAGGAAGGTATAATCCTTCCCAAGAATGCATATCTATTCAGTATTGGTTGTGCATGAAGGTCAGACTGTCGTGGTTTGGGCATGACTAGCACAATATGGACACAGGACAGGACATGAACAAATGTCTGTTGTGCCCAGACCCCAATCTCATGTGAGTTTCTGGATGATTTGAAGTATTGAGATTGAAAGGGACAAAACCTAATTTTGAGCTCTTATCTGCAATTACCTTTTTCTTCTCCATCAGATGAATTTAAATCCTTTAAGGTGACATCTCAGAAGTAAACATAAGTTTATTTTCAGGCAGCTGACTATACAGTTTATTGAATGAAGCGCGTAACAAGCTTTGTAGGAAATGGAGCTAGATGTAAATCAGAACGCATCATTTAATAAACACTGTCACTAAGGGGAGAACAAGCATTATGAAATGAACACAGTAGAACAGAATTTTGAGGTAAGAAGAACTGTAGTAATCAGTGTATAGCAGATTATCATTGTTCAAAAATTAAAATGCAGAACAATAAATGTCTAATTATTGGTTTTGCAGGTGTTTGTGTTAATGGTTCAGAGTCTGATTTGGTATCCATCCAAGTTAATGGAAGACTTTATTTCATTTTCATCAGATTTTGATTAAATTTTGGAAATAGATTTTGCATACCTACAGGGTTTTTCAAAGGAAGATACTACCAAAATAAATTAAATCCCAAGAATTGGTCCTTCTGCACATGCAAAGTGTATTGTTCCATTGAAGTCAATACAGATGATGTCAGTTTGTTTCACTTATGAGCAGAACAGGTTTATGTGTTGTCCTGCTCAACTAGAGAGCATTGTTCAAGTACACATCTCTACATTCAGGTTCTTTGTATTTACTTTCCTTGATGGATCATGATGTGGAACAGCTTTTTGCAGACTTGTGTGAACATAATAATACATACACCCTGAGAACAGCCAGAACTTAAAAAGCTGCAGGTGGAAGATCTCTAAGGAAGTGACTTTTGTACCGTAGATAACTAACCTACAGTAGCTACCTAGTACTGTTTTCTAAATTTGTTACTCCTATACTCTCAACTCTGCTGTATGTTTTATTATCTTAATTATATGATAGGAACAGAAAGAAGCTTGGGGTGCAGAAAAGTGGGAGGAAGGGCTCCAAGGGTTTGAATGATTTATTCCCCTTTGCATGTCTAACTATTCCACGTGTCTTGCAAAAAAAGAGACTTCCATGATAAAGGAATTATTTCTGTCATTTAAGTGTGACAAAAGTACTTCTGCCTAATTTTATCTTCATAATTTTATAGCCTTCTTTTGTAGGGAAGACAATAACACCTCAAATTTTAAATGTTTGCAAAACGCTATAGGGTAGTGTCATTCATTTAGAGGCTCACACAGAGTAAATGGATGCCTGCTCTATTTTTTGGTGCTTATCTGAGAAGCAAGTATTTAGTGAAAGACAAATTGATATGATTTATTTAAAATATACTCATGCTTTTAAAGAAAGGGCCTGAAGCTATCATATATGAATGAATATACTGTTATACACAGGGACTTCACATATACATTTCTTTCAATCCCAAAGGTCTGGGAAATGGTAGTTATTTAGTAGCACAGAGGAAAGATATCAAAAATCCTGCCTTCAGTTAGTGTTTTGGAAAAGCCCAAGGTGGACAGTAGTTATCAGAATCTGGAGCTTTGAATACTACATCATGAGTGTTAGAAGGATAACATTATATTGCTTATTGCATAGACCTGTCACAGCCCTTTGAATTGATGTTACTAAATATACAAATTGGTTGCTTTCCATATTCTTAATACTCTCCCCCATAAAGCAAATGCCTTACCCTTTTTTTTTTTTTAAGCAAACTGCTCGTACTTTACTAGTCCATAACAAATCTTTAAAACAGCACTTCTCTTTCTTTACTATTGTGAGGACTGTGTGTAGCAGAGAGTAATCACTTCTATTTAGGAGAAGGTACTTTACAGAAAAAACTCCTAGGCTTGCACTCACAGCCAAAAACTGGTTAGTGCATCATGGGACTATTTCATATTGAAGGCTAAAGATTTCACAAGCAGGAATGATGAAGAAAATGCTGGAATATTAGGAATGCATATTGAAGGTTGTGTGGTTGTGGTAAATGTAGTGTATTTTCTAAAATCTGTGGTTTGATTTTGTCAGAAACACTAATTCTTGTAGGATATCTTGATTTCATATTTCCTTCTTTTGTGGACAGTGATGCTTGAGAGTGATATACTCTGTTATATTCATGTATATTCATGGGACGTTGGACATTTTTACGACTGGTAAAAAACAGCTGAACATGCTTCAGGCGCTGAATGAACATGCAGCTGGTGAAACAATGGATGCTGGTTTACACTTTTCCTTTCCGTTTCCAGTTCTGGAGTTGAAATGTGTTTAACGAGATGAACAAATAACTTTGACACCATTGCAGTGCAGTGTGTTTTTCTCTTTCATTAACTGGCAATTAGTAAATGTTGTGAGAAATGTAAAGTTACAAATAATGTATATACAAAATAGTTTCTACAATGAAGCTTTGTTGTCAGGTCTTGAGAATTACTCATTTGTAGTGGCTACACAAAGGGGCAAGAGTGTATAACGGCTGTGGCAACATTATACTGACACTTCAAATTTCTAGAATATTGCATTTCATCTGATGACATTGAATATCCTGCATTTATATTTCTTTTTCTCCCCTTGCAAGATGAGCTTAATATCTGTTATTTTACTAAACATTAAATTCAAGTATCAAGAGACACAAGCCCTGAGCTTTAAGTTATGACTTTACACTGACTGGTCTTTTCTTCTGGTGACACTGATCATTGATGGAAATGAACTAAACCAGGTCTGCTTTGGTCACTGTGGTAAAGAATTCTCCCTGTTTCTGCCCTGAGATAATGTTTTTGTTCCCCACAATGATGAATTCTGTGTAGAATGCTTCCATCACAAGTGCAAAAAGAAAACAGATGTGTTTACATTGTCTCCATGGAGACACAAAGACACAAGCTAAATTCACACTAGCATCAGGGAGAAGATTCCCCCTCCTTTGTCTTCCAGAGATGAAGAATTGCAGGGGGGAGAATATTTGAAGCAAACCAGACAGAATTCTCTAGAGACTGTTTTTCCCTCTTGTCTTTTCAGCAAAGGATTCTTTGTGTGATCCTTCAGCAAAGATTCCTAAATGCCAGGATGAGTGTTTGTAGTTCCACTAGGAATTTGGCAAGAGTTTAAAATAATCTAATTTGTATTAACGTTTTAAGTAATGATAAGCAGGTAATGCACTACAACTACTTCATTCATTGTCTCAAACATACCACTCCAATTTATTCAGTGAGCACCTTTTATTAGTTAGGAACATTCAGGAGATGCAATGGAACCATACGATATTCCTTCTGTTCCTTGTTTGGAGGATCATTGACTAGGTTTCCATAGACATTATTTGGAAAATATTTTTCTATCATATTTTTATCCCTTTGCACTTGTCTG
Organism: Numenius arquata; assembly: GCF_964106895.1. Lineage (NCBI taxonomy): Eukaryota > Metazoa > Chordata > Aves > Charadriiformes > Scolopacidae > Numenius > Numenius arquata. The sequence continues at coordinate 9,884,741 of NC_133587.1, read as the reverse complement.
TTTTCATGAGTCTTTACAGTCCACCACTGTGTTTCTCAGAGCAACTGCAGTTTGGCCATACAATGCGTATGACAAAGCTCAGCATGAATGCTTTGAGGCTCATAGTGACTGGAAAGGGAGAATCCTCTTCCCTTTTCTGCTCTTTCTCTGGACACCATGATTTGTTTATAAGTGACACAGAGCTGAATATATCCTTATAGAGTGGTGCAATTTTTTAAATAAATAATGTGAAACAAAAGAGCAAAGTGTGAGCGTGCAGATACTTATGCTAAGGCAAATAAGTTTTTTTCAGTTCATATTGGTACATTCAACCTATTATTTAGGAAAATGTCTCCTAAACTGGAGCTAGTTTCAAAAAATTTGATCTAATGGTCAGAGCTTTGTTTTGTTAGTATTTTTGGGAATTACATTTTTTTTTAAATTAAAATTAAACTCTAAAGAGGGAAACAATGCTGTGCTGTTTTTGAATTAATATTCTGAAAAATAAATCCTTTAAAAAAAAAAATTATTCTCAGTTTTTAGGTTGAGCGTGCCTTCCAAACATGCATCTTAATGCATTCCATTTAGAAACAGTACACATACATCTTGAAAAACCTATCTTTTCTCGTTTTAAAAGCCTAATCATTCAACCAAACAGCAAAAATAACAGTGACTTGGATGACCAACCCCATAGTGAAAGTGAATAGCAGAAAATAGAGCAGATGGTGGGGAAAGAATCCAGAAGCAGGCGTGAGTTCAACAAAACATGTATTTCAAAGAATTCTTCACAGAACATGATGTGAATGAATAATTTTTTGAAGAAAAAAAGATAGCGTGCTCAAGTTGTTAAATACACGTAATTCCTCCAGGTCTCATTGTGGTTCTAGTTTAGCATTAGTTGCAATATTAAAGAGCTAAACGAGTAACCTTATGCAAGTGAACATCCCTTTCAATGAGGAGCTGCCATTTGTATACACAAAATTGTTCTTGTGCATAAGTATTTACAGAATCAAGGCCTTAAACATCATATCTGTTAAGTCTTCTCCAGTGAATACTCAGCAGAGAAAATATTCATAAAAGGTACCTGAGACCAGAATTAACAAGGCTTCTTCCTCAAAAATTTGCCATCAACAGCCAGGAAATTGTTTTTCTGACTGATCAGAGGAGGCGCTTGGAGAGGACGCTCTTGGTTTTTTGATCACCCAATATTCCTCTAAATTTAGGTTTGCATTTTCATATATTGCACATTCCAGTCACCTCTGTCAAACAGTGAGCTGTAATTGGTCATAGTTTTCTATGGTATGTGATTTCTTGGGCGTCCTGTGTTGCACATGGAAGGTCAGTCAGAGGGATGACAAATGCAATATAGTAAACATAGTCTGGGCTAAGCTCAGATCCACAGAGGACAATGAGGCCATATGGAGATTGTTTTTCTCTTTTCCTTCTTCAAGTATAGTATTTTAAAGAGCGGTTTTATAGAACATCTTTTCATCTTTACCTTTTTGTTCATGATAGGAAATCATTGTTATCAGTTCTGTACCATAACGTCATGCATTGAAAATGATAGGTTTTTATGTTGAAAATCAAACTGAAATTTCATATTGGAACAGTTATTTTTAATCTTTCTGGTAGACTAAAGAAAATCTTACTGGAGTTGATATTAAAGTCATGAAAGATATCTTGGCATTTCTGCCCCTGTGAAAAATGGAAATCCTGTGTGGGTGGTATGGTGTCTTCTGCCAATTTCTGTGGTGTCTCCACAGACATGAAAAAAGGTGAAACTCAGACACCTCTAAAAGAAAATAAGACCTACCCGTGACTTCATTACCTACAATGCTTAGAATTATCTCTCTCGCTGCATTCACTGTCACCTCTCTTCTTCCCCCATGCTCCCCCGTACTTCAAAAGTCTTTTCATGCTGTTGCAAGCTAACTTTGTGGCATTCTGGATTTCGCAGTTGTATCTCAAGGGGTGAAGCCTTGTTGGATCTGTTGCCTAAACTTAGATGCTTCGCAAGCTGGTTTCAGCTCACGTAACCTTCATTTTCAAGGCAGTTCTCCATACTTCAGGAGTAACTGAACACAAGTCTACATGTACAAGGGCAATGCATGCACACCTATTGGTATTCAGTTCTGCGGTGTGAAGCTTCAGGACGTCTAGTGTTGAGCTTCACTTATGTCTAGTGTAGAAGAAAATGCAAAACCTTGTTCTATATACTCTGTGCTGTTTGTTGCATCACAAGATTTTAACTAAAGCTTTAGATATTTTTTTTGTTTGTTTGTGGGGTCTGCACTAAGCTGCCAGAGAAGCTGAAAAAGAAAATCTGTCCTAATCACTTTTCATTAATTTAGATCTACCACTTGAAAGTTGCTTGCATGAAAACCCATGGCAGATTTAATAAATAACAGATTCAAGATAAGTTACATCCTGGTACTGTCATTCCAGTCACAAGTTACCAAATTCTTCCTATATGATTCCCCAGTCGTCTTATTACTGAGGCCTTCCAACTTTTTCTTAGGAGCAGGTTTTGTTGTTTCGTTCCTCACTCTTCTGCTGTGAACATTAATAAAAATATGAAATGGCCAGTCCAAAACTGGAGCTTTTGTGAGCACAAATCAAGCTTTTTAGGCAGTTCCTCACCAGTGTAGTTAATCTCCATCTTTGCTATCTTTATTAATAAGATATTTCTGATATGGTATTTTATCAAATGATCCCTTGAAGTTTTGCTAGATTAAGTCTGCTGTGTTTTTCTGCTGTATTTCCTTAGACCATCAGTTACCTCAGGAAAAGATACTGGGTTAGTCTGGCATGATCTGCTGTTCCTAAATCCATGTTGTATTTTATCTCATTCCCATAATCCCTGTATCTTTACCTCCCACTTTTCTTCAACCTTTGTTCAAATCTCAATTCAGTGATTTTTTTGGTGAAGCGATTCTTAAATGCCATGTGGACACCACCTTCTCTTTCATTGTGAACGTGCCTGCAGCAATTGTGGAGGGTCATAGTTTTGTTTCTGTACAGTCAGACCTTCGAAGTGAGAAAATAAATTGTGTGAGTTTGTTTGTCCTCTGTTCATTTCACTTTATTCTCTCTGTTCTTTGCCCTGATGAGTGGCCAGTTGGCTGCCTTGTTTCTTTCTCCACTTGAAGGCTGTTGCTTCTTATTTATGGCTGGCAGCTTCAGGCTTCAAGTTGGTGCTTATTCGATTTACTTTCATTTCTTGCTTAATCTCTAAGGGAAGCTTCCAGCTGGCTGATCTCCTCATCTTATTATGTTGCAAGAGCCAAGCTGCTGCATATTCTTTATTTCCAAGGGCTTCTGTGGAAATGAGAAGGAGAGCAAGGCAGCTCCCTGTAGACCACAACTTGGGAATTGCTGTTACAGAAGTTTCTCAGGCTTGCATAGAGCAGGGAGATAATGACAACAAGAGAATCCTGAGCCAGCACCATTCTGATGATCTGCAGACTGTTTAGAGTTTGGTGTCCTGTATTATACTGAAGAGCAGTGGCTGTGCCAGGAAAGAAAACAATACAGCCCATGCTGGTGATTCTCTTTAGAACAGGTATCCTGGGTGACATTTTTTGCTGCGCTAAACTCAATCATTCTGTCTTTGCATTGAAAAAATTACAGAGATTTCAGAGAATTAAAATCCTGTTGGATTTTGAGAGCTCTTCTACTATATTTGACACTGATACCAGTGAGAGTGGTGCTGGGCAGAGAGATGAAAACAAGGGTTCAAAACCAAGGGTCAGACCAAATCCAGAATCCTGAATGATTTACTCTCTGATCAAAGGGGTTTTTATTTCTTTTGGTTTTTGCTCGTGCTGACTAACATATGTAAAGAGTATTGTTTAGTCCAGTGATCTTGGGTTGAAGTACAATCCAAATATATTTTCTGATATGGAAGAGATATTTCAACCTCTGTGATTTCATCTGCTGTTTTTAGAGTATGTGCGCTGGGACTCATTGTAGCTTTAACAACAGGAGTTACGGACCTGAAGCAGTAAAAAGATCAGTTGCCAAAACCCAGAAGGATAGTGACAGAGTATTAAAGGAGCTGTATCCTGAGGCAATACAGAAATATTTGGAATTCACTGTTGTGCCAAGGCAACCATCTCATTGCAATGTTTTGACTTGTGCCTGCATTTGTAGGTCTCTATTGGATGGGAGGTAGCAGACCTCTGCACGTTTGTCTAAATTCTCTCTGCTAACTGAACTAATTGGGATTTCATTGAGCCAAAAGGTCACTTCTATGTCACATTTTCTGTCCCATGATGTAGTTTACTGCCAGCCATGTTGTATACATCTATGTTGTAGCTGAGCGTTTCCCCTTGGAGAGGAAGTGATTGAATGACATCCAGTTGAAGGATAAAAGCCAAGGTTAGAGGCACTGCAGATCTGTCTGAAGATGTGCAATCGTCATGCTCAGACTCTTTTCTAGGTCTCTTGTTTTGAAGGGAGTTTTCAAATGCTTGCTTTTGCACAGGTAACAGAGGTATGGCAACTTAAGAGTTTAAGCTAAATTATGTTTGACAATATAAAACACTTTCGACAAAAATAAACCATATTTTTAAACAGTGTTGTGATCAAAAAGATATTATGTGTGGAAAGGAGTTGATGTGAGAACAGGACTTTTTCTTATGGGACTCTGGGAACAGTGAACATAGACAATCCAATCAAAATCACTGAATTCTTTAATTATGCCAAATGCTATATAGTGGCAACAAGTTCCTGCATATGTTCACCAAATCCAGAGAGGTCTGACCAGTCTATTTGTCCTATCTAAATCAGAGGGACATTTTTCTTTCCTCAGGCAGCAGTTACCAAACTAGGGATGAACTTTAAGCAGGATTATTTCTTCTTTCCTTGACTGAGAATGTACTTGTGTTGAAGGGCAGTCATCTTGGAGTGAACCCATTCCTCCTCAGGAGTGCTGAGCCTTACTCTGATCCCCTTGCTTTTTATGAAAATATAATGTCATTAATTTTGAAGAAATTATGCCTGGTCTATGTGCTTGTGTAGGAGACTGCAGAAAGGTGGTTTCTCACCTGGTGACAGACATGTGATAGTCACCTAGATGTCACAGCATATTGCTTTCAGTCTTCTACAAGCTGTACATGACTTGGCATTGTGAGCACAAAGGTGCTGGGTTTGGCTCTGTTGCTTTGGCTCTTCTCCTGTAATAGCTAGTCAGCCAGCATCCCTCAAATGGGAGGATTTCCAGCCTCTGCCTTTCCCTCAGGTCAGAGTGACGCAGACTCTGGGATGGTGCTATAAGTCTCCTTCCATACCCCCTCAGGTCCTAATTATAGTTCCTTACCATTAGGCCTCCAGCCAGCCAGCAGCTTTCAGCTCGGAGCTGTGCTAGCGAGTTTCCCTTCTGCTCTAGACTGACTCACAGCTGCCTGCTGCGCCTGGCTTAGATGTTAGGCCCCCTCCTTACACTGGGCCATGATCCCAAAGATCTGTTAATCCTTAAATTAGTCAGGGATGCTGGAAAATTTTAGTGTCCTGAGAGGAAAGTGGGAATCTATGTGGATTTCAGTTGGGTGCTCCTGCAGCATGGTAATTCCAATTTCACACTGGTGCAGACAAGCAAAGAAAACTAAGTTTGGATTTCAGCAAGTATTTGCAGACCTACTTCTTGCCAACTTGGAAATTCATTCCACATTTAAAAAGTAAATAATAATAAAAAGGCTATATTGATATTATGTATTTTCCATAAAGATGTCAGGGGGCGGAGCTCATCTTTATCTCCCAGAGTTGGGCAGCAAAAACAGATGTGGGAAATGTAAAGAATTGAAAGAGGCGGGAAATATATCTTTTTTGTTTATAGTGCCATTTGCTTTCAGAACCATACAGGTGACTGTGGCCCGGATTGTAAAAGTGTTTTTAAAGCAGCGGGCAGGCAAATGGGGGCTGAAGCAAGGGATAGTAGAGAATGGAAGTTGTTTTGAGTCTGCTGCAGACCTCCCATGAGAGTTAATGCAAATAACCTTAGACCCCCAATTCACATGCTCCTGATTTCAGCAGGAGTCAGACACATGAGCAGTTTTGTCTGGGCTGAGCAGAAATCTCTGGGCTATATTTCTTTGTGTCAGATGGGGATGGAAGCACTGTCCTGCCATGCAGAGGAATTGAGGATAAACATAATGAAAGCTGTTAGGATTTTGTGCAGTGGTCACATTCATGTTATTATAAGACCTGAAGTGTCAAGTGTGACTTTTGCAGTATCAAAATTTTTAGGAATGGAGAAACACAAGGCGATCTCTACAGTACATGGTAATCTGACAATTACAGTATGGGTAATCTGACAATTTTGCACACAGTGTTATGCTCAGGTGTCAAGACTACTGTAGACATAGTTAAGTTCTCTTTTGCCTCCTCCACTCTCTGCTAGTGTGGAAAGGGAAGGGAAAGTGGAAAGTGGCAACGCTGCTAATAGTGGAGCAATGACATCAGGGGAAGCTTGCGGAGGGATCCTGAGCTGAACCAGACCCTTCTGTGTTGTGAAATTCTCCTGGCCTGTGTTCTCAAGAGCCTGACATATCTGTAAACTGAGGAGAAGATAGACTGGAACTTTTTTGCACCTCCCTTATTTGCCAAATGGGCATTTTTCCCTTCTGTATCTTTCTTAAGGGACAAAACGATTTAGCCCCAGTATGGAGTCAGAGTGGGGGAAAATTATTTAGATTGACATCATCTGTATGTGCTGAAGAGTTTCTTGAGCTGCAAAGCTTTCCCTGTGCGTGTGTGCATTGTGTCAAAGCTAGGTGGTAAAAGGCTGGATAGCATGAGGTAAGTGTTTAGAGAGCTAGTTGACATCCTGAAAATTACCAGAGACCTTCTCTTGAAACTACTTACACCCTGTGCAGGGCTGATTTTCATGCCCAAAAGCCCCTCACAGAGCTGGGGAACATGACTCTCACACACCTCACATGAGCTCTGGCAGCTCCGTTGTGGGTTACATAGACGAGACCTGCATTCTTCACCTCTGAGCTGGTGGTTTGTAACCATGGGGGACAGGGCAGGTGGAAGTGTGGTGAAGGTTGGGGATAAATGAGGAAATGGAAGAGACTTGTTCTTCAGCAGGAATCGTATTATTTGAAACACTTAGATGATGAAAGAACTGAAAGAAAATTAAATGAGTTTCAGTGCCTTTCTAGAAAACACTGTAGAATTGAACAATACTATTCCTTTTGGAGAGTCCAATATGGTGAATTTTTGTTCTTTTTTAAAAAATTGATGCAGAATTTTTCAAATTTCTGTAGAGTCCTGGGGTTACATCTATATAACTGTTAACTTTCAGTAAAGCCTGGTTTGCTTTGATTTTTTTCCATTTTAATTTTTTGTTTGGCTTGAAATTCACAGGGTGGGAAATATATGTGCATCAGAAAATGAAATAATTTCTAGATGGAAAAATATAGCAGATTAGCACCAATTTATTTTCTTTTATGTTGACATATTTGATATGCCTTATTTCATGTATTTCCTTTAAGAAGATAAACTTAATGTGGCTGAAACTTTTCAGTGAGTAGCTGACAGAACAGGGCTGTAAGGTACCCCTCTGCTGAGGAATTCGTTGGGGCTTGTGCTGGCCCTTTGCAAAAGAATCAGTCCCCTTATCTCAACCAAAGATGTCAGCGATGACTGTTCTTACTGTCATGCTGTACGTACAAATAAACGCAAATGTAAGGAGTGGTTACTAACTTTTCTTCAAGGTCAAGGCTTTCTGAAAGTTGTCGACATTTCTAGTTGATTTTTAAGATAACATAAATAAGTCTGCAAAGCCAGCTGGTCTAGTTAGCTACAGCTGTGGCTGGACTAAGTTACAATTCTTTTCAACTTTCAATTATATCTGCACCACCAGAGGTGACAATAGTTTGAGGAAGGAGAAATAAGCTGCCAACATTTGACTGTAATTGGTAGCTTCAGCGGAGAGGCCAAGGGGTAAATGGGCTACCCAGAGTAAATTCCCTTTTCACCTGAAAAAGCTGTTCTTCTGATGAACGACTGAGGCCCCCTGTCAGGGGACTTGGTGTGGGTTAAGATCACATGCTCCTGCCTGTACTGTGCTTGTTATGTGGATAAACTGAATTTATGGTCTCCAGGGCTGTCAATCTGGCCTCTTTCAAAAACACATACAGGCCTGATCCTAGTCCCAGGGAAACTGATAGGAATCATTCAGTTGACTTTGGGTCAGATTCAGTTTCCACAGCCTTCATGTTGTACACCTCACTCAAAAATCTGCAGTGCTGGTTTGCTGATTTGAAAAGTTAGTGTTCATAAATGCAATACAATAGTATATTTTTGTTCTACAAGGTGCTGAAAGCCATCAAGTGTCCTGTACTTTTCTGAGAGCTGTGGTTGCTCAGTGTTCTGGAGGGCTGAGTCCTGACAGAATATAAGACGTGAATGAAGTTTTTTGGTTTGGAAAGAATAAGATACAATTTGAAGATACTTCTATTCCCTGCACCCCCCACCTCCTGCTTTTTAAAATATTGATATTAATTTGTTCATGCCGGAATGTGTTTCTTTCCAGTCATTTTATTTTGCATTGCTTTAATTGTAACTTGGCTCTGATGCAAGATTTTATTTATTGTCTGTATGTAAACTTTTATGATGTCTATGTAAACTTTTATGATGAGGTTTGCTGTAGCTCTAGTCTGGAGCTGCATTCTGTTTTTCCACTCTATTCTCCTTTGCTTAGACTCACTGTGCTTTCCTTCTGGAAAAGCGAAGTCAATGAAAGCCATGTGTTGCTCTGTCAAAAGGATTCCCTAACTACAGGATTTGAAACTTTTCTGCACTCCAAACTTTGGCTCTGCCCTTAAAAAAGAAACCACACAATCCACATGAAAGTATATGTCCTTAAGTAAAATCATGTCAGGGGAAAGTTTGCAAGAGGTAAATCCTTACTGTGCCCATCTTGACGGTCTGCCCAGACCACCCATTTCATGTTTAAATAGTCATTTTAACTGAAACACGTAAAATATTTCCACCTTTTCAAAGCCATTAGTTTACCTGGGTTTGGTCAAGAGGAATGACAGAAATAAAGTCTCACCAGTTCACCAAAGAAGGCAGGCTGTGCGGCTGGAGTTCTCTTGTTCCGGAAGGCTATTCATTAAGCCTGTATGTCTCAAATGACTCCATAGTTAGTGACCTCCCAAATTCTTTTTCCTTCATTTGTTTTCTCAGCTTCTTTATAATGAGTAGTTGCTAGAGGTGTCAGTGAACACATTTTGCCTAATTATGAACCATTCCAAACACTGTGGATTGGAAAGTTCTGCTCTTGCCTGCAGTGTTTTTGGGAAAGACTGGGTGGAGAGAAAAGCAGAGCAGAGTGGGATATTTTACAAAGAAAGGGACAGTGTAAATTGAAGAGAGAGAAGGGAAATAGGGGGGGTTGTAAAGAAAACTCCTTAAGTGCTTTGGAAATCTAAATGTATTGAACCTAAAAGCCATGTCTATAGGAGGTAATTATTATCTTCATATTTGTACTTAGGGACACACAGGAGATGGGGAAACTAAGGACAAATCACAAAAGGATATTAAGCGCTAAAACTCCAGGCTTTGCAGCAACAAGATCTTGGATGTCCAACTGCCCATGGGGGTAGCTGGGTATGTACTTAGGGAATGTCTGCACACACTTTTGCAAACAGATGCAAATTTACTCTGTCTGTGATGTAAACTGGCCAGGTTTGAGTTAGCTCTAACCATCAACTGCACACTCATGGTGCTTTGATTAATAAGTTTTACCTCTTTTGGTTATGTCTAACATGACTTGTTTTTCAGAGCCAGTTCATATTTAGTTGGTCTCTAGTGCAAGCAGGATTTGCTCATGTCTGCAAAGGCTTTATAGATCTATCTTTAGCTAGGCTGCCTGAAGCATCTGCCTAGCAGCCTAATTAATAAAAAAAATGTAGTTAATAAGAGATGCCAGAAAGGTTATATATGCTTCTGAATCAGGACTTGTATACCCTTTCTGAACACGAGGGAATCTTCTCTTTGTGAATGAGGTTCATAATGAGTTCTGAAAACCGTCCTGAGCCAGACCTGAAAATAGGAATAGGTCAACTTTTCTAGGTCCTTCCCAAAGAGCTGGTATGGTTGGCAATTCCACCTTATCTCCTGCTAGATAGCTCTTCGAGATAGCGTGGTTACCCAGGTACCAGATAGTGAAAGGTTACAGAAGCATACAGAAGATGGTCATTACTTGCAGACCTAACAGGCTGTCGTGCTGTTAAGTCTAGAACTCCAGAGACTGAGACACATTGTTTTCATGCTGCTATGGAAGATCAGTTTTCAAGTCAAAGCTAGCAGTTGCCCAATAAATGGGGTTTTTTTGTTTTGTTTTTGTTGTTGTTGTTGTTGTTTTTTTCTTTTCCAACCATAACAATTTAACTTAAATTGATATGGGTGATTTACTTTGTTATGTATTCATAGCTAAGTTAAGCCGTTGTGTCTCTGTTTACTGCACTGCTGCTTGCTGACAGGTAGGGGGGAAATATGCTGAATTGATAGAGTCAAAGAAGCTGCTGACAGTTATATTTCTATTGCTAAGATTGGAAGGTAAGAATATACTGATTTATGTTAATACATAACTCATAGGGAAGCCAGATAAGTAGAAAATTTGGTATGAAGGATTTATGTGTTGTTCTTTGTATGTTAATCCCTAAAATGTATTTCATCTTGTATGATATTTTTTTCTTGGTTTGGAACCATCTCTTTCTCTATAACCTGTCAATAAGTTACTGCAAATGTGATTCCAGACATCTAACTTCATTTTCCTTTACCATGCAGAATGAATCAATATTTGGAATTTATAAGACCTCTCTAATGGACTCAGATTTTGCAACTTGTCAACATGAATTTTAGGTCTAAATAGCTATTAAAATGGTGCAAAACTTTTGGGAGACTTTGGCAATATAACCTGTGTTCTTAAGGTTTATGCAGTACTCCTCCCCAGATGATTTTTAATCCCATTGTGGCAAGATACCAGGTGACTGTTCAATCCAGTAGAATCTGTTCAATTAATGATGTCAAACTGAAAGAATTATTGAGAATAGCTTTGATTTCAAGTGCAGCTGTTGCTGTGGTGAGCAACTTTCCTCTTTCAGACTGGAGGCGGTTATATTTTTCAGTGGGAAATCTCAGCTATAGGTTGTGTGAGAGTATAAAGGTATTTTAAGATAGCTATATCTTAAAGGAGGAAGAGATTTTAAATTACCTTGAGAAAGGAAAACAGGTCATTACCTATGTGTTGTCAAATGAAACTTTGTGCAGTTCCATATTCCACTCACCCGACAGTTCTTAGCTGTCTAGGAGATCACTGGGATTATAAATCCACTGAATATGATTTATTTCAGCTGCAATCACAAGAATGGACATTACTGCTGTTAATGACAGGCTTCTTAGTATATTAGCTGCTCCTTTTGGTGTTTCTTCTGACTGTTAACTAATGAGTTTTCCACTGTCTTCTGTCAAAAGATGACTTTTGGAGGGGCCTAGGGAATAGCAAGTTACCAAGGTTTTTGTTATTTAATACAGAACAAATTATCAGAAAATTGGAGAAGGGACAGAATCAGCTGAAACTTAAACACAAAAAGAAAGTAATTCTTTTAACCAGTTCAGTCACCTAAACAATTGCTTTTGAAATTCACCAACCACTGTTTGGTTTATTTTCATTTGATGTGTTTGCCGTTCCCAGGAAGCAAATGATACACATGTATTTTGAACAACTGACCTACAGAGAGGCCATTAGTTCTGCAGACACTATCAGCTTGTCTTATTTTCATGGCTACAAAGACCCAAAGAAAACACAGATCACACTTTATTGGTTCTAGGAATCTATGGCATCTCAGTTCCAAGACAACTGTGGGACCAGGTCTCAAGGTTAGACAAGAGAAAACAAAAGCCATATACATAATTTCTGCTGATACAAGAAGAGAATGTCTTTTAAAAATGAACACATAGATCCAAACTGACTTATGGTCAAACTTGGCTTGTCATCATTAACTTCTCTTGCCACCTACTGATCACTTGAACTTGGCTATTTCTCCCACTAATACAGTATGATGAGATCTGTTTGTTGTTGCACAATGGTCTATGATTCTTTTCAAGCTTTAGCCAATTGTTTAACAAAATTAACATTTTGGAATTCACACTTCACTTGCCTCCATCAAAACATTTAAATCAAGTTTAAATAGATTTTTAAATGCCTAACTGATTTGCTCATTGCACTCAAAGGATAGAGCTGAATGCAGCTGGTACTCTAATAAACAGTTTGTTCTAAGAGATACCGTTTATTAAATATACTATGTTGATATCTTTTGTTCTGATGTTTCCACAGTAAAACCAGAAAAACATTATTCATTAAGTGTACTTCTAAAAGAGAAATGACAAAAACTCTCCAGAATCTCAGTGTAATCTAATTTAACAATGAGGAAGCTTTTAATGAAGAAAGTAATATATGATGTTTGAAGGAGACCTTGCATAGGTAGTAAGTTTTCATTTATTTTATGAAGGTTACCTGACTGGGAATATTTTCTATGCAATAATTATTCCACCTCCTCTTGTGATAGTTTCCAAAGAATTTCCCCTGCAGTATGAAAAATCATTCAGAGCTATTCTAAATAAGACTGATCTCAAATCTTCTCTCACTCATTCACAGTACGAACTAGTGAACACTATGAACTATGTCTGTAAACAACACTCAGTTAACTATGAAATCTGAGACTTCCACCCTAATCAATGAGATTAGAGGACGCATGTGATTCTGATTAATATCTAGTAATGTCAAGAAATGCTCTCATCACATTAAAATGCACATAAAAGTAATTTAGGACCCAAGCTGCCATTAACTTCCTTTGTCTCTTGATCTTTGTTATTTTCCTTTAACCTGTTGCCTTTTAATGACAGTGCCAGAGACCTTTCTTTTCATTAAAAAAATATTTCCACTAATGGTTGCAGAAAAATATTCTGGCAGATACTACACAAATACCTCCGTATTTCAATAATACATATTTCTTATCGGTTGGGGACTCTTTGGTTTTTTCAGATTTAAGGTTGTTGTAGTCAGAATTAAAACACAAAACAAGTAGCTTTGCTCTATTTTTATAATGTAATTCAAGCTTAGGCTGCAATATAGCTTGTTTTCTTTCTGCTATTTTTGTTTTCCCCCTGTAGAAGCAGCGAAATCAAATTCAGTTTTCATTGCTTGTCAGTGGCAAGCATGGCCCAAGATAGACAGACTGTCATGAGGATGCTGTTGTCAGCAGGTTGCATAATACAGGAACATACAGAATGTTTTCACTGGTTTCTTGCCAGAGCCATATGACCACTGTTGATCAGCACACACATACACACACAGATATGCATGTGTGTATGTATATATACACACATATATATGCATAAAATATGGGCCTACACTACATAATCACTGAGCTGTTTGAAATCCAAAGCCAAGTCTGTACACAAAGGCATATTCTGATATTATTATTATTTTTTAAATACATCAATTCAAAACTTTGAACCTGGCAATAGTGAAATCTTTGGATTTGTAGTAAAATTCATCATTAAAATAGACCTCATGTTTTATTTTTAAACTTCATACATTATTCTCTTCACTAACACATTGCTTTGCTGATATTGAAATGAACTGAAGAGAGACTATGCATGGAAATGTAATTCACCACAACAGAGGACCCACGCATGGACCTAAAGCTACTTTAAATCTCTGTTTCAGGGCTTAATGATGCATAAAGCATTCTTTGGGCTCTCTCTGCTGGGATGATTTCCACTTGGCATCATTATAAGAAAAGGACAGCTTGGGCTTTGGCCTGATAGTCTCATATCCAAGTTGTCACAAACCTGGACACTGTCCATAAGGCAGAATTTAGAGTGATGCAGCCGTGCGTTGGCATTCAACTGCACTTATTACAACAGGTTCATGGGGTGAGAAAGACATTTTAGACTAAGTGCCATTCATTGAAATAATTCTGTTCTTTCAACTTCCAAGGAATTATTTTGGAGGATGTACAAGCTCTAAATACGATTATTCCTACACTTCATACAGTCTACTACGAACTCTCTGTAGCTCTTTGGGTTACTTAGGAATATTGTTACAAATCTGTAAAATAACTTGTGCCTACAAGATGTTCATATTTTTTTTAGAAAATATTTTAACAATGAAATGCAGAAAAATAAAATTCATGTGAATTCAATACCTGAAGGCAGGCTTTTTGAAACAAACCACAACTGTTTATATTGCCCTGTAAATGTCACTCAAAATTTCTAACTCGAATAAGGTTACAGACAGGAATAAAAAAACAGACACCAAATAGACAATTTTTTTAAGTTGGCAGATGTAATAGACTCGCGATTTTTCGAATTGCACTAGAGTCTTAGCGCAGCAATGCTGAACTTGGGTCTTACTGTACTCTGACTCACGCTAGCATGAAAACATTTCTCACTCCTATTACACACTGCTATAGACTCAAGGTATCCATCCTGTCACGGAGTATGACCAGGAGTGTGATTGTTCCCAGGAGCATGGTTGGCTGTGCAGTTGGATTACAGCTACAAGCTGATTCATAGTTCAGCATAACATATCAGTTCCTTATTCAACCAATCTGTGCTGTTATTTACATCTCTCTACTGAACTGTATTGGTGCTTCACAGTGTCCTGTTGTCACCACAGTGCCCTCTATCCCATTCATGTTAAACTGGGGGAGATTACTTGAATAACTTAAATGAGCTAGTGAGGGAAGAAGGATATTATACGTGAATTGGCCAGGGTTTCCAGTGACTCTGTGGGTGCTGAACTCTAGTGATAGCCTGTTTCTTGTGTGTGACAGCACACAGGTTATGGATTCAAAAGAGCATTCTCATAGTCAGCAGTGTGCTGGGCAGGGGAAAGCATAAAAGAAAGCTCTGGCTAATGGAAGTGATTCAGTGACTTAGCTTTCAGTTCAGCATTTGTGTCCAGTTTTGGGCACCTCAATACAAGAGAGATATCGAGGTGCTGGAGCGGGTACAGAGGAGGGCAACGAAGCTGGTGAAGGGCCTGGAGCATAAATCGTACGAAGAACGATTGAGGGAGCTGGGACTGTTTAGTATGAGGAAGAGGAGACTGAGGGGTGACCTCATCACTCTCTATAACTACTTGAAAGGATATTGTAGAGAGGTTGGTGTTGGTCTCTTCTCACAAGCAAATAGCGATAGAACAAGAGGGAATGGCTTCAAGTTGCAACAGGGTAGGTTTAGAATAGACATTAGGAAGAAATTCTTCACAGTAAGAGTGATCAGACACTGGAACGGGCTGCCCAGGGAGGTGGTTGAGTCACCATCCCTGAATGTGTTTAAGAGTCATTCAGATGTGGTGTTGCGGGATATGGTGTAGGGAAAAACTTTGTAGTGTAGGGTAGATGGTTGGACTCAATGATCCCAAGGGTCTTTTCCAACCTGAATGATTCTATGATTCTATGATCTTGTATGTATATCCTTCCAGGACAAACTAACTCCTTTGACTTTTACGTATGATAAAAGCAGACCTGTAGTTCACCAGTCATTGAAACACTTTCGTGTACTGTGACTGCAAGCAGTCAAGGGAATCCTTGTATAACTTGGCACCTGTGTATATTCCATTGGTGCCTGGGCGTGCTTCAAAAGTCCTTCAGTCAGTAGGTGGTTGTGGCAATGCTTTTAAGTGACTGGATCTGTACATGTTAGTACAATTCAATTTAACTCTCTAGATCTAGCTGTTGCCTAAACCTACTTTTCTTCTAATGGGTATACCTATCTAGCCGGAGAGGAATCCCAGTCCATGAAATCATAATGTAAGGGAATTACCACGATACCATTATAGTAATTATTTAACTGTTACACTGGTATAAAAGCTTTCACAGTTGCACAGATCTTAGTTTGCAAGATTATAGTGTTGCCTGATGCAAGGATGTAACACTGTGGATGAAGTTTACCTTAACGTTTAAATGTACATTGTTGTGAATTATTGTGCTATTATTAATTTTACAGTAATTTTTTCCTTACATATGTAGCTGCTGGAGTCATGTGATCATGTAAGAACAACAGATGCCACTGAAAAAATCTATTTTTCTGGAATTCATGGATTAAAGCTTGAAAATATAAGTTGGATAGCCTTGAAACACGTGATCATATTTTAGTCATAAATCTCATGTTTTTAACAATCACAGAAAGCTTGGATTAGTAATAGTGGTTATTGCTCATACAGAGACTCGTACAGAGCTATAATCCTCATTCAGTTAAGACCCAACAGCCTCATTACGATCTGGAAGGCTGCAGCCCTCAAGCCCTTTCAATTTGCTTTAGCTTTGCTGAGCCTGATACAATATAAGTACAGCTGGGCTACGGGCCAGTCAGCAGCATCACCAGTTGCCAAGGCAAGAGGCCAGACAAAAGCTATCCACTGTTAATGGCTTTTGTGCAAGAATAACCTGGGCTGGAGCTGAACCCTTACCAGAAGAGGGAGTTCCCTGATTTCCCATCCTCTAAACATTCCAGGCCTTTATAAGGCTCCTCTGCATCTATGATTAGTGAAGCAAATATGCTCATTGTAAAATGCAAGAGATGATCTATTATACAAAAGTATGTGTTGCTGGGTGTTGGGAATATAGCTTTATCATAGATACAGGCTTTCTAGAACCCAAAAAGAAAAGAAAAAACAATAAAATCCACCACAAACCAAAGAGGTTAGGAACTGTATTTAAAAAGCCGAAAAAACAGATCATATGAGCAATTGGAAATAATGTGAAAAGTTAGCAGGGAGTGTTGCAGACTCCTGAAATGCATGTACTGTGTTCTCAAATGTAGCAGTTATGGCGCTGGCATCTGTATTTCAGCTACAAGACATCCATCTGGAGCGTAGTTAGTAAGTTCGGCACCTGCAGCTGTGCTAATTCACTTTGTAACAAATACAGTGATGTAACAGACTGTTGTGTGTTAGGTTTTACACTGAAAGTTCTTTAAGTACCCTCTTGGAATGATACACAGTATTCACCTCCCAAAACCTAGGTTTTTGTCGGTAAATGCTACACAAGGATGCAGGATGCCATCCTTATGCCTGGTTATAAATGAGTGGGTGTTACTGGGGTGTTTCCAATGTCACTTTGTGATGAATGCAAAGAAAAGTCAACTATTCAAAGACAAGCTTTGGGCTGTGTAAATCATAACTAGCACTTAGTTTACTCAACATTTCCAATGGCACTTAGCCATCTCAAATACAAGATTATAATCTTCTCACACTGTGCAATATTTTGGAAAGAAAATGAAGAAGATTATTGTGTATTAAATGATCTTGCAGGAGGAATTTAGTAGAATGAATCTAATTACCTGAACTAAAATATCACTGGGATATTAGTCTCTAAAACAGTGCAGTTCCTGGATGTATCCTGGAGAGTAGGTGTGTAACTGGTGTTTTGCAATCACTGTAAAGATCAGCTAAAGCTAAAAGACTGAGTGGGATTTATTTTGAACAATTGCTTTTGATGTCACTCAAAAATTTAACTCCAGCAGTGTAAGTCCATGGATTTGATTTTGACAATGACAACAAAGTCACATCAGCCTTTCGGTTTTCTTGCTGAAAGTTGCCCATATTTTGTTCATATACTATTTTGTTTGAAGATTACTTGCTGATGAGTGCAACTGAATAGTTGCATTAGCATGCAGGGGAAGAAAAGTAGGGAATATACTTGACATAGAGTACCCCAAAGAAATTATGGAGGTGATACATGTCTATTGGAAATAATGGCTGAAACCCATGGCACAGTACAATTACATTATTGCTGCGTCTTGTAATAATTGTGTTGTTTACACCTCTAGCAAGTCTAGGAGTCTTTGCCATTCTAGGCAAAGTATTCCAATGCTTGACTTGCCTAATGGTGAAAAAGTTTTTCTTTATATCCAGTCAAAACCTTTCTTGTTTCAGTTTATGCCCATTGTCTCTTATAATCTTGCCACATATGGCTTTAAAAAGCCTGAGTCCATTTTGTTGGTGACTTCCTCAAAGACGAGCTCCTACTGAATATGAGAGGAACCACAGGTTCTGAATCTTAACATACACCACGTGCTTTGCTGAGGAGGCATGGAAGCAAGGCTGCTGTCTGCGGGATTAAGACTGGATACCTCTAAGTCAGAATCCCCCCCTAAATTCAGTGATAGTTGCTGCCGTAGTAACCTTCTTAAAATCATTAATGGTTTCAACTTATCATACGAGCTCAGAGCTCAAGGTCAAGTTGGCATGTGGCCCAGTACGAATATTTCTGGAAATAACTCTTCTAAAGCCTCTCCAAAAATCTGGTGAAACCCTTTTTGATATGGCTGAAGTTAATCACTGCTTTACTTACAGACCTGTAGAGAAATGAACAGGTCCATGGTGTGGTAAAGAACTGCCACTTTACTGCACAAATACAGGCCAGTAAAGATAATTAAATCTCTACAGCACATCCGAGCAGGATTAGTAAGGAGCAAGTGAAAAAGGGAGGTGGTTTGTGCAGGAAGAGGTAATGGGATACAGAGCCCTTCATGCTCAGGTCAGTCACGGAATCCCCCAGCAAAATGCTTTGCCACTAATTGGCACCTGTGATGACAGTCTCAGCATAGAGGTCAGAGGCTGAATGGAATTTGAAGGCTGAACTAACCCCCTCTAGGTCAGACTTGAGGCTGCTAAGGGTCAGGGAATGTTTAAACCTCAGATGCCTGTATCATGTGTCGTTTATGGATAAAGGAGAGTGTGTTCATTTAACATGTTTCATGAGTAGCAAATATTATTACTCACACTCTGGATAACAGGCTGGAAACAATCACTGGGTTTCAGTAATGTTTAATTCAGTGTAATAGTGTACTATTGCAGGATATGCTATGTAAATGCTAGTTGTATTACATCTCAGCAAGTAGTACAAACTCTAAATAATGCTTGAAAATAAAGTGTAAAACCAATGTAGTGTATCAAAACAACTTGGAAACAAGTAAAGCAAAGAAACAGTGGCATAACCAGTCTTTTTATGTGCTCTGACAGTCAGTTGCTATGTGATAGCCATTACATAGTTTGTATTCTGAAACAATTGACAAAATCAGGTACCGAAAGGTCACAGCAAATTATTACATACTGGACCAAATGAGTCCCTGGTGGGTAATTCCTTCTGGTGAGGATGAATATAGCCTGCATGTTTAATGCACTTGGTTCAAAAGTTAACTAGTAGAATATCTCAGAGTTCATGCAATAGAGCGCTAGGACCCTCAGTTCAGTGTAGATTTTGAGAGAAGGAAATGCAAGCACTTGTCCTGCAAAACCTCCGATTTGCTTTGGAAGTCTTCGAAACATGTACCAGGCAGTTAAGTTTCAATAAATGAGTAGGTGTATTTATAGGTCACTACTGTGATCCTTTTTTAGTTCTGATTCACAAAGATGAATGGCTTGATTGAGTTTGCCTGCTTACTGAAATTCTTATTGTATTCAGAAAATGCCAGGAAAATATACAAACACTCAGTGCTCGGTGTTAGATTTCTGCAGTTCATACTCTGTTCACTGCTGGATACGCAGGAGACATTCAAAGGTGATGGATGCAGAAGAAGGGAAGGGAACAGGACATAATCACAGGCGTTAGTTGTAGGCTTTGCTGTTTTGAAAACAGTTTTGGTCCCCATTCCATAGCACTAAGTTTTTAAGTGTTTGATAGGTATTGAATAGTGATTGCTTGATGGGTAGATTACTGAAGGTAGTGGTCTTTTAAGTACTGTTACCTTCAGGGAACATACATGTTATCTTCAGGACATATATGGGATCTTCTAGGTTGACTTCCCAGTGGAGGAGAAATTATGACATAGCGTGGATGTATTCTAAATGTAACTTGTTTTCTTACATGTATCAGTCCTGGAACAGTAGTCAAAAAGAGCGGATAGATGCCCTCCTCTTCTACAGAATCCTACTGCCAGGGAGTAGTTTTGCCTGAAAGGATTGATTTCCATCTAAGAGAAAAGCAGAGGGGAAACTATCCTGCCTTTGACATGACAAAATTTAGTCTAACAAAACTATAATCATCAATTCTGTTATCAACATGTCTTCCAAAGAATGGACGTTTGCTCGCACCCTGGGAAAAGTGCTTGGCAGACTGTGCAATAGTGCCACCTGGTGAGAACTGCTCTGGAGAACGTTTTTCAGCAGGAAGAGAGGTCCAAACCAGCACATTAGAGGTATGTGCAGTTTGAAGTTACACTGCCTTATGCACATTAAGAAGCCTATAGTTATGTGTGATGGTTGATACATGACAAGAACAGTGATTATTGGCATGATGGATCTGCAAAAGGGCCCCTAGGTCTTTACTCTTTTTTTCAAAAATAAGTTGATACACATTTGCACTATTCCTTTACACTTACCACTTAAGGAAGGTGGAACTAATTTATTGCTGTTTATACACCCTTAGTGGTTTTCCAGACCTTCCCACTAGCACATAATCATAACAGTGTGAGAATGCTGTGTTGCTGCATACAATTGCTCTCTTGTTAGGATCTAACATAAAGAGATGCTCAGTCAGAAAAGCAGTCAAAACTTTCAGCAAAAGGAGATAAAAGCAAGATGGCAACTCGAACCAGATGGAGTCGTGCTTCTTTTGTGTATATAAGATTTCTTGTGCTGATTGTAGCCTTACCCTGCCATATGTAGGTCACTTGGCTGGCAAGCTATTAATGTCTCCTAGATCTGCTATAGTTCTTGTGATGATAAATGACTCTTTTTCCTGGGAAAGTGTGTGTTAAGGTTAGCTGGGCATTTACCTTCCTGACAGACTCAATGTGGGCAGAGGAAAACAATTAACCTATTTAAGAGCAAATATTTTGAGGAAGAAATTGCACAGAAGAAGAGCCAAGCAACACTTTCCTCATGTAAAGACAGCATGGTTCAGTTATGTCCAAACAGATCAGTTTAGATTGATGAATGGAAAATATTTATTTAATGATACTGGCTTTTCAAACTATTTGAATAATTTGTTTATAGTTCAGTCAGAGCACGTTAAAGTCAGTAAGAAAATTTCATGATTGAGGGGAGAGGGAGGAGTTTGTATCAAAAAAATAAGCAGCTGAGTTCAACCTCTTAAACCAAAGTCAATGTTGCAGCTCTGAAGGGGGAGATCAGTTTGACATAGGGCTTGGCAGAGGAGAAGTTAAATCTTTCTGAGGAATGGGAACTTGCTGCCTACCTTTCAGATAAGCAGGCAAATTAAGGCCAGTTGAGGGAATCCAGTAGTGAGGCTATGGAGTAAGAATCAATTAAAATGACCCAAGTATAAAAGGTTATGGGAGAGGGAAATTCCATCTCCTTTCTTCTTGGTATTTTGCCATGTTTGGCTCTTGCACAGAATGGTGATCTGAAATGGTGCTTTATTACCAGCTTGAGAGAGAGATATTTTTAATTCCTTTTCACTTATGATATGGAGTGCTTTTATTTTATGGACTTGACAGAGACCAGAAACACCTTTCTAAACTGGACTTTGTATGTGCAGCATCTTTGCCAGCTGAAGAGGAGCTTGCTTGCTTTGACATTGACTGAGCAGCCATTCACAGTGCTAAGCACATATTTAATCCTCACTTTGACACATTCTCTAGTTAATAAAAGATGCCAGCATTTGCCCCAAATTTTTGTCATTGATGTATGCTAGAGACTCAGGTATTGCCTGAGCACTTTTCAGAAAGCAAGGAAGGTCCTTGGAAGCTTGAACCATTTCAGATAGGCTGTGGTTCAGTTCTGAAAACCAAGAAGAGACTGAGCAGGAAGGGACTTACAGCAAGAGGTTTGCAGAGCAGTCCTTCCTGCTCTGGGGCTAGGGACACCCTGAGTGCAGCCCAGCTAGTCAGATGCAGGGGGTATTGGAAAGCATTTCCTCTTCAAAGGTGATTTCAATTTTTCCAGAACAGAAAGGTGGCAGTGACTGAAGAAGGCTTGAGTGAGGCAGTAAAGGGGAGCAGTGTTCCTGCTGAAACATCCTGGCCTCAGTTAGTCAGTGCAGAGATGAACAGGTCGTTTATCTTCCTTCTGCATATCTTCCTCCTCCTGCCATCACTTCTTTTGCAGTTGACCACAAGAGCACCTTATTTGTGCAGGGATTTAGGATGGTAACAAAGCTAGCAAACAAGCAGTGGGATCACTGTGGGAAAGAGAAGAAAATCCGGGGAGGGAGGAAACAATAGAGATTAAGAATGCATGAAAAAGAGAAAGAAAATATTCGGAAGGAACAGAAAGGAAAAGACTGAGGTTGTAGTGATATCTGTAGGATTACGAAAGAGAATGAATAGGAAATCCTGAGAATCAGTGTTTCCCGATGGTACAGGAAGGGAGAATGGCATTCTATTCCTAAGAGGGAAAATGTACCCAAGCTAGAACTGTGTGAGTTGGTTGGTCAAAACTTCCTCTAGCAAAATGTAGATTCAGATTGACCAAACACTTTTGTTACTTCTTGCGCAATTGTTTTTGTTAGGACGAAGTTTGTAAAAAACTGTATGATCCTTCTGAAAACAAGGCATTTCATTTTTTTTAAATGAGAAAATAAAAATGTGAACACCTCAACCATGTTTTATGTCAGTGAATGAAAAATTTTAATAAGTCTTAAGTCAACAAAAAATATTAGCTCACTGGAGAAAAAAAATGGGAGAAACGTTGAGAAATTAGTGTGAAACTAATTTCTTTAATAATTGTTTTCCAGGTCAGTGATGAAATAAAAAGTCAGCTGTTCACACGTATGTGTTCAAACCACTTACCATTATTTAGTAATGTTGTAACATGCATGATTCTGGGATTTCTGAATTTGGTGTAGCACATAGGATCACTAATCCATCTGGAGCAACATTCTGTCTCTAGCTTTGCCCAGTTCCTGACATTTTAGTGGAAGACAAACAAACTAAAAAGATAATCAGTTACTGTTCTCCCCTCAGTTTGCGCTGAACTACTAATTTAGACAAGGGAGTCTGTAAGTAAGCCCTGAACCATAATGCTGGTTTTCCTGTTCATAATCTTCCATGTCTATGCAGTTATCTTTCGGTCATAACGTTATGCAGCACTTTTCTCAAACCTGTCTGAAACATTTGAATGAATGGCATGCTAATGGCAGCAACTGTCATTATATCCATCATGTGGCTAAAGAATGAAGTGCCTGGATACTAAGCAAACAGAGGAAAGGGTAATACACGACTGCAGGTCTAACTCGTGCTATTGATGTATGAGAGTGACACAACATAGCAAGGAGAATTCTTACCCAGTTAATTTAGTGAGGGTGAAAGCGAGCATGTAAGATGATTATTCTCACATGACTTAACTTTAGGCACCTGGTTAGATCTCAATTTCTACCAACTTGATCTCTTTCTATGACCATGTGACCCGCTTTCTCGATGAGGGGAAGGCTGTGGACGTTGTCTACCTGGACTTTGGTAAGGCCTTTGACACCGTCCCTCACGGCATTCTCCTGGAGAAACTGGAGAATCATGGCATAGACAAGTGTACCCTCCGCTGGATAAAAAACTGGCTGGATGGCCGTGCTCAGCGAGTTGTGATTAATGGAGCAAAATCTCGTTGGCGGCCGGTCATCAGTGGTGTCCCTCAGGGCTCAGTTTTGGGGCCAGTCTTGTTCAATATCTTCATTGATGATCTAGATAAGGGGATTGAGTGCACCCTCAGTAAGTTTGCGGATGACACCAAACTAGGTGGGAGTGTTGATCTGCTTGAGGGTCGGCAGGCTCTACAGAGGGACCTGGACAGGTTGGACCAATGGGCCAAGGCCAATGGGATGAGGTTTAATAAGGCCAAGTGCCGGGTTCTGCATTTCGGCCACAACAACCCCAGGCAATGCTACAGGCTTGGGGAAGAGTGGCTGGAAAGCTGCCTGGCAGAAAAGGACCTGGGAGTGTTAGTGGACAGCCGGCTTAACATGAGCCAGCAGTGTGCCCAGGCAGCCAAGAAGGCCAACGGCATCCTGGCCTGTATCAGGAATAGCGTGGCCAGCAGGAGCAGGGAAGTCATCGTGCCTCTGTACTCGGCACTGGTGAGGCCTCACCTCGAGTACTGTGTTCAGTTTTGGGCCCCTCACTACAGGAAAGACATTGAAGTGCTGGAGCGTGTCCAGAGGAGAGCCACCAAGCTGGTGAGGGGTCTGGAGAACAAGTCCTATGAGGAGAGGCTGAGGGAACTGGGCATGTTTAGTTTGGAGAAGAGGAGGCTGAGGGGAGACCTCATTGCCCTCTACAACTACCTGAAAGGAAACTGTAGAGAGGCGGGGGTTGGCCTCTTCTCCCAAGGGAATAACGACAGGACCAGAGGAAATGGTCTGAAGTTGCGGCAGGGGAGGTTTAGATTAGATATTAGGAAGAATTACTTTACTGAGAGAGTGGTCAAGCACTGGAACAGCCTGCCCAGGGAGGTGGTGGAGTCACCATCCCTGGAGGTATTTAAGAAACGTGTAGACGTGGCTCTTCAGGGCATGCTCTAGTGCCCGGGATTGTTGGTTTGTGGTGGGGTGTTGTGTGTGGGGTTTAGTTGATGGATGCTGCTTGCTTTTTTTTTTTTTTTTTTTTTTTTTTTTTTTTTTGGGGGGGTGTTGTTGTTTGTTTGGTTTTGTGTTGTGTTTTTTTGTTTGTTTGTGTGTTTTTGTGTTTTGTTTGGTTTTTTTTTTTTTTTTTAAATGTGGTTGGACTCGATGATCTCAAAGGTCCCTTCCAACCACTAAGATTCTGTGATTCTGTGATTCTGTTTAAAAATCTAAGACACTGGTCTCCCTTGGATTCCCGTATAGTCAGCAGAAAGAGAGAGTTCCTCCACAGTCTCTTACGGCAGCAGTAAAGAACAGGAGCCTAATCTAACTCAGATTCTTGATTCTAAAATGGTTGAGATTATTCTCAATGTAACATGGATGAGCATGACACTATTGTTAGGAAATGAGAGAAATGTATTTACTGCAGATAATAAGAGCATATTAGTCATCTGTAAGTGTAGTTACAAGCTGTATGAGAATGGGAATGGGATTTTAAAAAAAGTGGTCAAAGTGCAAAATTTATAGAAGAGTCTTATCCTGCGGCTGGTATCCCAAGTGCTAGAAACTACCTTCTGTTAGAGAAGAAGTTAACCACTATGTGTGTAAACAACAAATGAAATGTCCTCAAAGAGAATATTCCTATGTGGCAGGGTTTTACAAGTATTGATCTGATGGGAGATAGATGCACTTGCCAATGTCTTTTTTGCTTGGGAGGGACCTATTTTTTGGACTCCCCGTTGGCTTCTTTCCCAGATTTTGGAGAGACTCCCAGTCTCACTGGAAACTGGACTTGCTGGCAGAAATGAAACATATTTTCCAGTCCTACTTTGAGGGGATGCATAGGAACAGAAGTTGGTTAACTGATGGTGCTCTTAGAAGCTGAGGCTTGTACAAGAATACCTCTGTATTGAAGACTTCAGTGGCAGCTGACTTTGCACACTAAGTTCTTCATACAGTCTAGTAATATTTGAATTTAAAAAATGTTTTGGAAGCATGCACATGTTAAGAATACAGTTTAACCTGATTAATCTAAAATTACCAAAGAGTTTTTAAAAACAGAATAAGTTTGACTTCTTTGATTTCAGTGTATGTTTCCAGGTTAAGAAAATTTGTAGAAGCTAAAGAAGCCATAATAAGTTTCAGAGGCATACACTGGATTTATATAGTTTTGCTGTTTGCCCATCAAAGGAGATTGTCTTAATCAGCAGAGGATAAATGGAACCTAACTTTCAATTAGTAAAAATAAACATGGTACATTGAAAAGCAAAATTACCAAATCAAGGAGGGTAAGAATATCAGTGGGAGCAATCCACTCCTTAGGTTAAAGCCATTGCTGGTGGCTATTCAAGCCTAGACAAGAGGCACATTCAGAGACACGTTTTCTCCAGCTGTGAGTAGGATCCTACGTGATGATACATACCCTCCCAACCCCCCTCATAGGAATGTACCTTCCATATTCCCAGTACTGTTGGATTGTTGCTTCCTGGAACAACCTGTTGTACACTCTCCAGATCAGTTGCAAAAGTTGCAAATAGTGTCCAGACTCAAGAGCAGACAGTGGCTGCAGCTGGAAGATTTCTTCAACCTGCAACAGAGGAGCAGTCCTGGAAGAGGTAGCCCCAAGGGAGAGCCAAGAGAAATTGATTCTTACACAGTTGATATGTATTTCATTTATATTGCATTCTTATTAAGAATCAATATTATATATTGCAAGATAAACTGATTTACCAGTACTATCTTTGTCAGGAAGCTACTTATGGTGCCTCTAAAAGTCTAGTCACTTCTAAAAATAATATTTCTGTGACTGGTATGCAGATATGACTTTAGGTGCTTAACCTTAGGTATCTAGATTTGAACATTTTGGCTTAAGCCAGCTTGCTTTGTTTTCCTCAGCTTTTCCTAATCACTTAGTTTTATCTTTCAGAATAAGCATTGTTCTAAGATATTACCATATAGGACAGCCTCTGTACATATAAAAACAGAGCTGTTGATGCACGGTATGAATCTGAAGGCAAACTGCAATTACATACTGAAGGGTTGTGGAAATTTTTCCTAAATATTTTACATAAACAAGTTATTTGTTCATTCAATAAACCTGGAGCACTTCAAAGCAACTGTTTACATTAAGGATGAAACAGAAAATTTTGGTTGGCAGAATTCCATCCTCATGGCTAGAGAGTTGTCAAGCAGATACATAAACATTAGAGAGCGAATATGTTTATACTGAAGGCACAGCTCAAGCCAAAGGCATAATTTTTAGGTGGAACCTTCCGATGTGTTAGTGCATACACACCTATTGGTGGAAACAAAAAACCAGTGTTGTCTGGCAAGTCTGCTTTTGGAGGCCTGGCTTAACAATTCTACATAAGCAAGTGTTCAAGCACAGGCTCCACTTAACGTTTATGCTTCTTCCTGTCATTGTGCTTTTAGAGCTACAGTAAAACATTTGGGGTCACAGTATGTGCAATGGTTATGGAGTCTAAGTTGGGAGGAGGATATAATTTCTGGAAGAGAGCAGGGCTGGTGTCTCTTGTGTTATACTGCAGGAACATATGCCTCTCTCATTAGTCCTTGGAGAAAAAAAAAAAGAAAAAAACCAAGCTAAAGCGTGAAGCTGAGTAAATATTGTAAAGATTTATTCATGGATATTTACTCAAATGCACTCAATTCAACCACACTCAGACAATTTTTCCTTTTCATTTTTCATTGTGCCCTCATGCACACGGGCCTTTGTTCATCCCAGTTCCTGGGAAAGGCTGCATGTAAAGTTCAGCTCAGTTTAGAGTCTGGCTTTTGTGCTGCTATAGCCTGTCCTAGCTCTTGTTCATTTAAGCAATGAAAGGAAACAAATGAGTCCCTGTTCAATAAAGATGAACAATCCCGGATTGGGATAGGGTAATGAACTAATAAACTTGACACATCATCTAGCTCTATATTCTAGAGAACAATCTTCGAGTGACTATGTTTTTCAAATGTGGACCAGAACTTTCAAATTATATATTTAGCTTTCAATTCATAATGCTTCCTGGTGCTGAAATGCAAATCCTCATTTTGAGTTGAATCAGTAAATAAACCTCCCCCAATTTTGATTTCTCATTATCCAAATCCCCAGAAAACCAAAAGGAAAGACAAATCACACCTTTATTTGTTAAAAAGAACAGAGAAAGAAAGAAAGAAAGAAAGAAAGAAACAAACAAACAAACAACAGAGGATAAGGTGATGTGAGGCTATTTCTCTGCTTGAGAACCCCAAGGGCAAACTTACTGGCTGCTTGCTCACTGAGGATAGGATCAGCCAAAGAAGTACATCCAAGGGAATCTGAACATCATTCTTTCCACTTTTTTACATTCTGTTATGATGCCAGTTTTTTGAAAGGACATTAAGAAAAAGTTGGCAATGGAAGGCAGGAGGGGAAAGAGCAAGATCATTATTCAAGCCTTCAGCCTGGCTGTTTTTCCTGTAACTGTGGTGCAGTGCCAAAACCACTTGCGTGCAGACTTCAAGTGTAATTCCGATCACTCTCACCTCTGATAAATTTCAAGCCAAGATGAGGAGATGGTAGAATATCCATGCTGTCAAGAATGCTGGCGTTATCCCCAATTCTGTGAGCAGGATCCACCTGCCAGGCACTGATTGATTGAACCATCTGGCTCTGCATTATAACTGCAGGAACGCAAAAGTTGCATGAAGCAAGATAAGCATCATCTGTGTGAGGCACTCATTGGATTCAAAGTCACTACATTAACATTGAAAATGGCCTGGCAAAAATGACTGATTTGTTATGTCTCATATCATCCAAATGATTGTCTTCAATGAAACATAGTTATAGAGGAAATGCACATCTGATTAGAAAATTAACCTTACTCATTAGACATTAGAGATAGAAAAAGCTCTGCCCCCTCAGTGATAAACAAACACTGTATTGATCTGTAATTGCTGGTGCACATCAATCCTTTCTCTTATGTGACAGGAATTTAGAGACGAGATGTAAATTTAAGAGGTAGTAGTTTTACAGTGGTATAATTTACATAAAGGTTAAAAGGTTTAAAAAACCCCAACACTAAATTAGTTCAGTTTAGTTTTCTTTGTGCTTGTTGAGGCATGTTGCAGGCGAGGTCAGGGATTGCTTTGGCACTAACAGTGTTAATCTCCAACTGGGAGACTCAATACACCCTCTATTCTTTGCATGACTCCAGGTGACTGAAGTAGCACTTTTATTGTTTTGTTAGATGAAATTAATAATATTTTTTCAGATCCTAAATTAAAAGGTGGGTGAACTGTGAAATAGGCACTTCTGACTTTTTGTGCCTCTTTCAGCAAAAACTTCATTGTAAGGCTTCTTCCCTTACAACCAGCATCTAATGCCTTTGAATCAACAAACTTGCCCAAGCAGTGAAAGGCTTCAGTGGCTGACAAAGAGTGTCTTCAGGAGTCAAAAGCACAGCAGAAACTGGACAGAAATATTTCACAGTGAAAATAGTGGGTTCCTCGGTGATTATTTCTAGTGCTCTACTAGAGAAACATAAGGCATGTTGTAAGCTTTGATTAGGGATTTTTTTCTTTTAATCTGTTCCTTATCATATAGTTAATATTATCTAGTAACATGGTTTGAATTAAGTACTTGTGTTTCTCAGTTCATGAAGAATACCTTCAGAAGTATTCTTAAGGTTGCAGTTCAAAGTTGTGCATATATGTTCGGAAAATCCAACATGCGTAGAGATACGTCAGTTTATTCATATTCTGTGTAGTCTTAAAATAGGCCCTTGGTTCTGCTGCTTGTTGAGTTGAAGGGATCATATGGGATAAGTGTCATATTAAGTTGTGATTTAAGACTCTCTCATAATGCAGAAACTCAAAGATGCAGAATTAAGATTGCATGTTCTACTGCTTGACTTTGCTGTAGGATTAATGTTCCTTGAAATTGTCTCCATGTACATGTGTGTATGTTCCTAAGATTAAAAAGGAAATCTGCATAGTACTTATTCCATCCTACACCACCAACAGGGTTATATCTGGAAAACCTTTAAGTATGGAATACACGTCTTCAATCTGAGCTGTGGAACTAACATTAGCTGGCTGCAGAAGGACATTGTTTTTGCAGAGCAGAATGATCAATCCTCAATCTCAAGGTGTATTATGAAAAGTTCAGCCTCATTTTTTTTCTCTCTATTTAGTCTCTGAGGATAGAAGACTGTCTGCCCAAAGGATTGTGATGTAAGCTTCTGGTACCATGTATTGTACCGGAAAATGGAACTGGAAATTTGGTAGGAGGGGCATGGATGAAATAAAATTTTGCTGTATGACTGACAGGGAAGACAAAATATACAGCAGCAGAAGGTCTGGGGGAAGGGATAGTAGTAATCTGTGTATTTCTTCCTACATCTGGTTTTCCTCTCTTGATTGTCATGAGATTTGTCACGCTGATACATGCCATTACAGAGTGAGTCTGAACCTGGTGTATCCTTGCAGGCTCTAATTCCCTCAGGCTACCCTATGCTATATTGATTCTTTAATCACTGTGGTTATCCCAACAGGGTCCATATCCAAAATTGATTTAAAAGTAGTTTCTGAATACTGAAAAAATTGTTCAGTTTTTTATTTTAATAACAGCATAATACCTATTGTTTACTTCTACTAGACCCATTATATTATACTTATTACTTGCCCTAGTAAAACTGCAATGTAAACCTACAAAGCTATTTTGTTATACCAAGGTTACTTCTCTGGATAGAAAATAACAGTGTCTCCCACAAAAATTCACCTCTTAATGTACATATTGGATCTTAAATCCAATATTATTCTCTCTCTCTTATGGGAGAAAATTATAAGCAAAATTCACAAGGAAGTTATGGGAGGAATAATTTTTTAATTATTATTAAATCTTATTCATTACTTACTGAACACTGATGAGGCATTTGACTTTGAACAGATGCATTTGAGGGAGCTCTGGTGTGCATCTAGCAGTTGAAAGGGACAGTCATGTGCCTGTATGTGGGGATATAAATATATGAAGAAGCAAGAGATACTAAAAAAATGAAAAGGGAGCATGTATCTTTATCCTGTATACTTCTGTATGGAAATAGTTGAAGAATAATAGAAACTGTAGCTCTTCTTATTCAGTGGTGTCTTATCTGTAATATGTGAAAATAAGCTTTTGAGCCAGGCATTTACTGCAGTATTAAATTTCTCCTTTTGCAAGTAAAGGACGGTCACTGAACAGGCCTTTTGGTACCTTTGTCAAAATGTAGATCTAAATGACAAACATGAAGAGGTGGAGATGCTACATGCCTTTTATCTATGCTCTAGCAGATATGTTTAGGACTGTTTAACTTCCACTGACATTGCTAGTAATATCTTTTAAAGACTATTTCCTCATTTTTGAAATCCAGTCAGATGAGACAACATGTAGAATTACAGTAAAGGTTTTACTGTAAATCTGTCTCTGTTAGTGGTACAGCAAATCTTGATATCTCTGTATGATAGAGAAAATATGCTCTGTCATATTGCCCTGTACGATCACACTTCCATTGTAATGAGGCACAGTGCAGCATCACTGAAGAGCTCTTCAAAATTGATCATAAATAAGGGACAAGAACAGACACCGCAAATGCAGTTTAAGCGAGGTAACATTCCCATTTTTTCACTATCCTGGTTTTGCTGTGAAAATAAATACATATAGATTAGGGTTTCCCTCCTTTTCCCCACACTGCCCCCTGCCCCTTGTCCCCCCTGCTCCACTTTAAGCTCTGGAGACAGAATCAGATGCCCATAAAATACTTCCATGAATTAGCATATCAGAGTCACCGTCAAATGTTTGTATTTTTTTTTTTTTTTTTGGTTTTTAAAGCAGATGAGATGAATGATGTTTTTATAGTGTCTCTTTCTTAGTTTGCAAGGGATTATTAAAGATGTTTATTGCATTTCAGAAGGTACGGACTTGTTTCTGTTCCACAGAGAACCATCTACAAAGGATTCCAACCAGTAGGCTTATCCCATAGGCAGAATATTCCACGATCAGAAATATTCCAAAACTCCATTTAGCCAATAATGAAGCAAAAGCAGTATGATTTCCTCAAAAAGAGAAGCATATTATGAAAGGAGTCAGTACAGAGGAAAATACAGATATAAAATTTTATGAGAGCGCAGAACACCACCCATGTATTTCATCTGTAAAGCTAGTAGCTGTGGAGACCAGAAAAAGTGCAAACACAGAAAAAATGAGAAAAATGGGTACAGCTTCATTAACTCAGGTCAGATCTGAATTTATTCTTAAGTTTTTAAATGCTCTTCAGTACTGATCTTTTCTTTTTCTGTAGTTTCTTGTGCTTTTTCTTCCTTACCTTGTACTTTAGAGAACAGATAGGAAAACTGATGACCTAGATTCTGCTCTTGGATTTGCCACACACTACCAGTGGCACTTGACATATTGAGGCAACTAGTCTCTTTATGCTATAATATAAAATTAAGATATTTATCTACCTACCTCAGATGTTTCAGATTAAATTCATTATTTGTGATTATTTGCTATGCCCTCCATTTTGGTGAGTGATAACTTCACTCAAATTTTGCAATGGCAATAAATAATGGATGCCACATTTTTAAACCTTTGTGACAGTTTATGCTTTTACACAGAGGAAAATCTGATTTGCATACACAATTTAATCTGTCCTCCTTGCTAGAAGGCACTTGGAGATGAAGTAACCGTATGTTTAAAAATGAGTGGAGAAATTGATGAAGAAAAAATCCACTGAAAGATATTAAATACCAAGATACAAATTCTCACTGAGGAAGTCAAAATAGGGTAAACTGGTATTTTGAGAACGTGTCCCTGTAAGCTTCACCCAGCCTTTGCTATTGACCCCAGTCAGAGGCAGGGTGATGGGATAGCGGGGCCTGTGGTCTAACCTTTCCTGCCATTCTTATGTTCTTTTAGCTTTGTAATCTTAGTTTGAATATTCATCTTTTTGTATCCAAATACAGATCAATTTTACTGCCTTGTCTTGCATATATGTGGATATTCAAAGTACTAGATTCTCCTCCATACCCTGCAGTCGCTCCTGTTTGTATCATAATATGACCAGACAGACACATGTCAATGCAAAGTCCTTCTAAAAAAGCCGCAATTAGACTGCACAAACGGTATGCATTGCTTCTGGTGTGACATGGTTTCATCTCAAAACTCTAAATCGCTGGCACCTTGAAAGAAAGTCTGTGGAATAATAATGCACCAACCTTGTGAGTCATTCCAGTGAACAGGGACCTTTATAAAGAATTAAAAATGGAAAAGAATTCATAGTATGAAAACACTGTCTCTAATGCACTCTCTCAATCTTTTCTGTTGTAGAAATTTGTGAAGAGTGCTTTACACCCTGATAGAGCTAATAGAGTAGGATGTGGAACACTAATTACAGTACAAAGCAGTACTTAAAAACCCTTGGCAATACTTAGCTACAATAATGTACCCTATAGACTTTTTCCAAGCTTCAGCATTTCAACCTGGGGTTCAGTCTCTCAGTTTTTAGTCAGAACAGCTTCAAGCAAAGAAGGCATTCACGTCAGTGGGAGCTGTGCCTAAATAAGAACAGCAGATTCTGGCCCCTGAATTGTAACTCTTTGTGTAACGTAGTTTTCCTGCTAGTTGCTGCGTACATTTACTTACCTCTTTATGGAAGATTTTCATTTTTCAAGCTTGCAGTGGGACAATGAAAACTGACTAACCTTACCCATAAACTTAATGGAGCCCTGGGGGCATCTGGGAGGAATAGCTGTAAGAGCACTTGCTGCTTTTCATTTGAATGCTACATTATTTCTTGAATTTAACTGAACTGAGCTGAAGTAAGACACTGTCTCTTTGCTTTTATAATTATTGGGGGGACATAAATTCAGCAACATGTGCTTGGTCAGCTGTCCTGTTTTCTCCTAAGCCGTGAATGTACAGCACACACATGCTCTGAAGCAATTATTCTCTTATCGTTTATGGTATCTAACCTTTTTTTCCTGATAAATCTAATTGATATAGATTGACAGTTCAAACAATGTGTTTCCTGGGTCTCCAGAGGAAACGTATGGCTCACTTTTGGTTTAGTAACTTACAGAGATTAGATTTTGCATAATGTAAATGTGAGGCGGGTGATACTTTGTCTGTAATGCTGTGAATGCAATTAGTGAGATAAATACAGAGCTAAATTCATTTTCTCTGAAAAGAGGCAATCTGATTGCTATGCAAAAAGCACCTTTATTTGCAATACTGGTGCTTCATAATGTGGTTAGCAATGCACAGAGTGGCATTTTGATTTGCAGCTTTAAAGAATTCTGGGATGAATAAAACATGGAATTAATTGGCAGAGCAGAATCTTTGCCAGACTAGATGAGATCTGCTGTGCTGAATAAAAGCTATAACCTATGACAAGTTCTGTTCCACTCCCAAAGGAAATGATGTCAATATCAGAAAAGGTTAAATAGCACTTCAAATAATTTGCAGCACCAGAAGTCCTTCCTCTTCAGATGTAGGTTGAGGGTAAACACATATTCATGTGTCCTATCATTCTGCAGCAGGTATGATTAGAACAGAGCTATCAAAAATATCAAACTAATTCCATGCTTTGTATTAATAAATTTGAATCAGTGTCGCAGTTGATTTTGAAGTAGGAAAAGATGCTAAGTTGGAAGAGAGAGTAGGCAAATTTGGATCTTTTGATATATGGGGGGTCCTAAGTCCATATATGCAGTTCTATATGAAATGTTTGAAGTACCTGCAAAACCCTGCTGAAATCAGGGAACACTCAGCATGCCCATGAGAAACACCCCAGCATCAGTTTAGGAATCCCGATTTATCTGTGTGTGTTTGAAAAGGCTGGAAGACTTTTAAGACTTCTAAGCACTGGGAAAACTGGTCAGTAGAGATGTATGAGAAGATGCTAACGCCATTGCCTGTCCCTGCTGCGCTATTTACAAGGGGAAAATAAAAGCTTAAAGGTTGGATGAAGGCCTAGCAGGCATGTTATGGACCGAAAGAAATTTGCAATGTTTCTGTGGAGTTTTTTGTCAGTGCTTCAGCCCACGGGGTAACTAGCTGTGTAAGTTCCTCACCTTGTCCAGACTACGCTGGAAGCCTGCACTGTGTTTCAGAAAGGTGAAAAGGACCTTAAAGCTGCACATTGTTGTCCTCTGGAAGTTCCACATTAGTGGTCATGCAAACACACTGAGGAGGATCTATTAAAATAAATAAATAAGAAAATGCCAATCCCCCCATTTACCCTCATTTTTCCAGTGGTGTATTTCTGTTGGTTGGTGATATGTCTTTCAGGTTCACTAGGGGAAGGAAAGAGAACAGAAATTTTGCGGGTTCTCACAGATTTCATTGACTGCAAACAGATAGCTGTAAACAACCTAAAGGGGTATCCAGTTTCAGTGCTCACGCATTTGTTTATTTGTAAGGAACTGCAGCAAGGCCAGCACAGCAGCACGACCACCAGGTATCTATGGGGCTTTTGCTATGGGGGAAATTAATAGTCAAAGGAAGAGGAGCAACATCTTTCCTTTTTTTCCAGTTTTTTTTACACAAAATATACACAAACACACACTCCTACAAATCTAGATTTGTAAAATTTAATATCCCAATATACTTTTTAAAAGCCCATAAAAGTACTGTCTATATCTGTCTAGTATAACATGGTGTGGAGGAGGAGAAAGAAGATTATTTTAAACCACTTGCTCTAGTGAATGGTTCCAGAGAACTCTCACTGACAAACGCAACCCTTGTGCAGGCTGTGACAGGGAATCTCACTGCTGTGGAGTAGGAGAAGAGGAACCCAGTTGCAGCTTAATTCTTTTTGTTTGTAACCTGAATGATAATAGGAATGGAAGAAGGAGATGGAAAGAATTTTAAAGAAAGGAGTGCATGACCAAAGAGGTTTTTTTGCAAAATGTGTGTAGATTTCTTGAATTCCTATTCATTTCTAGGTGGATTATGAGTTAAAGGTAGAAAGCTTAGGGGAATCACAGAAGCATCTAGTGGAAGAAGAGATAAGCAGAATATTTAGCTAAAGTGTCTTGGAATGAACAAAACACTCCTACCAAAGCAATTTTTATATCAATATTTGTCACACTTTTATTGGTATATTTTAGCTGGATGTTTTTCTGCAGATCCGTGAACACCAGGCAGATGAAGAATCTTTAAAGAAAATGGAGAGAGAGAGAAGCTAGGGTTTTCTAATGAGAAATGAATATCCATACCCTGGATATTCAGGGTTGTGTCTGCAGTATAATTAACTAGAATTTGAGCTCTTTCAGATGTAAATTAAGTCATTGAGAGCACTGCCAGCCGTAATCCTTTTTCTCTTTTTTTACAGGGCTATGCAGGTTTACGGGCTACCTTTTTAATTGAAAATTCTTAAAATTGAAATTTCACTACTGTCACATTATGTTATATGATGCAAATCATACCATGGTCAATTTAATTTAAGCCTAATGAATATGATGCCTTAGACTTCTCTGAGGAAAGCAGTTAATAGAAAGACATTTCAAAAAACTATCTTAATTCAGAATTTCTAGCCTCAAAAGTATTTCCCCAATCTAAGGGTATTGATTCTCTGTATCTGACCTATTTCAGTTGTAACAAATAAATGAAATGTGTTTTTTAATGAAAAACTTCAGCTGCCTACCAGAGCAGACGTGAAAGATTTTCACATGCTAAGATCTCACTGTGTCATGAAACCAAAGTAGAAGCCTACCATTACATTCTAGCTCAGTGTGTTGTGGATCAAATTTTCAGCTGTGGCCACCACATGTAGGATATTTGTCCATGGAAGTGTTCAGTTTACACCCATAGGTCTAGAGACTACTTTGTGTCTGTAGAATATTTTTCTACATGTATGCAATTCCCACATTTTCCACTTACCTTATTAAAGTCCGTACAGGTGGTATCTAAAAACACTAAAAGAAAGAATGTGTGAAAACTGTATACGGGGTAGCTGTGAAACAGAGGCATCTGTTGGATTGGTTGAGTCAAGAGATGATGGTTTGGGAGATTCTGGACAAAGTTTTGTGGTTCTGGATGGAACCATAAAAGCATCCTCCTATTCCAAGGTCACGTGCACCTTTTCAGAACTCTGGTGCTTGGCAAAGTCTCTGAGCTGTTTACACACACAGATTATTGCATCAAACCAGCATAAGCCTCCTGATGCAGCAGTGTGGGTATCGTATCACTTGACGTTTCAATAGCTATTCTCCTATGGAAAGAGGGTTTGTCATACTGGTATAAAGATACTCTGAGAGATCATCGGAACATTCCTTGATTTCCAGACCAGGAAAAACTGCAATGCATTTGCTTGACTTGTACTTTACATGCATCACAATGTCCACTTAGTGATCTGTCCCATTGACGCACTTTTCTTACTGTCAGAATGGTCCCATTCATTCCCTACACATGTTTAAAAGCTGTTACCATGTTTCTTATGGGCCCCTAGGATTGGAGACAATTCATTTCAGTCTCTGTTTGTAGGTCGTATGTTCTGGTCGTCTTGTTCTCCTCACTGTTCGCCCCAGATTATGTATGTGTTTCTTGATATGTTGTGGGCAAATTTGATGTTGCATTCCAACTGAGGTTTCAGTAGGTTAAATAGACCAGAATAATTATTTTGCCTGTCTTGCAGGTAGTATTAGTCTTTAAGAAACGCAGTACTATGGTTACACTTTTGTGCAGAAGTGTAACATTTTAATGTATGTTTAAACCCCACATCCTTTATAAACAGATGCTTCCTAACCTTTCTTTTCTTTGTACAGCTGATTTGTCCTACATGTCATGTATAGCTATGGTATGTTTTAATTTTCATTGCTTCTCTTAATTATTTCTCCAGTTTTCCAAGATTGTTTTGCACTATAATCGTGTCTATGATCAGTACGTGAAGGTACTTGCTGATGGTTAATCATATACAGTTCAGTGCTTTTGCCTGAAATACCCACCTTGCTGTGTCTGGTGACTGGCAAGGAGGCAGAGGGATCTGCATTTCACCTGCTCCTTGGTTGGGACTCATGTGTGGGAAATATGAGCATGCGTGTGTGTATATGTGCTCATACATATGATGGAGGATATGAATTTGTCTCCTGCAAGATGGAGATTTCACAGAGGGTGCCAGCTGTGTAATGGAGCCCTGTACCACCTAAAACTGTGCATTTTGATGGACTCTACTATAGAGTGACTGTGCTTGTGCTGATCTAATCTCATCAAGTGTGTAGTACACTTGCCAGCTCACCCTGTATCTGCTCTAGCTGGTGGACCTTTGGCCAGGTACCCATTTCTCTCCTTTAAATTTGTTTTGATTGTTTTGTCAAAGAGATTAACTCTGAAAAGCTAAAGAGTAAAAATTTCCTTGTCTTCGAAATTTGCAGGATGTATCAATACACAGCTTAATACTATCATCTGAAGAATGCCAGAGTGAATAAGAAAAAATTGATGTTTCTATAAACTGAGAATGTGATATTGCTAGTGCTATATATATTAAACTGCCAGAGGGAATTTTTCTTTAGTTCTGACAATTGAACCAGACTATTAAGAACAAGTCAAAAGCTATTTTGTTTTCATCCATTCAAACCTGCCCAGTTTAGACACATTCCTTGTTTGCTTTGTGCATGTTTGAAACCACTTTGTTCTACATCTGTACAGTCATCTCGATTAAATTTTAATGTGAAAGCCTGCTGCATACGGCCTGGTGAACTAGCATTCAGGGATAAGGTCACCATCTGTTCATATAGTCAAAGCTTTGTGCTTAGAATTGCTTTTTACATAGACAATGACAGGTCCTGAATGGCTCTTATGAAGGGTCAAATGAAAACAGGAAACCAACAGAAGGCAGCTTTCAATCGCACAGAAACCTGTTGCATGACTTCTTAGTGTTTGGTTTGGGCAACCCAATCTTTGTTTGAGGTAGAACCTTTTCAACCATCTGTACGTTGATTCCAAGTCTCAAATAACTGGATACAGAAAGCAAAGATATGACTTGTGATCAAAGTCATACTAGAGCTTCAATCTTCATCTACAGGAGGAATTTCGCCTACAGTCTTAAGAGCTTTTCAGCAGTAAGCGTGAGTTAGGTCAATGGTAATCTAAGTTGGAGTGTAAGGAGCAGAATCCCTCCTGGAATCAGAACTACATGGATCCTCTCTGTCTGTCTCACACAGATAGCCACAAAAAATTCTATCTTTTTCTTTTTATTCCTTTTTTTTCTATTTTTTTGTATTGAAGTCAGTGTTGCAATATGGTTAACGAGGGCATGAAAACCCAAGTCTTGTTACAATGGATTTCATATTCTGTATTGGTTTGTCAGAAGGCAGGCATTGACGTGGAAGCCATGTTCTAATGGAGGGTATATATTTCTCTGTCTTTTGCATTTCATTTTGGAGTATCTTTTTCTTTTACAGAACTTAACGTATTTGATCAGTACATTTTGCAAATTAAATGTATTCTGCCCACTGATTTCTTCTCATTCTATTTTGAAAGTGGTCCTTTTGTCTGGTATTATTAGAAGGTGGAATATCAGACCAAGAGGTAGTAGAGGATTTACTGCATAGCTATATGATCTGAGAAGCAAAGAAAAATGGAAAAATAATAGGAAAAATTCTCTCCTAAACACTAATGAAATGGATGTAGTCAGTTCTAGAAATGTTGTCAATACCAATGCAAAATTCAGGCTTTTTCCATGCAAATATTAGGAAACATTTCTTTACTGAGAGGGTGGTCAAACACTGGAACAGATGTCCTAGAGAGGTGGCCGAATCCTCAAGCCTGTCAGTGTTTAAGAGGCATTTGCACAATGCCGTTAATGATATGCTTTAACTTTGGGTCAGACCTCGAGTGGTCAGGCAGTTGGACTAGATGATCATTGTAGAGTCATCCCTTCCAACTGGGACTGGAATTCTGTTCTAAATTTCAGGAGGAAATCATGAGGAAATGTAATCATTTTGTGAAAATGATAGCATTTTCTCCCAGCAGTTTGCCATTGCTATGCATAGCGCAACACTCCGAGTGGCCCTGTTATTATGTGTGATAGTAATTTCATGTACAGAATTATTACCTGTAGAACTGTTTCTCCCTCTATACTGTGAAAGCAAAGAAGGTCCTTTGGAATTTCTTTAAAACTTGTTGTTTCGAAATTATGTGGTAACTTCCAGTGTTAACAGAATTGACTGTGTACAGGTGTGGTGTTGCATTTGTTGAATGTAAATCTGATTGTGGGATATACATAAATATAACTATGTGCATCTGATTTCATTTCTGTATGAAGGGGATTATATCTTTTGGTGCTGGGAATTAATACAAATCTAAGTAAATGGATTTGGACATACTTAAACCAGCTGAGAATGTGGCCCAATGAAAGGACTGAAAATATAGCCACCTTTTTGAGACAGCCCAGATTTTTCATTTGGGAATGTATCTTTTTTCTTATTTTTCAGAGATAAATTGCATTTGAACAGCTTAATGTATTTATTATATTCACATACTCAAAGACTGTGGTTATTTTATTAGAGATGAGGTTTTTGTGCTGTTATAGGCAGTGAAGTTGAAGCTGAGCAGATGGATAGTACTGTGGAGCCAAGTCAAAACCAGGAAAACCCTGAAGTCAATGAAATAAAAGCAGCACTAAACAAGTTGAAAGAGGAAGGCGAGCTAGAAAGAGCATCTGAAGAAAACAGGGAGAACATTTTCTGTGCTTGCTTTGAGAGCACAGAGAAATGCTGGGCAAGCAATGCCACAGTCCATGAGTTTCTGCATCCCCCCAGCTCTTCCTGGCACCATGGAAAGGCAGTGACCCTCAGGGTTCCTAGAGGTGGTTGTTACTGTGCTCTCAAATTGCTCTTGCAATTCCCTCCTTCCCCCTCCTTTTTAAAGTCCTCTAAGCAAAGCAATCCTTATTCTTATCTGTTTGTTCTCACACATGAGTCTCATTACTCTTTACTTCACTCTTCTCAAAACCATTTTTTTTGTGTTATGTCATTTTTAAGATTGTGGGACCATACCTGACCACAGCGCTCCCGATGAGAGTATACCAGTTACTGATATAGAGGCATTAGGTTTGGGGATTATTGTTGAGTCAATTCCTAATGCTTTCCTAAACATCTCTGATCTTTCTGATGGATTATCTGTCAAACAGAAGATTTTCATTGAACCGTCCACAGTGACATATGGGACTTTCTCCTGAGTGGCAAAAGTTAATTTAGTGCTCTTAAGTGTGCATCAGTTGTTTTATATGTAATCGCTTTCTGTAAAGAAATTGATTTGGAGTACAGGAAGAAAGGGTTTTTTTTCAGGTTGTTACTGTATGAACTACCTCAAAAAGTTATTTGAATAATTTAAATCATTCCTTACCATAAACAAGCCATATTGTACATGACCCTTTTCCAACAATAAGCACTGCCTCAAAAATTAACCTTAAAATATTCTATAGTCTAGTTTTCTAGCCAGAGATTACATCAATCTCAAGATGAAATAGGAAAAAATGAGGCTTGTTCTTGTACTTTATGATAAAATTCAAAATCTTAGGTTGAGATTTCATCTCAGAGAAATGTTTTCTTTGTCTATACAGACATGCATATAATAATGTTTTAAACAGAATACTAAGCAGAAGCCCAACTTCTAACTACTGTAGAATGTGATCTGCTTTTAAAATAGCCAGCCAGTTCCATCATTGCCATTGTCCCCTGCCCCTGCTTATGAAGAGTGGCCATGCCATGCAGTATTTCTGCAGCAGAGCTAATGAGTTATGGCTGTACTCTTCCTCCTTTACTGTCTCCACCACTGAATGCTTCAAGTTTCCTTATTAAACACCAAATATATTCTTGTCCTATATGGACTTAGTATCTTCTGAAAATAATTTATGTCAGAAACACTAAGTTTGGAAATTGAAG
This sequence comes from Numenius arquata, assembly GCF_964106895.1. Taxonomy (NCBI): domain Eukaryota; kingdom Metazoa; phylum Chordata; class Aves; order Charadriiformes; family Scolopacidae; genus Numenius; species Numenius arquata. The sequence continues at coordinate 9,843,312 of NC_133587.1, read as the reverse complement.
CCAAGAGGAATCAGATTTATAATCTGGGCACTGAAGCCCACATCTGTTTAAGAACCTGTATTGTGACGTTATTAATATACTCTTTCTTTTTTTCCCTTTGTTTTTCCCCATCTCTCTTTACTCTTTCATTAGGTACACTTTCTCCTTGGCAGCCCAGCGACATACCTATGTTGCAATTCTAGATTAAGTGTCTTCCACAAAATGAACTTTTACTGGTCTTCTGATACATAGCTTAACTTGTGTATCTCTGAATGCCATGAACGCTATTTTGCAGCTGACATTAACATTATGAGTGTATTGTACCTAGACACTGAGAGCTTCTTCTAATGAATGATCTAGAGAAGCATGAGTCATTATTTAGGTTTAATTGTTTAAGATGGAAGTTATTCAGCAGCTCTCCAATGACATTTTTAATTAAATGCCAACAAGCATACACGTGTCCCCTGGTGCCAGGTTTAAATTTTCTGTATCAGAGGGTTCTTCCCACTATTCTACCCCATAGACCACGAGAACGTTAATGCTGTTGGTTAATACATCTTCATTTTAATATAATGTATTTAATCTTTTCATGTATTAGTTCTTAATTAAAGAATAATTCAAAATAATAAGATGAGGAAAAAATAAGTTGTTTTTCTCCTAATTAAAAATACTTCCAAACGAGAGAGAGTCTCAGCAAATTCCATCTGGATAACTCAAAGACAGAGGAAAATATGCCAAGAAAAAATATTTTTGAAGGAAGCTCAATTATAAACACTGTAAAAGCATGAAATGCATAGCACTAAAATTAATGTAGATGAGAGGAAGGAAAGCTAGGAAAATATAAAGCAGCAAAAGATCCAGAATGACAAATGCCATGCAAACTGGGGGCATAGGCAAATACTGGAAAAGGAGAAGGCAGGTAAACTGCAGAGGATGGGTAGTACTGCAAGCCATCTGATTACAGTGCAATTAATGCAAATGTTAGACACATTACCTGTCTCAGTAAGGATTCTCCATCATTACTACAGTGGAGACCCAAGTGGCTGTATAGTAGAGCATTCCCAAAGAAAGGAGGACCAAGGAGCCAACCAAATCTAAAGCCCATCATCTACAATTATTGAATCTCTCTGGAGTATTGGCCATCAAGATAATTTTGTACAAGAAAGCCATCTTAAGAAAGATAGGTTCAAAATGCCAAACGCAAAAATCCACAAATTATTATTGTTCTTGCTATTCATATTAAATAGCTCTCTGTGTTTGCAATGGAGCAAATTTAGTAAGTATTGTCAGTTAATGAAAACACTACTTGGAATTAACCCACACGGAACCTGGTGTTTTGTAGATAGTCAGCACTTGATAATGTTTGTGTACGTGCATTGCAGGTAGAACTAGTTTCCAAGTAATGAATGATTTGTTACAGCTACTCAGAAAAAAGTACACGGTTAAAAAAGATGTACCATAGGCATAGCATGTGTAATTCAGATTTTTCTCCTACAATGTTTACACTGGAATCGAGCTGTATTGTGTGTTTGATTCTCTTACAGACACAGCATGAAACAGTATAAAAATTTTCTGTGTTAAGAATATAATTGAATACCATCAGTACATCTTGTAGTAAAAGGAAACTTGAAGACAGATCTCCTGTATTTTATATTAGTGGTCTACAAAATATGTGAAATATGGTGGATGAGGAAATTATCACTTGGCGTAATCATTGAAAGCACCTCAGTTTGTCTCCTAGTAAAAAGCCATTGCAGCTTTGCAGTACAATTAAACTATTGGTATGGTAAGCACCTCAAATTTATAATATGATGTGAAATGAAGTCATAACTATCATGAACTCTCCGGGGCTCCAGATGTGCAAATACATTGCCTGGCTGTTTCCTTTCAGATTTCCTTGGCTAAGTAGGTAAATTACACTGAAAGGACTAAGAAAACAATATAGAGTAATTTGCTGTACAGTTTAGGTGTGAAAGTTTTTAATAACTTCTGTTGCATTTGAGTTTCTTTGGATATTTATATATCAGAATATTTTCATATTGTCTATTAAGGAGTTTAATCAATAGTGAATAGCTACAAGCCAAGATTAAAATTATGCCAGTGTGTCTCACCAATGATAATGTCTTTTAAGGGTTCTTGTTCTAGGAAATATTTAGCATTGCTGGAAAGTTTCAGTTGTAGAGAGGATTATTGACCTGAATATCAATCCTTATGGCTTTGAATTACTACTTTATGCCAACAAGACCCTTCTTTCCTTTCCATCTATGTGAAACACTTTAAAAGGTGGGATAATCCTGTTTGTGTATCTCCTGTGAAACTGTTCTGCTTATCCAGCTCATCCTGGTGTGTCTTGAAAAAATCCTGTTTGCAGAGGTTTGGTATCACCTCGTGCTCTCTCTCATATACAAGTTCCACAGACAATTAAGGCATACGTTTTTGGAAGCTCAGTAGGTAAATAGATCTCAACACATTCAAAAAGATAAAAATTACATAGTTGCAAATCTGAGCTAAACTGATGCAAAATATTTCTTTATGGCGGTGTTAGTGAGGGGGCTGGAAGCTGCAGTTGGTACCTGACACTTCCCAAACAGGCAGAGTTCTTTGTGAAACTCTCGCTTTGCAGTACTCGCAAACAGATGTTTGCTATTTCTCATCAGTCAAGAAACTCCTTCAACTACAGAAATGCCTTTTCATTGTTTCAGACAGTTATTTTCAGAGCAGAAGTAATTGTTTGGGGAATAGAAAAGGAATAATTACTCACAAATCTAAGTCTACAAACCCCAGAAAATACAGGGCTCAATATTGGCAATTGGTTAGCTCAGTGGTCTTGCACACAAGTTACATTTCATGAATATTTTCAGAGGTGACAAGGAGTCTGGCAGCATACTGTGTACGGTGATATACTTGTCAACTGTGACTTTTCATTATCTTTGCCATTTCTGTTACTGCCACTACTACCTGTTTTTCAATGATGTATCTTCTCCACTTGGGCTGATTAAATTGACTGACAGGATTCGAGGGTCAGAACTCTCAGTAAGGAACGCTTACTCATGTGAGTTATGCCTGTTTTCAGGATAAATGAAGCATCTGGCCTTAGCTTAACGAAGGGAAACACCACGAGGAGTTTCCAGTGACTATATTAATAACTTTCATGCTTACCGGAATAAAAAATAGTGCACTTGTTTATGTGCATAGTTTTGGGTTAATGTGTTTTAAAAGATTGGTTTCTGAAGCCTGTCCCTGAGTTTTCATAGGCCAAGTGGGGAAAAGATTTCTGGCTGTGGATCCATTATCTAAGATACTTCCTGGATTTATGCCATAAACTATAGAACTGAATACTATTTTTAAACGTAATTTTTATTTTTCAGAGCCAACATTTCAAAAGTTTGCGTGTGTGGGTGTACACAAGCATGTTTTGTATGCCTGCTTTCGAAAATCTGGTTCATATTCTTTTTTAGTCTGATGAGATTTTTTGATGCTGTTGTATTATTTTATGGTATTCACCATATTGTTTTAATAAAACTCTTTGTTCACGATGAGTCATAATGAAATCAGGATTAATATTTTGGCAGCAACACATTAAATGCTAAAAACTATGGACTTCAATGTGCTTTTGTGAGATTTTAATCAACGCCAAAGGAATTTGCAAATCACACTGCACTTAGGCTGCTTTTCACTGCATGCTTTAAGAATGCCATGTTTCATTACAGCAGTGGTGAATGTGGCCATGAATTTACAGTAATTTAGTGCAAATAAAGTACAATTGTTGTTTTGGCATCATAAAAAAGGATTTAAATAATGAAAATATATAGCTTAAAAAACTGTATGATCAAGGGACACTTAGGCATACACAGTATTAATTTCACTTTAGGCTCAGAATCCTGTTTCTTGTCCTAGAAATAAATATTATAATCAGTAGTTCTCAAACACAAAAGCATTTGCAGAGTAGATTTTCACATCTTTCACAAAAAAAAAAATTGATGAGATTTTCTTCCCCTGTTGGTCAGGATTGCTGTCTACAAAAGCGTACCATTAAATGCCGATCTTGTCAATCATATGTCAGTTTTTTTAAAACCGTGACTTCATTTTCTTATTTACAGGAATTGCAATGAAATCACTACAGGTAAGGAAGAGTCTTATCTATCAGATGGTACTTCTTTTTTTCACTATCAATTAAATACAAAAGTAACTTATTATGCAGAAATTATACCGGTAGCAACATGAGTATAGAGCAGTATTTTGAATTATTTATTCTGGCAGCATGCCAGGCTGATGGTGTAATTCCTGCAACTGAGATATTTTTTAAGCTAAAGAAGTACATAAACTCCAAGTCAGCTTTTCCAGTAACTCTTTCGCTTCTTATATGTTACTTACGTGTTTGCTTCAGTGTTAATTTGAGAGTTCACTTTCCAGGAAGTTTTGTCATGTCATTATTCCAGTGAGACATAGTATAGTAGTAATAATAAAACCAAACCGGGCTTTAACCATGCAAACCCTGAGAGTTATTTGCACCACAGGGTTGTGGTGGTGGAGGGGGGGATTATAGCAATAAAACACAGACAAAAAGCAAAAAAGTTCATGTTTTCTTTACTCCGTGTTGAAGCTGGGATTTTATTTTTTCTTCTTTTCTTCATGATAGAAAGCAGATTTTTCCAATGTCATTTTCCTTATAAAATGGCAGCTACTTTTATTGATTATCCTGAGTATACCTGCTTGCTTTCTTCTCTACTTTACCTTTGAATAGTAAAAGAAATGTATTAAGGTGTTTGTGCCTATTAGGTTCCTCCTTTTTTCATCTCAATAAAGATTTGTCTGGGTGAAGATAAAGGGACAAGGTAGACTTAACAAATTCTGTATTTGTTGACTATTTACATTGTTTTGATGTCTATGTAGCACTGTACATTCTTTCTGTGAATCACATTTCAAACTTATGGCTTATGAGTCATTATAAAAGTATCATATATGTTTGTCATGGAAATATTAGCAAAGAGAAATTCTTAGTGAAGTAGTGCAGATGCTATCCATGTGTATCGTGTAAGGCCTTTGTATATGCAAAGATTCATTAGAAGTACTCTGATATGTGTTTGACTCATCGTAATGCTTCCGCTGGTTTTGGAGAGTTCTGGCTGATATTCTACATATGACTGAGTCTTATAAAGCAAAATTTCAGCATTTCAATGTACTTTGTTCTATGCGTAGAGAGCAGTATTGTATTTTCCTTAGGGCAAAAGGTCTTCTCCCACTGGTAATGCGAAGCACGCACGCAGGTATGTATATATTGAGAAATGTCCAGTAAAAGGCCTAATGTAGGATTGGAATTTCAACTCAGAAATAAAATACAAGGAAATAAAAGTCCTAAAGGTTTTGTTCTGAAGTCAAATCCAGGACAGGTATGTAAGACTGCTGAGGAGCAGAACATCATAAATTGGAATCTAAACCTGAATTTGTGGTAAAGCAATATTGGAAAAACATCACAGATATGTGTAACACTAAAATTAAAGACAAGATGTCCCTTACTTAATATTTTTCTCTGCAATGACTGTAAGAGTCGTCCAGTCTTTCCGCTATGTGACACATTATTATTTTTTAAGTCAGTACTTAGAAATGTTACAGAGAATGATTAACTATTAAGTCCAACATGTAATTTAAGGTGGCCAGTCAAGTGTGTAGGAGGAGGAATGCCACCAGATATTTTGTATAAAATTTCCACAGCCTCCAATGAAATGTTGCACCAGAGCAAGTTGCTTTGGTGTGCTCTGACTTGTGCTCTGATCTGTGCAAAAACACTGAGGGAGGAATATCAACTTTTGAACTTCTGCTTTCCTTCCAGTTATTTTTATCTTCTGTATTACAGATATGTTTCATTATAATGTATTTCCACCACAGTGCAAAGCATAGCAGAAAAAGTACAAAATTAACACTTAGTTTACATCTCCAGGTTCACAATCTGCCAGGACGCTACCTAGTCTGCTTTAACTGCAATGAATGGGATATGAATCTGGGGAAAAGTTCCAGTCAAAGCATTTAAATATTTATCTTTTAGCAAAGGTGTCTGGCAATTTGTTACTTGAATTGATTTCCTGAAAATTTAAGTCCAAAAGAGAAAACAACCCATAGCTGGTTTACCAGAGTACCGATGGCGGCTTGAATTTCCTGTGCTGTTACTGCTATAAGAGTATACATATAGAATCTGTGTTTATGTATGTGTTTATCAATGGAAAAAATAGTGGAATTAGACTGCTTCTCCCAGATTAATAAAATTCTTTCAATCTTTTTTATCTACTATGAGGTAGAGTTATAGAACAAAAGTCTACTTCTTTAAAAGCACTTTGCATGCTCTCTTCAGACAGGAGAGCTGGCTGCTATGAATAAGATTAATGACATGAAATTTTTGCATTGGTAGCGATACATTCTGAATACTCTATTATTGTACTGTTCCATATTAATGGGTTTTTTTTGCAGTAATGTCTATGTTGTGTTGGTTAAAAACAAAAGCAAAACAATTTTTTCATCAGCATTGGAATTAATGAAGCCTAGTTTGTAATGACATTGTGTCCCAACTCACGCTACTGCAACAACCCACATCTCTTCACAATGCTTCCAGCTCCATCCCACATTTCCCTGCACCTCAGCACGTCCACAGTGTTCCTTCCCATTCCCTTGGTGTCTGTACCATGAGAGGTAGCATGTGCTGTGGCTGATGCTAAATGATGTGTGCTGGTTTATACCTGGTTACTGGGTAACTATAAACTAAAATAAGGGGCCTAAAGTGGAGAGAAATGAGCAGAGATGATCTCACCCCTTAGCACAGACCAAGTTTCAGTTTCTCTCCTTTACTAATTTAATTTCATGAAGGCTGTACGAACTTATTTATTCTTGAGGCATCTTTCTGAGTGTCAAATGTCACTGGAATTGGTAAGAATTGTATTAAATTGGATTGAACCAAGCTAAAATACCGTAAGATCTCAAATCTGCTAGATCTGCAGAAAGCACAGCCTCTCACTCCCAGGTTCACAGTGTACTCAAGCAGTTTTTCATAGAGTGTACGTTTGTGTTGTTATAAAATCATGGTAAAGGCAGGTTGGTCTGATGGCAAGTTTAGTGCTTACATTTCAACTTTTGTTTCTGATCTGGTGTCAAAATAGATTCTGAGGAAAATTTTTATTCCTTGTTGCAGGGGAAAAGGGAGAGTTAGAATTTGCCATTTCGTCTGACCCAGCGTGGGACTCTGCCCAACTCAGTTTGTCATAAAGAAACACAAGGAAGGTTGTAAAAAAATCAAAACTATTTTCAAAGTATAATTGACTCATAGAAATGCTATTTCACGTTCTTCTTATTTCCTTCATGCACCCTTCTGAGAGTCTCAGTGCCGGTTAAATGTTTACGGGTAAGATCCTAATGGCAAAAGAATGAATCGGAACATAAGATGTTAAGATCTCATTGCACTGCACCACCCTAACATTTAGCTGGAATGGCAAGTTGAAATTCACTATTCCAGAGCAAGAAGGAAACCAAATTAAACACGAGGACAATTCTGAGATGAAAGCTGCTTGAGAAGCATGGACCAAAGCCATAAATTTAAAACAGGTTGAAAAGTTTTCCACCATGCCAAGCCTGATGATACTGTGGCAGTGACCTGACTCCCTAATTAACATGATTGCTAATTAATTCTGTAGACCCTTGGCCTCCAAAGATTCCAAAGAAAAAATCGATATATGTTGCCCATTTTTTCTACTTTAGATGAAGATTCACTATTGCTGTTATTTTTCTTCTTTGCAGTTTAAATTAACAGCTTCCAAGCTATTTTAAATCCTTCTTCTTCTGTAATTTTTCCTTGCCTGTGAATATTTGAGTTGATAAAGCAAGACACATTCCCTATTTGTGTGTGGTTCTGTTGCCTGGGATACGATATATGCTTTACATTGTGTCCAATGGGAATATGCTCAAATGCATTTCCTGAAAAGTACATAAATTGCTTTTTTTCCTCATTGTGCCAATTACCTTAAGCCCCTCTTCCTACTCCAAAGCAAAATCATCTGTAGAAAAGTGTATTTTCTATGTTCATTTCCATGTGATGATTGGAGGTGATATCCCCAGGAAAAGATTTTTCTCTCGTATTTCCATGAGTGTGAGAGTCTCAGCTCCTGTGTTGTGTATACTCTGAAAGTCTTTTGATCATGCATCAGACTGTTCCCTTTACCACTTTGATAAGTATTTCTCTTCCATTGCATTTGTAGGCAATCCTACTTATACCAGGAATCCTTATCTCTTGGGAGGATGGGATTTGTAGGTGAAAAAGTTGATTTCCATTACTTTGCTGGTATGAATGGTGACAGTTTAAATACTCATTAGCTGAAGAAATAAAGTAGATTTCAGTAAGTATTTAAAAAGTACCAACTGTGGGAAAAAATGGCCCTTTTGGCCATTCAGATGATTGATAACGCTGGGAACTGGGGCACAGGGGTATGTGGCATAGCCCTCCATGTCTAAATCCACTGCCCTTCCCAGTGCAGCTCCTGCTTTAGAAGATGGGATGAAGCTGCAGACATGGGATGGGGGATTCCTTTGATAAGTATTTGGTTTACAAGGACTTATTGCATAAAAGAACATGTAGTCTGTTTCAAATGGAGATTTTAATTATTTACCAAGATTTTGTTCACTTCCTCTAGTGAATACTTCTTCAGTATTGCTGCATTGGTGGCCTTTTTTACCAGGAATCATGCTTTTCAACCATGCAGTTTTATTTAGCTTTCTGTAAAGCAGATTTTATTCATATTAGCAGATTTGTTTGTGCAAGTCAATTTTCATTCATATTTTTGTTAGTGTTAACATTTCTTTGTAGCATAATTTTACACTTATGTTGATATACACAGTTTTTTTAACCATGTGGGCTAATCATAATTTTCATCACCTATACAAAAGAGCTAGAAGCTGATGACAAATGTTCAGAATAGGTATATATTCTTACCATTTGTGCAGGCAGGGAAACTAAGCATCATGCTTTTATAGTCAAATCTTGATGGAGCAACAACTGCCATCACTAGACACAAGTTCATCTGGATCCCTCGTTTGTAATGGGCCGATCAATCAGCACACTGTTGTCATCCATTCCACCTTGAAACAGTTTATTTTATGGTTTAAATCCAATTATTTGGAATTATTTTGAATGGAGCTCTCTAGAAAGGAAAACAGTTTATATCAATTAGTAGAAGCAAACATATGTTCTGTAGATTTGCAAAGATCCTATTTAGAATTCTCAAGCACAGTTAGGGCATGTACATATTTTAAAATAAAACATAATATGTCACACACGACTGTGACAGAAGGGGAGCTGAAATGTAATAATGTAATAATGTTATGAATGCCACAGATGAGGCTGTGTAAAAATCTAGAAATATTGATATGTCACCTAGTTATTGAGAGAGACTCTGTGACAGACTTGCACAGCATATGCTTTGCAGGACAATTTCTTTGCCATACCAAGAGTTAAGGGGCTGCTGCGTTATTTGTTTCACCTGAGGACCGATGGGCAATACTCCAACCAAATGTCTGACTGACCAGGACATACGTTCATGGATTCCTGAAGAAAAACACCTGGGAGGCCAGATAAGGCAGTCGTGTATGTGTGTGAGTGTTGAGGCCTTTGGCCAGGAAGCAAGAGATTCTAAGGATGTAAACTAACTAGTCTTCTTAGAAAGAAAAACAATTGTCAAACGTCATGGGGTGTCGTGGGCATCACTTGCAGGGTACACTTCATGGCAGATAGTCTGTGGAAGTTTCTGTAGGAATTGGTTATCCCAGTATGTTGGTATTGGTAAGCATAAGAGGAAAGCGAGGTGTGTCCAGCATTTTTCACTGTTTGCAAGAGATATTTGCCTTCTACTAATTAATAATTTGCTGCTTGAATGAAGGGCTCTTCTATTATCAAAATTGTTGTCAAGGAAAGTACAGGTGCTTATCAGACTAACTGAGATAACATAGTTGATACACTGTGACCCTCAACCCAATCTGAGACGAGGAAAATTTCATGATTAACATTATCTTCTAAATGAGAGGGGGCCTAAAATGTGGGTGAAGAAACTTGAAGTTAGAGTTTCCTGAGTAATTACAATAGTCTTTAGTTTAGATCTGAATTAGATCATTCAATCATCATGAAAGCACTGTTTTCAACATCCCATAGCTCTCAACAGATGGAGATGTATTTCAAACCGTGTATACATTTGAATGACACAAGGCAAACATACAGATAAGTAAAAATAGACTGGGCCCCAAAGTGCCTTAGCTATTTCTCTTTAAAATTGCAATACTACTTGACAACTGTGGAACATCTTGTCCTCTTTGAAGCATTTGTTTTCTCCTCCATGAAGCTAATTTGGTCACGTTTCAAAAAATATTACTGTGTTGTGATCGCAGTTCTTGTTTAATGCATAAATCTCACCCACAGGATCTCAGAGTAGAGAAATTAGAGTAATGAACTATAAAGGTGATGAAATTTTGCAACAGTCCATCCATTAAAGAGGTTTAATTATTATTTCTGTACTGTAGGCAAGAGAGGCTCATGCTGTTTTCTTACCTGGCACCAAGGAATGCCAGTCTGGGAGTGGACATCTGAATGTTAACTGGCTTTCATAGGCCTGCAGGAATATGAATGCATCGTGAGTTACACTTGACAGTCCTGAAACACTCAAACATTTTTACCATTTCTCCCAGACTTCAGGAAAAAAAGTCCTAAGGAGCGTAATGAACTAGAGTAGGTTTATTGTTAAATTGAGACATCTCTAAGATAATCATAACATATATGGCTAGTGCATCACTGTTACACGCAAAATATGGATACACATGTATAGACATGATTTTCACTCGCTGCAACTAAAGACTATAAAGAGACTTAGTTCCTTTGTAAACCACTTTAAGGTCTACTAGTGAAAACACTGTATAAGAGCTAGGTATTATTATCTTTTATTACTTTCTTCAAAATACTGCCAAGGGCACTCAGGGTGTTGAATGGTGTTCTGGTATTAGAGACTAGTAAAAACGCAAATAAATAACTAAAGCACTTTTTATGGGTTTAATTACTTTTAGACATTTGAACAATGTAATTCCTAATGGAAATGTTGATGAACCTCTATTTTATCACCATTTGTTACTCTATAGAGAGTCTTAAATAGTGGGGGATTTATAAATTTTTAATTAGATTTTGATAATTCATCTTGGGGTACATGTGTATTCAGGAAATCTGAAACTTGAAAGAGCATAGCTAATCGGATGGATAACGCTCAGCACTCCTCTAGCTCCAGTTGCATGTGGAACATGGAGTTTCACCAATGTTTGATTGCAGTAATCGGTATTCAGAAGTGCTTGTGCAGTTTTTAAGTAGGACTATATGTACGGTTGGCCAAGTTTTTAGGTTATGTTAGGTTGGACAATGTTGGCTACATTTTTTAAAACTTGGCAAATACATGCAGAAAAGTATGATTTTGAGTTGTATGTACATTCCCCATGATTGTGGGTGCAACTAAATATGGGAATGCAAATGTACCTGATTAGTTGATTGCAGTTACACGTACAAGGTACCTGTGCGCTGTTATTGAAAGTATTTGCATAACAGACATGTACATCCAGTAGTAAAATATAGTTACTAAAATCAAAACTCTCTTCAGCTCGTTGATACATACAGGTTAGGAATACAAGAGAGAACAGTTTTGGAACTGTAGTCTTCTAAAGTACATTTCTTGAATGTGCAATTTATCATTTAGAAAGGCCTTCCATCAGAAAGTTGTTTTGGCACTGACAGAAGGATGTTGTGTATTCTGAAAGGATACAAATGAATTGTTCCGTAGTTGTGGAAATAGCTCTTTACTTAGCTTGAAAGCAGGGACAATGCAGACTAGAATGGTGCTAAATTGTAATGAATCCTATCTAATATCAATCTGTCTTCACGACAACAGATGCAAACTTTGCAATACTTCAGCTGGCATATAATGAATATGTTATATCACTATGCTAACAAGCTACTTCTATGTTTTTGTGGCTTTCAAAACACTATTGAGGGCACAGAAGCTGTTTGTTCCTTTATATCTAACTAGGCATGAGAATAAAACTGGGTATGACTGAAATCCTGTGCAATAATAAGTTCAGTTTAGATTTGTAGGAAGCTAAATTGCATTTTTGAAAACTATTTTCTATTCTGAAATGGGTAATAATTAATGATGTAACTGAAAACATTAGCCAAATCAAGATTTTAATTTTAACATGAATGGCACAGTATTAACTATTTTAGAATTACCTAACTATGGACCATGTGTTCTTCACTCCAAATTATGATAGTTGTTTTAAAATGAGCAATCCACTCACTGTTAATGCAAGAAGGCCAATTTTATCCCTCATGTGACACCCAAAAGAGGCCTGTTGGATTTACGTCAGACCCTAATTTTAAATTGTGGGCTTTTTGTTTTGAAAAACAGTTTCATATTGCATTCTCCTTCCTGGAGACAGCTGTATAGTTTTGGAGTATTATACAACTTCACTAAAGCCTTGACAGCCAATGTCTGATCCCATTCCAGAGATTCATGCTTGCCAGCCTAACATGGTCAATTATTTTCCTTTTAATCCCACTGGATTTCCCCAAGGAGCAAAGAAAAGAGTTACTTCATTGCCTGGCATGTCAGGATTTCGTAAATCCACTGCTGCTATTTCAGTCCTAGTGTTCAAGTGGAGTGGGAGAGCAAGTCTTGAAAGCCTTGTCTCCAGAGCTGCATAGAGTGTATATGTCAATGCTTAAAAAACATGTTCTAACATTCAACCGAGCCTAGTAAATTAGTTATATTAAAGTGCAAAGAAAAATATAGCCAAAAATACACTTTTTCATTAAGTTTCATTAATTTATTACATGCTTTTCCAGGACTCTAATTGCTAGGTTTGAAATACGTCATCACAAGGGCAAATCTGTAAATGATACATATAACATATATTTTATATCTATATGAACTCAGCCACTCACAAAAAAAATATAAGTCTACAGTGTATTCATTATCTAATACTGGTTATGATTCAGTTATATAAGAGAAGTTTTAAAAGCTTTCTGGAAAAAAAAAATTCTGCATTGGTCAAAGGTTGCTCAATGATCTTTTTATTTTGAGCTTTTGAGCAAAACCATCACCACTGTTCTTATGCACTGTTCTTTTTCATGAAATCTGACTTCCAATGTGCAACCTGGAATATCAACTCTGGGGAGCGCTGATGAAAATCCTCTTACTTTGATACATAAATAAATAAGATTGCTCTATGTGTGAGCACAGTATATTATGGTTACAAACACAGGACACCCGCAGCTCTCTTAAAGTAAATTCAGATGACCCATTCCTTCTTTGGACATTCTGATAAATTGGAAATTCAAGAAAAAGAAAGAAACTGTAGAAAGAAAAAATAACCCCAGTTATCTATCAAGAAAAAACCTATATTTAACCACTTCATGGTAAAGCTGTGTCAGCTTCAATACAGAGTTATAACTGCGAGAGGTATCTGACTACTCAACACTAATTTTAGCAGCTTCTTTCATGTATATTTTGTATAAATCTAGTCCTCTCTTCCTTTAATAAACAATGAAGACTTTGCACTAGAACTCAGAAGAGCTTGTGAAATAGTAATGGTTTTGTTTCTAACCTTCCTGCCTTATTTCCACTAGCATGATCAGCTCAAAACACATGTTCCTGATTTTTGAGATGAACAGATTTAGGCTTGCAACCACTAATACAAGGCAACTCATGAATATACTGTTACGTTGCATTGCAGTCTTTGAATTGCATTAATATCTTTCAATTTGGAATTTTGCCTGACTGCTGACACTTCACAAGCTCTGGGTGAGGTAGATAAGCATTATCCTTATGTTACAGGTAGAGAAACTGAAGCACAGAGGAAAGAAACGTGCCAGTGAGCAAGCCTAAGTCTAGATTTTAGGAATACTAACTCCAGCATCCAACTGAATTCAGAGTAAAAGAGTGTGTTGGTGAAAGTCACAGGTAGGAGCATTTAGAGTATTTTCGTACTTACACCTATGCTTCTAACAACAAAGGAAAGGACGCTCTGAGAACCAGCCCCTGTAACTGTCCTGCCTATGGGTGTGCATCCTGGGTAAGTCTTGCTGCTGCTGCCTCAGTTCCTGGAGAGCAGTGACACAATGAAACAGATGGTTGTAGTTTAGAGTTTAGGGAACAGCAGCTCTGTTTTCTTTCAAAAACTACTGAAAAAAAAGCCTTAGATCCCAAATTCTGGCATGACTTGCTCCTATGAATTGAGATAAATGTAAGATATGACTGCTACCACACAGTTTTCTCTTTTTTTGCCATGCTAAAGCCCTCTTTGAGCTGTTAAAAATCCAAAATCCTAATGTGATTATTAGAAGTTGGGAAATGAGAACAGTAAACCATAATTTACCTATAGAGTAGGGAAGATTTCCTGCTGACACAAATTAAACTTCAGGACCTTCAAAGGTCATGGAAACTTTCTCACTGTTGGGAGATGGGATTTGATTAGAAGCTCCAAAGTCAGCTCCATTTGGTCAGCCAATAGTAAAGATGATAGACTATGCCTGGTACTCCAGTTTGCTTAGCAGCCATGGGGAAGAATTTTTTACTTGACGTTTTTCTCCCACTGCACAACAGAAAAGAAAGCTACTAATATGATTGACAAATAATAACTGGAACCCTGGCCTGCATCTATTGCTATAGCCCCATGAAGTTAAAGGAGGCACCCAATTTATACATGCTAAAGATCTCGCCCAATAATAATAAAGCAGGAAGGTGGTAAAGAAATGTAAGAGCCTTAGCGCATTAAAAAACTAGCTGTGGATCTGTTGATGACAGACAGCAGGGAGGATGTACCTCCATTGTATCCACTCTGTACCAAATATTAATACATAGCTTCGCTGTGTATTTCTCAGCCTAATTTTTCACTATGAAGGCTTAACAAAGCTTTTCGATTAGGTCTTGTTTCTCAGTCTCTTCTCAAATTGATTATGGTTGCAGCACGGCCAAATGTCAGCTAAGAAACAGCAATTACAGGTAGTTGTATTTCATAGATTTTGCATAGAAAATACTGCAGCCTGGAGGCGTTTTTTCATTTAGATTTATTTCAGGAATTCAAGGTTTTCTGTCCAAACTAGCCCATTCTTCTACAAAGCCAGTGTTGTTTTATTAAATGAAGACTTACCTTTTAATATTCACGAAACTTCAGAATGTGAAATAATGACCAGACCCCAAAATAGGCTTTAAACTATTTATGATCTGCCATCTGGTGGCCTGACTTGTTTGAGCTGCTGCACTTCTAATTTACACTGATGTAATTCCGCTGAAGTCAATGGTTTTAATACGCTCCTTGTGGTTAATGAGCTTGGTGTGGGAATAGCATCTGGTCTACTTCTGTCCAGATCTTATCGCTGTGAGTGAGACCTTCGTGATCTGTAGGTAGACAGGCCACTTGAAAAATCAATAGGGAACTTCCTTTTGCTGAAGGAGCAAAAGCTGCGCTAACCTTGTTGTGGATGAAATTTCCCTTTAGCCACCCTCATTTTTAATAAATGATGGTCAGGGATTGTGTTGCCTCTTGGGTATTACTGAGATGGCTGGTAATCCACTTCTTGCCAAAGTTGTCATGTATTATTCCTATTTATAGCTAAAAAGCATTGCAGTAAGTGCTAAATAATTGAGATTTGTTTATATTGCTCTCCTGTCCTTTTCAGTTCTTCCTTATAGCCCAGAGGCATGGCAAATTTACAGACTGGTTCAGGTCTTCATTTCTGCAACGGGTTAAGATACATTGAGCTGCACCTGATCTAAAGCTATGATCATGTATTATTCCAGGGTTGCATCTTACCTAAGATTGGAATCATTTAAACTGTGAGGAAAGAGATCAGTATGATAGAATGGCTGTACTTTTAATTAAATATTTAGGGGGCACAGCTTGTATACCAGTGGCATAAGTAAGAGTGTAGATCAGGTGTAAGAACTGTAGCAGAACTGATGCACTGTCCTTGAATATATCTTCCTTGAATATAGGTATTTTAGGTAATTAACAGAAAACAATTTACTCATATTTAAAAGATTTTAAAAAATCCTTTGCAGTATTTTTTTTTTTTTTTTGGTTTCATAAGATTCAAATATACCAAGAATAATGGAACTCAGCATTCATGCTGGATATTGCGTTCTCTCTTCGAAAGTGCCTTACAAATGTAGAGGAATTTATCCTCATAACACCCTTTAAGGTAAATCAATACTGCCAAGAATAAGGTTAGGTGAAAATGAGTGGAAAAATATGTCAGCATTTCTACCTATGTAAATTACTTGGCTATACAGCAAACACTAAAATGGGAAGATATTTTGTGATTTGGATGTGATTGTTTCATTACACCCGGAATGCCATTCAGCACTGGAAATTTGCATTGTCTTGGCTGGATGGCTCTAGAAATGGGTATACAACCAGTATGCTACCAGCAGAGATGTATTTTTATTTCTCCACACTGGTGCTTTCTCTCCCTCAAAGAAGGAAGATTAATATGTGAACACTTGAAAATCAATATCTCCTGCCCCTGCAACTTCATTTAGAATTAGGACTTGGACACACAATTTTCATAGTTTCACAAACTGGCAACTAGAATCTGATGAAGCTGCCTGAACTTTCTCCTGGCCAGTTGGGAATTCCACTTGCATGCAGAAATAACAAATGAGATGAGAAGGAATGATATGGAATCAATTGTATTAATTTCATCTGTCAAGGAAGTAGAAAGAGGGAAGAGGTACAAATAGAAGGTGCTGCACTCTCACACTGTGTTGTCATAATGACTTCTTACCTTCTCCTGGAGGCTGTTATAAATGTTGTTGCCCAGATACTGTGCTATTTTACATGGAGGGGTTTATAATCAGTTCCCAGCAGCAAAGGACAAAGTACACCTCTGCTTGGTGCATGAAGCTTTTTGCTGTATGCATTACAGCCAAATGTGAGTATTGGGATCTGTCTTTCTTGCTAATCTCCTTTATAATTCAGTTTTGTTTCTTTGGGAGAGCTATCTATTTGGCAGTTTTCAACAAATCATTTTTGCAAGCGTAGATAAAATGATTAAGTAATTATTTTAGCAGAATCATCCTGTATAAATTGCTCAGACTGTCTCTTAAGAGTCAGTTTTCTCTTTTACTGACATCTCATTCTTTATATGCCAGGAAAATATCCTAGTAGTTTTCTAAACAGTGTGTAATTATCCTTTAATTTCTACCTTAGCCTTTCCTATCATGAGTATGTCTTCATCTTCATTTTGTTGTCCTTTCAGACTTCTTGCTGTTGAATATTTTATCCCTCCCCAAAGCCTCTTTCATAAGCTTGGTTAGTCTTTGCAAATGGTCATTCATAAATGTTGACCCCTTTTTAATGACAGTCTATTTATCGTTAGTTGTGGAATACACAAGCCTAGCGCTTATTATATAAGCTCAGGGCTCTCAGTCAATTTTTTCCCTACTTTTCCTGCTTTGTTTAATTTAATTATTTCCCATAGAATTTTAAAATTGACTTTTGTGAGGAAATTGCTTTGTGACGCTTGCAGTGCTTTTCCTACAGTCCTGACTTTTCCGTAACTGTTAATTTTCAAAATGGAGTCTCCAATTAGTGTCCTCAGGTACAAGTCACTGAGATGTGACTGAAGTTATTTTGCTTAGACCGTGGTTACTTTGATTTAAAGTATATGATTCTCATTTACACTAACTCCCTTTTACTGGGGGCTGGTAACATAAAGGAGATTCACGTTAACATTCAATCTGTTCTCATCATAGACTGCTGCTAAATATGAAAATTTGACCCTTGAAATTTTGGGTTGTGTCCAGACAGTCAAAATAGTCTTGTATGTAGCAGTTCAACTTTATGAGGTTTTTAGTTAATCATCTCAGCATGGAGATGATTCTTCTTCTGCAGTGTGTATGCAATAAATGTTATGGTTCATTCGGACTCTTTGCATCCCTTAGATTTTAAACTATTCACACCAGTTGTATTGGTCTTTAAGGACCTTTAATGTTAGAAATATCCTGAAATTCCATAGTGCTTTTATTCTTTGTTTATAGTTCATTACTACTACCTCTCCATTTAGCCATTGTTTCCTCTAAACTTTTGTCTAATTTCTTTAAGAACTCAATGTTCATTGTTTTAACCCCAGAGCTATTCATCTCCAAAAGTGGTCTTTGGTGGCACCTCCCAAGCACATTTATTTCTAGATGTCAGTTGTGATACAAAAGTGAGAATTCCAGAGAAAAGTCTGGCTTCCATCACCTGGTATGCTATAATCTGTCTCTTGTGATCATAGCTCATGACTTACTTTGCCTAACTTCCTCCTAGTTTTTGACACAGAAGGCGATTGTCACTGGCCGACCAAAATTCTGTCAGTGTGACCATATATACATGTCTGTCTTCTGCTTTTAATTGATCCAGTCACGTATTTCAGATTCTCTTGCTCTTATAATCACTTCTCAAAATCTCAGCTAAGAAGTCTCAGTTCAATTGAATAATAGTGACAGAGTCTCCTTCTCAGATTGTTAAATGAACAGAGATTTTATCTAGTTGCTTCCCAGACCTCATAGCTAAACCTAAGACCTCACTTGACAAATAAGTATTTTCCTCTATTTCTTATCTTTAATCCTCAGCCTATTCAACCACCATGGTCTGATCACATCTAGAGGTGTTGCACTCACAAAGCCATTACCAGTCATAATCTAGTTAAACCCGGAGTCCTCTGCTAGGAGATTGCTACAAACTTAAGATTTCTTTTGAGAATACTTTCCATCTTCTCATTTAGCTTTAATTTTTGAGCCTGATTTATTAAAGTCAAGCACCAAAGATGGGATAAAGTCCTGAGCAATCTATTCTGACCTGATAGCTGGCTCAGCTAGAAGAAAGAGGTTGAACTAAATGAAGTCTTTTCCAACCTAAATTATCCTATGACCATTTGGTCATGTTATCTTGAGATGTTTTCCACAGTACGTTTTAGACTGAAATAAAATCTCCTTTGCATTTAAAGTGCATCTAGAGGAACAATCAATAGAACTAAAGCTCCAGCTGTGCAGCAACTTACATTATTTCCCCAGTGAAGTTAATACTATATAGTGGTAGTAGTATATAGAAATATTTTATGATGGCCAGAGACTGTAGTTTGTGCATTTTTTATTTTTTTTTCAGTTGAGGCCACAGTGAAAATCCTTTGTTAGCACTGAAATCTAGCACTGAATCTCCACTGAGATTCAGGAGATATTTCTGGGAGATTTATAGTGGTATTTTTCAAGACTGAACAACATCAAATCAAAAAAATATCTGTTTGTGAACGGAAAACCAATAATTTACTGGATTACTAACATACTGTACATTCCTATGGAACCATGAAAAAGTCTTTCCCCTTTCTTTTATTAGGAACCCACCAGGGTGTTAAGCACAATAGCCCCTTTTAGGAGAGCAGAATGTAATACTGCATTATCCGCCATGGCTGTGAGTTGCTGGCATTTGAACTCATGCGTTGTGTGGGTTAATTCAGTATTTTTTCATTTCTTCTCTACCAGACCGATGAAAGTTAGAAAACCAGTCACAAGAAGCTTAGCAGATGTTATATTTTATCTCTTGCCCTTAAAAGAACACTTGTGATCATATCCTGAGGGATGTGCCATTTGATTAGAATCTATCCTTTCCTCAGAAATTCCAGAAAATTTACTCTGCCTTTGAGATCTACACATTTAATATCTAGTAAAATAGGCCAGGACTAGTCTTTTTAAAATAAGGTATAAAGACTGAAATATAGCTTCTGAGTAAAGAGTCTGAATAAAGAGGAGATGGGGAGGAGACCGTGATCTAAGTCGGCTTCTTTTGCAGAACTGCATATTGTATAAAACCTGTCCATTTTGTTTAGCTGTCAGGTAACAATGCAAGAAAATATAATGACGAATAAACCTCAGAAAGCATGAATTAATAGGCTTTTATTTCCTTTGAAGTGCCTTTCAAATTGCAAGTCATGAAATGAATTTGCAGACATAATTGCTACTAAAAAAAATAAATCCCCACTTTATTCTAATTTTTGAGCAAATACCTGCAAATTCCATAGTTAGTGCAAACCTAATTTCATTCGGTAAAGTTCCATAAACTCAGTGAAACCTGTGCTCCTCGCTCCCAGTTACGTTTCTCCCGCTGCTTAGCGGAGGGAGCTAATGAGAGCCAGTACTGTCTCATTCGTACATCAAGTGCTAGAACCACTGAGCTGCTCTGCCCAGTGACACTCTTACCCGAAGTCTGGAAACACGCCTTTCCTTGGGTTAGCAGTGCGGCTGTTTCCCTCACCCCGGGCTGCAGAAGGAAGGCCCACCGCAGCAGCCACAGAGAGTTGGCCTGGTCCGGGGAGCAGCAGAGCCAGCTCCCTGGTCGGGGAGGGAGGCTCGTGCTTACGCTTGTTGCTGTGGCAACCAGGGTCAGCTGACTGGGTTGGTTACCCCCTGGAGGGGGCGCACCTGTGGGGAGGTGCGGAGAGGTCAGGTGACCCAAACTGACCAATAGGCTGCGCCATTCCATTTGCCATGCTCAGTATAAGAGCTGAGGGACCAAAGGGTGAGCTGCCTTCTTCAGTGGGTTGGGTCTTTGACGGCTTGTTTTTGTCGATGACCGAGAAGGAACCTTATGCCTTTGATTCCTATCTCTGGGTTCCTGAAGCTAGATCTGGAATCCAGTTCCCATCCGTTGCTGAGTCCAGTCTGGAACTTTCCCAGCTTCTGCCAGCGACACCTCCCTGGGAGCTTGATATGGTTTTGTATTTATTTATATATATTGTATCTATTTCATTATTTCCTTTTTAATTTATTATTAATATTTCATAAAAGTAGCTTATTTTTTTCTAAATTCATCAATCTCTTTAGCTTTCTTCTCCTTGGAGCGAGAGGTGAGGGAGAACATCTGTGGTCGTCTTGTTGTCCAATTGAGCCCAAACTGTGACAATAGTGTAGCCATTTGCAGAGGTCTAACATGTTGTCTATGGGCAAATGGTGGCATTTAAAAGAAAACAAATGTGAAATGAAATGTTGATTTCCTATGCCATTTTGTGACATCAGAAACTCTTAGAGTCTTTCCCCCCCCCTTTTCAAAATTAAGAGCATGCTATCTATAGCAAGACAAGCTGGAGTCAGTATCTCAACTTACAAGCAAGCTGATAGGGTTTATTTAGTTATCATTCTCCTCAGTTAATATAAGACTGTCAGGGACCCCCAGAATTCAGTGTCCTGTTGTTTTATGCAATCTTCTTATTTAGAAAGATGCTTCAGCACACGTTTATCTTTAAGTCTCTAATCAAACTGTATTCAAGGGCATGTATAAGAATGGGATATTCAAAACCAGCCAAAACTAACCTAATTTTGGACACTGGTGAAGGTTTTACCATCAATTTTAATGCAAACTTTAAGGATTTGGTACTAGTTGTACAGTTTCTAAGTAAAAAGGAATTTGAGCATATGGTTACATTGTTTGCTGAATTGGATTTATTTTGTTGTGGTTATTGCTACTATTTATAAAGCTGTAGCAGCTCAACTGAGAGCAGGCCCAGTGCAGATGATTCATCCAGTCTACACGTTAGAAAGCAGTTGTTTGAATGTTACGAATCTTTTACGCTTTCAAAATCATTCTGCTGAAACTACATAAATGTAAATGAGCGTCATAAAGAAAGTAACCCTAATTTTTGTGCCAATAACAATAAATGCCAGTGTATTTGGATGGCTGAGAGGAGAATTTGCTAACCCTATTTTTAACCACACACATTACAACATCTCCTGATGACAACTAAGTTTTCTTTTACTGGGTCAAGCAGCTTGTTCAAATTTTGGGTTTCTTCAAGTGTTGAGTGTCATATATTGGAGTACTGGAGAATGGGCCTCTTTATGATTCTTGTGTTCTTTACATCCATATGTAGCAACAATATGATAAACAATCCATTAAGAATAGTATAAGAAACAACGGTGATAAAATATCATAGTTTAAACAAAGTAGAAAATTCTTCAGCTAAATCATCTGTGTAATGAAGTAAAAAGTAAGATGTTAAGGGCTGTTACACTGTGATCTTTGGGATGCTTTTGCAATGTAAATAAAATGTGAGGAAGAGTTTCTATGATTGACAAATTTGAAAAGTCAATATTGTTGACATAAACATTGTTGATTTTTTGCGTAGCTCAGGCTGTACTCAGAATACCGTGAAGAAGCTGGGCAACTTGACATGCTAGGGAGAATGACAGATGTTTAAAATTTAGGGACAGCTTATTCAAAGTAAATCACCTTGTGGAGTTCATTTACCCAGGGTGATTAACAAAAGGATATTAACTCCTCTTATCTCAAGGAGAAAGGGGAAAATACAGAAAGTTTATAATGGGAGTGTGCGGGGGCGGGGGGGACAGGACAGCAAGGAAAGTTTCTTTGAAATGAAAAAATCAAATGCAGTGTTTCAACATTAAATGATTCTGAACGAGAAGCCTGTTGAAATTGGCATGTTCCCCTGAGACTCAGCTTTGACCAGTGCTATAATGACACTGACCTCTGTTGTAAAGCAATTTGAGGCCTCCTGATGAAAAGTTCTGTATAACTGGTACGTGTTGTTAAGAAATATGAGAAAGAAATCCGAAGATTGAGATTATATGAAGGATTTCTTTACATGAAAGAAAGGTTCATCCCCCTGCTTTTTAGTTTCCTATATGCATAATAATTCTCTGTGTTTAATTTTGAGTCTCTGTCACTTTGTATGTCTCATTTGAGCCTTAGCAAGAAAATGAGTTATTGAGGAGTAATAGTGCAGACCATTAGTAGGTAACTAAGTCTGTTGAAGGAGATACAGTTCTTTACAGGATACCGTGCTTAGGTTAGTCTGATAACACAGGAAGTAAGAGGTTTAGCTGGGAGAAGATGGCTGGCAACTGTAAACTCCTTATGTACTGCCTACAAAACTGTCTCAACTCCCCAGCATATCTGGGGAAGGCAAAAAAACCAGAAAGTCTTTATAGCCTTCTGCAAACTACCAGTACGAAGTAGGGAGTTTGTCTTGATCTGAGTGAGTGAGATTTGAGATATGTCCATAGTTTGTATGAAACAGTCTAACTATTGACTTCAGCATTTTGCTCCTGACCATCAAGTTCTGAAGTATTCTGATTTCTAGTTTTGTTACAGCATAACTGTGCTGCTGACTTCATTGGAGTTTCTCCTGGTTTGCTCTGGCATCCAGTGAATCAGAGATCTCACGTTTGGGACATAGATGTGAGTTCTGTCAATTTTGTTTCATAAGTGTAGGACAAAATAACGTTCAGTCATGACTCATTTTTATTATCTTGGTTAAAATTCAACCTAATATAGTAGTACTGTTTGGGTGTACTCTCCCATTGCAATTTGCTACAGTCGCTCTTGTCACCATGCCTGGTTTTAATTTGAGATGTCAGGAATATGTACAGTCAGTATACCCTTTTTGAACGTAAAATAAAAACTGAGTTTTTTCCAAAGCAATTTATATTAATTGTTTTGAAGGATTGTAGTGATAGAAAAATCACACTTTCCTTCCTAAACATAAGCACGTAACTGGTGTAAATAAATTCTGTAATTTGTAGAGTATCAATATTGATCTTCAAACCACTGGATTTATCAGCCACACATAGATCCTTTTTCAAGCACCAAGCTTTCTTACCCATGCATCTCTTCCACATTAACACAGGGCCAAGACTAAGAGCAGGATACACATTTTAAAAACTATGTTCTCTCAGCCAAATTATTGCTGGACCTGGGTATATAGCTGAAGCAGCTGCTTTAAGGAATTCTTCCAATGCTCCTAATTTAGTTGAGAATTGATTGATAATTTATATGAATGTCCAGGCTTTCTAGAATACTCTGATTTTTCCATCTGTGTAAATGCATTTACTATTAGGCAATTACACCAATCATACGCCTAAGAGGGTGTATTTTTAGGAATAAACTATTCTGGTTAAGGGCTCAGAACCATCCATGTGTTTCTGCTTGTGAAAAGTACATATGCTCATATATATCATAATTGCTTGGATATGCCATAAGTACACATACCATTGTGCTAATTTCACATATTGACGTGTCGTTTAAAAAATGCACAATCTGAGAATGCAAAACAAGCATATTTTTCCTAATTCTGTGACTGAGTTTGGTCAGTCTATATCCTGTCTTTTTAGTACCTTTTACACTTGGAGCTATTTTAATGGATGGGTTTTGTCTTCCTATTCCATTCCAATGTGACTATTGGGAGGAAGTGGAATCTCACAGCTTCATTATTTTCATTTTATTTACCTTTTTACCTGTTAGGGCATCTGCCTCAACTGCACGATTATCAGCAGCTGGTTTTGCACCTTCTATACATCAAAATTGATCATTAAGTTCTTCCTCCGTAATAACTCTACACTACCTGACAGTCCAGTTTAGGCTTTGTTTTTACCATAATTCCTCAAAAGCTGGGAGATTCTTAAAGGTCTTGAAGAATTGCCTTGGATTTGTGTAGTTTCATGGTACACGCTGTGAAACACATCTTCCATTTTGTAGTGATTAGACATGTTCCTAATGTGCAGAGAAAGTTGAGTGAAGTTATGTCCAGGAGCTGGCTCACTCGCGCTGTGTCACAAATTAAATTATATCTACCTTCTGAAAGAAATGTCAGTTATTTCAGTTGGTTTCTCCATTCTATAATCTAGGCTAGCTGTTATGAGAAGAAATGAAAAGTGACAAATTTATTGGCAACTTTCCTGCTTTCTAGGAGCTGGACTGAGACTACCAACTCATTTACAGTAGGCCTCCAAAGAGCTATAAAACAAAAATGAGTTTTGGTCGTTGTTGACCTGAGGCTACGTTCTCCTAGTGCACTACAGCTGAACTGAAAAATTCCTTATCCTTGTCCCAACCTTCTCAGCAAACTATCCTGTATAATTAATTGTTGATATGGCTTATTTTTCCCCCTGCTACAGAAAGTTGAAAAAGCAGTCATATATCTTGGTAAAGTCACAGGAAGGCTATAGCTTACCTTTATATATTTCTTTTTTAAGTCCAATACTCCAAAAGTAATCAGATAAATGAGACTCTTTAATGGCTGATGATTGGATGAAAGCTTTGCTGATTAAAGACCAAAACTGACGGAGTATCAATCACTGCTGGTTTTGATTAAGTACCTCACTAATCTCTGTCACTGTATAATGACTATCCTGGCAAACACTCTGATTGCTGCAGGCAAATCATTTACATTAATCAAATAAAGTAAGAAAGATACTGATGTACTTTGCTATTCAAGAAAAGATGCTGCATGTCTCTTGCTGAAAGAGCTGGATGGACAACATACCTTTAGAAGGAAAACCCTAACTGAACTGGATTTAATGCTCTGCATTCTTAGAGCTACTATTAAGAGCATCAACTTTTGCTCTCACTGACCCAGATCCAGATTACTAAACTTGCCATAAGCAGTTCAACAAGTCAAATTTATTAGGGAAGAAATTCTAAATATAGGTAGCAATTAACCTGAAATCACTACAAATTAACAGATATTAGGCTTAATAAAAGGAAGAGACCTTTGCTTTTCTGACCAGACCAAAGAAACAACAGATCTTGCATCCTACATATATGTTATTTAATAATTTCTGGAGATTGCTTGTAATTTGGGGATGGGAGCCTTTGTAGTAAGTTGTTAAAATAAAGGCGTTACTCCAATCGACAAATACTGTTGCTCTTATACTTCAGTGAAGTCTCTGGATTTCTGTGAAAGCATCTAGCTATCAGGTCTGGGGAGAACACTGAAACACTGCTGGGATCCTGAAACATGTGCTTCTCTGCAGCAAAAACCTCTTGGATCTTAGTTGTAAGTAAGGAAACAAGTATCTTGTAATTGTTGAAACTGCCAACCTTCCTAAAGAAATAATTTGCAAATAATCCCTGTGGGATTTTCAAACCAGTGTTTCTTTTCCATCTGTTAGTCAATCTGATAGCTGTTTCAGGGCTTTGCCTTGGAGCTTTGCAGAGAAAGCAGCTGGGTGTATTTGGTGAGGCTGATGTACATTTGTCCCTCGCCAAACCCAAGAGCCTACTGCAAAGCATTCACTCTTCTATGATGTGGGAGACTCAACCTGATTTGTAACAGGGCCTTGAATCCAGATCTCCCATATGGCAGGAGAATGTCCGGCTAGCAGGCTTTTGGGTACTCTGGGAATAAGGACATCCTTTTGAAGATGTTTCATCTAATGGAAATACCTAAAATATATGCAGTGGGTACAGAGCAGAAGAGGTGCTTTTTAGCTTATTGATATTGAGGCCAAGGTCTGAAAGGATTGAGTGAGGAAATCTAGTACAAAGTGAAATGAACTGAGGTCTTCCGCTCCTTAAATAAGGCACCCTAAAAATTGGGCTGTCCATCTTTAGGGCATAGAAGAGATAAGCTGTGGTGGCTAACTGTGAAAGGGCAGATAAATAAATGGGATGTGAGCACGTAATTCATTCCTGTTGTAGTGCCATTGGAGTCGATGATGTTACCTAGGAATGAATTTAGCGCGATGCTAATAAAGCTATCAGCAGAGGTGGGAAAATAACATTTTTCTTCTTGGCCATGATTGACTGAAATCTTTCTCCTGCCATATAATCAGTAATTGTAAGAAGCTATGTACACCAGTGGTGCAATAGAAATAATAAATAACCTCTGTTCAAAAGATATATGGTCAAAGACTCAGAGAACCTAGCAGCTTATTTGAAATAGCAATACGTTACTAGTCTTTAAATTAACAACATAAGAAAAATGAACTCCATTTATCATGTTACGTACCTATCTCAAGTATAATATGTATCAGGCCTTTGTATTACTCAGTGAATGTTATAAACAAAGCAAAGATGGTTTGTCAATGGTAATAAAGCAAGGCAAAAAAGATTTTGGAGAAACTTAAATTTACAGTCCAGAGCCTTGGTTTCCATCACTTCAGAAGCCTGGCTGAATGAAATTGAGTGTCCAATATTCAAGCATAGTTGCAGTAATTTTATGTGCCTGTTAGACATTTATTCATGTAAATGGATGGGCAGCATCCAATTAGTCTGTGCAAATCAATATTCTATTTCTGTGTTCAATTACAGTAAATGAATATAACCCTATGTTTTCAAAAATATCAAAATCATTTTTAAAGGCAGAGAAAGTTTGGAAGACTGAGAAGCCAGAAGTTGAGCTGTCTAGTAAGCGTTCATATTTTAAGAAGCTTATCTTGACATTTGAGTTTTGGCCTTGAGTAATCAGAACGGCTTTTGCCCAGATCTCCTTGGTAGCATAAGCAAGCCAAGGGGATAGAGTATACCAAATCTTACATTTATGCAGAATAAACATTAAAGTCATCCACCTAGTTACATCTCTGCTGTATACAAATAGTATGAAGACATCTGCAGGGAGGACCAGATTTCGTTTCTTTTTGTGAAGAGTTTTGTGTTTTAATGATATGGTAAGATTTAAATGAAACTAGTTGAAAGTAAAAATTGGAACTGGAGGGTGAATTAAGAGCTCTCATTTTGGGTAAGTCTTGCGTGTACATATGGGAGAGAGACCATTCTTTAAGTGACAGCTTTTTAATTATATTGACTCTTATCATCTTTGAATGGGATGCTTGGTGGCAGGCATATTGAGATGCGAGCAAGGCACAAATTTGCTCTTTTTGAAGAATAAGGACACATCTTCACGGTCCTCCGACGTGCTCCTTCCATAATATAAACAACCTTCAAAACAGTTTGATTTCTTAAAAATGAATTTTCCAATGAATATGGAAGAGACCTAATAGTGAAAGTGATCATTCAGGAAGCAGTCTTTAAATGTTCAAAACTGTTATTTTGGAGTATTTTGGTAATTCTTTCTTACCTTATCTTGCCCTTATTGACATATATTGTTCTTGTGAAGGAATATGATAGGAAGACCTGGAAATAAATAAGTGCAGCCTCAAGGCTGTGCAACACACAGTACATTTTTGTTCTGCTTTGGAAAAATGTTTATCCAGCCAACTATAGCAGGTAGAACATATGGCAGGAGATAAGTCTATATAGTCACTAGAGGATGATGAGAACTCAGTGATATGATAGCCAAGCCTTAGTAGTCTTTGTTCATTTTGTTCCATTTCCGTTCACTATTTTTCAGTGTGTCAAGGAAATAAGATGTTGTTGATGCTATTTTTCTGCACTTGTTGTAATAATATGCCACAGGAGTAGGAAAATATCAGTGATTAGTCATGAGATAGAATCAGTTGTGTAACAGGATGCTACCAGCAACAGAAAATGCAGCAGACATCCATTGTTCTGACAGTCTCTCCATTTTGATGAAAAAGATTCAGTAAAAATAGGAAAATATATTACAGGAACATTGATGAGATTTTAATGTCATCTATGTTACTGTGGTTGCTGGAAGACTGAAGGAAAAACAGTTGGATATGTTGATATCCAAAAAAAAAAATTTAGAAACAACAACCCAGTCCTTTAAAGACAAAATGGGCCAGAACTAGTAATTTAAGATGGTGTCTTTCTTGTGCATTGTACAGCAAAGATACTTTTTTTAAAGTAATAAATATGAAATTATGAACCTAGCAAAACCCACAACTGTATACCTCAAGCTCTTCCAGTAATTTCTTTAACATTTGATGTGTCCCAAGTTTCCCTTTCTTGTTTTCTCTTTTACCCGCTGAAGTCCTCCTGATCTCTTAAGGCAATGTTAAGCATAGGAACGTGGAACACAGGGATTTCCAGGTTGGATGAAACTGGAGATAAATCTAACCTAAAATATAATCTCCAGCAGTACCCAAATCCTATTAGCAAGAAAAGGTGTGTGATACAAGCATTCCAAATTTCTCGAGGACGTTTTATGACCTTATATGATTACAGCAGAACTGATGTTCACCATGTAGTTTTTCTTTCTCTTTTTTTCAGTTTTGCATTCTCCACCTGCTTTGGAAGAATACAAAGCCAATAGCAAACGTCTAGAAATGCTGGTCTTGAAAATAGAGTAGGTACAGTTTTACCCATAGGTCATAGCTACTCTAGAAAGGTCCACTACTTAGAAATTAACCTTGAGATGGTTCTGCAATATTTCTCCAGTATACTGCCAACATTTTCCTACCTTAGTAGCACATGAATAGCACACGCTGATGAAAAACATTATTCTCATGTATGATCCAAGTTGTCTTGATTACCTGCAAAGGAATATACCAAATGTGGGATACAAATAAGCAACAGCTGTCCCTTGCTTTCAGAATAAAGCATATTCAAACTATGGCTTGTGACCAACGACTTCTGATGCCCAAGTTGGGTGCCAAAAGGTGTATTTCATCGTAGGTCAAATAGACATACCTGTAATGAGGCTGCTCATCATGCAGTTTAGAAATAGAATGAGCTATTTTATTGAGCTAAGCCAAATTAAAATAAGACTGCAGTAATTGAATGACTGGGGACTATTTTCTGTACATCGCTTCACATGCAGAGATCACTGTAGTGTGATACGTGCTTTTCATCTGTCTTGAGCTTTCCACACTGGGATTACTTTACTAAACAGTTGCCTTTGGTAGCTCTTGCCCATTTTATTGTAGTATGATCACATGCTCTTTTCCCACTGCTTTTTTTTTCTTTACATCTTCTGAGAAGTCAGACGCAACCTCTTAATTTATTCAACAGCTCATTTGTGGAAAATAAACTGAGAAAGTTGTATCCAAAAAAGAATGCTTTTCTGTAGTCTCTCCATTTGCTTCGGGTGTCTGTAATTTGACTTTGTAGGGGAAACAATGCCTCTTATATCTCAGCACTAGGCATAAGAGGAGGTGGTTTGCAAAGATTCTATGGGAAAATGAATCTAAATTAAAACCGTAGAGAAAGGTTCTGTTTGAAAAAGGACTTAAATGAAATCCCAGGTATAGATGGAATAGGACAGATTGAAGGGGTGAGAATTCTTATTCATGACTGAAATCCTGGACCTAAATTAGAAAAACCTTCTTAGAAGTGTAAAGGGTGTGTATTTTTTCCTGTGCCCTTAGATCCAATACAAATTCTTAATATAGCCTTCAAACATTGTTACACAGAATGAAATTCATTTTATTCTGGAAGTCCTTTAAATTAATACTTTGATAGTCTTATTTTACATTCCTGACATTACTTTCTGAACGCACTGGCTTGCATTACAGTAGCTTTTCAACCTGCCAGCTCTGACTTGTTAAGCAAATATCCAACAGGGTATAAATAGGAATGGTGTTCAGTAATGGGGACATCCAAGTTATTCACACACTCAAGACATTCTGGCTTTATGCTTTTGTAAAAAGACAAAAGTCTATGAAACAGTGTCTCATATGCATATCCTTCTACACCAGAGGTATTTTGCACTGGTCATAAAAGTTCAAAAAAAACCAGAAGCCCTATGGAGCTACCCATTGCTCTGAACTTTTTGCCACCTACTGTCTCCAGTTCTATCCCTGTGCTACTTGACAAATTAAAAGAGTTTCCAGAAGATGTCCTGTATTACTGTTGAATATTCATGCCCACTTGAAGTCTAATTCTCAATTATAAAGAGGAAAGAATTAGTGTGGATTTTGTCCAAACCCTCCAACCATGAGAAATATTTCAGGGGATCTACATTTAAGAGAGCAGTGCCAAAGTGATCCAAGGAAATAATTATCTCTGGCTGTAATAGTTGACTCATTCTATCCAACTTCAAGAGTCCCAAAGCAGCTCTTTGCAGAGGAACTGGCGAGTGGTGTATTACACTGGTTTGTCCGCTCCGTGCAAAACAACACAGTTCCTACATTTGTACAAAACTATGTTTGTTGTTGTTGTCGTTGTGGTTTGGGTTTTTTTCTTAATGAGAGACAGGGCTACTGAAAATACAAAGGATAAAAATCTTCCTTTCTTGAAAGTGTTAGTGCTCCACAGTCCTCACATGCAATGAAGGTAACTACTTTTAAAAAGCTCCAATTAGGAGAAACCCCAGAGGCAAAAGATTACAGTCACTGACAAATACACCTTTCTCATGTGACTCAACAGGAAAAACCCCGTTCGTTACAGAGTTAGTATAAGACTGATCTGCCTGGTGTTCAGTCCTTCTATAGTGTCCAGAATAGCAGCATAGCTCACATAGATCTCCTGGTATGCATTGTCTTGCAGCTGGGAGGAGGTGAAGAACCACCTGTTACTCTCTGTAGTCCTTATGGGAAATAAATTAATTAGAAAAATTAGGTTAGCTGCAGGCTACAATTCATAGATACATAAGCAAAGTTTATTTTCTGAGCTATGCAGAAGGTCATCACTGCAATAAAATTTCATTTTGTTTTTTGGATACAGGTGAATACTAATTCTAATGTCTTTTTTAATTTTATTTTTTTAAATTTAAGGAAGTACTGCACGGAGACAGAGATTGAAAGATTCTTTATAGGAGGTGGCCATAGAAGATCAGGCCATCAGTACACATTTTGCAGAGCTTTTGAAGCTCCGAAAAGATTTCAGAGAAAATTTTCCAGAAAACTGATATGATTTGTATGCTAATAAGCATGAAATTATTTACCCATCTTCTGCATAAGGTTAACCAGTCGGTTTCTCACCTCTCTATTTCTGGATTAGTTTTAGACTCAGTTTTTTTATAATCTTGAATTGGGTAAAAAGAACCTGAGTTTCTTATCTAGAAGAGAGTAACGTCAAGAGATTTCTCAGATGCATTGTTTCAGCTTTGGGGATTTATGCTGTTGAATCTGAAGTAACTGTTTCTCTCACCCATTGAGATGTAATTACAATCAGTAGCAGCCCATTAAAGGTGTATATATTTATAACATTAGCACAATAGGTTGGAAATGCTATGTAGGTTGATTGTCTCTGTGGCTTCCCCTTTCCAAGCCATGGATTTTTAGCAATTGCATGTATTTTGAAAGTGCATTTTTTAGCTGGATGGAACATATATTCTTTTCTTTTTTAATTTCAAGTTTCATTTAGTCAAATAATCGTTTTGAATTTTCCCTCTATGTATATTGCTTATAATGCTGTACAGAGTCTTGGCAGCAATCTTACTCTTTCAGTCACACCTATCCTCTGGCATCCACAAATTATTGACTCTTTTATTCTCATTTGTTTAACAGACTCTGATTAGTGACAGTATCCCTCTTTCTCACTTAAGAGGGTATTTAAGGTTTATGGTATAATGGGAAAAGCGGGATAAACTTTCTTCAGTGCATTGCTGGGCTTTATCATTCAGGTATGTGAGAGATCCTAATGCTATAACAAGAACATGCACTGGTAGATATCGTGAATTAAGGTTTGTAGATACCTTTGGAGTTCCAAGAGGTTCTGATGGGAGACAGGGGAAGCAGAACTCTGCTCTGCCACACTCATCCTGAGTGTGATGCTTGAAGGAAAGCAGTACTTGGGGTGGGTCTGATTTGTTGAGGGTTGGGTTTTTTAGCATTTTACTCAGGGGCGCTCCCATTTTTACAGACTTTGAGATTTGTAGTGAAGTTTTTTGCAATTACATAAGTAGTCAGGAATTTTTAAACGTGCTGAATGGAGGCAAAATTCCATTCAGATACAAAAGCTTAAAAAAAATTATGGTCTTGGTTCTAGAAATGCATAAAATTCTGTGCTTGGCTGTGCAAGTTTCAGTGTGGCGGCCTTCTTAGTGAAGATAGAAAAAATGCATCTAGATGTTAAAGTTGTCAGAATTCAGTGATTTTGGTTTGGTCACTTCGACTTTCAAGACCTGATAATTAAGTTCACAGGCAGATCCTGTTACGAGGACCTGAAATCACTCTAGGTGTCAGGGTTTATCCAGTTTGGCATGGGACCATTTTTAGTTCCTAGGTCCGGACTGATGGAAGTTACTGTAATACATTCTCTTTGCAGTGCTAAGTTTCTTGAGGGGTCACACAGTTCTGGAAATTCATCTGTTAATTTATTTGCACAGGGTAAACTAAGGTATACATTAAGTGCCTGTGGTGATTATCTGACTTTTGATATTTTTGTGAATTACAAAGATATAAACTTCAATGACTTAGTTAAATCTCTACTAATTAGTTGAAGTTCAGTTATTATATGTATTCCTCTAGCAATTAGCAGATATACATTGGTGCCAGTGTCAAAAACTGGATAGAAGCCAGTCCAGGGCTCATTATCTCACCAGAAATCCTTGGTTGCTAATCAGCATTCGATAAAGATTAGACGGTTCCCTGCCAGCAGTTCGCTATTAAATTCCATTTATACTGTTGCCCCATAAATACTATAAATTCTCTTTCATTAGCAGACTGTTCACAAAATCCTTTGAAAATAGAAGTTTCATTTGAGGATGACTGAACAAAATGGAATCTAATTAGGCTAGAAGACCCCAAACCACCATAATTTCTCACAGTGTAATAATGCCAAAGTAATGCTTTTGAAGCTGTTCTGCTACAGTATTTCCAAATAAATGTGTGTCATTAAATTCGGAGGGTTTAGCAAGCTGGGAGGCATGATAGTTCTGGTCCAGAGGGCAAAGATTTATAGATGTCCATGAAGAGAGCTGGGATTTTGTAAGTTAAATTGCAGCCATGGTGCACTGCTGCATTTGAAACGACTATTTCACTTTACAGCAGTTTTAGAAGAAAATCAGTTTTCCAGCAGAAGCAACTACTAGTAAGCTTTCACACAGAGAAAGTGGACGGACAGAGCCCCTTTATGTAGGATCTATAGGGTTCATTACTGTGAATGTATTGTCTATAGACCGATAAGAACACCTGATACTTCTTCTTTCCTCATTATAGGATGAGCTTGGGAAGGATGAAAATTTTAACTTCTTCCTGTTTTTCATGTATGTAAGAATAAGCTTGCAGAAAGAGCTGCTAAAGAAGGTGTTCATGTTTCTAAAGTGGTTGGATTCTAGGGTTAAATCCGATGCCATGCCATTGTGTCAGTCTTTGTGAGCATTTATCTGTAACCATAGTTTTCTATAGTATTTGAAAGAAATTTTGGAGATCGTACGTAAGTGAGCATATTTCCTTGGGATTCACAACTGTGGCAATGTTGAACCTCATTGTCACTTGGTTGGCACTGATAATCAGACTAGTGGTGCCGATACCTTAAAATCTTCTGCAGAACAAATAGATTTCTGCTAATGCCGGTAATCTTTCATTTATTTTCTTATTTTTATTTTCTGTTCTCTTCTCTGCTTATTTACCAGTCCATCCTTGTGTCCCCTTTCCATAGTTTGACCCTCAGGAGATTAATAATTGTTGAAAAAGTATCTGATCCTTGATCTCAGTACAAACCAATTTTGGGTGCAGATGAATATTTGGCAGCCATGCCACTGACATTTAATTTTAATTTCACTGAGGGAAATATTTGTTTGTTCTTCATAAAGTCATTGGTTAATGTGCTGATAAATCTTTCTGTTTGCACTCACTGGGTGATGTGTGTAATGGCAGATCTGTCTTGGGAAATTATAGATATTCACTGCAGGCCATAGAGAATGAATAGCCTGGTAAGCATAAATATTGCTAACTACACCCTGCATCCAGGTGCTGCGTTCCTCCACCGTGTGTCGACCTACAGCATTGATCTTGTTCCTTCTTAATAGCAACCTTGAAACAAACACTCACTGTGCTTGCATCCATCTTCTGGAAGGCTGTGCGCTACTGCCGAAAGAGGAAAGTAATTTGGCTACAGAACCACAAGGGTATTTAGGGACAGGATTTCTTTACTTAGATGTAGAATTCTCATGTAAATTATTTGTATTTGGACAGGAAAAATATGAGAAAAATTAAGATACAATCTAGCCTCTCACATAAATACTCTGTAATTTTCTATCACTTGGATATTTAGAAAGATAAAAGGACTGTTAATTTAAAAGTTAAGTGTGCAGTTGCAACATGCAAGAAGTGATAATTATGCATTTAAACATGTTTACATAATTAGATGAGCCACTAAAGATCTGATACTGAGTTACTGTGGCTTAATGAGTTACCACATGACAACTGAGTAATAGTAAAACTACATACATTCTTTTAGCCTGTTCTAAATATGGACTCAGAAGAATTAACTGAAGTCTCTTTCACCAAGGGTTACTCTAACTGATTTATCTCACACTCGTTGGCTAAGAGTATGCATTTGATAATTGCACTGTAGATATATATAGTGCAGTATGTATTTGATGCATAGTGAATACTTATATCCCAGAAAATTGGTTCTGTGTCTAAGCAGAGGCTGCTGAGACTGATGTTCCTTGGTCGTTCTGGGACCCAGCCGCAGGTTCCCCAAATCCCTTCTGCCATTTCATTTCCTGCCTGTGAACTCTTGCTGAAGGTCCCTCTCCTCCTTGGCTCTCTGAGCAAGTGTCTTGTGACGTTTGACAGTCAAGATCATTATAGGCAGCTTATTGCATATAGAAGACTGATCACTCTGTTCTTTTGGATTGTCCTTTCTTGCTCCTCACAGATAATTCAGGCTTGATCTCAGCAGCATATTTCTAGGTTATGATGTACTCTAGGGCACATATAAGCAGGAAATCAGACTGAAATATTTCACCAATAATTTTATAATAAATCTGTAATCGCAGAAATTACGCAGCCTCTGACAGCAGAATAAACTTCAGTGATCTAAGGGGCAAAAAAAAAGCTCCATTAGCAATGGAAGATCTTAGAACAGTGATGGGCACACTTTTTTACTTCATTTCTTTATGTTAAAGTTCTCATGAGGGTGGCTGCAAATCCTGGTAAGTACTAATAAGAAAGAACAGTCCCTGATTGTTTAAAGTGTGGGAAGAACGGCTTCATTTTTTGGCCATGCAGCAGTTCTTCCTGCTGAAATGAAGGAGTTAATATTTTGTAATCTTGACAGCAGCCACATACATAAATCAGAAGCATATTTCTTGATCTGTAATAAAAGACTGTGGAACCAGTCAGTCTGGGGAAAGAAACAGCAGAAGTGAAGCTGAGGGTGATCCAGATCTTAGGTAAAGGAAAACACAGGGGTGCCTGCGCAGCACAAAGCGAGTACCTGAATTACCACCAGGGAGCTGCCAAGCTTGGTTGAGAAGCCCTGCTCAGCAAAGTCCTTCTCCACAAGGCTATTTAGCCCCTGTGGAGGGCTGCGCTAATATGATTATGTGACTTCTGCTGTGCAGGATTTCTTGCTCAAAGGTACCTAAAATCTTTACACAGGATTAGATGGTATGGCATAGAAATGCTGTTAGGGAATTGTCTGAGAGTATGAAAAGCAGGTCAGTGTCCTTGAGTGCTTTGTAGAGCTCAGAGGAGAGCAGTGAAGCAGCAGCAGAGGAGTGCATGCAGTATAGGCATTCTGCTTTGGTTTGGACTCATCCAGTGAAATAAATATGATTTTTGACATTGAATTTGGTAACAAACACCACCAAAAAGAGACTTTCTTGCTTTATATGTGATGGCATATCCTATAAATATAAAGCCTGTTTTTATTATTGCAGCTGGCCATGGTGACACCTTAATTGCTTTCAGAATCTTCAACGCTGTTTTCTTTTGTAGGCTTGCACCCACCTGGGCTTGGGATTTTTATACCAAAGTACCTTCTGTCTTTCATTTATCAGTTTGTGTGGTTTCATAAAAATAATTAATCATTCTGTCTTATGCACAAAACATAATCTGTAATGTTAGAAATAAGAGTGGCAGTTTGTGAAAAGTACTACACGCTGAAGGAATGTCTTTTCCTTGATTACAATGAAATATGTGGTGGGAGGTAAAAGTGGATGATCATGATCTTGTGCATAGTAAATGATAATTGACGTATGCAACAATCAACTGCCAGGCCTAGAAGTAAGCCCGTCTCTTCCATAGTCAGCTAAAGCCTATGATATCACTCTTTTCAAATTCTATTGTGAGTCTTTTTCTCATTCTGTATGGACAGAGGCCACTCTGTTTCACTGGAATCCTTGAAAATCCAAAGTGATTTCTTTCATTAGGAACACCACAGTTTTGTTGCATAGCTCAATTCCCTGCTTTTCAATGTAGAGGTGTTGTTCTGTATGGAGTAATGACCAATATTCTGGTAATGACAAATAACGACTTGGATTCTGTGCAAGTGCATTAATTGTATGCCTGCGTGAGATTTCCTCTACAGGTATGCCCAACTGACAGATTAGAACAGGATATAGTGTTAATAATTTTCCTTTTCAATGTAATGTGGATCATTTGTATTGCTATGTATATAGCTTATATAGATACACCAATGTAGGATATCACATGGATCTATCCAAATTTAATATAGAACTGTAAAATAAAATCTGTAAATATTATGTAAATGTGATGTTATATTATATAAATATTATGAAAATGTAAATTGTAGAATCTGGAATAGATCCACACAGTGACAAACATATAGATTATGTTAAATGGGAGTAAGCGTATGGATATGGACTCTGTGAGTGGCTATATAAGCATCCAGGCTATTCAGTGTATGTAGTTTCTGCAAGTGCTGAGGTGCGGTGAGGGATTGTGCTCATGGTCAGGACCGAGCACCTGAAGACAACAGAATGGGAAATGAAGGCATTATTGGTCTTTTCCAGCAGGTGGGCTTGCTTTCTGCCTAGAGAAGATTTACACACAGATATTTTAGTATAACCATAGGGTGATCATTTTAAGCACGATCATATATCAAAGCTATGATTAATACTCTTGGTTTTCCACAGGTTCTTGTAAGTGATTTGACAAGGAAGGTGTGGTACAGAGCCGTACCGTCTCTGAGCTTTTGTCTTGCCTTGAGGTAATGTTGTTCTGCCTAGACTCTGTGCTAACGTTACTTCCATTCACATCAGCAGGAACACTAATGGTAGTAATGCTAAGAACATATGTAGTTCTTGACAGGATATTAGCCTATGTATGCACAGGATGAAGTGAACGTAAGTCCAGGCTTTCAGCATGTTAATTTTACTTGGTGTTTGTGCAGGCTAACAAATTCTGACTTCTGTTTCCACTTCTCAGACTTCCAAGCAATTAAAATAGTGGCAGACATCACTTCACTACATGGGTAATGAGACCGAATCAGATCGTAAGTCATTTGAGACTACACTGATATATATGATTAGTCACATGTGAAGTAATGCTTCACAAATTCATGAAGCAGTTTTGCAGTACCTAGAGGGCGGCCACATCCAGCTCATTGACTCTTGTAGAGGATCTCTAATCAGTTACAAAGCCACAGCACCTCTTTCTGCGGCAATTACAATTAGAATTCCTTCAGAATTAAATTGGGACAAGGATTTAAAATCTGTATTCAACCTACAAATATTAGTTGTGTCCTTAGGTGGTTTGTTGACTACAGAATATGATCATAAATTATTTTCTCTGATTCTGAAATTGTATGTTTTACTTTTTGGAGTGATCTGGAAACAGGCAGGGTTCTTTCTGTATTTTTTTATATTCAAATTTTGAATCTTGGAGGATTTTAGCAATTTTATACAAGTAATGTGGTCCCTTCCTTCCTTCCCAAATATTCCTAAAAATTGCATTAATGAAAATAATTCATTGTTTTTCAAGAAAAATGCACTTGCCTTCTTTAAATCATAATCTGTTCAGACACTGCCTTTCTCACAGCCTGGGAGATGTTGATCACTTTTGCATTGCACCATTACAATGTCATCCGAAGAGACAGCAAATATTGCAGATTAATGCTGCCAAAATTGAAGTAATTACTCTCTGAAAGTGACAGGCATGTTATTAAGGCCATATGGCATTATACATAGTTGGTGTAATAACTAATCGGAAACAGCAGTATTTCTAGGACACGAATGTTTGGCAACATATACTTGACTAAGAGTCTAGTATTGTAAATATATGCATTTCTTGCCAGGAAACCAAGGAAACCACCTATCCTACAGAGGGAAATCACATCTCCTTTCTAGCAACAGAAAAGATTTATGAGCTTGAGATAAAAGTGACATTTGCCATCTCTTTTCTGGTCAGTTAGGACTAAGAATGGTCATTATGATCCATAAAAGCAGGCTAGCTATATCTTTCTGTCAGAATTTTTGTTCTGGTTGCAGTCTGAGAGCGCACAGTGTGTGGAAGTGATACAGAATTACCTCTTAATGGTCTTCAGGAAAACTGCAGAGACCTCCAGTGTCCAGGGCAGGCTGGTGAGCCTGGTGGGCAGGACAAGTTTCTTGTGGAATCAGGGTAGCTTTGGATGCAGCACAGTTGTATTTTCTGATCCGGCTCTTAGCACCTGTGGAATAATTAAGCATAACAGTAGTGAGCTTTACTTGTTTAAGATGGGTCTTGTACTGGCTGTAAATGGAGTGCTGGTTCTGAGAGGACTTTGTTAACGCTGTAATGGTATAAATGCAGTGGGACTGCAATTCCCCAGTCTCTGCAGCAAGTCTGACCATATGACAGACAAACTAAGCACAGAAAAGGAGAGCTGAGTTAGCTGCTGGTGGGCAGACCAGCCTCACGCGTGGGGACACAGCACGCTGCTCCACAAAATGTTTCTCAAAATTAGATTCCTCATCTCCTCCTCCTCTTTTGCAAATAAGACAGCAGAAAGATGGAAATTTCAGGCCTGGATTTTTTCCATCCCTTGTATCTGACTTTCATCAAGGCAAGGAATCTTCTGCTTCAATCTAGGTAGCTGAGTGAAATGCCTGTGCCCATGTCAGATTGGGCGCCTGAGCTGACACCTTTCAACTTGTAAAATTGGGCTAGTTATTTAGCCTGGGAGCTGTGAGGATCATTTAACTGCTATTTATAGAGTACAGAA
This sequence comes from Numenius arquata, assembly GCF_964106895.1. NCBI lineage: Eukaryota > Metazoa > Chordata > Aves > Charadriiformes > Scolopacidae > Numenius > Numenius arquata. Next base: position 9,803,577 of record NC_133587.1, on the reverse strand, counting down.
GAGCTAATCTGAGTTAGACATTTTATATTCATAGTATCCGTGACCTTGCTGACTTTTACTCCTCTTCAGCCCTAGAAATTGGTTAGGCTTGTGAAAAGAAGAGAAAAAATATTTCTAATAATATTCTTTTTTGTTTGTACTTGAATTCAGCTTACTAAGTGGTCACACACCTGACTATGCTTTCTCAGGGATTCAAGATATTTTATTGTTCCCTCAGAGATGCCACAATGAAAACCCTCTGATGCTGTTTTGGTTGGTACCTCACACCACTGATACTTCCCGTGTTTCAGTTACAGAACATTTAGTCATGCTTCTAACGTATTCTTTTTGGCATCCTTTCAAGTCAGTTGTAGGCACTTAAAATGTCAAATGTTCTTTTTTTTTAAATGCAATAAAATGGAGAAAAAATATACTTTTTGTATGAAAGAAATTACAGAAGGACAACTTCATACATGCCACTGCTCTGTAATTTGAATGTAGCTAGATAAGAAATTGAAGCTTAACCCATGGTAGCTCGGAAAGTAATACTAGTGAGAGCAAATATAGACAGACAGCTTGCTTTGGGTTTATTGAACTTGCAGACAATGAATTATAATTTTACTCCTATTTCCATATTCTGAGAAACAAAATTGTCCTTTATGTGTGTTGTCATATCCTGACTACATCCACTTTGAATCCAACGTGGCGATGTGTTGCTCAGAAGTGAGGCAGGGAATAGCAATCCCTCTGTTCTTGGTAGGTCGGAGAGAGGAAGGAAAGCTTCTTTTGGAAGTCTCTGCTCTGGTAGGACTTTCAGCCCAGTATGTAATGAGTAACACTGCTGTTCCACTTGAGCAGGCTGTCGAGTTAAATATGTTTCTGGAATGATGCTTCTGGCATAGCCTGCTTAATGCGTATGCAATACATGTACTCAAGAAAAATAAAAACGAAATAAAATGTGCAGTGAGTGTGTGAGCTGGAAAACCTTATGCCATTTTTATGACTAACGTTGATGAGCTTGGGTGTAAAGCTGTATTTCCCTAGAGCAGGAGGAAAGGCCTCTGCTGTTGTAAGTTGTAGCACTAGTATAGCCAGGGTTCCAGGAGACGTAAAACAGCAAATGTAAGACTACGTGCCTATCCCCTTGGGAATAAAAGGCAAAGTGACAGATGGACTATAATTGTTCCAGCCTAAGGACAAAGGAAGGACTTATTATAGTCTTCTTGCTAATGCAGACATATCTGTGGAAATAAATGGCAAGACCTGCGTTGTAAGCTGTATGACAGAGCCTGACTTTGAGATCCAGAAACACTCAAGTGAGGTGAAAATCTCCACAGACATCTATGAGTTTAGGACCTGTCTTTCCACAGGTGTATTGATGTTTGTTCTAATTTTTAGCAATGGGTGACCAGAAACTGATACAAATGCTCTTCTGCAACTGATATACGGCCTCCCTCTAGTTGGGAAAAATTACAGTTCACTCTCTAGGAGCTTACCTGGGCTACAAATATGGGAAAGTTCATTTGGGAACGCTGTTTCACCTTGTCTATGTTAGAGGGTTTTACTGAGCACCTCCTATTGTTGAAACCGGGGCTAATCCCTATCTGAGATAAGATCCTAGATTTCTATTTCACAGAGATAGTAACTGCAGAACTGCCTCTTCCATTTAGACAGGTATGAAAAATGCTTGAATGAGGCAGACCAGCTTCTGTTCGCTGTTCAGCAGGTGAATACTTTGTGTGCTGGAGGGCATGATGAGGCAGGGAGGGAAAAAGCAAACAAGATTGGAAGAGCAAGGACATCTGCTGCTTAAAGACAAATCTGGTGTAATTGGAGTAACTGAAATGTGGCCAGTTCAGGAAATAGGCTGTAATATTACATTACCCAGATACAGATTTTAAGGACAGGCAATTCTCACTGAGAAAGGAGAAGGACATATGACAGTATAAATGAGGAAGGACATTATGCTGAAAACAGAATAACATTCACATGGATTGCAACTCAGACACCTTGAACTTGAGGCTAAAGACTGAAATGGTAAAACAATTATAATAGAAAACAATTACTGATCTCCCAGGGCTAGGTGAAGAGACAGATCAGGAAATATTTATGCAGATGGAGGACTGTACTTGGGCTAGGACATGGATCATATGAAACAGCAATTACTCTGACATTGACTGGAATGAGAATTATGGAGGGACTTAGGAAGCTGAAGCTATGTTTATTGACAGATTTTTTTTATCCTGCAGCTTGACAATCAACAGGATTAAAGGCCATTTGGAAAAACTTGCAATGGTTAAGTGAGGGGACACATCTGCTGATGTCAGCACTCAGGTTGGAATGATGTTAGCTGAAGGTTAGGATGGAAGGAAATTGATATTAAGTGTGAGCATGATTCTGATTTCCAGATGTGGGGAACTCCATGTTCTGTTGTACTCTGGGAGCTGTAACTTTCAGTTTAGTTGAAGTGGATACCATTTTATTGCGTGACATACCAAGTAGTTTGGGAGGCTGTCTGTCCTGACCTAGGTTTGAAATGGAATCACTGACCCTAATGGGGTTTGGTTTTCTTACTGTTAAACTTTTAAGAATACATAGTTGCTGTAAATACGATTTCTGACTAGGGTCAAGGAAGTAGACAACAAGTATCTGGCCAAAATTGCAAGGGCTTAGGTTTTGTAAAGGACAGATGAAAAAGGAGAATTATGTTTGTTAATTGGGGAATAGATTACAAAATATTGGAAAATGACAGACCTGGAGCACAATTTAAATCAAAGTTTGTTTTGATTAGACAAAAGGAAAGAACTTGGTGTTTTTAAAGGAAAATGTGAAGAGGTAGTCTAGATAAGACACTGTGAAGGAGTAGTTCCTTCTAATAATCAAATATTAGATTGAGGTTAAATAAACAGGATATGCTGTTACTGTGACACGTTACTCCAGTTAATCACATCTGACAAAAATACAATTTCTCAGGCTTATGATCAGTAACATATTCCATATATATGCAGATTAGTTTGCAGTAAAAGAGCAACGGACAATGGCTTTTTGGACCTTTTCATTTTACCTGCTGGTCATATTATTTCTGACATACTTGAGTGGTGCTGTGGCACCTGTCTTTGTTGGAACTAACTGATTCTTTCACTAAAACCAGTTAACTCATAATTAACTCTGAGCTGTTATAAAACAGGATGATAGAAGTCTAACAAAGTGATAATGCTGACCTCCTCCAGGTTGTTTTCATTTATGCCGTGGCAGTGTACTTCCATCCAGGTGACACACACTGAGGTACCCAGTGTCGGCATATTTTTTCAATTCATTAAGAGACTAAAGGCTACATTTAATTTATATGTTATGGCTGAAATAGAAGTTCCCACTCTCCTTAGTGACAGATTGCAGTAGCTACCCAAATGCAAGTGCAATCTTTTTGAAGCCAATGGAATAATTCAAAAGTTGGTTCCTCAAAAAACCTTTCAGTACCATTTATTGTTTAACTCATTTGAAGGTGTTGACAGTCTCTCCAGACAGGGTTCCTCACAAAGAACTTCATTGCCCCTTAAGGTAAAGAGAGATCCTAAGTGGAGTCTGGTTGCATCCGTGACTGGCTTTTGTAGATGCACAGGATTTACTGCTAGAGAGGCAAGACCTGTCCTCCACCCTCTGGGCGATGTGAATTTACTCTGCAATGCCCCAGACTGTGCTAATGTGACTTTTTAATCCTTTCTTGACATAGTGTGATGCAGCATAAAGCTATTGAACTTAGGATGTACTACCTGCAGTGCTTCAGTGTAAGCCTGGAGGACACTATAACCTTGAAGGGACTGGAATCTATATGTCTGGGTGATGGAGGATAGGGTGATATGGAAGTAGCTAATTCCAGCCTGCAAAAAGACAGCATGAGGAGTTGTTCTGTCCAGGCAGTAGAAGGAGTTTATACTTACAAGGCAGGGCTACATACTTTTTCTATGAGATGCAGATGACAGCAGAATTATATAGCTCAGACAGACCACTGAAATCATCACACCTACCTATAGAAAGTAAAATGACAAAGATGCAGAGAAGGTCCTATTCCAACAGTCCTTACGTACATAATCTGTCCTGCAGAAGTGTTTTAAAATCTACCAAACATAATTTACAGAAAGACCCTTGCCTTTTCTTACATTGACATACCATTGTTGACTAAATGATGGTGTATATTTGTAATGATGGAATGAATATTTGATGTAAAAAATGTCTCTCATGGGAGCTTCTGTGAGGGATGGTCATCATTATTTTTGAAATGTTAACTCTTTTGACGGTCAGAGTGGGAATGTTATATTCCTCCACTCATTCTGCCAGATTCTCAGTTGGTAAAAATCAGCATATATCTTTTGGATTGAGATTAATAGGGCAGCATCAATTGTACCACCCATGGATCTGTCATGGTAATTTAATAAATTTATAACTCTTATATTTCCAGAATAAATAGGATTTTGAAATGTGGTTATTATTAATACCTTTTAATAGTCACACCGAATTCACTATATCTTTCAGCAGTCCTGCGTGGATATTCCCTCTGTAGAATATTTATAGAACTTGAGCAAAATGAGTGAAATAAACAGTTTCAAAATAATTTTTTTTGTGCATATGCATATTGCAGGCCAGAGAGTAAGAGTTTCAGGCACAGGCACACAATTCCTACTGCTTCTTTCAGAAGGCAAGCTCAGGAGAGATGTGAGTAGGGTGAAAGGGTTGGCTGAGGCAGAAGAGGATTTACAGAACATAGCCAGGGTGTGCTCTGAGGGTAACACAAGAATTGATGTGATCTAGCTATGAAGTTGCAAGGGAGGAAGAGGGGATACAATGCAAAGGGACAATACCAGGGAGGAGTGCCGCTAAACTGTGTGTTTAGAGTCACAGCACTGGTACAAGAATATTGTGCATTTCACTGTGGAGGTGCCAGGGGAAAGGTGGTCTCTTCAGCATATTCAAGTTCTTTCTAATGTACAAGCTTTTGAGCATGTTTTCACAAATAACATTACCATACAGCTGCTGAATGCCAGCTAGACATGTGTTGTTCTTTCTGCAATATGCAGATGTGATTAGTGCTAAAAATAATACCTAACTGAAAGCTCTGGGAGCTGTGTATCTTTCCAATAATTTGTCTTTCTTTCAGGCACCAAAGAAATAGTGAAAGTAGTCACAGAAACAAGAAAAAGAGCTTAGCTGTATTCCTTCTTTTATCTGCAATGAGATTTTATTCACTTAGCTCTAGCAGGCTGTTTTCTGAATTTCTTACCCCCTCCACTAAATGCCTTGTCTGCATTTCCGAGTATCTTTTTTGAGCTTTATTTATTCAAAGGGAATTACCGCCATCTCCTGGTGAAGCGACAGAGAATAATACAATACCTCCAACCTCTCGTGAGCGGTACAATCACCCCATCCTCGAGAAGCAGGGATTTTCAACGGGAACCCCCGTGGATTCAGTGCAGGCCATTCTGGTATGATTATTATACTCATTCTCTATCTGACCATTCAGAGAAAAAGGGAACATTTAACTCATAGTAGGTTGGCAGCCTCCACCGATGGGTCCTGACTAGGCTGAGATTTGTACATGGTTCCTTCATTGGTGTAGTATGTGAGTGGAGAAAAGTCAATTACCTTTGCTATAAAAGAAGAGAATTTAAGCATTCTTTCAGTAGACAATGTCTTAGACTTCTTCAACAATACCCCTTTGTGCTACAGATCAACATAAATTGTGTCTGTACTTTTATTTTTGCTTCTTGAAGTGACCATTTCAGCACAGGCCATTCAAGAGCTTAAATATCAGTTGGGGTGAATGGCTAAAGACACAGCTGAAGGTCATCAGTTCCTCTCAACTAGTCATATATTGCCAGCAAATGCCTTATGTTGTCTTTACTGTTTAAATAATACTCCTGCGACTGCATGTGAAAGGGGACAAAATGATTGTCTTTGATTTATTGGGAAAAATAATTTCTGTAAGGCATTTATGTTTCCCCTAAGAATCTAATCTGATTACATCTTCTGTGACCTTTCTTGATCAGAAAATTCTGGCTTTTATGTAAGCCAGTGTAAATATTTATTTATCCAAAACCAGTTTGGAATGATCATCTCCTAATTTTTATCTTCCAATACTTTGCCTTCGTTGTGACCTCTGAGTTCATAGGCAGAAGTAACTAAAACAAACACATAAGTACAGCCACCTTCAGAGCGAGTCTGCCAACTAGTAAGGTCTAAATGCTGGCATGCATTGTTTATTGTGGTGTCCGGGGAAAAAAAAAAAAAAGTAAGTAGGCAAATCTGGAGAGTACCATTACAGCATTTTGAGAGTTTGGCTTGTGTTTACAAGAAAAGAATCCTTAAATAATGAGACGAGAGGCCTGCAGCCATGGACAGCATTTGATTTAACATTTAGATTCATTGTGCTTATTCACATCCTTTCTGTCCTCTAATTCCATATCTCTCTCACTGGACTCTGCATGCAAGAAAAATCTTGGCCAGAAGTTGACACTTCTCAACAGCAAGAGTAGAAGCAACATTTAATCTTATTTTTGTTTTTTCATAGTTTCTATTTAAATTTACAATTAAGTGCAATGGTCTTTTCCTCCCCACTGTGTAGTCTGAGGGACTTTCAGGATAAAGGACTTTGTGTTTAATGGTTTTCATGTTCTTACTTCTTAAAGAGCAGAGAGTAATTTATGGCATTCTTATACTCAGTAGGCCTCTGCTCATCCCATTAACTGTTTCTAGTAAATAAATGATGTCAGAGATTTTGTTATGCCCTGAAGATGCACATGTTTGTATCGTATGTATGAGCCAAATGTTCCATAGTGCAGGAAAAAACAAATGCAGCAGAACAGATAACTGTAAAAGCCTATCACCAGGAAATAATTTAGAAGAAATCAAACCTGACCCCGGCAAGTTTGGGTTTGGGTTTTTTTTTTTAATTTCTTCAATAGATATACAAGATGAATGAAGATGAAGATTTTGATCTGTCTTTGATATTAAAGCCTGATAACAGCAGACAGCAAAGCAGGAGTGGTAGCAGATTTAATCATGGATTTTGCCCACATTCAGCAGACCAGGAAGGCACTCATTTCAGAGACTCATGAGATTATTCCTTCCCCCCTGTGAAATCCTCTTGCTGCTTTCTGGTTCACTGACATCTGAAGATGTGTTCTGATCTGATGTGGTGCCACTAACAAAGAAATTCTCTCTGGAGCTCATCAGTGATAGAAATTGCAAAAGATTTCACTTCTAACCTGGTAATTGATCTTTAAACTCACTTCAAAAAAGCACTTGCCAACCTTGCTGAGCTGTGAATCAGTAAAAGAAGATTGCACTTGTTTTCCCGTTCTGTTCTACTGCACCCTCCTTTTCTGTTGGTCAGAGGACGAAACCAGTGAAGACAGCAACAGTTTTTATCCTGACAGTTTTCATCCTTCAGGTTTACTTTCAAGACTATACTTTTCTAAACCTCTAAACAGTACAGGGCCATCGAATATAGCAGGCTCCATAGTGTTCCTTTCTAGTGAAAAGGAAATCATTATTGTTATAATCTTGTCACAGGTTCCTTCACCTGGCTGAACACCCTCATGTCCCTTCAGCTTTCCCTGCCCACGCTGAGGTTTACAGCTGAAGGCCATGATCATGGTGCAAAAGATGATGGGTCTTACCAGGCAGTTCTCACTATGCCTTTGGTGAAGGCACAAGCAGAGGGTAGGTGAGGGGGTAGGTGAGCCATCTGCTCGTTGCATGTTTTATCACAAAGTTGGCCCAAGTTGGCCAAAGACCATTCAAGGGTAGGATGAAGTGAGCCCTCCAGCTTTGCGCTGAAGCAGATGAGAAGTGCTGGCATAAGCGGTTGGTTCAGATGCAGGGCCCAGCGCTGCAGCAGGGAGGCAATGGTAACTCCCTGGCAATGGCAACAGCCTTAGCTGCCAGCAGCCTTCTTCATAGCAATTACAGACTACCCCTCAACTGGCCACCAGGAAAATGTTTTATTAGCTATGTCTGTGTCCAGAGTTCCAGAAATTTACTTAAGTACCTCAGAGTGAAGTTACACAACGGGGAGAAGGCAGCACAACAGCTCGTTTCTGCTGAAAGGAGGACACCCGCTTCCCCCGCTCCTCTCTTCGTGCTCCTCCATCACCTTGTACTGAATCATTGAACCTTGCTGTGAGCTGATTCAGCTTGCTAACTGAGCAGGAAACACACCAGCGAAAGGATGAATAGATTTCTGCTGAGTTAGCGAGATGTATTAGTTCACAGAACAGTCAGGCGAGTGCCAAAACCAGCCCAGGATGGGGCTAGAACCGCGCAGCTGGAGTCCTGCTTTTTGGCGCAGCAGTGGCTCTCCATGTACACTGTGTACCCTTGCGCTTAGGCAACCAACCCATTTGACCTTACACTTAAGCATACATTAACTGCTTTGCCAAGCAGCATCTAGAAACAAAGGAAGGGATTTTCAGGGAAATAAGTTAAATGAACGGAAATCTGTTGGTTTCTGTAGAAGTTCTGTCTAAGGAAAGACTAAACAAGAGCTAAGGATTTCAGTGGTGCAGGACATGGCAATCACATGGGTGGATGCCAGCCTATCTCTTCTCACTGTCATATGTATAAAGTGATGATGTTTTGTGGTTCTGCAAAGACAGTTATTTATTAAAAATCTCTTCCATATAAGATAGAAGATTGTGAAGCAACTATAAATAGAAAAAAGATTGTTATTTTACAGTCTGGCATATTTTCATCTTTGTTCTACAGCATCCCACATTAAATCATACTGTAACACTTACTGCAGGACTGAAACAGCTGTACACAGGGTGATCTGAATGCAGGGAACCAAATTTTTCTTCCCCTTATACTGACTGTACTTCCACTGATGTCAGTGGAGACACATTTTAAAAAGCATTAGCCGAAGGCTTTTTAGATACTGGTGATGGGATTCATCTGTAGGATTAGCTATTGATCCTTTAGTGGTGATTTTAATTTTGATATCAAATGATCATTCTTCCTGTGAGGAAGCTGGCTTAAACGGGAAAAAATGCATCCTGACATGGTTTTGTGAAGCAATCAGCTCTTACAGTATTTCCAATCTGGAAATGAAAGAATGGCTCAGTCTTCCCTTTGGCAGTCCCATGCTCTTCACTGTTTTGTGGAAAAGGGAAAAAAAAATCAGGTGATTAAAACATAAGATCCCCTTTTAACTCTGCTCCTTCTGAGTCTTTTACCTTTCTCATTTTTTTATTGCAAGAGCTGATGAACTGCAGGTGATTGGTAAGAGAGAGAATAGATTGTGCACTTAGCCTTACCATCTTTAGTTAATCTTCCAAAATGCAATTTATTCTGAGTGCTAACTGTAGTGAGTTTAATGGAACACAGGGTTAAAGTGAGAAACTGGGAACAAGTGCTCTCTATCTAAAAGCCAATCAATAACTGAGTAGTTTGACAATCCCAAACCTCTGCCACTTTAATGTAATTGGAGTGTATGGAAAAGACATTACATTCCAGCACCTGCTAGCATCAACTTCCATAATTGGTGATACTACTCTGAATACATTCAAGCCATACTGTTGCAATAATGTGAAAGGAGTGGGAGCAGAGGTTTGTGCTGTCTTTTAAATCTATTTTGAGGGATTATGCACTCTTACACAGATTGCAGTTTGCTGTGTATATTGGTTTTGGGACACACATGGAACCTCTCAGTATGTTTGAAGATTTTTATGGGCTGGTCTGTCTAAAACTAGTGAGGCTGAACGTGTTTGAAGCTCGTTATGGGGAGTCTCTATAGCAGTCGATCAGCTGTGGTTTCTCCAGATGAGCAAGGGAGAAAAAAGTAATATTACTGGAGTGATATTATGCAGCAAATCATGTGAATGACATAATGTGCAAAAAGATATGAACAGTGAGATTCCTTTTTAATAATCACCCTTAATAGTGATCATTCAGTTGTATCGATCAAAAATTGCTTTCTGAAAACAATTTCCTGTGACTGCTGGCATGTTTGCTTCTTACTCATACTAATAAGTGGGAAAATTCATTTGGGGAGAGAGAGAGAGACTGGGAGAGATTCCCTTCATTTCCTCTGGCTTTCAGAGGTAAGAAACAATTTCACATCTGTTTGAGTGTCATTTGACTGCAATAAAGAATATCACCAGGAGGACCAGCTTAAGGCAGATACAAGTAACTTACCTGCTTTGTCATTACATTTCTACATAGAAAAGCTGAGTTCTGTATATATCCACTTTGGAAAGCTCATTAGTTTATGTGTGTGTGTAGTTATATGGATTATTCTTTTGAAACGTCCAACTGACAAAACCAGCCAATTTATCCTAGTGGAGCTAACGGAATATTTACTTCTTTTTTTCTCTTTAGGGGATCCAACTACTTCAGGGAGCACTGAAAACCTAGCCTGGTATTCTTAATGCATTCTTTTTTTCAGCTTTAGATATAGACAGCATAATTGTAAGGAGATACTGGAAATTTTTTTGCTTAACAGTTTTTTTAGTTTTAATTCCACACCCCCTGCCATTTTTCAAAATCTGATGATGCAAATTTCAGATTCACATCTAGTATGGCATTAATTTGGAAGAATGCATGTGTCCTTTTATGATGTTCCTTGAACGTAAGTCCAGAAGTATATTTTCAACTGTGATCAAAACTTACACAGCCTTAACTATTAGCTAGTATTTAGCTATTTTGGGAGGAGGAAAATCCTGCACGGACTGTATGCTGGTCACCAGCAACTTTCTGGAAGCCATAAACAAGGTGGCTTGGCCCAGCAGAAAAAGTTTCAGACTGAGGAAGAGATGAATCTTGTTCCCTTTGCTATCTGGACACGGTAATTTACCTTCTCTATATTTCATTTCTCCACATGCAGAGGGATAAAGCTATATATCAGCCAGTAAATGCACAGCCTCTGTAGTTGCTATTGATTGCTAATGCAGAGGTATGTGAAATTGTAGCTTTAATTCCACTACTAATTGGAAATTGGGAAGTTTCCTGGAACCTTTATCAAAAAAAGACATACTAAGTGCAACTGTGGTTTTGCAAGTGGTGGCTACTTGTAATAAAGTCTTTTCCCCTGCCTGCTTTTACGTCTGAAAAAGGTTGTTGAAATCAGCAGGGTTCTTACTTACTGCTGCTAAATACAGTTATTTCCATGAGATTTAATGCATTTTACAATTTTATGGTTATCCACGAATAAAACTTATCTAGTAATGAAGAATGAAGCTAAAAATACGTGGTTTCCTGTGGCTTTTTTTCATCACTTGGAGCCCAGACTCATCAGAGTTTGGTCTTGACTATCAAGTTAAGGGGGATTCTAAACAGTATTTCTGACATTTTTAATGGTGAAAAAACCCCAAACTAAAGGATAAACACTTGATGGATGAAGAAGCCCTGAGCTTCCCAATGAGAAGCTTTCTGAGCTATATACGGAGAGGAAGGGCAGGAGGAAGTGTTACTGAATTTAAAGGCTGTTTTGGTGGTCAGAGGAAGCCTAGGCTCCTGTGAAACGGAGTCATTACTATGCTGCACAAGAATCTTCTTGTATCACACTGGGCATGTTGCTTGCATGCAGAGGCTCAAGGTCTTTCAAAAGCGTTTGGAGGCCTAAATCATAAGAATAATTCTTGCAGTGTTTAAGACTCAGGGGCACCATGGACTTAATAAGGTTTTCTGCTATGATTTCTTTTCCCTTCCTAATAATTCTATTGTTCTAGTTTCTTTATGATTGCCACAGAACTCTGAACTAATGTTTCCAGGCAATGGTTCACAAAAACTCGGGAAAGATTTCCCAAAGCTTGGGTATCAAATTTAAAACCTGACCTTATACATCCATTGACTAATTATTTATTTCATGTGACCAATACTCTGCATTTACTGATATTGAAGTTTAGTTGCCATTTGATCACTTCAGCCACTGATTACTGCAACATTTTTCTGCAGCTCTTTTCAATTGCCTTTGGATTTTGTTATCCTAAATAACATTTTATAATTTGAAATTTTTTCTTAAGCCTATTTACCCCTTTTTTTTTCAAATCATTGGTGATCAAGTCCTGGCAGACCCCAAGACAGATCTGAGAAGCGTCGTGCTGATCACACCCATCTTGTGTGAAAACTACTATTTGTTTCTTGTCTTCTGACAACTTTAATGCAGTCGTCTCAGAATTAAATCTCTGAGATCTTGTGCTCTTTTCCCATCTGTACAGTGGGGAAATAGTGCTTCCTACCTCATAGGGATGCTTTGGACATAAATGCATTTCAATGTTATTGCAAGCCAGTCAGAAACTGCAGTCAGAGGAGAAGCAGATACGACGAGTGCTTGATCTCAACCCAGAGCTGGCATCACTCAGACTAGGAGCTGGGAGGCCCTCCTAGGTCTGGTAATACAGATAATATCCTTAGGGAGCAAGGAAGGAAAATGTTTATTCCACTGCAGCAAAATATCAAAGGCAGGCATAGGAGTAGCAGCTTTGGTAAGAGCAGCGTGGTCAAGAGGATGCACAGCAGAAGATGAAATATGAAATCAGCAGTAAATACAGCCCTGTCTTGACTAGCTGGGGGCAAAAGATTCAGCTGAGGCACTCACTCACGGCTAACACTAGAGGAGTATGTTGGTAAATGAGTATTGTTTGTGATAAGAAATAGGTGTGAAACCCCCAAAGACCCTGAACTGTTGGCAAACTTCTGTTCTGAACTTTGTAATTATCTCCTCTTTATAAAAACAAGTGAACCACAGCCATGGTCTAGACTGCATCGCAAAACCCTAGTGTAATTCTCTAATGAGAAATATTAATAAATGTGGTCCATAAAGCACTTCTGGCTAATGACATTATACTGGCTCCTCCTTTTTATCTCCATCTGTTAAAATGCTTTAAAAGGCAATTAAATTGCCTTTTAAAGTTAGATTGCTTTAAAACGTTAAAACCACTTCAACTATTTTCCTAATCTTGCCTTCCTATTTAAGCAAAGTCTTTTAGATAGTTGAACTGATGATATGCTGCTAGTAAGAGAATGGATAATAATTTGTGAAATAGTATATAGATAGGCAAGAATTAGGTGAATGTTTGGTCCACACTGTTTAAAAAGTTGAAAACTTTTGTTGGGTCTGCATTATATACTCAAATTTCTCAGTTGTTTCTGGATTTCGGTTATAGACACTCCATAGCATTGTGCTTCCACTGAATTTATGGAATCTATATTTGATTTATGCAAAGAAGGCAAAAGAAATAAGGCCCAAGGTTTGATATTTCTTGTAGCAAGACACATTATGTGCTGTACTGGCTATAAAATTGCTTATTATTTCAGAAAACTTTAATAAAACCCCTTGAAAAATAAAACAGAGCCGAGTTCATGTGGGATCAGAGATAAATGATGCATCCCTTCCAAATCACTCTTTCCAAGCAATGCATTCATGTGATAGCTTCATTAACTTTTGTGCTGTAATTTGCAGATAAATTCCATCAAAAAAAGCAAGTATTCAAGCACCACTAATAATATGAATTTGATTTTTGCACATTAAAACTGTGATAAAGCCATACTAATTATTTTTAATTATCTCAAGATGAAAATACGTCACTCATGTAAGTAATTATGTAAGTAATTTAAAGCTGATTAAATAATAATGATTCCTTGCTCATTGCCTTCAAAGTGCTTATACTCAAATTTAATTTTAAGCAGGATCAAGAAAATAATCACTTGATTCAAACATTAATTACTAATTTTAATCCTAATTCATTAAAAACAGACCTATTTTTTTGCAGACTCTGCAGGACATTAATTGACATTTTACAAAATGAGTCATTATTTTGGCATGGAGAAGTATTTTTCAAACGGTGAATCATGACGACCAGAAGGGATTGTTAAAGAGCTCCGAGGGAGCTTTGACTTCTCAGAAAAAGCAGCGCTATTTAGCGGCAGTTTGGCTTCTCCAGGTTGACTGGAAAAGTAGTTGTAACTCTGCTACTCACACTAGCCAGGGAGCCGCTAACTACCTTTAATTACTGGAAACAGGAGAGTAAATTGAAGAGAAAGTATCCTGAAGCAAACAAACAGCTTTAGCGAGACAAACTGGAACAGGCAATGGAAGAGTTTAGGTCAGTTTAGAAGTGTAAGAATCGGGAGGTCTATTGCTTTCTTTCCAATCAGGTTGGAAGTGGATAGAGAATCGGAGCAATTTATTCAGGATTTTTAACTGGAATGTCCAGCCTTACAACTATAGCACTGGTTTGGTTGAGTTTTTTTGTCTCGCTTGCCTGTATCAGCTGGCCCCCTTTGTTAGGAACCGGGGAGGTTACCAACACCCCCCAGAAATTTGACAACCTTTTGGATTGTGAACTCCTTCGGGAAAGGACTACCTTTTTACTATGTGACTATAACGAGTTTAACTCAACGGCTAAGTGGTCCTATATGGTATGTTAAGAAAAATTACGTTAATATATCAGTAATTTTTCTGATAGTAGATCTTAAGCCCCAATGGGATTATTATAGCCATCACGTAACACACTGACTAGTATAACCCCTGGGGTTTATCCCTTGTTCCTGCAGCTAATTCAATAGCTCGATTTTGCTCACCCTTCTCATCTTTTTGCTCCTCAGAGAATCCATCTTAATCACAAGCAGAACCAGACACATCTTCCGCAACTGAAAAATGACCAGAACTACAGTTTTGACAACTAATCAGTTAAATTATGAAGGAAAACCTGCTCAAAGGTAATCTATGTTCTTTTTGCCCCATGGGGAAGGTATTATTTTGTACTGGCTCAAAATGCTGTCAGCCATTTGCTACACCTTGGGATAAAGAGAACACAAGTGAAAATAGAAATGGAGATGTTTAATGCAGCAAACACTTTGTCCAAACATCACCTTTCTCGGCATAAATGTAATGACCTGAAATGGCGAGGGGAAGGTATTTCACTGACGCTGTGTAGATACCAGTGGATAAGCCTGGAGTAACTGTAATTTGCTGCTTAATAGGAGGAAATAATGATGTATTAGTTAAATTGTCAGTGTAAAACAGAACAACCCATACAAGACAGATAGACATTTATTTTAATAGAAAGCTATCCGTAAAATGAAAAGAGTTAATCACTGAAAAGTACTCCCAGCCTTTTAATGAGCACAGCACAACAATTAAAAAAAAAAAAAAAAAAAAAGATTGGCAATAACGCTGAAGATTAAGGCCATATGTTAGCTGTAGCAAAAAGCTGCCTGGTGCAATGTAGCGCCCAGGTGGAGACTGAGCCGAGAGGACAAGTACTGTGTCTTCCTGCCAGAATTTCCTCCTGTATTCTTGTGCCTGCAGGAGGTGGCAGCCCCTGTCCTGGCAGATGTAAAGTCTAGGTGTCCCTACAGGGACAGTCTGGAAGCAGACGGTCCCTGGGGTGCCCCGGGGCTGGTGTGGCTGGGCTGCAGCTGACTCCCTGCGGGTGAGGGCAGCAGCTGGTGGGCTGAGAGCAGGCGGCAGGAGGGGTTTGTCAGCAGGTCTGCAGCGTTGCCCCTTGGCACCCTCAGCAGCAGCAGCAAGCCCCTGGGTGAGCTGCGGTTATTGGTAGCTGTACAAGGAAAAAGAGTTGTCAAAGATCTTCTAAAAATAGTTCCTATTGCTCTGAACAAGGATTACTTACTCGTTTGCCCTATTGTTCTAAGGCAGCAGAATTTTACTTCACATCACTCCTATGTAAGCCATGGAGGGGGTTAGTACTGGGCATACCAGTGCAAGTTCTCATTTTGAAGGTTTCCCTGGTGCTATTTGTTCTTTGCTCAAGACAGTTTATGAGCCCAGGCTATTGAACACGCTGTTAAGACTCTAAGGCAGAGACCGGGCACAGTCCCAGTCCCTGCCCTCACCTCTCCTGAATGGTAAAATGAAAAAAATGCAGACATCTCAATTGATTTCCAGTAAGGAAACAGTTAATTCCTTTTCTAGTGACTAGCTGATTGCCCAGGTATTTAGGATCAAAGGAGAAAGCAGGCTGGAAAGAAAGTCAGTCAAATTCACCAGGGAAAAGGACAGGAACTTTATAAAAGCTGATGCTGATAAAGTAAGTGGGAAATGCTGGGCTCTTTGTGGGCCGAGAAAGGTAAGACCGGGGATCTTAATGCACTCTGTAAGAGTACTTCAGTGTCCCTTTCACGATCTGCATTACCCTCAGAAGGAAACCTTACCAGTTGAGATGTCTGTTTCTTAATTTGAATTCCTTATGCCTATTTACTTTATTTTTCTGATTTTCCTCTTCCTCCTATGTAAAAGAAGTAGCCTCTGAAACAAAGTAGTATCTCCTAAAACCTGAGGCATGACCACACAGCTCTGCATAACTCATTAGTGAGAGAGGGGAGACATGCATCAACCGCCTCATTCTCTGATTTCTGTCATTTTCTCCAGAAAAAAATATTGCTTGGAGCTCATTATTGCTGCTCTCTGTGGCATATTGGCTTAGTTTCTCTTTGGTTTCTGTCCTGATGTCATATACTCAACTCCTTAAGGCTGAAACAGGTCTCTTGCTCAGGAGCTGCTGAACCAGTAGCACCTCTTTAAATTTCTTAAAAGTGAAGTGGAAATTAAACCACAGGTAAAAACTAGAGGCTTGTCCTTGCTGCATAATAATGTTCAGGCTACTAGACTTTGAGGACTTGGGGAATTTGACAGGGTGATTTTGGCTAAGAACCAAAACCCAACATATCTAAACATACAATGATGGGACAAACCAGAAGTTCATTTTTCACTGCACAGGAAGCCACAATCAAAACTGTTCTTGAATCTCTCCTTTGACAGGTTTTTCTCTATTGTTACAAAGAGAAGGAAGCCCAAATCATAGTATCTATCTTGATCAGAGGCATGGATGAAGGGATTGAACTCTTGTGTTACTCTCTTCTTTCTTGGAAACCTACTGCACCCTTTCAGGTGTGCAGATTTAATCTCTTCAGTTGATGCTTTCAGTGAATGGAAATCCTCCCCAAATGTAAGCCCCTGGGTAGAGAGGAAAATGGAGAGTTCCCATTTTAAAGAGAGCTGAGAGCATTGACAAGCTGAGTGTGTCATCAAAGGCAAGAAGCGTTTATGAGTAAGGTGATCAGGTAGATCTGGCCGGCTGTCCAGAACTCCCTCGTTCTGACTGCTGGGTTGCCGAGCACTTGGTGCAAAACACCATTGTAAAAGTTGTAATCAATTTTGATATTGCAAGTAAGTTATCAGAACACATAAAGCCGAGTTTAATACTCTGAGGGAAAACTCAGGAACCTGTTGCAGTTTCAGGGTCAAGGGAAATTCTAGATGCACAGTTGGGGGAATCAAATGCATTTTCCTGGCTCAAGAGATGTAGTTATTTAGTTCATTCACTGTAAAGACAGAATTGCAGTTTGCACACAGCAGGAAAGAGCTCTTTTAATTGTACCTTGTCCCACAAAAGAAAAAAAGGACCATCAAATACAGTTTTCTTTTTACTATCTGAATCTTCTTGAAGTTCAAAAGGTTTTGCTTAAAGCAATAGCCCAAGTTTTTTTTAATAACCCAATAGAAACGTTTCCTGTTCAGATACCTTCCAACCTTCCAAACCCAAGAGGAGTGTCCTGAACCCCGTCTGAGAGGAGACCCATCCTTATGACCATCTGGGCAGTGTTTTCGGAATGACCTGATTTCAACTGACAGAGAGAGAGAGAGCGCACAGCGGACCAAACACACAGAGGTCAGTAATGCTAAAATGACAACATGGATTAGACGATACAGCACAAAAAGTTGAACAAATTATATTAAGACTTTTATCTTAATGCAGAGTACACATGCTTAGTTAAAAATACAGAAACATGAAGAAAAATAAAACACTATTAGTACACTAGAATCCCTCAAACTTAACTGGAAAAACCCTCTCAAATATTCTGTACATTTTTTTCTTTTTACAAAACATTTGAAAATGCCAATCCTATAAACTGATATAAAAATATCATCTCTGGAACATTTTCCTAAAACCACGAAAAGTTCTTTCATGCGAAAACACGCTATACAACTTGTGTCGGTTCAGCATTGCCCCCCTGCCCAGACGAGGTAATTGATCTTAGGTGCAAAATGAGCTGTAAATGCAGTAATGCTATAGCAATCTACTTGAGCTCCTATAGCTGATCAGCAATTAACTTTTAAAAGCCTTTTAAATTTGGCCTAACCTATGGTCAGACTACTGTGGCCATTCCTACCTTTTTTAAAAAGGGCAAAATAAAGGCCTTCGTAAAGTCCTCTGACTTGTTCAGTGAGTTACTTGTTTGCTCTATGGCGTTGTACTAAGTGCAGTGATTTTCATCTTGTGGTCTTAGCTCATCTAGAAACAGCTATGAAAGGTTAACTATTAAAAGCAAACCTATTATTCTAAGATAATCAGGTCCTTCATCTTTAATTCGGCCCTGAAGCCAGTGCAGGCTTCAGAATATACAGACATGACCCATTCAACTAACTGGGGTCCAGGTACCAACAGACCTTTCCCGTGGTACACTTGATTGATTGCATCAGAGCCTGAGTCCCAGGGTGTACGTGCTGGCAATTAGAAGGACCTTAAAGAAACAGTTATTATCTCCTGCCAAACTGTGTGATAAAAGAATTATCAATTCTATTACAAACTAAAAGGTGCTACTCTGAAATCCAAATTGAATATCCTCTTGATAAGACCATATTTTTAAAATAATATTCATGTAACATTTACTTATGTTCTGAATTCTGATATTCTTCAAATCAAGGAGTAGGAACTGCTGAAGATAAGGGTGTCTGAAGAAACTTCACACACAAATATGAGTTTATTCTTTTTCCCTAATGAAAACAGATATGTTAAATTAGGTTCCTTGATGGTATTAATGCATAGTATGTCTGAATTCTGACATGGGGCAGAGCAAGTACATAAAAAAATAGACTGTCATCTTTCCTTATACCATGTGTTCTCAATTAATATTTTTATAGGAATTGAAAGCAGAGATTTTTATATGTCCTTGTGATGTTTATCCTTTTTTCCATCTAGTTTCCTGTTTTTCAAGTCATTAGAACTAGATTATATATGTAAAGTGCTGGCAGTTTTCAAAGCAGTTTACAATGTCTCTCCTCTGACTCTTCGCAATACCAGTGGTAAGAAAATAGTTTCCTCCCCAAACTGGAGCAGGGAGAAGTGCAGAGCTCAGTATAGCAAGGGAAACTGGGCAAGGGAGACCGAGCGCTTGGAAACTCACTTCTTAAGAACACTAGAATTTTTTTAGTTTATATTAAATGAAGTCTCCTTTAGCGATGTAGTAATGCTGCGCCAGTACCACGGAAACTGCTATTGCACTATGTTATTTAACATGAAACAGAAAGAATTTTTGGATAGGAAGGAACAGAAGGAGCAGGAGCCAATGGCACGGCAATGGTTTCGTGGTGCTAATCAAAGCCAGGAATCTCATTCTAAAAAGTGGGAAAAATACCTTTTGCTGTTTGAAGGCTTTTCCTCCCTGTTAGGATAAATAACATAAATAACTGCAGACTTCTCCAAATGGTGAATTTGAACTTCATATTTGAACACTCTAGTGCTACACAAATACTAGTTTTAGATACAAATTGTACTGGGTAACTTGATTAATCAATGGTATCTTCTCAATAAGTCTATGTGCTTCTGTGAATAATCTGGTTTTATGAGCCGTTTGTCGGGTTAGGGATTGGGTTTTGCCCTTTTACCAATGAACAATGACCAGGTGCTGAGAATCTGCGTCAGACATTGACAATGCCAAGTGTTATGACAGACGAATTGCTATATATGCTGCTATGGAAGTAGGAGTGTTTCTGATTATTTTTACATTGAAATTCTGATTGTTAGGCCTTAGTGTTTTGTAACTTCAAATAACTTTTGAACCATGAAATAATTAGTGCTCAAATATTCCCAAATTAGCACCATTTGCTGATAAGAAAATATGACAGAGGAAAAAGGATTTGCCAGAGTCCAGGTGGATTTTTCTTTTCAATGTTTTTTATTCTAAATGGAAATGAGATGTATATTTGTCTGAATCTGTGGCTTCTTATCTAAAAATCACAGTATTTCAGTCTGCAAATGAATACTGGGATATGAAAATGTCTAATGCTAACAGAAAGCCAGGGCGTGGAGTTGAAAAGCAGTTTTCACTTTTGCAAATGCTCTGGACAAACCTGGACACGGCAGGGACGGTTCTCACTGTCTCCTGGCAGCCAGACCCTGCTCCGGCAGCCAAAGGGGACTGGATGGGGAAGGGCCACCTTGTTCTCCTGCGGCACCACTGCTTGGTCTTTGACAAGGCCCTTTGTAAGAGTTACTTCTTTTTTTCGTGAGAGCCTGATTAGAAAAAAAAAAAAAAAGTTTCTAGGGTACAGAACAATTTTCAGCCAGTATTTATCCCTGATTGCTTGTACTTCTTTTTCTCCTTGTGGCTGTATTTATGTTTAGATTGAACTGCCTTTACCTTTTTCATTATTATCTTCTTACAAAGACATCAGATAGACTTGTGTCTTAGGCTAAATAAATCAAGCTCTCCTGCTCTTATCTGGCAGCATCGTATCCACTTTATTGATACCACTTCAGTATCTTTCCTCAACATCTTGCTACTGCAATTTCACTTAATTAATTTGGCCTCTGCACAGTGGCTTGAATACTTCTCCACCCCAACTGCAAATTTGTCTCCCAGTGCGGGCTGAGCTTTCATGATTCTATCAAATTGCATCTGAGTCATCTTGTGACAAACTCTATAACCAAGGTCCTTCTATTACCAATTAACAAGAAATATAGCAAAATACTTTGTTTAATCTTCAAGGGCATGACAGAGGAAAAAGGATTTGCCAGAGTCCAGGTGGATTTGTACTGTAAAATTTCATCCCGTTCATCCCCTTCAGTGTTCAAAGTCTTCTCCGGTGTTTTTTGGGGTTTTTTTTTGTGTGTGTACCCTGATCCTTGTCTCGGTGAGTGCCTCCCAACTTAACATCAGCCCCAGCCTGGCAGTACCTGTGCTTCAGCCATTAATAAAAATGCTGCGTGAATTCAGTTCCCAGGCTGATACATCAGAAATTCCACTTGCAGATGCCACCAGCCCCCACTTTCTTTTCAGCGTTGCCTTCTTTCCTCCAGCTGGCTGCTGACACACCTCATCATCCTGCTGCTTGTTTCCATCTTCTCCATCTCGACTGTGTTTTCCACATGTTCCGCACCTGCAGTGCATCAGATGCTCCAGATCTATGGAATCTGCACTTGTTCGGTTGTGGAAGGCCTGATTCTTACTTTGCTTTTAGCCACGGAAATTCTGCAGACCTAATCTACCCTCTTCTTGGCGGTTGGCTCGTGCGTTGCCCTCTTACTTTCCACTTGAACCTGTTTTTTCCAGCAGTGGATTCAAACCCTGCAATTTTACAGCATCAAAACAGTTTTTCTTTTCTTCTTTAATCGGAAGTCTGCAGTGAAACCACATCTGTGGCCGACGCTGCACAAACAGGAAGAGTTTAGCTCTGCACCGCCAGTTTGAGCCAACAGCAAAAACTTTTCCCTTACAGTTTGAACTTCCGACTCCTCCTCGCGCCACACAAGTATCAGAACTTAAACTGATCGACAGAACTTAGAGCTAAGGACCTAAAGGGTATAACAGAAAAATAAGATCATACCTTCTTTCCTTATAATATAAACCAGCTTTTAATAATAAAAACTTCTATCACGTTTTCAATGAGAATAACATATACATTTCAATGTAAAACAGTGCACAGTGTAAATGCCCTGGGGTACTCTTCTAGGTATCTCTAACACTTACAGGACTGCACGAGTGTGGGCTGGGCCCTCACCGGGCTCTGCAAATTCCTGCCCTTCCTCTGGGCAGAGCCGGTGTCGGCAAAGCCAGGATCTGTGTGTTCTCTTCACTTAGGGGTGTTCCTACAGTTCTTGTAATACTAAGTACATTTTAAATTGAGGATTCAGTAAAGAAACATCCATTTCTTCTTCAAACAGCAAATGGCAAGAATAACTCTTTCACAACCAAAAAATATCAGAAAGTGCATGAAATAGTGATCTGCTCATCTGGCAGCAGCACAGATGGATGCTCAGTAAGAAACCCCTGTGCCCGGCAGCTGGCGATGGATGGGTTGTGGAGTTCCCTGCAACAGGTTGCTGTAGGTCAGAGGAAACAGTTCAAAGAGATTAAACAAAACACGTTCCTTCCCCAAAATTATTTCAGTCTATGACTGAAGAAAAAAAGAAAAGAAACAAGGTTCAGAACAATCTGCATCCCCAAACTTGCCATAAGCCATTTTGCGTTGATGTGTAGGTGAAAAAATTTACAAGACCTTCATATCCAAATGGAAAAAGTCTAATTTTAATTTTTGAGTTGGCTTGCATGTTAATAAAATAAAATTAAGCCAGCTAAAACCCAAACAACCTCACAAATAAAAACCCCAAACCTTTATTTTCTAGAATGTACATCACTGCAAAGCGCTTCTGGGTGTCCTGACCATGAACTGTTTGAGAGGAGGAGAAGCAGAGGAACGGGAAGTTTCCCGTACACCCTCCTTCCGACACCTGATACAACTGGAATTCGTTAGGGATGGGTGGTCATAGTAAGGCACTCACTCCGAAAGAACGTTATTTCTGTCCTGAGACTGCTGACATGTTTCAGTTAGTTTCAGCCAGTAATTTGGAAAAAAATTACCGTGCTTAGGATAATACTGACAGAGAGGAGAACAATTTTTCAAACAAGAGAAAATAAAGTACATTATATACATGATTCCTTTTTTCTTTTAACTTAAAAGCATCCCTAATACATCTTAATAACTGTATTAAAGACTACTTAAATATTGAAAGATTTTAAATAATGTAGTTTTTTTCAGTAAACTGGGAGTAGCTGTGTAATTGCCAGCATATTGGTCCCATTTTAAACAATATAATTTTTATTTAAATCTTGTATATATAATAACATGATCGAAAACACTTATTCCACTCCACATAAATAAGTATAGTTCTTCTGACCTGTTTTAAAAACTACATCTGTTCAAATAATCAGATTATAAGACTGTATTTTTCCTTTGTAAAGTTTCCTTTAAAATCCTTCATTCCCAATCTCTCCTCTTAAATAGTTCTGTATTTCCAGAGTACATAATAGGGCATTAGTAAAAAGAGTTAATCAAAAACCTGAAAGCTACAGTAAGTAAAATGAAGTAATGTTAAGAAGTATTATGGAATGTATAGTCTGCAGCATAGAGAGATTGGTTCTCACTGGGCTGAAGTGGAAAATTACTCCAGAAAAAATTCTTTATGTTCATATTTGAATAAACCATAGATTGTGCTATTCGTTGTTCAAAAGTGCAGGTCAGTTCATGAAAAAGTGGTGTTTATGAAGCTACTGCTCAAGGACGCTGACCAAAATTATGCTGGCAATTAAATGGATGCCAGATGTAGTACAGGGAGAGACATACGGGTCATTCTGGATTTTCTTAACCAATCCGTTTCTTGAAGTCCACAGCTTTTAGGTGGCAGCACAAACAAGTCATCAGTAAAACTGCACTTTCTGGAAATCTAATTGTCACTTTTCCAGGCATGCAGCAAATGGCAGTAACATCCATCTTAGCTCCGTGGTGTTTGTTTCAAGAATTTCCTTGAGAAGTCAAAGCAATGCAAGAATCCTGCCCGCGCTGGGAGATTCTCGGTGCCGGGGTCCAGCAGGTTCGGCTCCTGCTGAACCAGAGCAATGTCTCTTCCTCTCTTGATGGGCCCCGTCGGTGTCAGTTCACGTGGGTCCTTGGACAGGGCTGCTCCTAGGAGAATGCTTTGACCAGGCTGCAGTGACGGTGCCTCTCTCGCTTTTATAAATCCCCATCTGTGGGTGGCTGGCACAACCTATAGAGTCTTTAAGGCAGATGAAGAGTATGATATTAAATATTGTAAGGATGACGACAAAGTTACTGGCAGAGCATAGGAGAGGCAACGTCTCCTTTATCATTCTGCAAGCTTTAGATGAAATCTGATATCAAGAACACCACTGTGTTTAATTTTAATAACTGAAAATTTTTTAACTAAAGTATAGACAATCATTGTTTAAATACTTTTTGACACTTTGCATCACTCCCTTTTAACTTTGGCCCAATTTGGGTCTTCAACAGTGTCTTTTCTCTTTCTCTATTTCTTTTGTTTTAAACCCAGTTCAGCATTTTCCTTGGACAAAAGAATCATGGAGATTGGGGTACCAAGGAGATAAAAGAACACACTTGCTTGTTGACACGGTTGAACAAACTTTAAAATTAGTAATCATGTTTTCAAAGAAATTTTTTGAATCACAAGATTAGCAAATTGAGAGCAGTGGTTGAGCCTAAGCGCATCTTGCCTGCCATTCAGGTGTGACTCTGTGCTCGCTTTTTCTTGGCTTTTTCTACTTTACATTTGAATAAACTCAAGTCTTTTATAACTTCTCTTTCAAGATTGCTACTACAGAGTTTGACAAATCTTCATGCTAGGAAATACAATCCTGAGAATTAACATTAATTCACCAGATCTCCTTTTAACTTTGCTCAGTTTTATTTCACGTTATGATGAAGGAGCCCAGTAGGAACACGTGTATCTGAGTTTTATTGCCCTGAAATAATCCAAGTAAATAGTCCTGGAATGTGTCATTGTGATTTAGAGCGTATACAAAAGAAGAGAAATGCCTCATCTCGTGATTTGTTTGTAAAGCTGTTTCTTTCAGAACATAGCATGCTGTCATGCTCATAAAAATGGGACCAAAGTAACGTCCACCCAGTAATGCGGCAAAATAACCATGCTGCTAAAATGCTGACAAATGACACTGGGGACGCGGCACAGGAGCCAACGCAGACTGTTATTCTATTCCTTTTTGAAACAGCAATTACAATCCAGCAGAAGGATAAGGTTCTATATGCGAAATGTTGTTCTTTTTAAGATCATTGAGAAAATAAACCAAGGCCAGGCTGCTATAGTGAGCATCATCACAGTCGCTAAAGTTTAAAATAATTTCCTATAAACTTTTTGAGGAGCAGATAGGAAAAAAAAATACACAGGGCTTGTTTAGAGTAACTCAGAAGTCTTACCGCGTGAATAAGGTATCAGTGTTCTAAGGAAGTCTTCTTGACACTGAACTAATGTGTTCTTTGGAGGACTCCAGCACCAACAAATACACTCAGTCTGACAAATGCCATTAACAAGAGGAGAATCAGAAGTTTCTCTGATATTTGTACAGACTGATTGTGTAGATATTGATGACAATATCCTGATGATTTGTTACTACCATGGTGGGAAAACGCTGTGTTACAGTTTATTAAAGGATATTCTCTTCTCTCTGATATAAGAAACTGGGGGAAATTGAACAGAAAGAGATACTTTTCTTAAAAATAAAGGTATTCTTATCCTGTAGAGAGAGATGATGAACATCTTTAGCTCCTGTTAGATGCAGTAGTAGTCACAAATGTACGGTGCTTTTCAAAGCTGTCTTCTAGAGAAAAACGTATAACCTGATCTTCCTTGGAGCTGCTCTGTCTTGAAGTGCTTGCTCTTAAACCTGCTCTGCCCCAACTAACAGTCACGCTTTTCCAAGCACACAATAGTATCAGCCTATGAATTATCTCTGCGTATCTGCAGTCAGATTTGCCATTCAGGAATTTTTCTTTCTAAGCGTTCCACAGATGGCTGTCAGTCACCAGCTTTGCCAACTCACAGCAAACAGTCCAAAAAAGAGCCTTCCCTCTGATCTGTTAATGTTTATTCAGAAAATGCAGAAACTTTTGAAGTTAATGATCTGCAAACCGTAAGCAGCAAAGCTGATTAATCTACAGTGCACTTAGTTTAATACAGTGAGAAAGAAGACAGGAATTTTTTCTTTTTTCCACTATTGCTACTAAGGAGATCTTTGGTTATAACAGGAACTCCACAATTCTTACAGAAACATAAAACCAGCACTCAGATAAAATGCATAATACATAACCTACCGAGGTGCACACTGTGGCATTTGGTCCATCACTTTCAGATTCTTGGCAGAGATTTCAACTCTTGGTCCCTAAGGAAACAGAGAATTTATGGTACTGACAGTATTGATAAAGCATCTCATCCTTAGGGGGAAATATTATAATGGGAGTATGGTTTCTATTTGAGAATCCATTAACTACTTTTAGAAGATTTGGAATCCATTGGGTGGATACATTAGTCATCTGTGTTTACTTAAAAGATGGAACTAGTCCCAAAGCACTTTCCAAGCGCTGCTGCCTCGCACGAGGGAATTTCTACTATTTAACACTGTGATTGAGACTTGGGGGTTTTTATATAGAGAAGTTGTCTTAAATATACTGGATAGTCCCTACTTTCTAACCGTCAAGGCACACACTTTAAATAATGCACAGTGAGGTGCATATTTTGATTGCTGTAATGGCTGTAGATGCAAAAGTTAATTTGTTCCAGTAAAATATATGTGTAGCTGTTCAGACGTTAATAGAAGTGTGGCTATATGGGTTTGCAGTGCACAAAATACAGCGCCACGCTGAAGTCAACTGGTGTTTGTACAATGATGTTACTGGAATGAAAACGGTGGCATGGAGCAGACACACATCCAAATACTTACTTGCTTTCGCATGATGTCTGTAGCTTGCATGATACACTTGGGCAGAAGCCCATGACTTCGAGCCAGTATGGCTGCTTGCTCCAGGGACACACTCAACGTACTCCTGAGCATGGGAACAAGGGAAATCAAATCATAGACCATATTTAAATGTATGAATAGGTATGTACGGGACACTTGCCTGTTAAGTCTGACTTCTGTTAGCTAGTGTTCTTGTATTGACTTTTTTAGGTTTTTTACTCACAAAACTACAAAATAACCCGAGTCCTGCATTTCCAGTCTCGTTCCACCCAGATATTGCAATTGTTTGAGTCTCCAGCATCATTACTACATGGCTGTGCTTCCTGCTCTTCTGCACTGGTTCATGTAAAGTTATTCACAAATGAATATCTTCTTATCTCAATGGTTTTGAGACACTGGAAGAGCAGCGGTGTGTTTAGAATCAATGCTTGCACACACCAAGATTCTAAAGCTATTTTTGAGCAACTCCCTACATTTCCAGTGTGTGACTGAAGACCACAG
The DNA here is from genome assembly GCF_964106895.1 of Numenius arquata. NCBI lineage: Eukaryota > Metazoa > Chordata > Aves > Charadriiformes > Scolopacidae > Numenius > Numenius arquata. The sequence goes on along the minus strand of NC_133587.1, from coordinate 9,776,514 downwards.
TGTCTGAAAGTTCTAAGCAATGAGATCACTCAGTCAGTTGCATTGGTTGATGCACTGAAACATAAAAAAGTTTGCGTGTCAATACTAATTACTAACAGAAGTATTAAAAGTCACAACCTACCCTAAAATAAAGATAGCAATAGATTTAGGTCCTTATATTCTCTTACAATCTACCTTTCTATTGCTTTGAACAGAATCGAATATATTACTCAAACCTCTAGAAAGGACAAAAGGTGTCACCACACCAGTAACACGTAGGTTTCTCAAATCTCACCTCTGCATCCCAGTGCCGCACATAGTAATCTGACAGGCTCCAAGGCGGTAGCAGAGCTCAGAGGAAATAGGAAGCAGCCCAGCTCCTGATGTGTTACTGCTGGAATATCCTGACTGGGTTGGTTTTGTGTTAATAAAAGACTTCATCAGCCTGCACAGCTCATCCATTGCATTAATGGGACGAATAAGCTAAACAAAGCAATAAAAAATGCATCAGTGGCAGAATTACATCTTCAGTTAAAAAGACATTTACAATTCTTTATCCTATGTCTAAGCACAATAATCTACACAAGAGTAACTGCCACATAGTAACAACTATTTAGAATATATATGAACTTTGGAAGTGGAAAAATGCAAACAATTACTTGGGCTTGGAGCAATTTTTTGCAATTATCACAGATCACATAGATTGTTTACAACGTATATTACAATTGCAAAGACTGTCCCTGATTCTGGCTTCCCTGCAGTAGCATTTAATGCCTGAGGTGCGTATATTCACGTGCCACCTGCCCCAGTCAGACAGACTGCCTTTACATGACATGGGAAGTACTATTTTCCTGTTCCTGCCTACCCCAGTTCTGCACATTTT